>NC_087448.1:38041785-38678928 GCF_036321535.1 Camelus dromedarius
TCTTAAGTAGGGACGGGTGAATTTTTTGTTTGTTTGTTTTCACGTGAATTAGCATTTTTGTATTTTGAGAGGGAAATCCAGATGGATTAAAGATGAGACGTACCAAATGAAGCCCTTTTGGTAACTCTGTGCATAATCTCGTGGTAGGCACTGCTGTTCTAAGTGTGAAACCAGAGCCAGAAGGGAGATGCTTAGCTCTTCTTTTGGCAAAATAAAACCAAACTAAAGCAGAAAACAAAGGCCAAGAAAGACAGCTGGAAAGAAAAACCACAGCCTGGAAAAAGATTTCCTCATGACCCAAGGTCGGAGAAAAGCTTCACATCCCTGTGGTCCAAAATCTTCTTGAAGCCCAGTGTTCGGAAAAGAAACAAAACACACACAGGCAGTTCCAACGAGAGGCAGTGCAGGTGGCCAGTTTGTGCTAGAGATGCTCGACCTGTAAGGTGAGGACATAGGCAGATGGACAGACTGCAGAGACAGCATTGGCCACCATCACACTGGCAGGTCTTTAGCCTGTTGACAACCAGCACTGGTGACAACGTGAGCAGGCAGAGGCCCCAGGAGGTCCCCTGGAGGGAAGAGCAAATGGACACTCCTCTCCAGCAGAACAAGGTGCAGGATACATCAAAGTGCCACAGATGCATCCCTTCCCTAGCAGTGCTGATCCTTAGAGAAGATCCCACCAAAGTGCTTGCACAATTTTCAAAGATAATTTTTCTTCAGTAACATGAATTCAAAATAATCAATATGTCATCAAGGGATTTTCAGAAGTGACCTGCCCTGGGCCTGAACAATACACACACATAAATACACACCTATACACATAAATATATACACACATACATACAGGAAAAGAGACAGACAGACTGAAACACAGAGAAGCAGGGGAGACAGAGAAACAGAGAGAGAGACAAGACAGAGAGAGAGGCACTGAGAAACAGAGACAGAGAGAAGGAAAACTGGAGCTGGGAAGGAGTGGAACTCACGCACATTTTCACAAGTCAGTCTGCATGTAAGAACCTGGTCTCAAAGTCCATCCACCCTCCAGGGGAGGGTGTGGGGATCACACAAGGGCGTGGGAACTGAAGGCAAAAAATATGAAGCCATTGTGGGGCAGCCCACCACAGAGGCTGAGATGGGACACTGGGCCTGTATGTCAACATGACAGAATGACCTAGGAGGTTGTATGCCAGAGCGGATGATGTCAGAGTTGTATTTAAATTTAGTCACACGACTGGGAGCTGGGAAGCAAGCAATAAGGAAAGTGACTTTCTCCAGACCTCAGGGCAGACCCAGGCCTGTGTGGCATCTGCTCTGCGCTCCACCAGCCCCCTGTGGGTTCCTTCCTTTGCTAAGTCTGTGCACGAGCTCCCTGTGATGCCAGCCCATGGGGGTGACAGATGCAGTAGGTGTTTCTAGGTCTAGAGACAGGATGGCTTCTCTAGGAAGCAGGGGCCAGAATGATCCCCACTGTGCTGATGGGAGATTGGGGACACCCTGAGAGGCACGTGGCTTTTCCATGGTGATAGCACTGCTGAGTGGGGGGATCCATGTCTGAACGCAGCTGTGTCTTCAGAGCTGCAGCACTGGCTGCATCCAGGCCTCCCCAGGGCTATGAGGGGGGCTGAGTTGGTGTCACTGTGTTTGGACATGGCATGGAGTGAGAAATGAGAGATCGGCAGCCCAGAAAGGCCCTTGGGGAGCTATGTGTTAGGAGGAAGCTTGGGTAAGTGGACCCCAGGAAGTGATCTCACTTCCCTTTCAATAGAGCCCAACAGAACTTGGAACTAAAGTCACCAGGCACCCACTCTGTAGAGAAGTCCCTACTCAGCTCACTTGATTGGAGACAGAGGCATGTTCTGCTGCATCCCAGTATCCCGAGGCCGCAGACCCCGGAAAGCCCGCAGCCAGGGGCTGTACCAACGCTGCCGGCGCTGGGTCAGGTCTCACCCAAGGCGCCTCTGGACTTTTGGCCAGAGAGACCCAAAGGTAACACAGGGAGGCCCAGGGCAGGCCCGCCCAGGCCGGGCCACCACTCAGATCCCACCCAAGTATCCCCACGGCCCCATCCTGGCTAGTGGAGGTGGAGCAGTCATGCTGGGGATGGGTTTCTGCCTCAAGCAAGAGCAGGTCAGAGGCCTGGGGGGCCAGTCACATCCACAGCCCAGGTCAAAGCTGGCTAGCTGGGATGTGGAGAGCCAGGGAAGGGTCCTGCTGCCCAAGGTGGAGCCCATGCATTCTGGGTATGTCTTTTCCCTCCCGGGTGTCTGAGCTGAACAAGGTCTCAGTCTGATCTGGCAGCAGAGGGTCGAGTGGACAGAAGCAGGAGTGTTCCTGGCCGGGCAGGGCTCTGAGACTTCCAGGCCGGGTCAGCTGCTGGTCACTGTCATTGCAGAGCCAGATACCACATATTGAACAGCAGCTGATGAATAAGAACACCAACGCCCCCTCCCCAAGTGAAGGGCTGGTGTGCTACTCCTCTGAGGGCCAGCGGAGGATCCAGGTGGGTCTGGATATGGCGGGGTTCCCTCCACCATGGCCCACAAATCAGTGGGGCACGCCTCCGACCCAGAGATCACCCAGGGCTCTCCCCAGGTACCTGCCCGGGGATGACGGGTTGCTCAGCACACCCGGCTCTGACATGGAGCACCGTGCCCACCTCGCTGCAAGTCAGGTGGAGGACCAGGAGCCCCCGAAACAGAGCCCGAAGGTCAGGAAGGCAGGGCTGATGCATGTGTGTAGGTGAGGGAGGGGCGAGGGCTGGGCCACACAAGGAAGTGTCCCCAGAGGCTACTGTTGGGACCAGAGCAAAGAATGGCCTCAGACCACCTGTCTGGAAAAATTCAGTCACAGAACACATCCTGTGGGCACTTTCTGGGTGGGAGCTGTCTGGAAAGCTCTGGGAAGTTTTCTGTCCTTGAAGAGGCACATGGAAAGGGAGGCAGGTGGGTAAATTTTTCCTCTCACACAGCATGAGCTCTTCCACAAAACTTAAAACTCTCTCCACATCCAATAGTTACAGAAGAGGCAGGGGCAGGGGAAGATGTCAGAGACCAAAAAAAGGACGATCTGGATCCAGCAGGAGACCGCGAGTTCCCTCCTGCCACTCCTGCAGCTCCTCCTGAACCTGCATCTGCAGCTGGACTGCTGGGCAACGGAGAACCAGTTCAGGCATCACCACCACCTGGGGCAAAGCCCCCTCTGCACCCACCCACAACTTCTTCTCCAAAATGTTCTCCAAAATCCCACTATCAGTCCCCTCCCCCTCCCCCTCCCAAACTTGACTTCCCTTCCTCTGGAGATGTTTTTGTTTGGTTTTCTTTAGTTTCTTTGTTTGTTTCACGTCATTTATGGCATGCTTTATTTTTCTTTTTAGAGTTTCGTTAATAAAATATAGACTTTTCCCCTTTTAAATTGTGCAACTGAGGAGCATTAGAGACATTCACAATGTTGTGCGACCATCACTACCATCTAGTTTCACACTATTTCTTTCCTCAAAGTGGAACCTTGGATCCAGAGTGCACACTCCCCTCCCTCCTCACCCAGCTCCTGACAACCCCAAGTCCTCTTTCTCTCTGCGTGTCTTTACCTCTCCTTGGTGTTCCCTGTCAATGAAACTTTAAAAAAGGTTTCTTTTGTCCCTGCCCACTTGTTTTCAGCTGGGGCTGGGGATTTTTTGTTTTCACTTGAAACAGCATTTTTATCATTTTAAGGGGCTATCCAGAGGGATTAAAGATGTGATTACAAAATTAAGCCCTTTTAGTAACTCTGTGCATAATCTCAGGGTAGACACTGCTGTTCCCCCTGTGACACCACAGCCAGAAGACATAAGGGAGATGCTTAGCTCTTCCTGTGGCAAAAACAAAACCAGACAAATCAAAAAAATTAGCAAAAGCCAAGAAAAACTGCTTGAAAGTGAGACCACAACCTGGAAAAAGCATTCCTCATAACCCAAGGTTGGAGAAAGGATTCCCATACCTGTAGTCCAAAATCCTTTCGAAACGCAGTGTTCTAAACAGAAACAGAACAGGCATGGGCAGTTCCAATAAGAGGCAATGCAGGTGGCCAGTGTGTGTTAGAGATGCTTGACCTCTCAGGTGAGAACACAGGCAGAAGGAAACACTGCAGAGAGAGCACCGGTCACCATCACACTGGTGGCTCTTTAGTCAGGTGACAACCAGCCCTGGTGACAATGTAAGCAGGCAAAGTCTCCAGCAGATCCCCTGCAGGAAAGAGTGAAGGGACGCTCCTCTTCAGGACAAGAGGGTGCAGGACGCATCAAAGGGCCACAGAAGCATCTCTTCCCCCGAAGTTCTGATCCTTACAGTTCATCCCACTAAAATCCTTACACACCTATTCAAAGATGCCTTTTCAAGGGTGATCATCACAGCACTGGTTGAAACAGTCTGAATTAAAGCAATACTAATGTTGATGAAGAGGGTATGGGGTCCATTCGTTCTGGTTCATGTGGATGAATGAATGCTGTGCAGTTGGAAAAGTGGGTGTCTGGTCTCAACCCAATGTCAAGGGAGGCCTCAGGGTGGAAGTATGCAGACCCACTGTCTGCACCCAGGGTCCCATCTGCACTACCACATATGTGTGAAATCAATATAGATGTAAATTGATCTGATAGTGAGTGTGTGAGAGACAGAGATGGAGAGAGACATACTGAGAGACACAGAGACTGAGACATAAGCACCAAATCATTCATGACAGTCACCTCTGTGGGTGGGAATTACAAATCTCTTCTCTTTTAGGCAATATTTCAATTTTTTGTACTGTGTCTATATTACTCTACTAATTCTAAAAGGATTAAAATCCTATCTTAATGTGACCCATTCATTACTCATCTATGGAGTAATTAAAGTACATTAATCCTATTTTTAAAAGAATTTAAAGTCTTCTCAGGACGCAGTTCCTTGTCAGCTCCGTGGCAGCAGAGGCTCTCCAGGAGGTCGTGTCTCTTCTGAATCAGCATCCAAAAGAGGTGAGGAAGAAGTACCAGACTTGGACACTTAGGACTACAATAGATTAGAGATTCTGTTGAGAGAAACTAAGACCTACATTCACAGAGAATAATCCCATATTCATGGAGCAGAAGGCTTCATTCTACTAAGATGACAATAGTCCACGAATAGATCTAAGGATTCAAAGAATGCCTACCCAAATCCCAGGTGGTGTTTTGCAGGAATTGATAATCAGTCTAAAATTCACGTGGAAAATCCAGGGTCTCAGAATACATGAGTGAATCTTGAAAAAGAAAACAAAGTTCGAGGAATGGAAAGTCAGATGGAACCCATGGTTAATACAAAAGCACTTTAAGCTGAAGACACCTGAGATTCAACAGATGTAGAAGAAAACCTGTCATGGAAGCCAATTCTCTCCTCTCCCTTTGCCCTATTAAGTTAGGTTGATAAAAAAGCCTTCAACTTTCACCATTTAACATGGTACTTACTTTTCTGGTTGGCTCCTGCTTGTGTATAAATAAACCGTTTCTCTCGTTCATCTCCTCTTTACTTCTGTGGGCTCTTTGGGAGGGAATCTGGATGATGGGGACCTGCTCTTTTCTCACCTTCTTTAGTGACATCTTTTGTCCATGGTGAAGTGCTTAAAACAAAAAGGCTCATTGGTTTTGGTTCAGATTTGGAACATGTATACCTTTGGAGACCCCCTGGAGGAACAAGGGGGTTCAATACTGATGGGAGAATTTACTTGTCCAAATACCTAAGAAGATGCTATTTGCATAGTTGTTTTGTTTTTTTGTTTTTTTTTTTTAAAGATTCTTACCCTAAAACAAATACCCTATCTAAACCTCTTGGATGATCAAATAGAAAGAAAAAAGGAGAATCATATCTGGCCTAAGAACTCTTCCTTAATAAAACGGAAGGACAGAATCAGATTCAGAGCAAATAGTAAAATCCATTTATACCATCAACCCTCCAACTCTTTTGTACACTGTCTTCATGTAATCTGCCAGATGGCGCCATGGAGAAGGCCCTTTGCCCGGAACTCGTGCTCATTTTCAGAGCTCGGCCAAGCAGGAGGTTGGTCCCCAGGGCCTGAGAGGGGCTATTTGTGAAATCTTCTCCTCTGAGACCCACCGGACTGAAGGGAACTGAGTGCTCTGAGGGAGAGAGAGCACACCAAGCCTCTGTGGAGGCATCTCTGAGATCATTCCAAAGGCACACAGCTCTAACTCTGGGCATGGGAATTTTTGATTGGCATCTTAGTTGGAAATCTCCTCCTGGATAGAAAGAAGCAGATTCAAGATGTTGCAATTGGATGGGCAGGTCGGCCTCTCGAATTTGTCGATGAGAAGGACATGCAATTCACTGCAGAATTAGGAACACCCATCCCTGCTCTGCTGACTTCATCTACAGAGAAACAGACGCGGCTCTAGGGGGAATTAAACACCCACCAACCCTTCTTACCGATGTCAACGTCCCCACTTTATTCTCCTTTCAGGTCTCTGCACAAAAACTGTGGCTCAGCCCCAAATATCACATACCCATCACCCTGAACCACTCTGTGTCTGTGTCCAACTCGAGCATTAAGGCCTGTGACCGTTACTGTCAAATCGTGTCCCCCTTTCAGCCCGTCTCCCACCATCATCCCAGCCCAACCACGGTGTCTCTCTCCAGGTCAGCAGCACTCTTCCCATTGGCTTCCCATCAGCTTACCTTGCCCTGCTTCCATTGCTTATTCCCCATATATTACCCACAACGGTCTTATTAAAGTATGAATCGTATCAAGTTGTTCCGCTTTGCAAAATACTCTCGTAATTTTCCATTGTATTCAGAAGGATATCGAGAGTCCCTACCAAGGCCCTGTGTGATCCGGTCCCTCACCCGTCTCTGCAGCCTCAGTTCTCACTGTTCTGCTCCAGCCCATCTTCACTGCCCAGATGGTCCCCACCAGGACAGCTGTGTTTGTAACTCCAAGTCTCGTACTTACACTTCTCCCAGCCTGGGAGGCTTTTCTTGTCTGTTACCTATGTGGCTTATTCTTTTGCTTCATTCAGGACTTTGTCTAATTATTTTACCCTCAGAGAGGACTTATCTGACCACATTATTTAAAATAGCACGCACATATTTCCTATTCAATCATTTTCTCTCCTAATATGCTTTATGTTTCTTTCTGGCAATTATTAGTACCTGGCAGTACGTCATATATTTATTTGCTTACTGGTTTATTGTCTGTCATTCTTACTAGACCTATATTCATAGAACCACAAATAACTGTTTTAACCAGTAACTTTCAAACCCCCTTTAAATGTATTCTTTTATAAGATGAGAATTTCAGATGCTTCCACGTGTTGCTTTGGGGAAAAAAGAGAAAGGATTCAGGTTGAACTAGGTTACTAAGGACCTGGGAGTTGGTTATTTATTTTATACATAGTAGTGTGTATCTGTTAATCCCAAACTCCTAATCTAGCAAAAGACTGAGCTGACTACTATTTTTAAAAGACATTTTTTTCTTTTTAAACTTGGGTTCTTTGAGATCTCTTTTCTTATTTGTTATTTTTCTTTTAATTTAAAGACTTTTTCTTATTATTTTTTTACATTGAGGTACTGCGAATTGAACCCAGCATGAACTCTACCCCTTCAACTATACCATCCCCTCCAAAGACAATTATTTTTATACTTTGACAATACCATATTGAATTAAGATTTTTTATTCCATTTTCACTTCATAGAGTTTATAACTGAGGGAGAGAGTCAGAGGAAGCCCTGGGCCATCCTTTCCTTCTCAGCGGGTCACTACACAGCAGAGGAGCTTGGCTGTTTCCAGGCCCAGCTCACCTTTCTGCTCTGAGGGCCTACTCAGGCCACTTCTCTAAACAGCGGCATGTTAGAAGCAGCAGAAAGCCAACTAGCGGGCAACAATGACAAAACTGACCCACCTGCATTTGGACATCATCTGATCTGAAATGACCCTCTTAAAGCTCTTCTTCCTATTAGTGGATGGTTTTCAAAAATATTCCCAAGGAGATGAATCTCACTCTATTTTTCTGGATTTCTTGGGCCTTCTATGACTTTAACTGCGGGCTTGATTTTCTGCACAACGTCTGTAGGGAAGCCAGGCAGAACATGTGAACAGACCCTGAAGGACACGGCTGAGGCCTCCAGTCAAAACATCCTTGTTGTGCAGAGCGTACGTTCATGTGACCATTTTCATGACTGCTGTAATTAGTTCTCATCCAAGTGTCCCACCTAAAATGTTTCTAGATAGAAGGTGGTCTGACGCAGGTGAGCAGTGGGGATGTTGGATGCAGATGGCAGACAGACTGGAAGGAGAGAAGGGAAATGTTTCTTCAGGCTTCAATTTGGAAGATTTCTGATTTTTCTATGGACATTAAACTTGTTCAGGCTGAAGCACCATTTGCTGTAATACGGGGTGATGTACACGTATCCCTACAACTTCTAAAAACTATGTTGAAACTTGTCGTGCCAGCCTAGGGGACAGACAGCTTAGAGTGACACCTCCGTTCCAGGATGCCTATGATCTCGGGCTCACAAAGAGGAAAAGAATACACATATTTTGCCTGTGTAGTTCTATGTGAAATTATTTGGACCCTTGCCGGATGGTGTAAGATCAGAGATCATGTAGTCTTCCTTACGTCACAAAGACAACAATTCTTGATGAGTCAGCAGACTGTTTCCGATGGCCCAGGGTCTGTGCCAGACATTAGCTGTCTAGACAAATACCACACAGCCCCCCATCCCTCAAGGAGATCACAGTGTGTCGTGGAAGAGACAAATTTAAATAGGTTTTCAAAACAATGTGGTAAGAGTCACTTGGCATCATGTATACTGTATGTTCAGAGGGGCTCTTGCACTGCCTGGGGCAGGGTTCTAGAAGGTAGGGAAGATGTCAGAGAGGAAATGTTTTCTGCACTGACATCTGAAGGATTCCAGCAAATCGCTAGACCAGGAGAGTGTGTGGTGGTGATGGGATTCTCAGCAGCTTGCGTGTCTCTTGCAGACTCCTGGTCGTGTCTAAGAGCACTTTGCACTTAGGGAAGGAAGGTCAGTGAGGCTAGAGGCTGTGGGGAACTAACGGAAGCTGAGGCTGAAAAAAAGCAGCAACCAGGTGATGAGAAGGTGTGACGTTAAATCAGGGAGCGTGGACTTCCTCACATACGCAGCAGGGAATTCTTTGGGGTTTTAAGGAGGAGAGTGACACAGATTAGCCATTAAAAGTGAGCAAAGTGGATTGTTCACTCTAAAGAACAGCACTGGGGAGACTAGCAAGGGGTGTGAATTAATGCAGTGGGGAGCGAGGAGCAGGGACTTAGTTGGGGGACATTAAGGAATAGAATTGTAGTACTGACGGGGGTGAGGGAGTGGAAAAGTAAAGGAAAACTCCCAGATGTATGTCACGGAAAACAGATGGGATAGTGATGCCGTTGTTTGAAGAAGTAAACCTAGTTCTGAGCGAGTGTAAATTCAAACACACAGAGCTTGAGATTTTTATGGGCTAATCAAATGGGAATTTCTACTTGTCAATTATAAGTATATTTCTGGGACTGAAATGAAATGCCCTTGCTGGAAAAGATTTGACAGTAAATCAGTGGACAGAGAGCAGTTGAAGCCACGGGAATAAATGCCACCCACTGACTGTTTATCAAAGAAAAGGGAAGGAGGGCACTTCTGGTTCAGAAAATATGGCAGGCCAGAATATTGAAGACCCACTCACTAAAGACACATAAAAACGTAGGACACAATGCCACCAATATTTCTTGTTTTTTTTTTTATTTACAGGCACATTTATTGTGGTATGATTCCTGTATAGTAAATTACACATATTTCACATGTACTATTTGATGAATTTGATAGATGTCTTCACCCAGAAAACCATCATCACAATCAAGATAGCTAACATTTCCATATCTCCCCAAGAGGGACACTTTTCCAATTACCATATTTATCCCTTCCCATCCCCTTCTCTCCCTGGTAACTGTAAGTTTGTTTCTCTATGTCTGTGGGTCTGTTTCTCTTTTGTAGTTAAGTTCATTTGTGTCTTTTAATAGATTCCACATATAAGTGAAATCATATGACATTTTTCTCTTTTTCTGGCTTACTTCACTTAGAATGACTATCTCTATGTCCATCTATGATACTGCAAATGACATTGTTTTGTTTTTTCATGGCTGAGTAGTATTCCATTGTATAAATATACTACTACTGCTTTATCCAGTCAACTGCCGATGGACATTTGTGTTGTTGCCATGTCCTGGCTATTATAAACAGTGCTGCTCTGAGCATTGAGGTTCATGTGACTTTTTGAATTAGAGTTTTCTTCTGACATATGTCCAGGAGTGGGAAGGCTGGATCATGAGTTAAGTCCATTTTCAGTTTTTAAAGGAACATCCACACTGTCTTCTCTAGTGACAATGCAGCCCATTTTGTGAAAGCAGAGCCATTCTCAGAAAGTAACGGGTATTTCTAGGGGCCGGACATGAAGCGCAGTGAGTGTGGCCTGTTCAAGAATCAGAGGGCAGTCTGCCAGGGCTGGAGGAGAGTGACAATGGAAGTGTGGTACAGGTAGGATTCAGACCACATGGGGACCTGACAGGCTGGGATAAGGAGCCTGGGCCTCCAGTCATTCCTTGGTAACCATGGGGCACTGGTTCCAGGACTCCGCCCAGACGTCAACATCCATGGATGCTGACACCTTTTGTATAAAATGACATAGGACTTGCATGGGACTCATGTACATCCTCCCATCTACTTTTTTACATATATACAAACTATTTTTATTGAGATATAGTCATTTTACAACGTTGTATCAAATTCCAACATACAGCACAAGTTTTCAGTTATACATGAATATACACGTATATTTGTTGTCACTTTCTCTTTTGCTGTGTCCTCCTGTGTACTTTAAATTATCTCTAGGTTACTTCTGGTATCTAATACAACATGAATGTTATGTAAGTAGTTGCCAGTGTATGGCAAATTCAAGTGTTGCTTTTTGAAACTTTGTGTTTTTTCCCGAGTATTTTCAATCCACAGTTAGTTGAATCTGCTGGATAGGGAGCCCCTAGATACGGAGAACCCCCAAGCTCCTTCCCACCTCCTAAATTTCCACTGCAAGCACTGAAGGGGTCCAAACATAGAAGAATGCCATATACCTGCTGGAAACCCTGAGGAATTCCGTCAGTGTATGTAGCGCAGGAGAGAAGGCTTAGGGCCAACTAGTGGGAAAGGAGGGCCTGCCTGGAGAGGAAGGAGGAAGGATCGCAGTGAAAGCCAGCTCGTACTCTTACTGGAGCTAGCTGATAGCAGTGAGGGACGCCGAGGAACTGGGGACACGTCACATGGGGGGCGATCCTGGCCACCAGGTGCAGGGTTCACATAGCTGGGACACATTTTGCAAGATCAAAATAACAAGGGGATAGAGGGGCTGCCTCAGCCCCGGATCCTGACAACGGCCACAGCACCGTGACCGCAGCTAATGCCACTCCCGTAGTAAGCCAGAAAAAGGAAACTTTAAGCCAAGATATTGCAGATGCCACCGCAGGCACACGGATAACTAGATCTCTAACTTGACAAAATGTATCCACCAGAAACAGGAATCTTTCCTTTTCTCTTCCTTTGGACCTTTGGACAGGGAGCCACACATCTCTGACGGGAACCACCTTTAATCCGATAGAGAGCTCAATTTTTCAGGGATAAGCATGGAGAAAAAGAGTAGGGTGATGGTTTAAAGCGGAAGTCAAAGCGGAAGCCCATTTGAGAAATGGTAAAAACATGCTTCGCAATGAATCCGAGTTATGGCAAAAAGAAGGAGGAAGGTTAAGGAAATCTCTATTAATACCCATTCACCATACAAGACTAGCTAGCCAAAAAAGACAGCACCTTAAATTAAGAATTTTTTTTTTTTGGTGATGAAAAACAATGCCTTATTTTAAAACAAGGCTTGGGCCATCAACAACATGCTGAGAATTGTTGATGAGGAGAACATAAATCTGCATATAGATATGTAAGTGTTCCAAGTCCAACACTCAAAAAAAAAAAATTAGTCAATCATGTGTCCAGTTGATTGGGAAATCCCGATAAGTAAATAACTCAAAAGTGGGAAAGACATGGGATTAAATAGTGGTAGTGAGCAATGAAATCCAAGATGTTTATACCTATATTTTCTTTGTTAATGTAACAAACTTAAAGCAACTTTCTAAAAAGTAGTAACTGGAGCACACAAACACACACACACACACACAATTTGGAACAGCAGAGGAGGTAAACTATGCTTAATTTATCATTAATGAGGAACAGGATCTAATAGATTATTTCATTTTTGAGACTCTTATAGAAATACTAGTCCACTTGCTTATAAAGCTATGAATTTAGAGATGAGTTATAAAAATTTAGAGAGAATTTTCATTAAGAGGCAATATAGCTTCCAAATCACTGAAGAGAAAATAAACAATAAAAAAATTAATCAATCCAGGTATTATGGAGTAACAGAGACCATATTTACCATCCTTAAACAAACTACAAAATGGATAAAATATATGAAGCAATGATTTTTAAGACATGTGAAAATGATCACCCACTAGGACCTTGTACTGCCACCTCTATACTAAGGCTGCTAGGCCTCCTACTGCCATCACCAAGGATGTACACCAGGAGGTGACATTTCCTTCCTCTGCTCCTACTGCAGAGCAAGTCCTGAGCAGTCCTTTTCCAGATTTTGGCAGGCAGCTCCCAGAAGTGCTCTCTGGGCCTTTGTCCCTTTTAGCCACCAGCAAAGGGATCAAGGATGAGCAGTGAGCTTCCTTCCTCATCCAAGACCTAGGAAGCTAACAGACTTCTGAGCAGCCCTTCACTCTTGTCTGCTGCCTGGTACTCGCTGCCCGGCTTCCTGAGTCCCCGGCTTGGGCAGCCTGCACGCTGGCCACAGCTCTTCAGAATATGTTCCCCCGCCAAGAGGCCACGTGTGATCGTGAGCAGGGCTCCAGGCCTATGGAGCAGCGCGGCTTGGACTGCGTCCTGGTACTGGGCTCATGAGCTTCATGCCTTTGGTTGAGTCAGTTAACATCTCTAAGCTACAGTTTCCTCATTAGTAAAATGAAGACATAATCAATATGGAAAAAAAATCAGAATCTGAGGGGGACAAAATTTCTGCTGATTGAAGATTATTTTAATTTTGAATTATACAGCAAAGGCCATCATACAATTTTTACTACTTCATAATTCTAAAGGACAGCTTCTACTATTAAAACTAATGCATGCACGTACACACAAACACACGTGCAGACACACTGGCTCTGCTCCACATACATCCCCACACGCACACACACACGGAGTCATGTACCACACACACACATACCATACACACAACCAAACACGTCCCCAGGTGCGCGGGTGCGCACACACACGTCATACACACTTTGGCGTTATTCTAAATCAATTTACAATTGAAGGTCTCAGTGTCCATTGTTTTATCCACTCAGAAGATCCTGACTTTGGAGCGTGAAGCAGGAGCCCCTCCTCTCTGGAGATGATCTTTACCACTTTCAGTCTCAGTAGAGCCAATATAACTGCTCTGGACCTTTGGAAGTGCAGGGCCAGAGCATACCTGGGAGCTCACATCCTATACATGTAAACATGTTAAGTGCAGTAGGTTCTAACTCCTGCCTTTACAAATATACATTCATTATAAGGGGGAAGGCCAGGCTCAAATTTAGAATTCCCAGACACAGGGGAGTCCAGCAAAGAAAGTGAGCATGTGGGGAGAGACGATTCCCAGTCTCTGATTACTAGCCTGACCCTTTTCTTCCCAATGCTGGGTCCATCCCTTGCCACAAGGGGCCTTGGATGTGCACAGGGGGACACTCAGACCTCATGTCCGGGCTCTGCTCATACCCTCCATGCAAACAGCTATGCTTTGGCCTCTCTGTGAGTCCTAGGAATCTGAACTCCGGGGAGAGCTGATGCAGGCACTAGAAATGGGTCAGGGGCTGCTGAGACAGGGCATTTGGGGTCCTGGGTTTCTAGAGCACGGGGCGGAGCCAATGACCGTGTCCCCTTGGCCCTGCTGACTCCACCCCATGGAGGGCATGGCCAGAGGAAGTGTCAGGGCCAGAGGGACCCTCTGTAGTGCAGGACCCAGGGCAGACGGCCCCCTTGCAGGGGTCTAAGGGCAGAAGCCCCAAGGAAAGGTCTGAGGAGGCTGTAAGGTATCTTCATTCCCACTAATTAAAAAAAATAAAAGCATACCACAGGCGTGGGTGGAAAGGGTTTTGTTAGAACAAGGGAAGGCACTTGCCAAGGTCTGGCCATAGAGGGCTGGTGGGTTTGCCAGGTTGATGAGGAACCAAGATGCCGTTAGTCTCCACTGGGTCTAAACACCTCCTGAATTCCTCCGGGTGACACTGAAATGCAGTGAGACACGGAACCCTCTTAAGTTGTTAAAATCTTCATGGTGAGCCATTCAACTCTCTCCTCATTCTTGGCTATGAAAGCACGATAAACACAGGCCAGAAATGCATCAGCCTATTGGTTGGTTCACTATCCGCCTGGTGCTCCCTCTTGTAGGAGCCTTTATCACATCACCCAGGGCTGACCCGGCTCAGGATTATAGCTGATTTTCCGCAGGTGGCATCACTTGCTGGTGACACGAAGCAGGCACGTTAGCCACCTCCAAAACTCTGAGGCTCCTCCTGGGAGGAGCCTGCAGACCCCCAGTCTAGCCTCTGCACCACAATTCTCCTTAGTGCCACTCCTATCTTGCTGCCCTGGCCTCTAGCTCTGACCAGAACCTCGCTGGATTGTCGATAAATGTCACCCATATACCATGTCTAAGCTTGGGGTCCAGATGTGACCATGGTTCTTATTTACTTCCCATCGATTGATTGATCTTTGTGTAACCGTGTTGGCAGGAAGGCCATTACCACCCTCTTGAGGCCTCCCCGAGCCGCCTCTGTGTATAACTGTCCTAGCGCCCCAGGGGATCGGGTCTGAATCCTGGAACTCAGACAAGATGGCACCTGGAGAGACAGGAATCCACTCCTGCCGTGGCTTCTGCTGAGGCTCGGTGTGGCCATAAAAACGGATCCCACAATCCCTGACATCACTTGACTCGCTGCAGGGATGCTCCCACACTACCCAGTTCCCCCCAGAGACTGAGGGCTTTCTGCTTGTTCCCGAAGGCCCCAGCCCCGTGGGGGCACCGGGTCCAGTGGAGCGTCCAGCCTGGTTCCCCGCCAGCCCTTAGGGCCTTGGTGGGGCCTGGAACATCAACTACCCTCCCCTTAGGGGCCCGTTTGTCCTTTCCAGCCAAAAGACCTAGGTCATAAGCACTTTAACTCACCTGAGGGTGTTTTCCTCACTTCAGGGGCAGTGAGGACGGGGCTTCTTCACACTCCAAGTGCCCCAGGTCTGGATGCAGACAGCCTGGCTCTCCCCTCAGTCCTGCAGGTCCCGGCCTCACCTGCTGCTGGTCACGGAGACTGTGCTGTGTTCTCTTCCAGGAGAAGAGGTGCACTCTGCCCCCCACCCCGCCCCCACCAGCGGTGGCAGAGGCGGCTGACAGGCAGGTGAGCTGGGGCCTGAGACCGTCCCCGGAAATCTGCCCCAGAGGCCGCTGGTGACTAGAGGGTCCACGGGGCGGAAGGCAGCATGGGATGGGAGGAGGAGGAAGGCTCAGGACAAGGAGATGAAAGGGGGAACAGATAGCACTGTGAGGACCTCGGCCATGAAAGGGAAGAAAAAAGATAGTGACAGCTGAAGCGGTGTTGGCATTAAAAGCTGCGGGCTTTTTCATTTAATTTTATTAATTACCATTACATATAGTGGCATATTTTTATTTGATTAAAGATTAGGTGCCATGTCATATAACAGGATATAGTATGTTATTATTTATTAAATAATATATAATAGTAGATATACTACCATATTATGTTCTGTTTATTTATTATCAGATAGTATATAATACATATGTAGGTATTTATATACATAATATATAATTAATGCATCTATATAATATATAATACTTAACAATGTAGGATTATGATTAATATATTTTATAACAAGATTACATAACAATAATGATGTAATATTACCCATTGTATGTCTTGGTTCATGACACATTCTCACCTTGGATGCCTTTGAGAAGTATTTATGTATTAAAATTAATATTATAAGAAACAGTTGTGAACCTATCACCCAGCATCAGAACAGGATTATTGACAGTGACATACTGTGTCCTATCGTGCACTTGGCCTCTTCTCACAAGAAGTAACCAGCATCCTGAATCCTGGCTTACACTTGCCTTGTGTTACTTTCACACACACAACACTTAAGATCAGTTAAAACAAATGAACTGCAGGTACATGCAGCGAAGTGGATGAATCACACACTCCATGTTAAATTGAAACAATAAGCCCTAGAAGGTAGGCGATAGTATGCTATGCTTTTAACTGTGTATATATATGTAAACTAAACTCACTGAATTAAGAACAACTACAGCTAGAGTCCAGGTGGGAGAGGGACAGATAAAAGGTGAGGTGAGAAGATTTGCTGCAGGTGAGTGAGTTCCTTTCCAGTGACATGTCATTCTCTCTGAAGCAGGAGGCAAGGCCATCTGCTGGGAGTCAGGGAAGAGACAGAGGGAAGGTTAGAGGTGTGCAGAGAGCAGAGAATGTTAACACCACTGAGTGATAAGTGGGGAAATGTGCTCACTAGAGAAACCCTGGAGGATTGCCTGGCAGTGGCAACACGGTGGGCATTGATTTGTAGTCTTAGAAACCTGTGCTGGGAGAGCCTGCTGCCTGCAGGCTCAGAACAAATAGAGCTGGGTGAACCGAGATGGAAGTCGGCCTGGTGAGGAACTGAAAAGGTCAAGGCTCAAGGGGGTTTTGTTTGTCATAAAGAGAGTGCTGATTGTGGATGCAGAGCTGGAAGGTGGGGTAGTGGAAGTAAGAGGAACGTGGACAGGCAGGAAAGCAGAGGAGTCAGTGCATGATGCCTTAGTGAGGGTGAATGAGGGCCAAGGAGGCTGGTGGAGAAGCAGCTGGATGGCTAGAGGTGGGCACTTAAAAGAGAGAGGCTGGACCTGGGGTGGAGACACGCCCGGGTATGAGCCCGTGGGTAGGGTGAATGGGGGGTGGCTGGCTCAGGCTGACGGTGAAGAAGACCCTAAAATGAACATACTGGGTGGTGGAGGGAGAATGAATTTGACGTCTTGATGGTAGGAGGTGAGGCAATACAGAGCTGGTGGTCCAGGTGCTCCTGACTGAGGCAGATGAGCAGGGAGTCCAGGGTGGCAGGCACTGCTAGGAATGGATCTGGGTTTTCCAGGTGCTCCCAAGAGAGGAGGAGCAATCATCTGAAGGGGGAAAGTGAGCACAAGGAGGCCAACACAGGCTCCTGATCAAACGGGGGGTGTGAGGGGGCAAAGTGTCAACTCCAGAGATGGTGGCCCAGGAAGCAGGGACCACGGGTGAAGTGAGGGGACACTCAGAGAAGAGAGGGAGAAGAGTCTTCTGGGTGTAGGGGGAAGAGAGGCCCCAGGACAAAGGAGCACAGGGGCACAGTGATGAGGATGGACTGGCTCTATGGTGACACTGAAGGGATGGCTGGATCTTTGTCCTGAGGGCTTAATTTGGGGGAGGGGGGCTGCTGGCCTCACGAGGACACCCCTCTCAGCAGCCTGGACAGACGCTCCCGTTCCTGAGAGCTGTGTGGCCAACACTGTTCTCGGAGGGGCTCTGCCTCCATCTTCTATCAGACTTTCCTGCCCAGCCCCCGACTGCCAGCGAGGGAGCCTGGGCCTCGCAGCTGCTTCCCGTGGAGGGAGACAGGCTCCTTGGAGAAGCAGGCTGATCTTACTTTTCTCCGTAACCCAGGTCCTAGCAAAGCGCCAGGGTGGCCCATTCAGAGGCTCAGATACTTACTAAATTAACTTAAAGCAGTAGAATAGCAAAGCTGGAGGAAGTGACCACTGAGCTCACAGAATTCACTGCCCACACCCCCATTCTACAGATGAGGAAACAGAGACCAAGCGGTGAAGCAGCCTTGGCCAAGGTCACTCTGCTCCTTAATGCTGGCCTGTGTCGGGCATGCCAAGTGATGAGCTGCAGTGAAGGGCCTGAGAGGGGCTCTGGGGCCAGACAGCTTGGGTTCAAGTCCCAGCTCTGCCATTTACTAGCTGTGTGATTAATGACTGTCCTTCCTGTAAAGTGCCACCTCATTGGGTTGTCGTGAACACAGAGTTCCTGGAACACCAGGACAGAGTTCTGTAAGGGTTTGCTGTTGCTTTGTTTACTATTATTATCACCAAGTGAACCCTGAAATGAAGAACAAAGACAGCAAGAATTTTTATTTTAAAGGAATTTAAAATCCGATGATGAATGTTTGATTTAGTCTATTCAAGTCTGCATTTGACCCTTATTAACAACTACACAATGGATGACTTTTGAGGAAATGTTGCTTCATGTCTTTAATTCTCACTAACGACACAGGCTATTCAACAGGAAGCAGCTTTTTTCCAGGAAGAGGGACAAAAAGTTAACAATATCTCGGTACCTCTCGGTCCCCAGTGAATTGGTTGTGACCTGTCAACCCAACTCTGGGGAACTGCCCGCTCCTCCTGGGCTTGCTGCACTGCCCCGCGGCCTCCAGGAGGCGCTGTACCCCCACACGAATCCAGTCTCTTGGTTCATATCTTTGCTTCAGATCCCTCAAGGACTGCCTATGCCCCAGGGCCCCATCTGCCCCGCCAGCCTCGCCTGCTGGACTCCAGGACACCATCCTGGGTCTCAACCATCCTCTCCTCCTATGCCCGACCCGCTACTCTTCACTTTGTCCTTCAAATGTGGGCTCCTGTGGCTCTCCACCCAGCAGGGGTCTCCCCATCCTCCACCTCGGGTAACTGCATCGTCCTGCATGGTGCGTAGCAAACCCATGTGGAGTCAGGAAGAATACAGAACAACAGGTGCTCAGAGGGGCTGCCTTTCCCACTGTAGGGGCCCTGGAGAGCTTTCTCCCGGCTGGTTATTCACAGGCGCTGAAGCTGTAGAATCTCGGTCTCACCAATTTAAAGGGCATCATCACTAATTACAAAAGCAATCATTTTTTCAGTAGCAAAAGGACAAAAGACTTTGTGCCCCGCACCTCCAACTTTCTTCCTTCGCCTTCAGAGGTGATTCTCACTCTCTGGGCAAGGGTAGAAAGCAACACACAGAATATTATTTTTCAATGTTTTCTTTCCCACTATGAAGATTGCTTTCCCAGAACCGATGAAGGCAAGGATGGTTTGGCTTCCCTGGACTGAGGATTCAGAGAAGCTGGGGGGGAGGAGGGTGGGGAGATAATTCAGCATTATTGAACCAGAGACATTAAAAGGTTCTACTCTAAACAGAAAGGAAGCAGGATGCTATACAAATGGGAAACCATAGTTGGAAATGCAATAACGAGTTACAAGACAATAAACATGAAGATGTAAAAAAGAAAAAGTACATCAAAATACAAAAAGGTAGTAATGGGAGACGGTAGCATGAAAACATAGATTTTTTTCTCTTTCTTTCTTTTTTTTTCTCATTATTCTTAGGATGTGTTGGAGCCTACGTGATTATCAGTCTAAAGGAAATAGATAAAGTAAAGGGTTGATATACTTGAAAAAAAAGGTAACCACAAATCGAAAGCATACAACAGAGTCGTAAAAAAAAAAAAAAAAAAGAAACAAACTCAAAATGGCTTAAAGACTTAAACATTAGACAAGACGCTATAAACCTCTCAGAAGAAAACATAAGCAAAATATTATTTGATATATATCTCAGCAATGTTTTCCTAGGGCAATCCACCCAAGCAACAGAAATAAAATACAAAATAAACAAATGGGACCTAATTACACTTATCAGCTTATTCACAGCAACAGAAACCATAAGCAAAACAAAAAGACAAACTATGGAATGGGAGAAAATTTTTGCAAAAGATGAGCCTGAACATGGCTTGAATTCTAGACTATATAAATAGTTCATACAACTTAATAAGAAAAAAAAATAAACAACCCAATCCAAAAATGGGCAGAACAACTAAACAAGCAATTCTCCAATGAAGATATACAAATGGCCAATAGGAATATGAAAAAAAGGTTCAATATTGCTAATTATCAGAGAAATGCAAATCAAAACTACAATAAGTTATCATCTCACACTATTCAGAATGGCCACCATTCAAACATCCACAAACCACAAATGCTGGAGAGGCTGTGGAGAAAAGGGAACCCTCCTACATTGTTGGTGGGAATGTAGTTTGGTGCAGCCACTGTGGAAAACAGTATGATGAGTCCTCAAAAGACTACAAAAAGACTTATCATTTGATCCAGCAATCCCATTCCTGGGCATATATCCAGAGGGAACCTTCATTCCAAAATATACCTTCACCCCAATTTTCACAGGAGCACTGTTTACAATGGCCAAGACATAGAAGCAAACTAAACACCCACTGACAGATGACTGGATAAAGATGTAGAATTTAGATATAGAAGAATATTACTCAGTCATAACAAAGAAGGAAATAATGCCATTTACATCAACATGGATGGACCTGGAGATTATCACACTAAAGTGAAATAACTCAGACAGAGAAAGACAAGTATCATATGATATCACTTGTATGTGGAATTTTTAAAAATGATACAAATGAACTTATTTACAAAACAAAAACACACTCACAGACTTAGAAAACTAACTTAGGAGTTTGGGATTAACAATTACAAACTACTATATATAAAATAGATAAACAACAAAGATTCACTGCAGAACACAGGGGAAAATATTCAGTATCTTGCAACCTATAATGGAAAAGAACCTGAAAAAGAATAGACTATGTATATGTACAACTGAATCACTATGCTGTATACCTGAAACTAACAAAACAGCTGTATATCTGAAACTAACAAAACATTGTAAATCAACCACATTTCAATTAAAAAAAAAAGATAAGCTCTAAATACCTTTATTCAAAGAAAATCTTCAACTCTTACCTCTTACGGAAAGTAAAATGGGAAGCTTGAGCAGGACCAAATTATACTGAATGAGAGGTTACATACCTTCTCCAGCACGTGGCCCATGCTACACACACATCGTGTTTTTCTTCAGGTAAGAATGGCCCTTAATGCCCAGGGAGCGAGTCCTCCTGGGACAAGGCCTTTGTGGCAGTGGCCTTCTTGTCACCACTCCATCTCACCAGGAGGCCAGGATTTTCAGAGGGGAGGGAACACAGAGCTCATACACTTCAGATCTATTTCCTGAGAAAAACTATGGAAAGACCAAATGCACCTGCAGTGCGGGAAACATGAGCAGGACCCCTTAGCAGACCGACAAGCCCAAAGCAAGACGGCCCGATGTTCACATCGGAACCAGAACAACAACCGTCTGGCCCCAGTTAAACGATCACCATCTCACCTGCAATGAACTGTTCGTATTCAGTGTCAGGGATGTTTCTGTTGAGACTTGAGAGATCAAAAAAGTCAGACCAGGGAATCTGGACCTGGTGGATGTCCAGGCTCTGCCAATGGTAGAGGCGGCCCCGAGGGGGTATCACCAGCACCGACTCCTCCATTTTCAGCAGGGTCTTCAGGAGGAAGGCCTCTGCACAGGAATACTGGCTTAGATAGAACAGATACAATGGGAATCCCTGCACAGCACATGGCCTAGACTCAAGACACGTTCACCAGCTTCTGGTTTGTATAGTGGAGGCACTGCCCACCCGTCTCCATGTGGCCAATTACTTCGAGTCCGGGAGCACATGCAGAAGACATCTTGGCATCTGTCTAACAACGCTAAGCACCTGACTAGTACCTGAGCACCCGTTCTCCAGGGGCTCTCAAGGTTCTTGGCCTACAGACCCCTGTACACTCTTAATTACTGAGGACTCCAAAAGGCTGCTGTTTATGTGGGTTAAATCTATCAATAGTTCCTGTGTTAGAACTTAAATAAGAACTTTAAAAAATGCTTATGAGTTCACTTAAAAATAATAACAACCTACTACATGTTACCATTAATACTCTTAAGCAAAAAATAAGTATATTTTTCTAAACAAAAATCATTAATGAGAAGAAGAGCAGTTATTTTAATTCTGCAAATCTCTTTTGGACTGGTGAGAGCTGAATTCTATCTGCCTCTAAATTCCCTGTTTTGTGATAACACAGACCAGGTTTTCCCTGGAAATCCCCACAGGAAACTCGGGAGTGCAAGAGTGTGCAAAAGGCAGGTGACATACCGGCGTTTCTACGAAAATAGTCTTGCATCTCAGGGGCCTCAGACACACTTTGATAACTGCTGCCCTACCCTAGGCGAGACTCTCCTACACAAGAGCCAGGCAAGGGTCCTGGCTTCTTTAATGAGTTACCGCAGCCACACTCCTCCCTTCTCTGTGTTAATGTTTCCCACAACCTCCATTACCGCAGATGAGGATGTAATCCTCAACTGGGGCCTCTAATCCCAGAAGACTGCCAACTTTGAGAGGGAGGGCCCATCTACCATCCCTACACCCCGCACAGTCTATTTTGAGTCAAGCCCTAGATAACTGCTAATCGGCACTGACCCTTGTCTTATTCCTGAGGTTTACCGAAGGAGCCAACATCTGGATGGAACTGAAATTTCCCTGCAGATAAACAAGGCTGATAAACCACCCCATTCCAACATCTGATTCTGGGGCTTTTCAAAACCCGGATAAGGCCCCGCTTCATAAAAGACAGGTCCTCCGCCTGCCCTTCCCGGGGGTTCTGGGAGGCCGCGGCCAAGCAGGGCTACCCGGACTCGCGGTCCCAGCCCCAGCGCCCGAGGGGGAGGAAAGCCCGAGGCTGTGCCCCAGCCCTGTCCTCCCCGCCCCAACCTGCTCCCCGGCACCACAGCGCCTCCCCGGCAGCCACACCAACCCGGATCCCACCCCGGTCCATGTCCACTGGCCCCGCCAACGGCGCGGCCGTACGTTTACCATCTGTGGGACGCCGCCCCAGACAGGATGTCGGCCGCCGACTGACCAGGCCAGAACTAGTCGCCCAGGCGAGCAAGCCGCCAGCCCCAGCAGCAAGTACCGCCATGGTCCCGGGCAGCTGCAGACTTCCGGAGCCCGCTGCCCGCCCCAGAAGCGCACACCGGCCCGCGGGGAGCGCGGCGCCTGTAGCCATGGCAACGCCGCGGGGCCCTCCCCTAGCGCTTGTGCCTGTGTCCTCCCGAGGCTAGACGTGAGAGGGCAGAAATTGCGGAGCCAATGGGAGCCAGGGCTCGGCCAGGACGGGGGCTGAGGGGAGGCTTATGGGGCAGCTGGGCGGGGCCGGGGCGGGCGGTGCCGAGCAGACGTCCTCACCTGCAGGTGGCGCCGGCCGGAGGCTGGGGCGGTGCTGCCACCAGTGGGCGGGGCGGCGGGGCGGCGGGGCGGCGGGGCGGCGGGGCGGCGGGGCAGCGGGGCAGCGGGGCAGCGGGGCAGCAGGGCGGGGGCACCCTCACCTGTCCGTGCGTGTGGCTCAGACTGGGCTCCGCTGCCTCCCCTTGCACCGGACGTGGACCCAGGCTGCCGTTGGGCAAGATAGAGGACTGAGCCAAGGCACAAACTGCTGGCCAGGTAGGGCACCTGAAGTGCAGATCCGCCAGGCCCGCTGCCGGCCTTGAATTCGCCCTGCTGGGCAGTTTCCAAGGAGACGGGATCTGTCCCAATAGGGGAGGTAGGGCAGGGGTGCCAGATGCCCGGTTAGGTGCGGTCTTACAGGCGAGCCACGGTAAGAGGGTTCAGAGAAGCCCCTGTGTTGGCGGGGCTAGGAATTTGGGGTATGGGGTGGGGATGGTGTGTGCCATGCTCTGTGGTCTCCCCAAGAACTCTCACCCCCAAGCAAGGGACCCTACTCCCTCCACCATTCACTGCATTCCCTGCCTTCCCCAGCACCACTGCCCCTGCCCCCGGAGTGTCCCATGACCTCTCCCCACACCGGGCACTGTCCCTGTTACAGGTACTGAGCTCCTGGTGGTTCCAGCCTGAGGGTGGGGGCTGTATCTGACCAGTTAGGATGTCTGGAGCCTTGTATGAAACCTCAGAGCATAATGCAGATGTGCACAGAGGCCCCTCAAACAGGATTCCCTGCATGGCCCTCCCACCACGGACCCACAGCGCAGCTGCCACACCAGGCCAAGCCTGCTGGAAGACCGCTGGTCCCTCTCATCCTGTTCCTGATCAAGAGTGCACCGCCCACACTGCTGGGTATTTAGGGGGCCTTAGAAGAGCAGCTGGTATTTTCATGGGCAAATATTTGCTCTTTTGGGAAGATTTCAGTGCAAAGGGATGTAGGATATGCTTTTTCTGTTGCCCTGAAACTGGTGACTAGGATGCAAACTTAAGTCAAAACAGGTTTTAGAGAGAGCTGCAAAATATCTAACCCAAAGATCACTGTTCCCCAGCAAAGGCAACACCACCTGGCCGGTGGGGTCCTGGTCCCTCTTTCTGGAGGTTGGGGTTTGCACCCTCCAGCTGGGACAGAGCTCGAAACAGCTCTGAACATGCTCCAACAGGCTTTCCCAGCACAAACGGCCTTTATTTTGAATCTGGGTGAAGGAACCAGCTGAGACATCTGAGTAAATCTTCCTGGGTGTAACCAGGCCTTTTATGCTGAATGAAAGAGCGGCTTTCCACATGCTAACTTCTTAGAACTGAATGTGTGTCAAAACCTTCATGCATGTAGCATGTTGGGAACAGCGTTTCATGGTGAGGGGAACTATATAACTTACATGTGTATGGGGAAGCCCTCACTCCAACCGGCTTTTCCTGCGCACACTGCATTTATTTCGAAATTGGCTGTTGCTGAGAAATCTTGGTAAGCGTTCCTAGGTGTAACCATGCCCATTATGCTGGACGAAAGAGCGGCTCTACACTTGTTCACATCTCAGAAATGAATGTGTGTTGAAGCCGTCATTCATGTAGCATGTTGGGAACACAGTTTCGTGGTGAGAAGAACTATGTAAATTACATGTCTATGATGAAGCAATTGCTCGAAATGGGTATTCCAGCGCATACTGCCTTTATTTCGAAACTGGCTTCTCAGAAGACCTGTGGTCTCCACTGCAGGTCTGTCTCCAAGCCCTGGGCCAGCATGGTGACTCTGCTCCCCCTGTCTATTCTGGGAGGTCTAGGGGTCCTCCATGGCCCTTCCACCATTGTTTCTTTTGGAAACACCCCACAGATGAAATGGGCCTGAGAACAGGAGAGCTGGATGCCAGCAGCCACTGCCCAGTTTGTGGCTCCTGGGAGGGGCATCTCCTCTCTGTGGGCTCTGATCTCCCCTCCCCTCTCCCCTACCCCCACCCCTCTCCTCCTGCATTTCCCGATTGATCCCAGTATAATGGTCCATACCAGGAATGACCTGGGAGAGGTTTTATGAGTCTTTAAGGGAAAAAAAAAAAAAGAAATCTTTAAACAAATTACTGAAAGTAACTTCCAGCTTTCCCGGGAAAGCCCTCTTTCCAATGTTTAAGGCTAGTTGACAGGGTGTCAAATTGCCTAACCACTCACATCTGAGCAACTGCTAACTCTCTCTCCAGTTCCCCGCAGCATCCACCTCTGGCAGCTTAGCCACAAGAGGGCAAGAAAGCTCTTTCCCCACGCCAGCGCCAGCGTGGCTTTGGAGGCAGTGGAGGCTGAGAGAAAGGGCCCCGCCCTGAAGTTTGGGGGGCCTCCAGCCACAGCCAGAGGAGCGGGGGTTTTCAGAGTGCCCCAGCAGGGAAACCAGGCAAGGCTGCCTGGCCCAAGTCTTCCCTGCCCAGAGAACCCCATGAACTGCTTTGGGCCCCACTCCCCATTTGGGCCCCCTGCAAAAAGTTACCACGGGATCCACACCTGAGAAGGCAGAAGGACAGCTCTTTGGCCTGGGGTCCCAGCAGGTGTGTCCTGTGAGACCTGTGGCCACATATCTTCCTTGTCTCTCCAGGTCAGTGAAGGGTCTGTGCTGGGCACCTTGGTGCTCAGGAACATGGGAACAATTCTAAACTCAGAAGGACAGAGAGACTCTGCCTGGAAGCAAGGATTCCAGGGAGACGCCTTGCCCAGAACTGGGGGACTGTGTGCTGAGTAGACCCCTGGAGGCAATGTGGGGCTGTGGGGTACTCTTCAGAGAAGGGAGCAGGTGTGCTTTCCGGGGGTGGGGCCCTGCTTTGTCCAGTCATGTCCTTGTGTAAGACTCATTTACAAACACCTTCTAGTCCACCTAGGGGTGGCCTCAGGGTTGGGGGTAGAGGAGGAGAGTGAAGGGTGCAGACTTAGGGCCCCCTGACCCACCCAGGGAGCCAAGGGTCAGTGGGAACATCGTGGGAGTATAGTGCAGGGTTGGAAGACGAGCACTCAGAACATGCCAAGTCATGCAATAAAGTGACCCGTGATCACGAGACACAGGTGGCTGTACACCAAAGGAGGGAGATAGAAATTTAGACCCAAGCTCTGAGAACCTTGAGAGGGGCTGGAGGGTCCCAGGAGCCCTGAGGAACAGCTCTTCTAGGGGCACAGATATCCCAATACACACATTTCTCATGGAAGCTTTTTGGGGTGCAGAGTTACCAGGATCCTAAACTTAGTATGGAATCCCACCCCCTTGTTTATCACGATTCCTGGCAATAAATTGCTGTCATTTGTTCCTGGACATGCACAGGGGAGGTGACTGCTGTGGGGGTCACTGCAGGACTAGAATCTTCTGGTGTGGGCTCTGTGACCACAGAAACCCAGGGGGATTTCTTAACGGGAGCACCTGGAGACCATGCCTGCAAGGACCACCCTCATGGGATGGCCAATGAGCCCGTGGTACCCAGGTCACCAAGTGACGAATTTGTGAGGTTGCCTGGGGTAACCTGAGGGCATGTAGGTTTCTGTGGTCAGCACGTGGGCCCAGCACTGCGGGATGGTCTGCACAAAGAGGGGCCTGCCCTCCTGATGATGGCTTCTAACACCTGCAGGGAAACTGCTCCCTGGGCTCCTGGAGGTCCATATTAAGAGCATCCTGCCAGCCATGTGGGATCACCTTCCCCTGATGCAGAGGCAGACCTCTCCCCCTTGAGGCCCAGGGGACACCTGGCTCAGGTCCCAACTGTGTGCCCTGGACACACAGACCCCCAGATCTCTGGCACAAATTGGGGTGTGGTTGGGTCGGGGCAGGAAAGGCACAGGGAAGGGGCTCATTCAGGGACAGAGGCCACTCTGCAGGGATGCTGGACCTGGCAGCGATACATTGCTTCAGAACTTACCTGGGCTGGGTTTCCAAGCTGTGGGATGGAAGGGCCTCTCTTTCCTGCGGTGCAGTGGGGGGAACTAGAACCATCATCAATGTCAGCCCTGAAAATGGAGGCTGCGCTACATCCATTCCTGGAAAGAAAAATCAGGCCCCTCCAGCCCAGGTGACTCAGAAAGTCATTCAGCAATGTTCGGGGCCCCCAGTTTAGGCTTTGAATTAGAGCTGAGCAGCTCAGGAGGCCAGATCCCTGTCCGTGGCTCCAGGAGTAGGCTTTCTGCTGGGGGAAGGATCCTCACAAACACCTGTGTCTTTGTGGGACACTCCCCTGTGACCAGCTGGGAGGCAGGGTGCAGTTGTGGGAAATCGTGTTTCCATGAGCAGAGGGCCACCAAGTGGGGGGCACAGGAGACTGTGAGAATGAGTCCTGCAAAATTTCTGGAATCAAAAAACTGGCAAATGTGAAAAAGTGCATAATTTGTTTTATTGAACAGGCTGCTTATGTACGTTTGGAGGGCCAGGTTCAAGGACTCTGCATCCATCCAGGACAATAGCATCAAGAGAAGAACAGACAGAGCAGAAGGAGGTCTGGGGTTTCCCCCAGGAATGAGGTGGAACAGGGATTTCTGTAGATTTGCAAGGCGTCCCCTACCACTGAGCATGGGGTTACAACCCCACATGACCACCGTCGTGTTTGGCTTGGGTTCTGGGTCTGGCCTGCTCATTTATTCTTCCAGCTGAGTTCCAGAAACTCAGAGGGTGGACTTTGAGGGGCTGCGTTTGGAACCTAGTGAGGAGCTGGATGGTCCTTTATATTGAGTCCCTTCATCTTAATCACTGTAGCTGAATCCCAACACCCCCTAGGCACCCAGGGTGGCTGTGGAGGGAGAGAAAGCCTGGCAGGCGACCTAGGAGTCCCACTGCCCTGTCCCTCCCTTGTCTTCATTCCCTTTCACCCCAGAAGGTGTGATTGTCTCGTGTCATGGTGGCCACCGTAGTGTCCCTCCCAGCAATCTCTCTTCTCCGTCAGGTGGGGTTCCCACCCCCACTCAGCCTTCTCTCTGCATGGATGCTGGAGGACCAGGCCCACCTGAATTTCTGAGCTTGAGCAGTAAGGTGGAAACAAAGAAACCAATGGAAACAAAGAAGCAAGTCATTGTGGCAAAACTGCCCACCACAGAGAAGCTGCCCTGAGTGGAAGGGAGGGTGTGGGCATGCCCATTTTTTCCTGTCTCCCAGTGCTCTTAGCTTTCTTATTGCAGACCTGCATGGTTACAACAAAATGATCTGCAAAACTGAAAATATTTACTCTCTCGCTTTTACAGAAAAGGCTGTCCAGCCTCTGGTCCGGTACCAGGCAAGTGATTGGAGTCCCTTTCCAGTTTGGAAACATCTGGGCAGGCCCAGGTTTGCAAAAGTCTTTAAGAGTAGTTACGGAGTTTTGCTTCTAAAATTCTTTACGGCTGTATATACTTCTGAGATGCGGTTGTGCTGTGTAATTCTGAGCCGGGATTTTCTCAAACTGTTTCTCACTTCTTATACCAGACATTCCTAAATTCCAAGGGGAACTGTATATTAAGGAAGCCATGGAATTTAGGAAAAGGATACAGATCTCATTTCCTTTTAAGAATCAGTGTACCTCCATCATGGCAGTATTGGTTATGAGTTAATGATAGGGGAATTAAATAGTAACCCGATTAATAGAAAATAGGGGATTTTAGGTACACAGGTTCATCTTTTCAACATTTTTTGTAATATTTGCAGTTTAAGATGGCCATTCCTGAAAAACAGGTAGCCTCTTAGAATGAAATAGCATTTCCTCTGAACCATACTTAATTTTTATTTCGTAGACAGCAGTAAGGGTAATCACACATCACACATTTGGGGACGTCAAAGAGAAAATGTAACTTTCTGGGAGCGCACTCCCCCATCTCCCCCTGCTCTTTTCACTGTCCCATTCTCCCTGGAAGGCTCTTTCTTATCTTCTTCTCATGGCTCCAGTAACTCTTTCTTCCTCCTCATCCCTCAGCTGGTAATGTTACTTTTCTACTTTGAACAAGCAAACAAGCCAACAGAAGAGAAGTTTCACAAGCAACTCCCAGCACATCCGCTCACCTACTGTTGTCTGTGACCTCACTCTCGGTGCCCCACCTCTTATTACAGGTGACATCGAAAGCCAATTCCTCGAAAAGTCCCCAGGGCCCCATCCCTCCCATCTTCTCTGGGTTGTCACTCCCAAAACCATCCTCTCTTTCACTACCTCATCTATTTTGTTCTCCTGCTAGTTGGCTCCCATCAGTATATAAACGTCCATCTTCTTAAAAGAAACAAACAGCACTCCTTGACCCTAATTCACCCCCACCAATTGCCACCCTGTGTCTTTGCAGCAAATCTTTAAGGAGTTGTTTAAACTCACTGTCTGCATCTTCTCTTGAGCCATCCCCTTTTACACCCACTCTGGCTCTTCCCCTGATCCCTCGCTCTATGGAAACTGCCCTGTCAAGGCCATCAGTGACCACACGTTGCTAAATATAGTGGTCAATTTTCAGTCCTCATCATGCGTAGCCCCTCAGCAGCATTTGACCCAGCTCTTCCATCCCTCCTCCCCCGTGTTCCTGCTTCACTTAAACTCCAGCCCATCGCTCTGTCTGCTTTCTGCTTTTGGTCTACTGGCTGGTCCTTTGCCAATGTCTCCTCTTTTTCCCAAACATACACTGTGGGTGTGCCCCAGGGTTGGCTCCTGGGCCTCTCATCTCTCTCTCTGCTATTCCTTTGGTGGAAGCAACCCTGCCTTGGAAATTGGCATGCCATCAATTTCTCGATTTCTCCAAAACTCCCTGATTTGCCCTTTCCATCTGGACCTTTATCCCTGAGACTCACATTCTTTTTCTTTCATTAATCTTGCTTTCACATTCATACATATGTTCTACTATGTAATTACTTTTCCAAATTTTGTATCAGTAAATATATATATCATGTAAAATGCTCAAATCTGTATTATTTCCACTAAAATGCTTATTCTACCTTAGAACCTTTCTGCATTTCTGTATTTATGTGAAAAAAGCGAATAGTATTTCTACAAGCCTCATAGTTAAACAGTGTGTTTGTTTGGGGCTATTATGTAACATGAAATAATGATACATCAACATAGTCCTTTTTCATTTATTTTTATGTAACACCAAGATGAGGTTTTTGCACTGAAGACTGGTTTTATTGAAATTTTACCTACGTTATGGACAGTCAGTTTATGTGAAAGCCCTCATTTCTCCCCTTTTCTGATATATTTTCCATTTGGCTATATACAACGTATACCTTGGCATGAAACAAATTTCCCAAATCATTCACATAATACAATTAATACATTTAAATTATATTTTTTAAATGTTAAAAAGAAAAAGAAAACAGATTCCTCTACCTATTAGGCATTTCTGTGGCAATATGTAATACACCCCTTAACCATGACATTGAAGAACTGAGCTGATACTAGCCCCTTTCCACCTGCTCAGCCCCACCTTGTCCCAACCCTTGTGGATGGAGAGGACATCCCCCCCATTGTCCAGGTCCAGATGTTGGAACAATGTTCTTTCTCTCTTTCTCTTACACACACAGACAGCAAATCCAGCTTGTTAGAAAATTCTGGATATTCTGTCTTCATTAACCACCTGCTCCCTGCTCCCCGCCCTCCTAAGAGCCACCTTCAGCCCTTCCTGGACACCAATAGCCTCCTGTTTCCATCTTTGCTTTCCTACAATCTCTCATCCACACAGAGTCAGAGGGAGCCTGCAAAAGCATACATTGAGGGGGTGGGTGTAGTTCAGTGGTGGGGCGCATGCTTAGCATGCAAGAGATCCTGGGTTCAAAAATGATTATAAATCAATAAAAAAGTTAAAAAAAAAAGAGAGATCCTGGGTTCAATCCCCAGCACCTTCATTAAAATAAATAAATTACCTCCCACAAAAAAACACAAACACAAAAGCTTAAGTTGGAGTATATCACCCCTCCCCTCAAAACTCACTAAACGGGTCATCATTTCATTAGGAGCCAAAGTCGTCACAAAGGCCTCAGGACCCGGCGTGCTCTGCCTCTCTGCCCACACTCTCCCCCTCGCTCTGGGGGCCTCTGGCTCCGGCTCTTCCTTCTTCCTCTGGATCTATTCTGCTTCAAGTTCATTACTCCGTGAGATCTGCCAGGATTGCCTTATTCCCTCCTGCCTGCCTCCCACCCCACCGCCATCACCGGAGATTGCTCATATCACTCTTTTTTTTTTTTAATTTTTCCAAGCTCTTACTACCCCCAACATGCTGCCTGTTTCCTCTACTAAAACTCTGAGCCCCCAGTGATGGGGAGTCATGTCTATTTTGTTGACTGATAAAGCCCGAGAACCTTGTGAATGGGTCTAGTTAGGAGATTCCCATACGTAGTAGGAGCTTATACACATTTGCTGAATGAATGTAGATGCCCTGGTCCAATCCGATGGAGCACTTCTGTGTCCTGCTCAAAGAATAACTGTCCTTTCCACCTGAGAGGGGGTGACAACTTCCTTGGTGATCAAAGGCAAGATCTTTTTGCTTTATGCTGTTAACCTTAGGCGGGGAGACTGGGGGATCTTCATATATAATTTTAAATTTGGTTTGCTCTGCAGTTTGTCTTTGGTCTCTGTATAATTTTGAGAAACTCTTTATGAGTGATCATTCTTCCATCAGATTGAACAGGGTCCAGGGGGAACGACCAAGCCTGTCCCATCGGCCATCCTAGGTGTCATGTCCTGGGACCCAGTGGATGCTCAGCATGTAAGTGAACAGACAGGAGTGAGTGAAGAGATGGGAGCATCTCTTTATTGTGGTGGCTGCTCTCTGTCAGATGCCTTGAGATTTGAGGAAGGGTTTACAAGTGCGGAGAGGGGAGATCAGGTCCTCTGTGCTCTTCCTGAGTTCCCTGGCTTTACCCATTCCCCCAGCCCACTCTGGGCAGCCAAGCCAAGGAGCTGGGCCACCGGGGGTTGTGCTGATCAATAATCCACCTTCACCCCAAGTCCGGGGGGTAGGTACCCCTGGTTGTAGTCTCTGGAGTCAGGTCCTTGGAGGAATTCCTCACTGAACTATGTGTAGGACCTTTTATTTTTCTCTATAACCTCCAGCTGAAGAAGAAGATTGTCTTAGACACATGGAAGCTGAGGACGCCTACTGTCCCCTCAGAACCCAGGTGGGGCTGGGAGTCTGCTGTTTGTATAGCCGGTGGGCTCCTGTTACTTTGGGCATCCCTGTGTCTGAATTCCTGCAGTACACTCGGTGGTAAGGAAGGGGTGCCTGGCAGGGAGGGAAGTGGGTCGGGAGACTGCACAGCTGGGGAGATGTTAACCTGGAGTGTGCAGGAGCCTGCTGATGCATGGCATCTCGGTTCAGGGAACTTTTCACGCTCAGAGGGGTTCCCACTCCTGCAGGGGCCATTTGATCAGGGTGCTGGGCTGTCAGGGGACCGCAGGGGTCCCAGTGAGGATTACAGTGCCTTCAGGCAATGGGAAATGAGGGGTCCAGTGGCACTTGAGTTAACTGTGCACCCAAACCCAGCTCCCACCTCTTTCAGCCTTTTTCCTAATCTGCAAAACTGGAATGATACTAACCACCCCGCGGGGTCGTTGATGGGCTGGGACAGACTAGACAGTCAGGAGATATAATTCCTCTGTCCCCTGATTGTTTTCCTTCTTTCAGACTATTTGCTCTCACAAGCTCAGTCTCTCTGTCTCTCTCTCTTTCACTTCTAACTTTCTCTCATGCTCTGGTTTCATTTGATTTCCAACCACCGCCCCTCCCCCTTGCCAATCCCCAGATGAGTGAACTTGATTTCTGTGTGTCAGTTCCACATTCCCAGGAAAGATGCTCTGTCTCCCTCTGGATCTGTTGTCCAACCAATCAGTTGTGGCCAGAGGAGCGAGTCCCTCTGGGACCAGCGGAGGGTCTCCGCCCAGCCCCCCAGCCACCACTTTGGGAGCACATAGCTCTCCAAGGAGGAGGTACTGGCTGTGACCTTGTGTCAGTCAGTATGAATTTATGTCTCCTCTTGCCCCTCCTTCATCCTCCTAAACAAAGATGAAAATTAAACACTCCCGGGATTTGTGTCATGGAACACTCAGGGTGGGGGCTAAGGGGGCTGGAATCTCTGCTGCATTTAAGGGGCTACAGTGAATCCCCAACGACAGCCTGCAAAGGGAACACCACCGGCCCCACCCGGCACTTAGTGTGCTGAGTCTGCGTGATGCTGAGCTAGGCTTCTGACCACAGCTCAGGGGTCTGGTCTGACCAGTTAGCCTTTGAAACCAACCAGCTTTGGATTCCTCAATCACTCCCTGAGGTTTTACCTGAACCACCAGCTTCTGCATCTCTGAAGACAGATGATGAGGACCCTTCACGTAAGACATTCGCACAGCCCTGTGCAGGCCTTTGTGCTGCACGGTCTGCCCGGCGAGATAACTGTGTTTGGTATTTTACTGATGTTAGAAATAGTCTGGTTTCCCTATGTACTGTTTCACTGAACAAGCAACAGAAGCCACCTCTCGCTGATAAAAGCAAAAAAGGGACTTAATGAGAAGATGCTGGGAGGGTGTGTGGATTGGCCAGGACCGGAGCCAACCCAGGAGCTGTAGGAGGTGTTAGGGAGCCCCAGGCACCAGACCGGGCTGGGTGCTACCGGGCCCCCTGCCACCCCAGAAGGGACCCCTCTCCACCCGACCCTCCACCTCACTCACTGCAGGTTCACATCCAGGCAGGGCCAGGTCACACTGAAGCCACCAGCACACACCTCAATGGGGGAGTTGACACCGTCTCAGCTGAGGGCGTGCCCTGTGTGGGGAGATGCCCAGTTAGAGGAAGGCAGTTCCCCTACTGTTCCGAGTTAAGGTGCAAGTCAGTGCCCATCACTCAGGAGAGCGAGGCTGGACGGACCTCATTGCGGTGACTAGGCCGTCTGAGTTCACTTAATACTTTCTATGTTTGAAGGCCCTGGAGGGAGAAAAAGTGAAGGTTCTAGTACTTATTTTGTGTTTCCCACTTACCAGGTGTGGTAAGCAAGCCACTTCAGACAAGGCCCAGAGCAACCACGTTAATAGGCCACGGAGCAAGTCCTGCATTCAGGCCTCTGTGGTCCCGAAACCCGTGTCCCCATCGGCTCCGTAGTTACCAGTGGAAACGGGGGATTTATGGGACTGTGTGCTCCTGTAGGGGCTGGGATGTTTGTGTTTAAATCCACATCTTCAGAAACGGCTAGAACAACAGCCACTTATTGCACGGAGGCACAGGAGGGGAGGATTCCAGCCTCTGGTCCAGCTCGTGTGGAGCTCAGAAATTGCTCCTTCTGTCCTGAAAACAACACCAGAGCTGAGGGAGCTGCAATCCCACTGCACTTCTTAGATCCCAGAAAAATGAGGGGAAAAGCTGCTCCCAACCCAGAGAGGCAGCCGGGCAGGCTTGGAGAGTCACAGCTCCCAGGGCAGAACCCGCTTTTGTAACAACCCCCGGGGCAGGCAGATTTAACAGGTCCCTGAGGCCAGTGGGAGTCTCAGCATGGGGAAGTCCGAGTGTGACAACTCCAGGGGGCCAGTCAGAGGGGCCCCCTGCTCTTTTTCATGCATTTTACCTCCAGGACCGTGTCCTGTTCTCAGAATGAAGGCCAGAGGATAACTCCTCATGCTTCCTGCCTGGAAAGGAGAAAATGACTATTGAAATACACCCAGAACATTCTGTTTCATTGGGGGAAGTTGTTTTTTGTTTGTTTTGTTTTCAATGAGAAATTATTTTACCAGAGCCTAACCAACCTGGGAGAAGGGAAATCCCTTCTGTCTCACCCAAATTGGGGTGAGGGGAAAGAGACACACTTGTGGAGGTCACAGCTCAGGGCACAGGCTCAATGAGAACTAATCACAGGACTACAGAGGCCCTGCTCTGTCCTGCTCCCCCAACACCTTACCTCCATGACAGTAGGGCCCCTGTGTAATAACAGGAATAAAACTAAAAGAAGTAAATGTCTCAGGAGTGTCAAGGGAAAACCCAAAGACAGCGGGTAGATGAAAACAAGGACACACAGGCTGTTTTAGCCTCTCACACCAATAGCTGTAGCAAACTACACACAGCCCATCCCAGTAGATAAACAGAAAACCTGACAGAAGAAATTATTTATTTTGGTTCTCTTACCCAGTGCATTCCACGGTGCATCCTCGCCTAGAATTGAGTGGAAGCAAGTCCATCTCAGAAGGGACATAACTGAAGAGGGATGGCTTTCCAGACTCTGATGGGCAGAGAGAGCAGCAGCCTGGGTGAGAGCACGGTGAGGGGTGGGGTAGGGGGTGGGCTGCCTTCTTCCCCAAATAAGGAAACTTCCTGAGGCCAGCACAGGAGGGAGGGCCATGGGGTCGAAGCAGCCAGACTTCTTCCTGAGAACTGATGGGATGCCTCAAAGGGACCATTCAGGTACCCAAACTGGGCCGTGAGGGTGGGAGACAGTCGGTCTGCCTCAGAGCCCAGGACTGAGGTGGGCATACAGCAGGCCGGTCTTACTTGGCCGGATCCATTTCACTTCTCCAAAACCCTGTGTAAAACATTAAGCGTGGACGGCCTGGTGAGCACAGCTCTGCCCTCAAGACCTGCTTCAACTCTCTTCCTGGAAAACAGCATCTCTGAGCCCGTCCTTGGTGACCTCAGAGAGATCACCCTAGTGTCCCAGGCTAGTGACCGGGAACATGTACCTTCCTGCAGCCAACCCCAGACGTCCACTGATGCATCATATACTGGCAAAGATGTTAGTTCCTGTGCATTGGTCTAACAGCAGAGACTCTGCCACAGGCCCAAGAGGTGGTGTGTGGGACATGCAGGCGTGCAGGAGTGTAGGCAGTGCAAAAGTGTAACTAGTGACAGGGGTGCAGGGGCTGTGGAGGGCGCAGGCAGTTCAGGGGATGCGGGGGTGCAGGGGTGCAGAAGTGCAGGCAGTGCAGAAGTGCAGATAGTGGCAGGGGTGCAGAGGTGCAGGGAGTGTAGGGATGCAGGGAGGTGCTCAGGCACGTGGCCAGGATTAGAAGGCAAGTGCACATCCTCGCAGTCAGCCTGACCCCGGGAGGCTAGTGAAATGGTTTGGGGCAGCGGAGGCGGCGGCGTGTGGGAGGCTGCCCGGGCAAGCCGTCGATTTCTTCTCTTCCCTGCAGCCTGGCCTAGGGGGGCCTTGGCCTCTGGAGATTCGCCAGATGTTGGACTCCAGGTAAGCTTGCTCCTGGGAGGTGGGGCGGTTAGATCAGGGGCGGAGGCAGCGACAGGGGGGCGGAGCGGGGCTGCCCCTGGCGAACTGGTGGAATAGCTGCCTTCTCCCGGCTGCCGGGCCTGGGAGCGGCCTCTGCTGCCCCAGGTCGCCGGACACGCCTGTCCCACTCAGCTTGCTGAGTGGGGAGTGGGGACGGTGCCACTAAGGTGCGTGGCCCACGGGGGTAGGGGGGGCTGCCGCTCGGAAGCCGGCCAATTCGCTCCTCTCCCCCACTCGGCGGAGCCAGGGGCGGCTTCTGCTGCCCTAGAGGCGGGACGCCGGTCTCCAGGTGAGCTTGCTCCTGGGAGGCGGCGGCGGCGGCGGCTGCAGGGGGAGGGGTTCCGTTCCAGGGAGCTGCTCCATTTCTTCTCTCCCCCGCTGCCTGGCCTGGGGGCGACCTCTGCTGCCAGAGATTTGCCTGCGGTCCGACTCCAGGTGAGCTTGCACCTGGGAGATGGGTGCGGTGCAGTCAGGGGGCTGGTAAGGTGGTGGCTGCGGGGATAGGGAGGCTGCCCTGGGGTAGCTTGTGTATTAGCTCCCATGTCTGTGCCGCGTGGCCTGCAGGCGGCCTCTGCTGCGCCAGGTCCCCGGACACCCCTGTCCCACTTTGCTTGCTGGGGGCGGGAGGCAGGGTAGTCAGGGTGCACGGGTGGCGGGGGTCGGGGGCCTGCAGCGGGGGAGCGGGCCCATTTGCTCCCATCTTCCCCGCGACTTGTCCTGGGGGTGGTCTCTGTTACCCTGGGTTAAGGGACACGTGTATCCTAGTCGGCCTGACCCCGGGAGGCGGGCGTGGTACGTTGGGGGTGGTGGCAGCAGCAGCAGGTTTTCCCATGGAGCCAGTCCATTTGCTCCCATTTCCCCCCATGGTTTGCCCTGAGGGCGGTCCCTGTTGTCCCAAGTTCGCCGGAAGTCCATCTCCAGGTCAGCCTGCTCCCTAGAGGAGGCCACCGTGAGGTCAGGGGGCAAGAGTGGTGGCTGCTGCGGGGGTAGGGGGCTGCCTTGGGGAGCTGGTGGATTGGCTCCCGTCTACCCGATGGCCTGGTGTGGGAGTGGCCTCTCCTGCCCCAGATCACCAGACACGCCTGTCCCATTCAGCCTGCTGGGGGAGGGGCGCCATAGGCAGTGCCTTTAAGGTGCAGGGGTGGCGATGGCGGGGGTAGAAGACCTGCAGCGCGGAGCCTGTCAATTTGCTCTCCTCTTCCCCGCTGCCAATCCTGGGGGCGTCCTCTGCTGCCCAAGAAGCTGGATGCCCGTCTCCAGGTCAGCTTGCTCCTGGGAGGCGGGCGCCATGTGGTCGAGGGGCAGAGGCAGCTGCGACGGCCGGCTGCCCCGCCTAATGGGGCCACTTCTTCTCCTCTCCCCTGACCTGGCCTGGGGATGGCCTCTCCCGCGCTAGATTCGCCTGACAACCCACAGCCGGTCAGGTTGCTCCTGGGAGGTGGGCGCGGTGAGATCAGGTGGTGGAGAGGAGAGAGGGGCTGCCCCTGGCGAGCTGGAGGATAAGCTCCCATCTCTCTGGAGGCCTGACGTGGCCGCCCCTCGTTCCCAGGTCACGCTTCTCTGGGTCATATTACCCCGGGGTTGCGGTAGGGTGCGGGGGCGGCGGGGTGTTGGCGGGGGTATGGAGCCTGCCGCTTGGGAGCTGGTGGTTTAGCTCCCATCTCCCCAGCAGCTTGGCCTGGGGGCAGCCTCTTTTGCCCCAGATCGCAAAGCACAGTTTCCCTGACAGCTTAGCCACCTGAGGTGGGCAGGATGTGCTGAGGGGGCGGAGGCAGCTGCCAAGGCAGCTACGAAGGGGCTGTCCCTGGCCAGCTGGTCAATTTGTTCCCATCTCAACCTTTGCTGCCCCAGTTTCGCAGAATGCCCTTCTCCACTTTTTTCATTCTCCTGGGAGGTGGGCGCAGTGCCTGCAGCCCAAGGTCTGGGCTCTCCCCTGGGGAGGGGCAGAACTCTCTTGTTCTCCTTTGTCTTTATTCTTCAGCAAAGGGGTTACTTGACCCAATTCTTAATTCTGAGGAAGTGTAGCCTGTGTTAATGGAAGAGCTGCTGGACAGTGAGATTTCTGGGTGGGTTTTCACATCAGCTGATGCCCCAGGCAGGCAGGAAAGCTATTACTCAGAGCTTCTTAGTCTAGAGTTGGGGGATGGCCCCGCCATCCTCACCATGCTTTTTAAAAATGCGTTATTCCTCTCTTTTTCCTAGGTGACATTTTAGGTTATTGGGTCACAGATTGCTGGCACACTCATCCCTGTTCTAAAATATCTTTTAAACTTGGGTGAAGTGATAAGTAGGGGAAGATGATTTACTGAAAGGTAAGAATACTTAAATTTGCATTAAAGCTACATTCTGTCAATCTTTCTCAAATGATTTTTCTCTGATTCTAAATCCACGACCTAGTGAATGTTGTACTCCTGTGTAAATCATTGATCTTCACATCACATTTGTTGAGTGGTCAGCGAGATTTGTTAATTAGATTATTCCTGAAAGGAAAAGCTCAGGCTTTTGAGAATTCCTTGTCGGATGTCACCCAGGCAGTCACAGTAGAAGACAGAGCTGATATAAAAATCCCTCAGCTGCCTGAACTGCAAAGCTTATGGAATTACTGATCCCTGAAATGCAGGTGACTCTTGTTGATAATCTGGGGGATGGTTTATATGATCAGTTTCTTCCAGTCCTGTAAATGGGTTCCGTGGCCCCAGCCCTGAGAGAACTAGTCATAAGGGCCATATCGTGAGGGGTGGGATGGGAAGGCAAGGTCTAAGAGCTGAAATCACTGAGATTCCACACTCGCTAAACACAGACTCCAGAGCCTAATTGTTGTCAGGTTCTGTTCTGGATTTGAGAGTGTGTTCAGACATGATTCTTGCCCTTCAGGAGTCACTGCCTGGGTGGAAGTAACCTTTACATACATCTGGGGAGGATGGCAATTAAGTAGATGGGCTGTTATGGTTCTCAGTGTGCCCAGGCTCGCTCTTCCAGGCACTCGTGGGACTAACGAGTCATCTTATTCACTCATTCACTAATTTATTACCCTTGAATTGATCATTGGTCCCACAGTAAGTGAAAGAAGGTATCAGGAAGCTGAGTTTTGTCCCCTCTCCTATCACTGATTGTATCTGTCAGTCGGGCGCCCTGCGTATGCATTGTGAAATGGTGGTATTTCTTGCCCGATGGGGCTGTACTGTGAGTTCTGAGAATCAGGGGAGTCACGTGGGTAGGACAGCACCCTGACACACATGCCCCCCCCACCCCATGAGACAGCATTGTCGATGCTTAGGTGACCCGATGTAGACCGCGGTGCTAAATCTGAGCATGTTTAGTGATCTTGGTGGCTATGAAAATACAGACTACCCGTCCCTAACTCTGGAGACTCTGAGGGTGTGCAGACCAGAATTCTGCATTTTAAGAAGCACTTTAACTAATTCTGATGAAGATGATCTGAGTGTCCCACTGAGAAACACTGGTGTGCGAGACACCAATATTGAGGATTCTCAGGGAGCAATGTCTTTTCAGGATTGTCCAGGGGCCCTCACTTGAGACTTTTGCCTTGGGTTTAATTGTATGTGTTCAGAAGTGATGTCTCTCACTTCCAGTGCTTGTCAGCATGCTCTGTGCAGGGGTTTGCTCTCAGTAGATGGCAAAAACTATGATTCTTCAGGTCACCGAGCTAGAGTGTGAGCGATATTTTATTTTGGTTTTCTTTATAGCAATGCAGATTCTCCCGAGAACAGATTCAGACTGAACAGATTTGTGTCAGACTTTGGAAGACCGCTGGTGCCCAAGGTGTTCACTGGCAGGTCAATGACGAATCTAGGTCCCTCTTTCACTGCTACATCAATGAAGTGGACCACTTGGACAAGGCCAAAGCTGGTATCCCAAACATAGCCCTTTACAGTGATATTCAGCTCCAGGAAGCCATCAGATGCAGCAGGTGGCCAGAGGAGGAGCCGAACAGGCTCATGAAATGTGACATCCCCAACTTCATCAACATGGACCAGAACTCTTCCTTTGGGGAAGATGATTTCCTGATTTTTGAACCACCGATTGTTCTAGAAAATAAGCCAGTTGCCCAGACCTCACACAAAGACTTGAATTGAGAAACGTGCTTTGTCAGGTGTCTTTCTGAAGATATGAATTCTTTCTTTGTATGGCAGGATGTCCCCTTTCACAAAATTGTATGTGTTTGTGTCTGAGAGAGAGAAATGGAGACAGACAGAAAGACGAAGAAGCAGAAGAGAGCCCCCTCAGAAGAGAGCTAGTTAAGGTGAGTTTTGTGCCATTAAAAAATATTTGGGGTTTTGGGGGGAACAAAGTATTTACACTGTCTCATTCTCCTCGTTGGAAACTTTGGCCCCATACTCAGTGTCAGCATCCTTGAACAGGGGTTGGCACGGTGCATTTTATCTGGTGCTGCCACTTCCAAGCTCTGCCTTTAGAACGTTGCTTTGCCTCTCAGGACTGTCACCCTTTTAACTGTAAGGTGAGGAGTCTGGAGTAGATGATCCATCCCAGCTCTGCTGTTTTGCAAATTTCTGATTTCGTATTCGGATGAGGCTGGGATACACCCAGAGCAGTATAAACCAGGCCCTACCTCTTGTCTCTTGCTGGGGCATCCCTCAGGTCTGTGCCTTCTACTCAACCCTTTACTGAGCCCAGCTTTTGTCAGGAGCCCAAGTGCCTACTGGGATGGCAGGAGACTTGTCTCTCGTGGTCACGGCGGCCGACATTTCTATTGGTTGTGCTGCAACAGCTCTTCTGAGATCCTCCAGCCACCCTTGCTCAAACCTGAGGACAGCCCTACCGTTCCTTTCCTAGGAGGAGGATCATTCCATGGTGCATTTTATGACAATCCTGTCCCCAGGAATGCATGGAAGGTTATCAGCTGAGTAAGGGGAGGTGCCTCTGTGTCTCTGTGTCCCTGTATCTCTGTCTGCTCACAGTGCCCTGCCACCGGCTACTGAACAAGAAAAGTGCTATTCACCATGCTGTGTGTTTTGCAGATGTGTATGTGATGGTCTTGTGGCTCGTGTGTGGGCTTTGAGCTGCGATGGTGAAGGGCTTATAAATACCTCATCAACATGTATTCGAGGTGGCCTGGTGCCACACAGATTTGATTCATGAAGGCATCAAGCCTGCACACTTGTTTGGAAACAACTTGGTTTTGATCAGTCACACTGCATGCATGACTCGCTGCTAATCTCTGGGTGGTTTTTCATTTTAGATTTATTCACCCCGTGTCTTGCTTAAGCTGAAAAATACATTTATTTCACCAGAATATTCTCTGATTCTTTGTTTTCACACATCCAGTTTTTTAATTCCTTTAAAAATGATTCTGTTTATAATGCCTCCTTATTTCTATCATCTTTAAGTTCCCAGTGGCCTGAGCCATGCACCATATTTGATGCAGGAACTGTTCCACCAAAATAAATCCGTTCACCATAATGTCTTTTGAGGAAAATATTATTCTTTAAGGCACTAACAGTAAATCGTAGAACAAAGCATGGAACATTTCTTGTAGTTAATACATGTTCATGCAAAAAGAAATGATATTTTCATTAAACAATATTGATTTTAATAACTTTTACTAATGTGAATATTATTATTCATAATTTAAGTAACCAAATAAAACCACAGTTATTTATTATGAAGATTGAAAACTATTTACACTGTCTCTCAATTAGAAGTAGCTTTATTAGAAGACTGAAGGGTATTTAAAAGATGGAAAAATACCCATGATGACACCATCATTTTTATTAACTAAATGTCAAGAACTGTGCAGGGTTAAGATTTAACCCTCTGCAACCTTCCAAGTTAGCATGAGGCAGTTTGTGGATGCTGCCAGAAGACAGGAGACTCCCCCAGGATCAGAGACAAAGAACTTCCTGCCAGCACAGCAGGCAGCCTGGGGTTCATGTTCATGTTGGTTCCTGAGTTTCTTTCCTATTGCTGTTGTAACAAAGGACCACAGATTCAGTGGCTTAAAGCAGTACACATTCATCGTCTCACTGTTCTAGGGTGCAGAAATTCAAAGTCGATGTCAGTGGACTAAAACCAACGTGTGGCCAAGGCTACGTTCCACATCGAGGCTCTAGGAAGGGATTCGTCTTCCTGCCTTTCCCAGCTTGCAGAGGTGATCACACTCCTTGTCCCAGGGCCCTGTGTCACTGTGACCTCTGCTGCCACTTTACATGTCTGTCTCTGACTATATAGATATAAAGGAAGAGTCTTCTACATCTGGTATGGACCCTTTTCCCTAAATGGACATTGTATCCCTATTTATGTGCAGATTAAAACCCCTTCCCTCCAGGGTGCCGTGGCATCAGCTCACAAGATTTCCAATCTGGGCTTTAATTGTCCTCTTTGTATTGTCACCTGGGAACTTCTCTCTCCATAGTTAGCTCTGTATTACTTTTGTTGTATTTTACCCGGCATTACTGAAAGTTTTACTTAAAAGGGATCCTAATTAGCTCTGTTTACCTGTTTCCACAGCTGAAAGCTTCAGTTCTAGACTATCTGTCTGATTTTTCTTAAAAATACATTCCAGTATATTTCTCTGGTGAAAGTCTTTACCCTGTTATATATTCTCCCATCATTTCCTTATTTTCTTGAATATATTAAAAGTATTTTATAGCCTTTATTGGTAACTCTGATGCCTACATCACCTGGAGGTTTGCATCCTTTGTCTAATGTTTCTTATTCTCATATTATCCATCATATAGTCTTGACATGTTGCATGTCCAAAAATTCTTTATTACATGGCAGACATTGCAGATGAAAAACCCATATGTTATCTTCCGTGAGAGGTTTTCTACCTTCCCGTTAGGCAGACAGGGTGAGGGACTGATCATGTCACTCCAATCAGGTGTTGAGGTGGATCAGGACTAAAGTGCCTTTTTTCTTAAAACAGCTTTGAGGTATACTTGGCAAAATAATGTTCACACGTTTAAAGTGTACAGCTTAATAAGTTTTGACATAAGTATATCCCCAAGAAACCATTACCACACTCAAGAAAGTGAACATACCCATCACCCACAAAGCTTCTCTCCTGCCTTTTGTTGTCCCTCCCTCCCTCCCCATCTCTTCCCCTGGAAACCATTGATCTGCTTTCCATCACAACATATTGGTTTGCATTTTCAAGATCCTTGTATGAATGGATTCATGAGTATCTGCTCTATGTTGTCTGACTTCTTTCATTCAGTGTAATTATTTTGAGAGTCATCTGTGTTGCTGTATTAATAGCTTATTTGTCTTATAGCAGAGTATTGTTTAGTGCTGAGATTTTACTGAATAGTTTATTGTGAGCAGTGTTTGGATAGACCATCATATGTTTCTCCATTTACTTCTTGATGACTGCGTGGGTTATTTACAACTTGAGCTATTATAAATAAAATTGCAGTGAATATTTGGTTACAAGTCTTTGTATGGACATATGCTTTTCTTTTCTAAAGCACCAGATGAGGAATATCTGGGTTATATGGTAGATAGGTGTTTACCATTTTTAAAGAAACTGTTAAAGACTTTTCCAAAATGGTTGTACTATTGTAAATTCCTCGTGGTGTGTATCAGTTCTGGTTGCTCTACTTCCTTGCCAGCACTTTGTAAGGTCGGTCTTTCTAATCATATTCATTCTAATATGTATGTGTACTAGTATCTCACTGTGGTTTTTAAAAGCATTTCTCTAATGACTAATGGCATCTTTAATCAGCATCTTTTCATATGCTTATTATCCATCTGGATATCTTTACTGAAGTGTGTTTTCTGGCCTCATTCATTCATTCAGGTGTATGCATTATTATTGAGTTTTGAGCCCTCTTTATTCTGGATCAGATACAAAGAGAGACCTTTATCAGATATATGATCTGCAAATAGCTTCTGTCTATGGCTTGTCTTTTCATTTGCTTAGCAGTGTTTAGAACAGCTTTGAAGAGTCTTCATTTTGATAAAGTTCACTCTATCAGTTTCTTTTTAAAATAGATTATACTTTTGGTGTCATAGCAAAGAAATATTTGCCAAACCCAAGGTCATAAAGCTTAAGCCTATGCTTTTTCTCCTAGCTGTTTTATAGTATTAGATTTCCTATTAAGATCTATGATCCATTTTGAGTTAATTTTTGTATATTTTGTGAGGTGTGGATCAAACTTTATATATATATATATATATATATATATATATATATATATATATATATTTTTTTTTTTTTTTTTTTGCATATCACTATCTAATTGTTCCAGCACTACTTGTTGAAAAGATCGTTTCTCCGCTGCATACTTTTTGAGAATCTATTGTCTATATAAGTGTTGGTTTAGTTCTGAACATTCTATTCTGTTCCATTATTCTATTTTCCTGTTTTACACCAACACTATACTTTCTGATTACTGTAGCTTTATAAAAAAAAGTCTGAAAATCAGATAGTGCAAGTCTTCCAACTTTGTTTTTCTTGTTCAAAATTGTTTTGGACATTTGGGATCCTTTGAATTTTCATATGAATTTTAGAATCAGTTTTTAAATTCCTTACATCCTGTTTTGCCAAAATTCCACCCACGTCTTTGGCCATCTCCAAAGCCACATTTTCTGAAGAAGTCTCTCTAGATCCCAGGTGAAAGGAATTTCTCTTTCATCTGTGCTCCAATCACATTTGATAATATTTGATTACATTTATTCATATTTGGCTGTATGTACTTGTCTGATCTTTCCTGCCATATAGTAAATCTCTCAAGATTAGGAATCTTGACTTGGTTCCCTCTGTCTTCTGAGAAAACTAGTTCTATGCTTTGCAGGAGTGAGCCCTGCAGTAAGAGGTATCTGCAGCACACATCTAGCTCATTGCTTGCATATCGTCAAGGAATCCTGCAGATTTAGAATTGTTTATTGATTGTTGTCTCCAAGACGGCTCAGTCTTTTTTATTTCTATTGCTACTGCTGCAGTTTCAAAGAACAGTGGGCTAATTATTTTCCAAATATCAAAACATACTGTAATTGAGTTGTGACGCAAATTATGTGCTGCTGTGTCTTAACAACCTGCTTAGTGTTCACAGACTCCTTCACTCATGGAACTTTTGGGAGAATGTCATATCCTTAGACATAGCAATGCTGTCTTTGGCGACCTGAGCAGTAGTATCTGAACTCACTCCTGCTGTTTTTCCAGTGTCCCCTCTAGCCTTCCTCCAGCCCTCCATGGGGGTCCCTGCAGTTCTGCCCTCAAAAAGCCTGTTGCTTCTCAGGAAGACTTCGCTATGAAATATATTCATGTCCTTCTTCTGGGGACATTCAGTCCAGAGACCTGACAGCAGGGGAAAATGTTTAGACTGCTTTTGGTAGAACGTAAATTCCTCCATACTTGTTAAAAGCAAATCCAATAAGGAAACTGTGTTGACATCTAACAAATCAGCATAAATGTCTGATGAGGAAGATCAGCTTCCCCATCCCACTCAGGCATCATGTTGATGTGACGCTCACCTTGGCTAACATTTTCTACTGTAAGCAACGTAAAGTTCAAGATGTTATGAATGGCTTTATGTTTTCCTTCCTTAGTCTTTCCACATTCACTGTGTCTGGTGAGATTATATGAATCCTGCTAATTTTCAGCCCAGCACTAAGCTTTTTAAAAGGATCACGTGTTTAAAAGGCTAGTGGACAATTTGTTAGAAGATCGAAATCCTTAGACTTTGGTCATAGAGTTGAATCTTGGTTACTGGTGAATGAAAATTCCCGTTAAAAGTTTAAACTCAGTGATATAAAGTTTTAAAAATAGTTAAATATTAGTCAGTTTCATTAAACACTATAGCAGTTATTTACTTTTAAGCCTGCTTCTGGGGCAATTTTGCAATGATTCCCTCCCTTTATTGATTCCCTCTTTATCAGAATCCTTGAAAGGCCCCTGTCATCATTGTCAGTATCATCATCATCATCACCATCATCATGGAACTGATTCCTCTGGGAGATTCTAGGAAAATAAAGAGCTGGACGGGTTATGTGCAGGTCAGTGTGTGCATATACAGTAAGAACAGGTGTCAGACATTAGATTCAAGATACCCATTCCATTTAAAGAATGTGGTCATGAAATCCTGATGTGGTGAATGAAGGAAGCGGTGGGAACAGGATAGTCAATGGAAAGGAGGAGGAAGTGAGTGAATCGGGGAGCATAGATCCTTGGTTAGGTGATCAGCACATTGGTGAGAATGAGGGGTGTGTGATGGCAGAATCATGTCCGTCCCCGGCCGCAGGGTAGCCACGTGTGGCATGTTACCGTACATGGCAAAAGGAATGACAGATACTTTAGGACAAAAATCTTAGAGGATTTCTGTCTTCTAAATTGTGTATTAGTTAGCCTTTTAAACCCATGATACATTATTAAAGATTAGTGCAGGGGGACAAATAAAAAGGATTCATATAATCTCACCAGACATACTGAATGTAGAAAGGCTAAGGAAGAAAAACAAAAAGTCATTCATAAGTGCCTTGAACCATAAATTGCTCATGAGAGGAAATGTTACACAAGGTGAGTGTCACAGCCACATACATAATGCCTGAGTGGGATGGGACAAGGGGATCCTGAGATGAGACAATAGGGTGAGTAGCCTGGATTGTCCAGGTGGGCCCAATGTAATCACAGGGGTCCTTAAAATGGAGGACATTTCCCAGCTGAGTTTAAAATCAGAGGGAGGTGTAGCCATGGAGCAATGTTCAGAAAGGCTGCTGGCCATGAAAATGGAGGAAGTCGTGGGGCACAAGCTAAGGAAGGTGGGTGACCGCTGGAAACTGGAAAAAAAAAAAAGGAAACATTCTCTTCTAGACCCTCTAGAAGGAAGGAACCTTGCTGCTACCTTGAATTTAGCCCAATGAGAACTGTGTTGGATCTCTGACCTCCACAGCCATAAGCTGATAAATCTGTGCTGGTTTAAGCTCTTAAGCTTATGGAAATTTCTTACAGTGGTAATAGGAAAATAACATAGTGAGCCGTAGTGTAAGGGATTAAAGCTCTAGGATGGGGTGTGGAGAGGAATCTGACATTTACACCTAAAAAACAACCAGGTGAAGTGGGAAGGTGTTTTAAGGATGACCTACCTGGCAGGGCTGTTAAGCAGACTGGAGTGAGGGGAGCATTGGAGTTAGAGGAATCAATTAAATCTCTACCAGAAAAATAAGGAATAAAATGTAACAGGGCTTCAGTGATAGTGGATGTAGGAATGGAAATGGGCAGAGAGATATAAACATTACTTTGAAATTAGCTACAGGTTTGATGACTGCATTTTGGGGAGAGTTAGCCGATGTGTGGACTGAATGTTTGCATCCCCTCAAAATCCATATGTCGAAACCCCATCTCCCAGGGTGATGGTATTGTGAGGCGGGGCCTTTGGGAGGTGATTAGTAGGGTAAAATGAGGTCATGAGAGTAGAGCCCTCATGAATAGGATTAGTGTTCTTATACAGGGCCCCAGAGTGCTTGCTTCTCTCTGCTCTCTGGGATATGAAGATATTGGGAAGACAGCCATCTTCGAGCTGGCAATCCTCTCAAGGATACATTGACCTTGAAAGTCTCAGCCTCCAAACCGTAAGGAATATGCTGGTTGTTTAAACCACCCGACACACGGTAATTTGTTACAGCATCCCAGACTGACTAAGACAGTGGAGAATGCCTCTGAGTTTGGCACTGATTGCCTGGAGAATGCTGAAACCCAGGGAAGTGGGCAGCACAGACGTTTACTCATTTAATCCTGCCAACACAGTAGGAGATAGAGTCTACATATTCCTCGCTACTTAAAAGGTAAGGAAAAAGAGGCACAAATAATAACAAAGACAACAACAACAACAATAATTTGTCCAAGATTCACACAGAACACCCTGGAGGCAGAGTGAGAATTTATACACAGGCAGGCTGGCCCCAGAACCCCTGCTCATAACTAATAAGTCAGATCACCTTGCTTATGTGGATCAGTTTTTTTCAACTGTGATATGAGGGTACTGTGTCCAGTAACTTATAATTTCAAAATACTTCACTGTAACGGAATCATTAGTCACAGGCATTACAAACCACAGAAAGCTACACATACAAAAATAACTCGTTAGGGCAAGATAACCAATAACGTTTTTAAACATTATACCTGCTGGGCCTTTGCAATATAATGTGTATTTATAATTCTGTCTGGCTACAGAATAACTTCATAATCCTGCATGTTGCTGGTGGCTCCCATGTTGGACAGCACAGGCCTAGAGATTTTAAATGACTTGCCCAGCCTCGCCCAGGAAGCTCGTGGTGGGATCCGAGCTATAGTCTGGGACTTTTCCTTCCTATCCAACAAGTCCCTCATGGAAGTTTAGAAGCTTCTCCTTTGGTGCCCAGCTGTCTATCCGTACTTATAACATCTTGTCAGGTGTCCCAGCCTGCTCCTGAACATCAGCCAGAAACCACTTCTGCTCTATTTTGGCCAGGTAATACCTTCTAGCAACTTCCATTGCCTTCTTGGCATCAGTTCTTACCTGGAAGGGTAGTGGCTAGAGATGGAAATGTGTCCACATGACAGGTTTTTCATAAACATAGCAGGAGTGGTCAAGAGAATAAAACGTCAGGAAGACGAGTAGAAGCAGGTCATTTAATATACCAAATGGGTACTTTCAATGTCTGTTTGTGTTTCCGAGTCCAGGCTTGTTCTGCTCATGCATTACAGGCCAATAAATCAGGAGACCAGGTTTTGGGGCAAGAAATAGCGACTTTAATTTGGAAAGCCAGCTGAGAAATCATAGAATAATGTCCTGGGGAACCATCTCCCCAAGTCAGATTTCAGGCTCTTCTTATATTAAAAATGGGAAGAGGGAATGCTTGGTTGCTGCAAACTTGATGTATGAATTCTTTGTTGTTAGAATCCTTTGTTCTTGCAGCTCTTCACCTGGGTCACATCCGTGTAAACCTCCAGCAAACAAACGTTATTTTCTATTCTGTAGCTTGTTATCTTTATATGAATGGAAAAGTGTTAATATCCTTCAAAGTCAGAGCCTTGAGAATAGGGTCTCCTGTATATTTCAGGCTCTAGGCAACATTGTTTTACAAAAGGTGCAGAACCAACAAGACTAAGCCTAGGAAACAGGGCACAGGGTTAAAGTCAAAGGAACAGATCTAATATGGAGTCAGATTTTTTCTTTCCTATTTCAGTAGTGCCATGGAGAAGGCAGTTTGGGCGGCTTTTTGTAGGGTCCTGGAGGATTTCTCTCTCAGACTCTGTGTGCCTCTGTTGAAAGCCCTTCATAGCTATCTGGCCTGCTGGAAAACCACTCTGCCTGTTTTGCCCTGAAGATGTGTTCTGTTTATAACTCATCTCTAATCCTTGGAAAACAACTCAATAAAAACTCAGTTGGTTTTCCACCAACCATGGACAGGGGTGAGGGATAGAACGTTATTATTTTATAAAAAAAAAAAAAGAATAAAAGAAGTCTTAAAACAGCACTGGGCCCATGGGAGAGAGTCAATAAATGCTTCCTGGCTTAAATCAAAAGTGATGGCTCAGTGATTCCATGGCTGCTGTATTTGCTGAGGTAGTTACTCCTTTGCTCCATTACACATTTTTTTTAACTGAATAAGAAATACATGCATGTGGTTAAAAAAATTCAAACAGAGCACAAAAATACACAATTGAAAGATGTTTTCCCTCATCCTCTCTTCTTTCAGCCCTCCCTGGAGATGCCACTGTTTACAATCCTTTGTGTGCTTTTCCAGATATGCTATGCACATTCCAACCTATGTATGTAAATTCCTTTAAAGATTTACTTATTTTTAACTTAAAGGGATTTAAATCCTCAAGTGTCTTCTGCCCCGGTAATAGAAAAGAACAAATCTGACTCCATATTAGATCTGTATTTTTGACTTTAACCCTGTGCTCTGTCTCCTAGGCTTCATCTTGCTTGTAAAACAATGTTGCCTAGAGCCTAAAATATACAGGAGAGCCTATTTTGAAGGCTCTGACCTTTAAGGATATTTAACAATTTTCCATTCATATAAAGATAACAAGTTACATAATAGAAAATAACGTTTGTTTTGTTGGAGGTTTACAGGGATCTGACCCAGGCAGATAGCTGCAAGAACAAAGGATTCTAACAACAAAGAATTCCTACACCAAGAAGTTTGCAACAACCAAGCAAGTAGGAAATAAGCCTGAATTCTGACTTGGGGAGGTGGTTTTCCAGGACATTAGTTTGCCATCTAGGTCTACAGAAACTTGCTATTCCATGCCCCAACACCTGGTCTCCCAACTTACTGGCCGGTCCTGCACTGAGGAGAATGAATTTGGACTCAGTAACATTCCTATCTTCCTAGCAAGCTGGGCACTGGAATTGAGGGCAGCTCTCCCACACCCAGGGTCATACTGTGTGCCCTTGATGGTTCCCTGAGGGTGGGGTGTGGTTTACCCAGGAGGGATGGGGACTATGCACCAACACTCAGGCAGTATGCTCCTTCTGGGGATCTGACCTTGTACCTCCCGCTCCCCGCCAGCACAACACCTGGGACAGTGGAGCTAAGGCAGAGATCATGCCTTCCTGTTTCCCAGCGTGTAATAAGGGGAATATGTACTCTTCCCAAGGTAGTTCTGAGCGACACCTGAGGGTGCTTGGTTCCCAGAGCAAAAGGAAACCCAGCTCCGCGTGGGGGCAACGGGTGTGATCCCCGTAGGGGTCCTGCAGAGGCCTTGGGTGGAGGGCTGGACCAGGGAGGTAAAATATGAGCTGCGGGCCTTGAAGGGTTAGAGAAGGGTACAGAGGCAGGACTGCTGCGTCCTTCAGGGTGCCCCCAGAGTTAAAACTTTTTCTCTCCATCTCTGCTACTCTCCTCCCCCCTCCAGATCCCTGCCTTCTCTCTGCTCCTCCTGTCCATCTCTCTCCCTCCACTTTTCCCCTCCTCCCCTCCTTCTCCCATCTCCCTCCCTCGCTTCCCCACCTTCTCTCGCAGAACCCAGAGCAGATAGCTGGCCCTCCTGCACAAGCGCAGTCAGTGCCAGCTGGAAAGAGGGTTGGAAGCTCAAGCTCCGAGCCGGGGATCGGCCCCAAAGGCTTCTCAGCTCTTTCGCCCGGTAGGACTTTGGCTCCTGCCCCGGAACCCCGGCAACAGCTGTCCAGTGCCAGGTGTGCATGTGCCGCCTCTCGCCCCAGCCGGGGTCCCCTCAGTCCGCTGCTGGCGTCCCCTTCCCCTCTACCGCCCGCGAGTCCTCTCCTCCCGAGCTTCCTCTCCTTGGCCGGCCGCCGGCCCGTCCCCGCCCCTGGGCTGGCTGTGTCCCGGGCGGGCGGGGTCTGCGAACCCGGATGGGGCGGGCGGCTGGGGCTGGGGATGGCCTTCGAGCGGGGCTGCAGCCCGCGTCCCCCACCCCGCTTTCCCTGCCCCGCGACCCCGGGGCTGCCCTCCTCTCCCTTTCCCGATCCCTGCGGTCCAGCTCAGTGGCGTCTGCGCTGCTCCCCCGGCTGAGAGCCTCCAGCTGTAAACCCCAGCTTCTCCCGGTGGAGTCGGGAAAAGGGAGTGTCAGTGCTGAGCGAGCTTCCGTCTCCTCCCTCAGTGTTTCTGCCCCAGGTAGTACCTTTAACACGTTCACGTGTTATGATGGCGGTGCTTGATGATGTCACTGTTTTTATAGTGAGAGGGATTACAGTGTTGAAAGCAAGGCTTGGTTCAGTTAAAAATGAGCTGAAGGCATAAGGCTGTGACATCCTTCTTCCTTCCCTCTCCCAGGGTGAAACGTGTGACCATCGATTTTAAAAAGACAGTTACATTCCCTAACTAGCCCAGCCCAGCTAGTGTGTGTTAACAGGAACAGCACCACCAGAGGCGTTGGAGACTCAGGGACATTCCAGTCCTAAAGAGCTCCTGGCAAAATTTGGTTTGTTTTGGTTTTTTTGTTTTTCTTAAATTGTGGGGCAGACTAGTTGTATAGAGGGAAAAATAATTGTCAAGAAATATTTTTTCATTTAACATCTTTATTGTGATATTGTTCACACACCATGAAGTCCACCCACTTAAATGGTACAATTCAGCAGCTTTAGCATATTCACAGTGGTGCAACCATTATTATTCCAGAACGTTTTCATCACTTCAGAAAGACCAGTGGAAATGAATGACCTATCCGCCCCTTCCCAGTGCTGGTTCTAAAGAAGTTTCTTGGCTGTTCCTGACCATAAATTATCTTGTTACCCATGAAAAATCTGGTAGGAAATCTAAACAGAATTGTATTGAATCTGTCTATCAAAGCAAGAAGAATTAATGTCTTTATGGCATAAATTTCTTCTACCCATGAATATATCTGGGACCCTATATTTTCATATTTCCAGAGCCTGGCCCATGGAAGTCCTCATTAATTGTGAGTTTGTGAATGATGAGATTCTATACACCGTTAGTTGCAACTGAAGCCTTTCACAGAAGAGAAAAGTAAACTCACTGAAGCCAAGTGACTCTCTGATGGTCAGAAAGAGTGACATCCAGTGCTGGAGTGATCCAGTGGACTTGGTGCTTGCAACCAGAATTCTCCACCACCTACAGCTAAAGGGATTACAGTATTCTGTTATTTTTTCTTAATGGCGTTGCTTTTATTTTTACTAATTTTTTAAAATTATTTTTTATTGAAGTGTAGTCAATTTACAATGTTAGTTTCAGATGTACAGCAGAGATTCAGTTATAGACATATGCATATGTATATGCATATATTTTAGATTGTTTTTAGTACAACTCATTACAAGAAATTGAATATAGTTCCCTGTGCTATATAGTAGGTCCTTGTCATTTATTTTATGTTTGTTAATGTGTATCTGCTAATCCTCCCTTTCCTGCCTGCTAACCACAATTTGCTTTCTATGTCCATGTGTCTATTTCTAGCAGCACCGTTTTTGCTATTAATATATGCTGGTTGGCTGCTTTCAGTTTCAGTAATTCCATCTTATCTGTGGGCATTTTCCTTCTGGTGGGCCTGTGTGTGGTTTCCACACGTGTTATAAGAGATCTGTATTTGGGAGAACTCCAGGCCTCGTGTAGACACTGGTACAGAGCTCCCACTGAGCTGATGCTTGAACTGGGAAAGAAACATAGTAAATGTTGGAATTTCCAATATGGTTGAGACTTCCAGGTTTCTATAACCTGTTTAGCACACCTTAATGTTGGCTGCACACATAATGGGTAATTTGGTGGAACTTCATGGTATGGTGGTGTAGAGACGGGGCCTTGTATGCTTCTTCTCTTTCCGTTTACTAACACTCATTCTCCTGGGCCTCCCAGATCCTCCCCCAGCAGTGCCCAGGGCTGGCTTGGTGCTGCGCTGAGGCAATATTTGTTAATAAGGCCCTTTCCTCATCTCTTCTGAGCCTCCGTTTCCTTCTCTGCACAATGAAGACTTAGACTAGAAAAGTGCTTTTCAGTTTCTTTTAAAGCCATGTTTCCTTTGAGAAACAGAAAATGCAAATCTCTCCTCCCATCCAACATATAGATTTTGACACATCCTCCAAGGAGTGACATAGCTCTTTGTGGAAAATTGAAGTGATTGTGATTCCAGGTGGCACAGAAAAGACTCTTCAGAGGTTTGTTGCAGGGAGAGGGCAGGAAAGGAGCAGTATGTCACACTTTTTAGTGTGAGCACTGGAACAGGGGCTTGGTTTTAAATACAGTGTCTGACGTGGCCTCTCTCTAATCTTGCACAATGTGATAAACCTCTCTCCCTCAGTTTCTTAATACATCAAGTTGGGGTGATAATATCTTAAGGCTTTTGTGAAACATTATACACATAAGACATTTGTTTCTCGGTAGAAACTAAACCTGCTAGGGAATCAGGGATTACTTTAAAAAAAAAAAAATCTTGTCCACAGCACTCTGTCTGTGTCTATTTTGAAGTTCCTGGAGGGTGAGGGTTGGGTCTAAAGTCCATCGTGGGACAGGTGGCCCATGGGTCTGTGTGACCCAGATTGCCCCCTCCTCCCCAGTCCTCTTCCTCTCAGTCCAGGATGAATTTCCCTAGTAGATTTACACAGAGATCTTGTGGAAATGGCTTTTCATTTTATTGTTTCACCATGGAGGGCTGCCATCATGATCTCTGTGGTCAGGTTTTGGTGACCTGAAGGCTATGCAATTATGGCTTTCTATTTAATAAAAAGAAAAAAAATACAAGTACAAAATTAGACCTACTTTGGTGGCAGTGGCTCTTGAAAGTGGGGACCATTAGCTTTGTTAGCTTCAAGTGCAGTGGCCTCTGGCCATGAGGACATATCATCGTGCTCTGAAGTTGGAGGGACCAGTGGGTTCAGTGGGAATGTTTCCTGAGTGTATCTCATGGGCTGGGCATTGTCCTATTTGTACTGTGTGTTCCTTACTTGAGACAGTGAGCTCATTTAATCTCAATAGCCTCTTTAATAAATTAGACTTTTTATTTTGAGATGTAATGTAGATTCCCATGTAGTTGTAAGAGATAATATGAAGAGGGCCTACGGACCGTTTGCCCAATTTTCTTTAATGGTTCCATCTTGCAAGTTTGGGGTACAATTCATTACTGACTCACTAACAATTTGAGGTTTGTGTTATTGCCCTCGTTTCTATTCATGATAAAACTGGGATTAAGAGAAGCACACAGGCCTGACCAGGTCACACACATGGTTAGTGTAGAGTCGGGTGAAACGTGGGCTTGGCATTTCCAGGCAGTATCATTATGATGGTCTGTGGCAGGGATCAGCATTCACTTTGCTTGTTTATTCATTCATTCAACAAGCATTTATTGATTAAACTCTGTGGCTCAGATGCTTTCATAGGTTTATCTGATTCTTCAGCAGTATGGAGAATCCGGTAATGTTTCCTTTATTTATTAATCTGAGAAAATTAGCTCTGAGAGGTTATAAACCCCCCAAAGGAAATATAGCTCATAAATGAGGGATAGTAAATTTGTACAGTTCCTTCTTCTTATGCAGGTGGTACCCTAGGCATTTTACATTTGCAAACTTCCGTAATCCAGATATATTCTTGTAAGGCAATGAATTATTTTTTTAATTGAAATATACTCAAGTTTACAATGTTGTGTCAATTGCAAGGTTCTTTTTTTTTAATTTGGAATTCAAAAAATATTTTTTGAGGGGGGTAAATAGGTTTATTTATTTGTTTCATTTTTTTAAAATGGGGTACTGAGGATTCAACCGAGGACCTCGTACATGCTAAGCATGTGCTCTACCACTGAACTGTACCCTCCTCCCCAAAGCAAGTTTTCTTATCAATTATTTTGCAGCTTAGGAGTTCAAATAAATCGGAGTTGAAATCCAGATATTTTGATCCTACTGTGGTTTTTTGCATTATATCCTGCTGAGGGGTGTGGAAGCAGTTCCTTTATTCATTCCTTTATTCAGCAGTTTTGAGCACTGACTTTGCATCAGGGCCTGGCTAGGTGCTTGGAAACAGAAAACAAGAAATGACCCTTTTCTGCAGAGGCCAGAAGCCTAGACCAAAAACTGCGTAATGTGATCCGAGCTACGGTAGCCATGTGCAGACGCTGAGGACAAACTGTACCCCTGGATTTGCTTTGGCTTCCCTTGCCTTCTGGCTGGTACACACCAGGTCACCGCAACCCAGTGAGGCCCGCAGCCCGCAGCACAGTATGTACCTCGATCTCCTCTCCCCTCTCGGCAAGGCCTGCAACATGAGCATCCCTGACTACGTGCAGTGTGCTGAGGACCACCAGACTCTCCCCGTGGTGGTCCAACCCGTGGGGATCATCTCAGAGGAGAATTTCTTTTGCATCTATAAGCCAATCTCCTTGGTAAGTCAGATCAGACCTTGCGGCTCCCAGTGGGCAATCTGTATCCACTACAGTCACCACTATGCGCCCGAGAACGGGTGGAGTGAATTCCAGACCCACTGCAAGGTTGTGGGCCTTGTCACCATTACCGACTGCCTCTCGGCCAAGGCCTTTGAGAAGCTCCACGTGCAGAGGAGCTGTATGGCACCACGCTCTATGACTCTCGGCTCTTTGTCTTTGTGCTGCATGGGGAGGTGACCGATCAGCCGTGCACCGACGTGGCCTTCAATTTACGAGGACTGCAGGGTGGTGGAGAAGAGGATCGAGGACTTCACTGAGTCACTCTTCATCATGCTCAAGTCCAAGTGGCTGGACGGTGCATCTGACAAGTCTGGGGACAAGATCCTCCTGCTCTACATCCTGTTTGAGAAGGAGGACTTCGTGGGACTGGACACAGACAGCAGGAAGTCTACCTGGAAGCCCGGCCACCCTGGCTGTGTGAAGAGTTACTTCCCTACATCCAGAAAGGGATCAGGAAGGAGGAGGGCTGTCTTGTAGCCAAGGCGTGAGGGAGGTGCAACCAGCCGGTTTTCAGACATTTAAAAGTGAATCCGCCTTTGTTTCAGAGAGATCCTTTTAGGGTTAGTATGGACACTTACTCCCGCTTTTCAGCCAGGACCCGTGGTATGGCCCCTGGAGTTGCTGTCCAATAGAGTAGCCACAGCCACTGATGCTAGGAGAGCTGGGGAGGAGGCTGCTCTGAGCTGAGATGTGCTGTACATCAAATGCACATCAGACGCTGAGATTTGTCTAGTAAAAATAATGTAAACTATCTTGTTACTTTCTATATTGATTACATGTCAAAATGATAGTATTTTACATACAGTAGAATAAGTAAGATATGTTCATAAAATCAGTTTCTAGGTTTTTTATTTCTTTGGGTTTTTTGTTTTTTTTTTTTTTACCTTTTTAAATGTGGCAACTGGGAAACTTTCTTTACATGGCTCTCATTTCATTCATGTTGGACAGCCTGTCCTGGGACAGTCTCATCCCTTTGCTTATAGATGTCATGCTGAATCCCGAGACGCAGAATGAGGTGCTGGTTGAGCTGAGGATGGAGCCGGTGTCTCCTGCCTCCCAGGCCCAGCACCTGCACGGCTCAGGCCCTCTCTCCCTGCCTGACAGCCACCATGCCAATTTAGGACATCAGAAACACCGCCAGGGGCTTCCGAATGAGCTCCTTACGCAGGGAAAGGCGTGTCACGGAATGTGGGACAGAGCAGGGAAAGATTCGTCCTCACTTTATCCCTGTGATTAGGTCAACGGACCCACTTTGCCTTGGAAGTGCAGACGAGCTCTTCTGGGCTGCCTATCCCCCCACCTTCTGCTCTGTTTCCCTGTGTATTTATCGACATGTCCCTCGGGCAGAAGAGAGTGAGATGCCTTTGCCGAGAGGTGGTCCCCCTTTGCTGGGGAGAGTGAGGGAAGCTGTTTCCCCCGGCCTACGGCCTCTGGCCTTGAGTCTGGAGAGGGCTCATGACGGTCCCACAGGTGACGGTCGGAGGACCTGGCACGTGCTGCCGGGCCCGATGTGGAGGAGGTGCTCTGCGATTCTCTGTGAGTCTAAAGTCAAATTATACTTTCTGGTTGTTGGTAAGTTGGAGGAGAAGATGCCAGGGAATTGATAAAAAGAAAGTCCAGACCAGTCCTGTGAGTGGCAGGCACAGGGGACCCGAGTCCTACCTGCTTGTGGTGCCTGGCGGGCTCTGGATGAATTTTCTGTTCCTCCCGGACATGCCTCTATGGCTTAAGGAAGTGGCGAGTCATGACATGGCCATGATCTGTACTTGTCCTCGCAGGGCCCTGTGATCTACATGCCCTTCTCCCCTTCTGCTTCTTGTAGATGAGCTGGCAGGTATAGTGGCCTGGGCAAAGCTGAGTGCACAGATGCCAGCACAGTGCCACTCCCAGGCTGGCTCCATTCCTGTCACATGTCACCACCTGCTGAGCCCTGAGGTGTTAGTCAAGGTAGGTGCATCGGTGCAATGTAAGCAGGGACCACATTCTCCCCCAGGACAGACTGATGGGTGAGCAGTGGATGCCTGGAGCCCTGCCCCAGCCCCCTGGCCAGTGCCTCCTCTTTTGTCATAGGAGGCACTAGTGACATTTTTGCTCAGCAACTGCTTGGCTCTGAGTCTGCAGACCCACCAGAGAATGCCAGCTTGTTTTTGCCTTTTGAAGTCTGCCCTTGGGATTTGGCGGAGTAGCTGGATGTGTGCTTAGCCCATAGTGGTTGACGCTGTCACCATTGTTTACCCAGAACCTTGTGTACCAGGCATGGCTCTCGGTATCAAAATACAGCAGCGCATTAAACCTCCCTCCTGGTGGGTCTGTCTGTTTTGGTACCATAAGGGCTCAGCCAGCATCTTAACGTCAGTGAGATAACGTGGCCAGTGAGCTCGGGTCAAGCACGTTCTCCTCCAGTCACTTTTACTCCATTGTTGCTTTTACTATTCCACAGTCATTAATTTTTTAAACAATGCTTTGGTGCAGGAACAGAGCCTAATTCTCTCCTGTTACTCATGTTGGGAGTGAGTAAAATTTTCCAGCTTGAAATGCGACCACATTTGGTAGTTCAAAAGCTGCCTAGACGCATCTAGGTGAAGTTTAGGTTTGGGGCCCTGACCATGTTGGGGTCCCCCATCAGCTCCGCTCGCCTCAGGCCCCTGCCTTCCCTGGAACAATACGTGAGGGTGGGTCTCACCGTCCCCTCGTCCCTCTCCTCATCACACTCACGTAAATTCTTGTAATTGCTGTGAGTTATTTTTGTTCTCTTGTGTTTCTAATTTTCACTGTTCCTCTTTTCTTTTTTCTATTTCCCTTTCTCTCTTGTACCGCCCTGTGAGCATGTTGTTGCATCTGAAAATGTGGGCTGTGCACACCCTGCATTGGAAATAGCCAGATCGTCCTCCGTGCTGTCCCCATCACTTTAAAAAGCAAAAACTTAACAGTTGCCTTGATACATATATTATCCTAGTCATCTTTTTATTTTCTAGTTTTTTGGAATTTTTGTTTTGTTATCACATCACCCACTCGTGTTTGATACCTGTTAAAATCCTTGCTTTGAGGAACCTGTTTGGTCCTCCTTATATTTGGTGACAAATGTGCCCTTAATAATTTTGTTTGATTGTTTTGAAGAAGTGAGATGCGAATTGATTTAGGCGGCTGCTGAGGGATTTTTTTCATGGAGTATTTAAACTTGGAAAGTCAAAATCTGCAGCATCTTGCTTGATTCTGGCTTTTACACAAACGTGCTCGGCACGTGGTTCCTGGCTGTCGCTGTGTGACGTGCGTGACGGAGCTTCCTGGCCAGCGGTCACTAGTGAGAAAGTGGCAAGCTCGGGGGTGAACAGTTGCAGGAGATGCTGTTGGAGGAAGCAGTCACCGTTTATTTTTGTTTTTTGTTTTTTTTCATTCACCTTCCCCGTGCCATTTACTTTACTTTGCCTTAATAGAGGGGCAGGAGCGGGTCTAAACTCCATGCCACTCTTTTTTTCCCTTTACGAGGCTGGTTTTTCTGAGTATCAGAACAATATGGCCTTCTCCTAAGTAGCTGGCTCACTTGGATCTGGTGGACACAGGGACCGCTAAAGGGGACTGTAGCTTCCTCTCTGCTCCAGCCAGTGGGCATTCAGAGACGGGTCTGTGGTTGGCCTCAGCAGCCATGCAGGCCTCCCTGCACCGGCCTTTACTATTAACCCATGTTGGCAGTAAATAGCTGACTCCGTGTCTGTTGCAGCTGACGTCCACCACTGATGGCCATGTCGTTAGTTTGTGGTAGTGAGTCTCCAACACCCCAGTGAGCCTCCAACACCCCAGTGAGCCATGAAGGGACCTTGCATTCTCACCCACACCCTGGTTCATCTCACCCGGGGGAAGGGTTTGGCCACCACCATCATGCTGGCCATGAGACCTTGTTTCTCCTTTCATGCTCTGGTCCAAATATGGAAACCTCATCCTTCACTGACTTGGTCTCCCTTGAGACAGGCCAAACTTTCTGAAAAAGTCCATCACATTCTGGGGGGGAACAGAACAGAAGTAAGAGTCGCAAGTAGGAGTCTAGGCAATCTGGGTTGGCAAATGCAGGCTGGGATCTGTGATGGCCGGGCTGTGCCCTGGACACAGGCCTTTCCCGTGGCTCCCGAGAGCCCAGGGGTTGGAGTGAGAACAGCCTTGCCTGGGTTCCTCCATCCTCATCTGCTCACTGGCAGGTGTGTCTACTAACTAGGAACTCCCCCAAACCTCGGGCCCTTCAAAGTTCAGACCACAGGAGAACCTTGAGTCCCTTCTCCTGGTCCTCCTTTGTGAGAATCCAGTGCCTTCTGAGGTGACCAGAGGCAGGAGATGCCTCCCCCTCCAGGGAGCTCTCTTCGGAGGACTGTAACTCAGTGCACCTTGCTGTGAGCTTGTGGGGTTCCATCCGTGGTCCTTGCAGAACCAGACTTGAGACTGGTTTAGCGACAGAAATGACAAGACTGATTCCAGGGCAGGGCCGGGGGGAGGGAACAGGGGAAATTGAATTTGACCTCAAACACCTAGGTGGGTTCTGGGTCTGTTACTAAAATCGGGAGCCTGGGAGGTACCTGCCAGGAATCGAACTCTAGAGTAAATGGTGGACATGAGGCATTTTTAAGATTCCATTTGTCATCCAAGTTAGGACTTCAAATAGGCTCTCGGGTCTATGGTCCTGGGGCTCAGGTGAAGGAGCCGGACCACAGATACACGTTGGGAGTCGTCATTCTTAGCTGGTGTTCACAGCCGTGCAGGTGGATGAGCTCATCTCGAGAGGTGCAGACTGAGGCTGAGTGGGGGCAGAGCTGTGCCTGTGTTGGAGGAAAGTCCAGACCATGCAGCTTTGGTGTGTCAGTCAGCGGCGTTTGGGATTTTCAGAGCAATGGCATTTATCCTTTAAGGGTCTTGGGGGTGGGCAGGGACACCCAGGAAGAAATCTGAAGGGAGGGTTATGGCCACGTGTGCGCATCTTGGGATGATGCAGTGGCTGCAGTGTCCGGGAGGGGAATCTCCTCAGAAGCTGGAGTCCGAGTGGGGAGTGGGGAGAAGGTAGTCATACTCACCTGTGAGGGAGGGACGGAGGCCTAGGGAGTCCCCATCCTAGCGGACTCTCTTTCCCACGAACAAAAGGCCAGCAGACAGAAGATTTGAGGTGAGAAGGGATGGGCGCTGGGAGAGGAGCCAAAGTGGAGAATGGTGGTTGGACAGTTCTGGAATAGTCTCCGTGCAAAATAGAGTTGAAAATCCCAGACTCTTAAGAACATTGATAGTGACGTGGGAGGAGATGGTTCTTTTTCTGGCCTCCTAAGGGTAAGTCATGTATCCAGGGATACACAGAAGAATCGGGCAGTCTGGTCTGGGGGCTTGACCCTTACCAGGGGGAACAGTACAAATTTAAAGGGGGAGAAGGGCAGCGGAGGGAAACTAACCAGGCCCCGTGTCAGGAACCACTCGGCCGCCCTACTTGCGTGTTGCATTCACATCCATGCCTCCCAGGTGGGCGGTGGCAGCCCCCTTTTGCAGATTGGGAAGTCTTCTCAGAGGGGTTAAGGAATTGGTCCGTTTAGTGGCTGGTAAATGCTGTAGCAGGATTCAAGCAGGGCCTTGTCAGTCTTCAAGGGCATGTTCTCTCTACTAATTCCGGCACCTCCCTGTTGTACGTGGAATGGTGAATTGGGTCAGTTTTGGAGGCTTTCAGCAAAAGTACGATTTAAGTGCCTCAGGACTGTTTCACAAAGCTCAGTGTTCTTTGATGGTTCGGAAGCACCGCAGTGCTTTTCGCCCCACAGAGGTAAGGTCTTACTCCTTTGTCGATGACGTGGTTGCAAATGACGTACAGGTGCAAAACCAGACTTAGCAGCTTCTGAAGGGAAACTCTCCAGTTCTCACTTGATCGGCTTTCTTCCACGGGATGTAACCTGCTGCAGCGTAGGCCTGAGCTTTCCGTATGGAGTGAGGTTTTGATATCCAAAGTTAGCAAATAAGGGTCAGATGGAGAAAATCGACGTTAACAATTTATTTTGGGGTTTCATTAGACAAGATGCACTATAGCTTAATGGCCCATATAACGTATGTAATTGAGTACAGAATATTGCATTTCTTACTTTCTAATGAGAGCTGTCTTGCAACGTAAGGTTGTCTGCTTTGGAACTTCAGCTCAGCCACTAGGGCGCCTGTCAGTGTGTTGGTGTGATTGTATTTACACAGTGCATGTAATCTGGGCTTCCTCAGCCCCAAACTCTCCAGTGCAGAATCATAGGCTGTAGCCATCCCTTAGTTATTCAAATACTTCTACAACTATATGATACAAAAAAAAAAAGAGAGAGAGAGAGAGAGAGAGATTGTCTTTATCAACGTTCCTTTCAATTCTAACTGTTGTTGAGCAGCTCTGGTTTCCTTTGGATATGAATATATACATTTCTTTGCATGTAACTTGGATTTTAGTCTAGAACACCAAGCTCTTGCTTTCCATGAGCCACAAAAATCATAGCCAAATGACATACGTATTAAACATTTTATTCTTTTCTTCTGAGACAGAATCCTTGAATTTGGGACTTGGGCTGTGATTTTGCTTTTTGCTCTTCCCACCCCTCTTGTCGTCTCACTCCTTTTTCCCACGTGGCCTCCAAGAGGTCATGGTCTCCGAGGAGCAGGTGGACAAACACCAGTTGGTCGCCAAGAAGTCCTGCTGTAGAGGGAGCCCAGCCAAGAGCTAAAGGACATCATCAGAGAGGACTTCCTGGAAGAAGTGGGCTCTACATTCGGTTCTGAGGACAGAGTAAGAGTCAGCCAGGGGAAGGAATCAAGAGGGTGACTCAGGTGGCAGGAGCAGCCCGGGTAGAGGCCTGGAGGCTTGTGGGGTGGGGACTCGGGGAGAATGCCCTGTGTGATCCAGGGTGGAGGGTGACCCTGCTTGGGAGGACACTGGAGAGGGACTAGGGATGGAGGGCTTTGGAGGAGCTTGGTTTTTTACTAGAACTGACACAGAAGAGGCAGTGAAGGGTGTCAGCATAAAGTGACCCTCAGGAGAGGTACTCCTGGTTTTGCTTCTGATGTTCTACAGAGAGAAGGGGTCGGGATGGGCGAGAGCATCTCTGCCTGTCCCTTTAAGACCCACCCCTTCATTCATTTATTCATAACACATACAATTCTGAGTGACTAGGGGAGAGAGGATGGACTCACAGTAGTAAGCAAAATGTACTTGCTTCTTGAGACCTTAGCAGTGTCAGAAGTTGTCTTAGCGTAGAAAGTTCTAGGAACACAGCAGGGGAACCTAACCCAAAGTGCGGAGGTTCGAGGGAAGGAAGGCTTCCTTGACAAACAGTCAAAATGAGCCTGGAGGCAAGTGGGAAGTAGCAGCAGGTCAGGGGGCGCCTGAGGTCACTGGGGACCTGGGTACTGAACTGAGGCTGGGCGAGCTGGGTCGGGGGTGGGGCTAGAACTCTACCAGGGAGCCTCTGAAGGGTTTGAAGTGGGGCTGATGGAATCAAATTTGTGCTTTGGGAAGGCTGTCCTGGCTCTGTGTGTGTGTGTGTGTGTGTGTGTGTGTGTGTGTGTGAAGCGGGGAAGAGGGGGAGAGTGCCACCAACTGGGAGGGTCATTAGAAGAACATTGACAGGCTGGGGGGCCACCAGTGGGAGAGGGGCGTTGGGGCTGCTTGGGGACGGCAGGGGCAGTGTGGATGCCGGATTTCCTCATGGGGAGGGCTTATTAACGGCGACGCCCTAGCGGCACCTTGTGGCTGGAAGAAAACGGATGCAGCCAGGTGGACTTTTCTCTTCTTCCCTGCCTTGTGTGATGATTTTAGCTCAGCCAACATTTGGAACAGAAGAGCTAAGTTCCAGGGTAGCCCAGGAATTTGTTGAGCTCGTTCGAGTGACATCTGATAGGATTTAGGCTTGTGTTGAGATCTGCATGTTCACTTAGCTAGAAACGTCCCTTCTTTTGGATTTCCATAGGGGTATTTATTCTTGATAAAGATTGCTTTCTTGGTGAGAGGAAATTTAATACAGCTGCTGTCTTTTTCAAAAAAATCTTATCTTTTAAGAAATTTAATATTCAAAAGAATAGGACAATTTAAAAATGATAAAGTAATGCTTTGGTGTAGTTTCTTTGGTTTCTGAGTTAATGTAGAGTTAGAGCCTTTGCATTACTTAATAGCACATCCTTGTCAGTATTTAAAGAGCTGTTAGTGAGTGCCCCAGGCCCCACTTCTCAAAGCATCATTAAAGCTTGCTCTGAAATAGTGAAGTCATAAAGGTCTTGTTTGCAGAAGCCAAACAGTTGGTTTATAATCTGCAGCATAGCTCCCTTTATAAAATAATAATAGGTTCAAAATTAAGAAAGTGGAAGATAATTGATTTTTTTTAAGCTGAAACATAAACTTTCTTGTGTTAATGTTGCTACTGGAAATTTCGAAAAGAAAAATCCTACTGTAATATCATCTACATGAAATAAATATATGTCTATCACGTTTGAAATGTAACTGCACAGTGGTTTTTGAAGTCAGGACCATTCCAGCTGAGATACTGGCAGTGATGGTTGCTGGTTTTCAGTGGAAGACCCTAAATTTGCCTTCTTAGCTTTATTCTTTTCTTTTCTGTTCTCTCTCTCTATATTTTTTTTTTCTTTTTTTGTAGTGAGAGGGCTGAGTAGTGCTTTGCCAGCATGATTTTGGGGCAATTTGGGGGCAGATATAATGCAACAGCAGTGAGATATTTCCATGCATTTTACTTTCTGGACATCACCATGGAACATGTGGGGGTTTGTGCCTGCAGGCCGGGATGCTGCAGGACTCCCTGGTCCATCACCATTATGTCTTGGAGCTGCTCCAGTCAGTGAATGACTTTCTGTGGCTTGGAGGTAAGGTGATCTGATGCAGATGATCAGATGTGTAACTAAAGTACTGTTACTTGAAATAAGAGAAAACCTAGCAAAAATGGCGCTAAAATACAGGATGAGGGAGGAGAATTGGCTGAGCTGCTTGCAGTGGGGAATATTCTCAGGTGACTCCCTCATTGTGTCTCCTGTCACTCTCCCCCCCAGCCCTGCACGGCAGTCATGCTGAAGCAAGCATGCACTTTCTCAGAACGTGCTGAATTTCCTTGTGCCTCTGTTTGTTGGCTTTTTTTTTTTTTTGAAAGCACATCTTGCCCTTTGCTTTAATGCCATCCCTGCCTAGTCACCTCTTACACTCATTCTTCTGGACCTCGTCCATACATTGCTGCTGAATGGATGAACAGAATGTAGTATCTCCATGTAGTGGAACATTATTCAGACGTAAGAGTGAATAAAAAAGAAAAAATAAATAAAAGGGAATATGAAAAAGGCCACCTGCTCTGGGAAGTCCACCCTGACTGCTCAACCCGCCCTTTTCCCTTTGAAACACCACCATTTATACTCCTCTCTACTCTTTTTGATAGTATATACCACCTTCTAATAAACTTTAACATTTTCAAAAAAAAAAAAAAAAGAGATGCTGATACCACTTCACCATGGACGAGCCTTGATAACAGCACGTTAAGTGAAAGGAACCAGACACAAACGGCCACATATTGTTGATTTCAGTGATCTGAAATGCCCAGAAAAGGCACATGCAGAGGCAGAGAACAGGTGATGGTTGCAAGGGGCTGGGTGGAGGGGGGTTGAGAAGTGACTGCTAGTGACAGGGGTGTTCTTCTGGGGTGATGAAGTGTTCTGGAAATAGATGGTGGTGAGGGCTGCACAACCGTGAGTGTGCAGAAGACTGCTGAGCTCTGTCTCTGGGAGTGCCTGTGGTTGGGGGCAGCTTTATTTTGTTCTCATCTTGAAATGTGAAGAGTCATCTTGTGCTGAGGCCATTCTACTCCTGTGAGTGGTGAGGCTCAGTGACTTTGCAGAGTCATGTGTTATTTTCCCACTTGCTGAGTGTAGGCAAAAAAGGTTTAAGCCTGAGAAAGTGCTCTATCTGCAGAAATGTCTTTTAGTTTTGCATGGTGTAAAAATCTTGAGAGCCTTTTAATCGTTGAGGACAGCCTGTGGGGGGAAAGAGCCCGTGAATCCTGGGTGAGTCCCGGAAGAGCCGCACTTCCCTCCCTGACACGGGTGGGGATTTCACCCCCGTTCAGGCAGTGAAGGGCCCAGACCCGTGAGCGGAGTTGACAATCGTGAATATTTACTTGTATCCGCTGGTTCATCTTGGATATTAATTTCAAGCTGAGTCAGTTTGTGGCGGCAGCCTCATCCTACATCAGGAATCTATAGTATCTGCTCTTTGAGGTGAAGACCTGACAGACTTGATTATTTAACAGTCTCCCTTGAATTGATATGTCAGATTCCTTTGTCAATAGTAAAACAGCAGAATTATAGACGTCCTTTAATGCCGATGTGACCTGGAGCAGGTTTAGTCTCTGTGCCTCAGTGGCCTTATATGCTGGTGGGGAAGATGATAACAGTGCTTCCTTCAGAGGGGCTGGTGAGGGGGGAGTGAGAAGCACAAATGGAGGACTTACACGAGGTTCTCATTAATGACAAAATTTAGTGCTCTCAGCCTGGTGAGGCCTCAGGGGCAGAGATGGCAGAACAGAGCATTCCTAGCCGGAGCTCGATCCGTGTTGGCAGCTGTTATGATAAGGATCACCCCTGTGGGTTATCAGGCAGTTTTAAGACTTGGTAATATGAATTCATGAATAATGTTAAAAGATTAGACAACTCAGATCCGGTTTACATAGTTCTCAAGATTTCCTGTGAGAAATGGAAATTTTTTTCCCCATCTTAAATCTGAGTTGAGTCTCTAAAAAAATTCTGTATTCCTGCACCTTTTTGATTTAATTCTCCATTTCTTAAAAAAAAAAAAGTTTTTAAATGGAGTTACTGGTGTCTGAACTGAGGGCCGCATGCATGCTGAGCACATACTCTCTCAAGTGAGGTATAATCTCCCCCCTGATTTTTTTTAAACTTTACTTTCTTAGCATGCAGAGGTTAGTGGCCTCTAATTCTTTTTCTGGAGACTTGTCCATGAACCTGTAAATCTATAATTAGTGGACAAAATTTGATTTATTAAAAAAATCAATAGAACATTCTGCAATCCATTCAAAAGGAAATGCTCATTGACATAAAATGTTTCTCCTTTATGGTGATTTCTAATTTTTGGTCTGCCTTAACTTATTAAAAGTAATCCTCATCATCATAATGACCAAGCTTGCTCTGAGTGGACACTTACCTAAGGCTAAAATGCTTTCCTCATGTTTACTTCATAGCAGGTGTTTAAGGGTAGGTATCAGGTCTCCTTTTTTGCAGCTGAGGGATTGAGAGATGGGGCACCTTGTCCCAAATCTCACGCAGCTGGCTCTGGCAGGCTCAGGGCTGGAACCCAGGCTGCACAGGATGCATTCTCAATTGCTCCTCTGATCAGCCCCACGTTGAGTGGTTTCCCGAACTCCTGTGAGTCCATAAATGACCGGTTTTAGAGATCTCAGCTTCATGAAGCCTTCAAAGGAGAGACACCAGTGAGAATGTGAGACAGAGTGGCATAAATTAAAATTGTACATTTTCACAAATGTTGCTTTCTCAGGCAATGAGTTAAAATCTTTATATTTTTTATTTTAGTGCTCTGTAAACACTAAAAACAAAACATTAAAAATGATTATAGTGCAAAATAGGAGTGGGCTTTGAAAGTCCAACCATTGCTAATGATGTGGTGCTTATTGACAGAAAAATTTACAAAGACTGAATTGGTTCTATGAAGTCTTAGTATGGAGGAAAGGTTTGTCAGTGAATATTTTAAGTAAAATCTTTACTCTTTTCTTTCCTGATGATGAATATGTAAGTTGTTTTCATGGCTTAAGTACATTTCCTCATTTGTGAAATTTGAGTGATGCCGTTTACCTTGTTTGACTGTGAGATGTAGATGCCTTGTATACGAAGCACCCAAGAGCTGCTTAGTAAAAATATGCTGTCACAAGGACAGATAGTTTAGAAGGATCAACTCTGAATACTAAAGAGGGTGGCTTGTTTCTGATGCATATTCAATATGCATATTTATGAATATATGAATATGGCTTAAAGTAACAAGGATTCAGGGTTTTGTGTGTGTGTGTGTGTGCAGTATGAAGTTTTAATGAAATCTTTATCATTCTAGTAAGACAGGGACTAGTTAAACCACCTTAAGCAGATGGCCTTGAAGATTATTTACACAGAATGTGTGTTGTTACAACTCAGAATTCATGTTGCCGTGTAACCATCCACTCAGACATTTAAATTCGTAGGAATCTGACCAGAACCATTAAGTTTAGAAAAATCTACATTGATCATTTTCAGGGAATAAGCTTCTCTCTTTTGTGATTAAAGAAAATTTTGATTTATTTTTCTGCACTCTTAATAGGTTTTAAAATATCAAAACATTGATTTGACATGTCACTTTTTTTAATAGAATAAAGCTCATGCTGTTTTAATGTGCAAATAAATGTTTTTGAATTTCAATACACTTGTATGATTTCCTGGCTCTTTGAGAAGTATTTTGCAAGATATCTAGATTAATTACTGTTGGAAAAATACAGACGTGACTTTTATGAATATAGGCCTAGTACAGATCTGTTGGTTTTTGCTACAGTGCAAGACATGAGGGCTAGGAGAGATTTGCTGCTGATTGCCAGGAGGACAAATCCCAGATCTCAGTCTCCCCTCCTGTAAAATGAAGTGGCTGGACTGGATTCTTTCCTCTTCTAAGATGAGTTTCCATGAGCCTGTGTCTTTTGTTTATATTCAGGAGTATTAGCAATGTCAGATTAAATACTGAATACATCTCCCTTCCCCGAAGCAAAGTGCAGTATGTGCTACATAAGCTTTTAGTTATCTGATTCTTGTTTCTGATCCAACAGGCAATTTTTGTGTTGCATCTTTCCCGGCAACCTGGAAGGTGTTTCTAGCCATAGGTGGTGCTGTTGCACCTTCTAACAGTCTTAATTTTCCTGTTTGTAAAAGAAGGCTTAACAAATGTTATTTTGTTTTGATTCCTTTGCTTAGTGCTTCAGAATAGCACAATGTCCATTATGTCTGTCTACCTGGAAAAATTATTCTGCTTATGTCTTAGACTTATTCTGTCATCTCGCTGTGAACATTTCAGACTTGCTGTGCAAACAATGGCAAAATCGGACTTTTCTTCCAGTGTTAGCAACCAGTGAGCCGGGATTTTATAAAACAGCTAGGAGCGGCCTCTGGAGCACCTTAAAGCTGAAAAGTGTACTGAGTTCCCTGAGTATTGACCCAGCCGCTGTGTGTCATTTTGTGGGAGGTGATTTTATACATATAAGAAGGGGTGTAGTTTTTTGACTTGGGTTTGCGTGCACGTGCTGCCACTGAGCCACGTGAGCCTGAGTCAGTTTGCTCTGAGTTTTTCCCTCGTCTGTGAGATGGGGACGCTCGTATCTGCTTTGTAGAATTGTGAGAATTAGAAATTATGTAAAGTGTTTAGCACAGTGGGAATGTCAAAGGGCTCATAAAGTTTAGCTCCTGTTTTGTATGAAGCCATCATTTTACAGTCTTTGGCAATTACTAAGAAACAGGAAAATAAGAAAAGCTGGTTTTATGATGAAAGATATTTGAGGAGGTTCCATAGTTCCTATACCCATAATTTAGCATCAGCAGAGTCAGGACCGTAACACAGTCGCCTTGAACCAATGTTAAGCCACAGAATTTTTTGTTACTTCATATATATTGTGGCTTAAGGGGACCCAATACTTATACACATGTTTTTTCCAGCAGCCAACTGAGAGATGACACAGAAGAACAGGCAGGCGATAAATGTCTCCTGTATTACTGATGAAGCCACGTTCTCCATGAACTTCAGGGCTGTGGGAAAATGCGTGTCATGATACTGTGCCCCAGAACTAGAGACTCACGCAGTCCCAGTTAGCTCTGGGCCACAGTGAGCCTTCCCTTAAGAGGATCTGCCCCATCATGCACAGGGCTGCTCTGCAATGGAGCTGAGCATCCCGGGTGCTTCCCAAGGGTGGCCAACACTGGAGGGAAAGGAAAGGTTTCATATGCCCTGCTTGTCTCTCCGGACTCACACCTCAATCTGTTAGTGTGAGGAGGGCTAGCCATTGTCCAGGGGTCAGGGGTGTGAAGGGAGAAGCACTCTCCATGGACCAGAGTGTGGAGGAGGCATCCCTTCCCTCAGTTTAAACAGGTGGTGGGATGCAACAGAAGGGTGCTCCCCAAGAGTTTATAAGAGGGGAAATAAGGATTTCCTTTGGGACTCAGACTAGCCATGAAACACAGAAGATGATTAGAAGGGAGACTTGTAAATCACTTTCTTATTAAATTCACATTTGTTGAGCACCAAAAATGTGCTACATTCTTTTCTGAGCGTTTTACAGAAATGAATCCTTCAATCTTCAAAACAGGTGAGTAAGGAAGGTTTGATAGTTATCCCAGGTTTACAATGTGGAAATTGAGGCACGGAGAGAGTAAGTAAGTTGGCCAAGGTCGCAGAGCTAGTAAGTGACAGAGCTGGTATTTAAACCCTGGCTGTCTGGTTTCCAGGCTCCCAGGGATGGGCTTTGGGTGTTTAGAGGTATCTGCATCCCTGGATCTCTGTACCTCTGTGCATCACTTAGCCCAGAAAGGACAGGGAAAGGAGAGTTACACAGGTGCTCACAGTCGTGTCTCAGCCACTGTCCACGGACAGTGCACCGTGATTGGCGTTAAATGTCTTCTGGGCAGCAGATCTGTTCGTATAACAGAAATTTAGTCCATTGAGTTAATCTAGAAACCCTTCCTGCTCTGCTTCTGTCCACGCTTGTCATGTGACTGCCTGCCTGTGATTGGGCCGTTGAGGAGAATCTGTACTCATGGTTGAACTCTGATATTTCAGTCTGGTCTGTAGTTTCACATCTCCTGTTACATTAATAAATTAATTTCTGGTTTTCTTGCATCAGTCTCTCATGAGTTTGGTTAATGTGAAACCAGTCCATGGGAGCCCAGGGGTGCTGACGGTATAATTTCTGAGCACGTTGTGGCACTTCTACCCGTGCAGACCTGCGTGGAAGATTTCCGCCTTCCGCACTGATTTCCCCCAACAGCAGGGTCCTCTCCCACCCCCGGATGTGAGGCTGGGAGCTCTCTGAGTAGGCCAGTCAGAGGCCAAGTCCACCAATCAGAAAATGATGAAGTACTTGGAAGTGGGTTTAATAGAATAAAAGGGCTTCCAGGTAGTCCGATGGGGTGTTCGAGTCTATTTGGTGAAAAGCTATCCACTGTTTCTGGTTGAGCTGCTTCTTTGCTGTTGAAAACTCTGGATTATATGAAGGGATTTTAAAAAGCAGAAAGGTGTGATTTCAGGTGGTACGTCCACACCGGGGAGAAGTGATGGATGACCGCCTGTGTGAGGCATAGACAGAGTCTTACAAACTTCATAAAACAGCTTTAAATGCTCTGCCAACTGAGTGCACTTCATATGGGGTCCAGTTCATGACTGGGCGTGCTGAGAGGGCAAATAATTGATGATGGCTGAAAGGACACGGAGGCATCAAAAAGGTCTCAGTTATGTTCTCTATTTAAAGGATGTGGCACAATGTAATATATTTGAGCTGGTTCTTCACTGAACAGTTTTGAGTGCTTTCTGGGACTCCCCAGTGCCCCAAGGTTCCATGCAGCTGGGTGTCCCCTCAGAGCAGCTCTGTCAGCGCTCATCCTTCGCTGAAGTGGTGTCATGGGGAGCTGGACGGTCAGCATCCCCGGCTCCTCCGAGCTCCATTTCTTCATCCTCAATGCTGGGTTTCTCTTCGGTGTCTACTTAGTAGGGTTGCTGAGAATCACACGTGATGGTTGTCAGGTGTGATTTGTGGTTGTCTCTGTGATTGGCATATAGTCAATATTTGATAGAAACTCTTGTTTTTTTTATTAAAATTGTGGCTCCTAGATTGCAGTGGTTTTTAGTCTGCATTTATGCTTTTTATAACTTTATTCTTATTTTTAAATAAGCACTTATTTTTATTTATTTTTTTGAAGGTACTGGGGATTGAAGCCAGGACTTTGTGCATGCTAAGCAGGTGTTCTACAACTGAGTAATACAGACCCTCCTTGTCTGCACTTAAAAATAAATATTTCAATACACAAAATAGCTCTTAAACACCATCATGTGACCTATTTTCTGTATAGACAATTGAATACATATGCTATTTCAATAAGAATAAATGTTGTTGGGACATACCTTTCTGAATCTGTTTACGTGTTTAAAAACGATCATAGGTAGTGATAAACATGAGGCTTGGATCCACTAATTAGGGTCTGTTTTGCCATCATGGGAAATTATATTCTACAGAAAAGGCTAATTGGGTCTCGTTGATATTTGGATGATTTAGCAGATGATGAAGGCTTTCAAAAGCTGACAGTTTTGTATATTAAACTAACTACAAAGTTATCTTCTATAAGTTGGAAGTCCTCAGCTTGTGAAGTGCCCAGTAATTCAGTGTGTACATGTCTGTGTCTGTGAACGTGTGTGTGTGATTTCAGGAAAGTAGAAATAAGTTCCATACAGCCTTCTGATACCTTTCTCTTCCAGTTCAAGGTGTAGGCATATATTTACACAAATAAATTGATACTCTTTTGTCATTTGACATATTGGTGGGAATAAATGGTTCTCATACTTGTTTCAGAAGGGTTGGGGAGAATGAGCTTAGAAAATAGGAGGAGATAGAGGCTGGGAGGTTCTTTACTCTTTGTGCAGAATGAGAAACAGTAGCTTTTCTTTTTTCTACTAAAGCAAACTGGCACTGAATTGTAACATACTATTACTCAGAATTGTTTTTCTGATCAGATACAAGTGCCTCAGATTTTTCAAGGCAACATGAATGATAAAATGTGTTTTAGCAGTTATCTTTAAATGGAGTTTTATTTTTTAAGTAAAAGGCTATAACCTGTTCTTTCTTCCAGCTGTACAAGAAGTTCTCATTGATCCAGGTACATGGAAATTGTGCTTAGTTTCTTTGGGTTTTTGTTTTTTTTTTTTTTTGTTTTTTTAAGTGCTTGTTTCATTGTTGTGTGAATGAATGGTTAAGATTTCTGGATTTTGATGTTTAGAACATGCTGATTTATCAGAACTGTCAAAAAACTGATTGTTGTTTGGTCCTCGTTTGGAGGGGCAACCTATTGATTTCTGTTGTCTGTTAAAGAGGGAAATTCTTCCTCTAGCCTGTAGATCATTAAGTGAATGGTTTGCAATGTGCCTTTAAAATTCTTTGAATGCATTGAGCATGTTTGTCCAGTGAATTTTGAATTGAGTCATAGTAATGACTTTGCTTTGATTCTGTGGCTTTTGCTCCTCTCCACAAGAATTTGAATTCTCTGTTGCATTTTGTATACGTGTTCTTAACAGGGGAAGAAATTTTGCATTTTTTACAGAGCTGGGTTTTCCTATCCCCTCTGAATGCCTTCTGTAATTGATACAGCGAAAATCTGTTATTGCAGTGCTTAATTATTTCATAAACTATTTTTTGGCTTAATCAGAAACAATGACAAAGAATGATAATAAAAAATATGAAAACCTTCCTTCCTTTGAAGAATAGAAATGAGGTGGTCAGGCTCACGCATGCTTTGTACCTGACATCCTTACTTTCATGTCATTGTGTATCATGATTCGGAGATGGAGTTGCTTCAGGTTTGTAGATTTTTGTTTTAACACATGTATTGAATTCATTCTCTAGGCTGATGTTTCCTGTTGCGTTTGTGGAAAGTGTAGATGAAGGGAAACAGATGCTTTGTTTTGTATTCAGGAGGCCTGAGTTGCTGAAGAGAAAGGAGTAGAGGGTGGGCTGAGGAACAGAGTGACACCCCCTCACCTCCAGGCTAAAATTGATGAACAATGAAATCAATTAGGTGTATCGATATTTGACGAATAGAAGTCAGAGGGCCCAGACTGTCTAGTTATGCACAATGGAAAGTACTGGATTCACCTGCAGAATTAGGTGATTTACCAAGTAGAAGCAGCTTAGAGCAATCAGAAAAATCAGTCCTATGATGAGATATAAAAAGAATATAATATCTATTATTTCTGAAACTATTCTACGTTAAGTTGTGTAGAGCTAAAATTAAATTCCAAGCACCAGGAGTTAAGAGTCTGGGTGGTTCTGTGGGTTCGTTATTCAGGGATGTGTCTAGACCCTGCTGGAATGGCCGAAGCTGGCAGGAAAAGACCCAGAGCCAGGATTTGTCATCCTAGGGTGTCCTCCATAATGGTTCCATGTGGTAGCCCATGATTGGGTTAACAAATTTAACAGACCCCAGACGCATGTCAACTTTAAGAAGAAAAAATGCACATAGTAACTGCTTTCAAGCAAGCACCTGTGCATACTCACTCCTCTCCTTGCCATAAAAAGCAGAGACAATGCCTTGCTTGCAAATTTGAGGTTTTAGATAGCATTCTGCTCATTGCACAGCAATGACCCAGGCACTCAGCTATAAACGCTGGGCATGCTTGCTGTTAGATAGTATATTATTCCCAAAACAGGGACCTGGTTGATCTGGTGGTCTGCTTTGTAATGAAGATATCTAAAGAATTTATCTTGTTCCCCTCTCCCCATGTCTCCCCTAAAGGTAAACTAAGCCTTTTTACTCATTGCGGATTCTACAATCTCTGCCTCATCCAGTCTTTCCCGAAGTTCCTCCTTACTGTCACACAACTGTTAAAGACTATTTCCTTTGATTATACACAATAAATATGGGAGCATTTGAGAGGTTCTTGGAGTTGGCTCCCTACTCCCTCTCGCTTTCTTTCCTTTTTCCACAATCTTGAGTAATTCATTCCATGTTGGTAAGACTTCTGCCAGCCAGAACCCAAAGTTCCAGGTGAGAAGGATGCAGACTTTATCTCTCCTACCCGAGGGAGAGAGAGAAGAGAATTGAGATCTGCTCCCCCGTGGTCCCTTCCTGCCCCAGGGCCACTCCAGTTCACCTGCAGCCTTCTGGGCTCTGCTCAGAGGGCCTCTGTCCCAGGACTGACTGCAGCCTTTTCTTCCCTTGTCTATATTTCCTGTGCCTTTCAGAAGTTGGTCTCTTCTCTGCAATTCAACCCTGGCAGATGTGATGGTGGTCAGCGAGCTGGTGGGCAGTCATTTGGGGACTCCCAGGAGCCATGCTGATTCTCCTGATTCTCTCATTCGGGGTTACAAAACTGTCGAGCACCGGAGGAAGCCCATTCACGTGAGGTCAACACAGCATCACATCACTTTCATTTGTTTTTGAATTTTCAGTGGAGAAATTATTTGTAGCAAACTGTTCCAGATTTTCGGCCGCCTGCTTTCCTCACCACTATTTCCTTGTTGGCTCTGGCACTTCTTTAAAGAACCAGGTTTCTTCTCTGGTCATTTGTAGCAGCTGGGCTTGCCGAATCCTTGATCTGCATTTGAAGCAGAATGCTTCTTCGTGATGTCAAACTGATTTTCCTTGTCATGTCTTAATAATTTGTGTACACTCAGCAACTGTTTCAAGTGAAATACTCTTATCCAATTTCTGTTTACTCACATTTGCTGAACTCCTGCTTTCATGCTGAGGGCAGTTTCTTCTTCCTGTAATAAAATTTAGCAATTTGCATTTACTATGGGAAGGTACTGGCTGGAGGTGTTTTTTTCTTACCAGTTTTAATAACAATTCACCCATTAAAATGTACGGTGGTTTTTACTCTATGCCCAGAATTGTTCATCCCAGTCAATCTTAGAACATTTTCATCCCCCCAACAGGAAGCCCCTTACGCATATGCAGACATTCCCATCTTCCCCATCCTCCCACAGCCCCAGGAAGCCACTTTTCTCTCTCTGTGGATTTGCCTGTGCTGGAAATTTCATGTAAATCGAGTTACTTCATGTAAGTGGAACCATCTATTGTGACTGACTTCTTTCACACTGAGTAACGTTATCAACGTTTGTCCACGTTGTGGCCTGGGTCAGTACTCTATGCTTTGCTATTGCTGAATAATATTCCACTGTATGGCTGGGCCCCTCTGTTTACCCATTCACCACGTGATAGACATTTGTTTTGTTTCTGCTTTTTGGCTGTGATGAGTAGTGTCGCCGTGAATATTCCTGTAGGAGTTTTTATGTGAACATTTGTTTTCAGTTCTCTTACGTGTGTGCTCAGGAAGCAAAATTGCCTGCTCATACAGAAACCAAATGTTCAACTCTCTAATGACCTGCCAGGCATTTTTCCAAATTGGCTACGCTGTGTTACATCCTCACCAGCAACGGCTGCGACCTCCGTTTCTTCTGTGTCCTCATTAGTGCTTGTTACTCTTTTTTTGACTATAACCTATTGTAGTGAGTGTGAAGTGGTTTCTCCTAGTGGTTTTGACTTGATTTCCCTTACAGATAATGATATTGAACATCGTTTCATTGTGCTTATTGGCCATTTGTATATTTTCCTTGAAAAATATTTTTCGGATCCTCTATTCACTTTTTAATTGAGTTGCCTTTTTATTGTTGAGTTGTAGGAGGTCCTTTTTTTTTTTTTTATAGATAGAAATTCCTTATCAGATAAATGATTTGAAAAAATTTTCCCCTGTGTGTTGTTTTTTCACTTTCTGGATGGTGACATTTGAAGCAAAGTTTTAAATTTTGATGAACTTCAGTTTATCTCTGTTTTCATTTTTCCTTGTGCTTTTGGGGTAATATTTAATATCTGAGGTATTTTATTTAACCTTTTATATATAAAATAACTTAATTATTAGGACCGTTCTAGGAGACGGGTGCTGTTGTTGTCCCCAGTCTATGGATAAGAGACTGAGATTCAGAAAATTTCACTGACTTATCAGTGTCAAAACTACACAGTGCTGTGGGAATTCAGACCCTCATGTTTGTCCCAAGCATCTGTGATCCTCACCACCATACTCCACTCCTTCCTGGAACCGTTAATGAAAAAGTCTTTACTTTTTTGATTTTTTGTTAGTTTTTGTTTTCCTCATTGGGGCCTCATTTCCTCATTTCCTTAAAGAGATCAGTGTAGGTTTATTTTAGGTCTCTTGTAGGCAGAAGCATTGCTATCAGTTAACTTCTTTATTACTCACTCCCCAGTGATGGCTTTTGCTAATTGACCTAATCAAGTCATGCTTAAGTCTTTCCTTCTCATGACACTAACAACAGAGTCATGACTTACTGAATGCTCAAAGCAGAAAGTACTTGATTGATTTTATTTTGCTAACCAATCAAACCAATCAAATAAAAACCCGGTGTTGAAACAGACGGTAAGCCCTCCAGACTAGGGTCACTGTCTTCCTTGTGTTTCATTTATTTGGTCACAGTGTCTGGATAGTGCCTTGCTGTCCAGCAGTTTTGTTAGGATACGGTGCTCGTGAATAATTGTAAGGACAGAATTTTGACAACAGACTGCGTTGTTCATTTCACGAGGGAAAAGTTGATATAGAAATACTGCTCAGATCTATTTTAAAATTAAGCTTGGAATTTTGAGAAGAGTTCAAGAAACCATACAAAGATCTTTTTCACTAATTTTAGATCTATCTTAGACACATTATGGTTACATAGCAGAGTAACTTATCAAGTAGATTTGACAAGAGGAATGTATTATTGATTTTTTGTTTTAGTTGAAATATTCTACCTGGGATAAAATATTCAGTGCCCATAAATGAACAAATATGTTTGTATTTCTATGCAACATGGGAGTAGACTTCATATGTTTCTATATAATATATATGACTGTGTGTTTTAATCTGTCTGTCAGAGTTTTTTAGTTTTTCAGCAATGTTGTAACTTTAGAATTCTTCTAAGAAAATCACCCCAGATTCTAGTGCAGTTTGTACTGTGTATGCTGTCTTATGCATGGGATTCCACTGTCCCCTCAGTGAGGAATTTCCTCTTCTATTGAGTTAGTATCAGAGTTAAAGGAACTGTGATTTCTAGGCCTTTGCTCTCCATGTGTTTGCACTTGGGTGTCAATCACAATTTTCCCTTTCTTGAGTTTTCATTGTTCAATTAGAATTTTTGAAAATAACTATTAATGTTTCACCGGTCTCCCTAGAAACTTGATGTGTTTGTGCTTTTCAGTTTTCAATTAATGAAAAATGTAAATACACTCTTGTTTTTAAGTAGTCCTTTTTCACTAGATATTTGTTTACCTCTTTATAGTTAAAATATTTTTTTCCCAATGAATGAATTGGTGTGCATGTTTTAAAAGATACCTTACTTTTTATTTTTCTTATTGTAACAGTTATATTCATTGTAGAGAATTTAGAAAATAAGGATAAACACAGTAATAACTTCACAATGGCCTCTAATCTCACCTGGAGATACAGTTGTAAGGTTTGAAATTGAGAATAACAAGTCCTCTTAAATTGTTCTTCTTTTTCAAGTACGTTTTGGTTACTGAGACCCTTGAATTCCCATATGAATTGTAGCAGCAGCTAGTCAGTTTCTGCAGAGGAGCCCGCAGGGATTGTGATCGAGACCACGTTGAATATACGGATCGCTTTGGGGAGCACTGCCATTCCAAGAGCTCTGTCTTCTGATCCAGGAATGTGCGTGGTGTGACTGTCCAGGTATTTAGGTCTTCTTTAATTTTTTTTTCAACAATGCTTTGAGTTTACAGAGTTTTATTTTACTTTTTTTTTTTTGCCTTTATACTGAGGACAAGTGTGCAAGGTACCAGGATCAGAAGTGTATTTGAGCCCCGCCACTTGCTGCCACCATGGTCGCTGCCCTCTTGCTTCGCCCGCTCTACAATCTTGCACAGAATAGGACCTCAGTAACTCTCTCTCTCTTGAATGATTGTATGATTGTTGGATGATGCTTGAGAGTCCTTGTGATGATTTTTTTCCCCAGCCTTTCCCCACTTCTTTACAATGCCCTTTCTCTTCCTTTCCTCCAGCCTGGGTTTCAGTCTACCTGTGGCATTGATTTTTCTTGTCTGTAGACACTTCCTTTCACTGGTTCACGATAATTTCATATGTGGGCTGTGGAAACTTGCTAGATGTCAAGAAAGAGCCAATCCATTGCATGCTAGTATTTTTAGAGTGTGTTACTGTTTTATCGATTGAAATTAAATCAGGCTGACCCCCTGAGCCCCCCCGTGAGCTGTTTTCGCCTTCCTACAGGTGATACTGCTCTGCTTGCTGAATGTGCCCTTTCCCCAGACTTGGTTTTGGAGTTAAGTCACCATCAGTGGAGCCCTCTCTTTAAAAGATGAAGAGAACATTTGCTCCTTCTCCCTGGTTGGGGACTTGGATGAGATGAGGTACCAGATAAACAACGGAGCCCCACCTCATTCTAACACCCGCTCGTTCCGTTCCTTTCTCCAGGGAAAAAGAGTACAATTCAACACTATAAAGATTGATTGTGAGCTAATGAGATAGACGGGACAACCGATCATTTATTAAATATCCTTTCATGCCAGAAACAAATGTATTATACACACAAAAACACACAAAGCACGGTAGTACCGTGATTACAAAAGTGGGTCCGAGTTCGAGTCCTGCTCTGGAGTGACCAGTCCTGTGAGATGGAGAAATGTTAGGTCAGCTTAGCCTCTCCCGGACTTGTTTCCTGTCCTGCAAAGACGGGCTTGCTAGGCGTCCCTCCCCCGTAGAGGTGCTGTGGGGTGTAAATGACGCGCGTGGGCAGCCCGAACACAGCTGCTCGTTCCTCGTAAGTGCGGGATAGCATAGCTTTTGCGGTGAAAGCTTTATGACCGTCCCGTGTAGACTCTTAGTGCTCCGAAGGGATGCCTTGTGGTTTGGAGATGGGATTCTCACTTCTGTAAATACCCAAGGATTGTGTTATTCGGCCCTGCTGATTTGAATCTATTCTTTAGAAAGTACATATTGTAGATATATTTTTCAAGCATGCATGCTTTTTTCTTTTATTATTTATAGTTCTACCCTCTCTCTTGGTGTGACTTTTCATGGAATCCAGGAAAAAGTCCTAAGCCACCTGCCTCTTCACACTTCTCCGTGGTGGTTTTCTTCCCTGACTAGAAGAGGGTTCTGCATAGGAAATTTTCTTTTTCCCCTTTTCTTGAAGTCTCTCTGTCTGTCTGCCCATCTCTCACCTGTCAATCTGTCCATTTATCTACCCACTGATTCTTCTGACTTGTTCCAAAAAGCATTTCAGGCAGCTTACAGAAGAACAGATACCAAATAAACAGGTGAGAAAATGGGTCCAAGTTCAGACAGTGAGGCTACAAGGCAAGCCTGTGTGAGGGTTGCAGACATGAGAGACACGCGTCTGCCCTGTGACTTATAAGATCGACAGCAACAGTGTGCCTGAGGCTCCCAGCAGACACAAGGAAACAGGGTTTGTGGGAGATGCTCACTGGCTGTGAAATAAATAAGTGGCTGAGGAGAAGCCCAGCCTTTCCAGCTACTAAGGCTTAGGAGAATATTTTGAGTGTTTTCAAAATCAGAGTATTGCATCTTTTCTTTTGTCAGAGTTCTACGTACAGTTGGTTACATTCTATACATGGAAATTTCTCCAAAACTGCTTCCCACGTGAGTCCCATGGCTCGGAATGGGGTGGTTCTGCTCATTGACGGGTGTTGGCCAGAAACAGAAAATGACAGCCTCAAAGGAGCCTGGGATTTGTCAGTTATGTTTTGTCAGTACTGTAGAGTTCAAAAAGTGCTTTCACAGTATCTCTCCATCTGAGGCGGCAGCGTGCTCTCTTACCAGCATCAGGAGCTCAGGACCACGGGATGGTGCGGGCTGAATGCACTGCCGTCAAGACAGCTGAGCTAGTCACTGCAGGTTTGGTTCTTTTACATACGGCATTTCATGTTCTTTACTAGAATGTTTCAACAGGGAATTAATTAACTGAGTCAACTCACATTTAATAAATATGATGCTTTGTTGAAAAGACAGTTATAGGCAGAATATAAGTTGTGAACACTTTAAAAACGGTTTCATTACTGAAATTTCAGTAGGGAAGATACACAGTTTATCTTATTTATGCCTGTCTTTTAAAGTAACAAGGAAACAAGACAGAAAAGGCAGAGGATGGTTTCTGTTCTTCCTCTCTGCTTGCAAGTGCCCTCACCTCCAGTAGCATCCATCCAGACACCAGCACTGACACTGACCGTGCTCAGAACTGCCTCAGACCTGAAGACACAACTGACAAATTGAAGGGGGCCACGCCCTGTTACAGCAGGTGCTCTCAATTTGTGGGTCCTTATGTAACTGCGAGGTGTTAATCAGGATCGCCCGTTCTACATTGTGTAGCGCTGCTGCGGTGTCTCCTAGTTACTTGTTTCTGTAAGTATTCATGTATTATTCCCCAATGCGTGGTACTACACGCCTGAAAATGCTTTTTTCAGATGAAAAATAATGTGCATTTTATATAATAAGTCTGAAAAAAGGGGCAAAAGAGTCTATCCTGGTCCCACTACTCAGAGATAATAATTAACAATTTAACATTTATTTTCTGTTCTTTTCGTCAGTGTGTATCAGCTCTGTCATAAAAACCAGTGAGCACTCTGTCCCTGTTTACTGTTCGGAGACCTCCATTTTCCATTCGGCTTATTACATGTTTTTATACAATATTCTATCTCCCCTGGCATGATTTTTAATGACCAGTGTAGCATTCTGTCTTAAGGAATGCATCGTCCATTTTACTTCGGACTTAAATAAACTTTTAAATTCCAAATATACTTAACTGAAATACTGAAAAGAGAACTGTGGTGGTATAGGAAGGCCCCTAACTCACTTCCCATTATTTCCTGAGAGTAAAAGCTGTGGAAAATTTGGTATATATATTTCATGACCTTTATGCCTATGAGATACATATATATACACATATGAGAAATCAATGTATAGGTGTGTGTATATATGCTTTATTTAAAAATGAGACTATACTATATGTTTTTCTGCAGCTCGCTTTATTCACTCAGGGGTATATCATGGACGTCCTCCCACTCCAGACTCACCCGGTCCTTTCAGATAGATTGGAGGGGTCTCCTGATGTGCGGGTGTCGTCTCTTGTCCACGGACACATTTGGTGGGAGAGTGCTGTGGACAAGGTCCTGGACCACGGCGAAACGCCGGCTCCCTCAGCGCCCGCAGCTCGCCGTGATTTACCGTAACATTGTCTTAATGGTGGACAGTTAAGTTTTCTCCATTTTCCACTGTCAGAAAGAATGTTTGACTTGCATCCTTCTTGTACAGACATTCCTGTGATCTTGTATGTGTATTCCTTTAGTTAAGGCTTCTGGAAATTTAGTCCTTGGATGTGACATTTACATTCATCACAGACTCCTTTCAAGTGACTCTAGAAATTCCTTCTCCATTGGGGAATGAAAAAATGCACAATTACTTATGTAACCAATTCTCTATCGCTGGATATGATTTCACTTCAGTTTTTCTTCCCACCTTTGTAAACAGTGCTGTGTAAATGCCCTGATGGATACATCTGTTTCGACTGATTTTTTTTTTTCCTAAAGGAAACGATTCCTAGAAGTGGAGTTGAGTCAGTGTGTACATACGTTTTTCAGAGTTTACATATCCATTGATATGTCATCCTCTGAAAAAGTCGCTCATGATTTGTTCTCCCACAGATGGACACTAACTAGAATATCTTAAAAATATTCGCCAATATGATAAGCAAAAGTGCTTTTTCATTGTTTTAGTTTGCATTTGATGACCAGTGAAGTTTTGAGCATTTTTCACTCATTAGCCTTTTGACTTTTTTAAAATGAATAATTCATTTTGTCCTCTGCAAACATTTAAGTGAGGGAGCTTCTTGTTGCTTTGTGACAGCTCTTTGTATGTTATGAAAATTTACTTCGTGACTTCATCAACATGTATCACAGAGCTTTTTCTTGTCATTTCTTTCCTTTCATTTTGTTCAGAAAGTTTTTTATTCTTGTTGTGGCTCAAACTATTCTTAAGATTGTAAAGGTCTTCCTTATGGGTTTTATCTTTGACATTATTCTTAGAAATACTTTCTTATAATGGAATAAATCTCTTCTGTAGGTTTTTTTAATCTCTAAGGTGGAGATTATAATAGTACTTGTTATAGTGAGGAGAAGTTGAGTTAATAAGAGCAAAGGGTTGTATTTGCTGTTATTAGTACTTTTTAATATTTACATCACTATGTGCAATTTATCTTGTGGTCATTATGACAGGAATAGAATTTATTCTTTCTAGGTGATTCTGATTGTCCCAGGACAATTATTGAATTCATACTTTTCTCTTTGATTTGAAATCCCACCTGTACAAAATACATACACTAGAGTCTATTTTTGAGCTCATGGTTCCATTCTGTCAATCTCCCTTCCTTACTCCAGCACCATATCTTACATATTGTAAAAATTTATTTAATAACTGGCAGTCTGATTTTTTTTTTATTCTTTTCTTACATCCCAAATTTTCTTGTCTAGTATTATGACTTTATTATTCCTGAAGAGTTCCAAAATATTTTGTTCAAGTTAAAAAAAATCAGATTGGAATTTTCATGGGATTTTTTAGTAAGTTTTGAATTATTCTTAGGAGAACTTACATCTTTACAAAACTGCTTTCCTCCATGCAATATGTTTATGTCTCTACATTCATACCACTTATTTTAACCCTCAGTACAGTCCTGAAGTTTCTCCATTTAGAACATGGGCATTATTTTTGAATTCATTCCAGTTTATTGTTTATGTTTTTGTTAATTTTGTGAGAATTTTTTGCTATTATATTTTTAAATGCTTAAAACTGACATTTAGAAAGGAAGATTCGGTTTGTCAATACTCACTTTGTACCTTGTCATTTAAAATTGTAAGTATTAAGCACTTGTTCCAGAATCCTTTCTTTTCTGTTTTTACAAATTTGTTTCCAAGATTCTCAAAATGCTCATAGCTAAGTAGTATAGGTGGGGAGACAGATGGAGAGAGGTAGTGTGGCTCATGTACAAACTGTGAGCATTTTCATGGCTGCCTTTAGGCTGGAGAAGCCGCAGAAGGGCCCAGGTTAGACCAAGGGTGGCTTTGTATGCACTTGAAAGCCAGCTTTCCTGCCTGTATGGTGAAGCCTGGTGAGTGAGGCAGGTAGATGATCAAGGTCGAATGGAGGTCATTGGCTGCACAGAGCACTGTGTCTGTGAGAACTGGCGACCATTACCATGGGAAATGCTTGGTGCCAGGAACACTGCAGGGGAGCTGGGGAGCCTGTGTGTTAAGGACTTTCCAGTCCTGGGAGTGGGAAGAGCAGACTCTGCATTCAGATCTGGGTTTGAATTCATCCTCTCTTGTTTACTGGTCCTCTGACTTTTGTCAAGTTATACATCCTCTTTGAACTCCTGTTTTCTTGTCTCTCAAAATAGGAGAATTACGGCCTGCTGCTAGAGTGTTTGATCAGTGTAAATGATTTGTGTCTATAAGATGCCATGTACAGCCACAATCTCAGTGAGAAATGGGCTGTCGCCTCTTCTTCTGCAACTCAGTGCTCGATAAGACATCAGGGGAAAGCCAGTCCCTAATTTGTACGTGATGCAATGAGGAACAAAATTAACGTCTTGCCTTTCCCTAGCAGTATTCTTACTTCTTTGTTTCATTTACCTCTTTCCTCCTTTACTCTCCCCTTTCACCTCCTCCACCAAAAGAGACTGAGAATGTCTCAGAACACTAGATTCAAATTACTTTAAATGTTGGCTCATCCCCATGAAATTACAAAGACATTAAAAAAAATCTGTACACAACCCAGACGATTATATTTGATTTACACACACACACACACACACACACACACACACACACACACACACAAAATCAGGCTGCCTCCCGTTTGCTGAGGGAGAAGGACCACTTTTTCTGAGTTTTCATTCACTGAGCGTGAGAGCAAAGTCTCTTAAGCAGATATTCGCCTGGCTTCATGCATGGTTTTTTAAATTGGATTTCTGCTTTGTGTCCATAGAAATATTCTCCTATTGAAGAGGGGAAGTGGAGACATAGATATTCTACTGAGATATTGGTGTTATCATATTTGAGTTGGAAAGGACTTACGACAGCATAGAGTCGTAACTTTTTATGGGTGAGAAACCATGATAGTGTAACTTGGACAAGAACCCGGGTCTTCTGTCTTCGTGTCCACGCAGATGAAGAGGCAACTGGGTGGGGGATGGCAGGGATCCTTCTTGCTTGAGTTCCAGGGTCTTGCTAGTTTTCATTGTTCAGCTGCCTTTAGTTTATGTCCATGTGGCCTCTCATGGGAAGGTCACTATGTCCTGATAGATTGATTTTCTAATCAGCAAAAAGGTCTGGACCCAGTCATGGTTCCCAGAGGTTTTCTGCTGACCTGCTGACACTTTATATAAATGAGACCTAAGAAATTGCTGGATATAAAATCCTTATTGTTATCATTTGCCCTCGAGTTCCATAGGAATGGAGTGCTGTCTTAGGCTGTCTAAGGCTAGATCTGAACAAAGATAGGGTGATAGGCTGCGCAGCTGGACCCTCCCCAGTCTAATGGGATTTCCACCTTAGTTTTTAGAATCAGGCAGATTAGTTCAAATCTTGCCTTTACTAGTTATTAGCTTTGTGACCTTGAGGAAGAAACTTTACTTTTTTGGGGACCAATTTTCTTTATCTGTAAATAAGTTCAGTATTTATTTTAGGGTTTTTGTTTTAGAAATGAATGAGCTAATTCCCTCATTTATTCCTAAAATACAGATCACATGGTTCTATGCTGGTGCCTTAGTAGTTGATTACTAAGGGACTCAGCAGTGAGAATGTGGGTGAGGCCCCATGGATAATAGAGCTTATATTCCAGGATATGCTTGTAAAAGACTGGATTGCAGTGGATTTTTAGTAAATGTCCATTCCTTTCCTAATCCCCATTGATTGTGTATATATCTTTATACTAATATATGAACAATTTTTTTATTGCAATTTAAGTCTCTGTAGTATTTAAAGTATGTAGCTATAACAAAAATATGTGAAATAAAATGATTTGACTTTTATTTTCTTTTCAATAAGCAAAACAAAATAAAATAGAAAAGAAAAGAAAAAGTTTTGAAGGAGTAGAAATAATTTTATTTCCGTGGAATCAACCCCCTATGTTAGGTTTTTCGGTTGTGTTCTTAAACAGCATATAAAATTGACAGGTTTTGACTTCAGTGTTGATAGCTGGGTGAGTATAGTTTCTTTTTGTGGTTGTCTTTGATGAATTATTTGCACTAGATCATAAGTAATGTGCATGTTACATATTGGAAACGAGGAAACAGAGGAGACATACTACCTCCAATGCAGTCGTTTTGTTACCGAGTCCAAACTCGTTCTGCTCGCTGCATGACAGGCCAATAAACCGGGAGATGAGGTGTTAGAGCAAGGAATAGTGACTTTATTTGCAAAGCTGGCAGATCCAGAAGATGGAAGACTGATGTCCTGGAGAACCATCTTCCCCAAGTCTGAATTGAGTCTCCTTTTATACTAAAAAGGGGCGGGGTTTTGGTTGGTTGTTGGAAACTTCTTGCTGTATGAATTTCTTGTCCTTTGAATCCGCTGTTCTTGCAGCTGTCCATGCGGATCAAATCATGTTGCCCCTGTGAAACCTCCAAAAAAAAAAACAAAGGTTATTCTCTATTTTGAAACTTGCCATCTCTACATAAGTGCAGATGAGTTAGCATCCTTCAAGATCACGGCCAGGAGAATAGGCTGTCCTGGATATTTCAGTCTAAAGGCAACTTTCTTTTACAAATGGTGCAGAGCTAGCAAGTCTGAGCCTAGAAAACAGGGCACAGGGTTAAAGCCAAAGGAACAGACCTAACATGGGGTCAAAATTGTTCTTTTCTATTACAATTCCCTTTTCCGCTTCATAGATAATTTTAGTAAGAAACATGAGCAATTTTGTATTTTTGCTTCTTAATAACCGATAAGTGGGCCAACTATATTTTTGTGAGCAGGGATGCTGTGCGGGCATAGGGGTCTCAGCACACTCTTGTTGGGGGTGGCCGACCCTGCAACATGTCTGATGCCACGTGAGTGTTGGTGAGGGTCCCCCTAGCCAGCGGCACTCTTCAGGAACTAGCATATGGGCATTGACTTCTGGAGACTTCATTTTCTGCTGCAGGAAATTTTTTCAGATACTGCGATTGAAAAATCACTCCAGCTGGGGATAATTATGGAAAAAAGGAAAAGGAAAAGGGTTTGGAGTAGAGTAGAAGAGAAGGACATAAGATCACGGAGCCTGAGTGCTTGGCAGAGGGTCCTCGGGAGAGAGGGGAGCAGAGGTGGGGAGGGGCCTGGCCCCGGAACCAGCTCCTGAACCTGTCCCCGTGCCCAAGCCACATAGCTTTCAATTGGCCTGGGCCACCTCTCTGGGCTGTATGTCACCCTGGGCAGAACCTTGAGAATCGAAGGTAAGGGGTGGGCAACACTCACCTATGGGGTCACTGTGGATTTCAGTCAAGTCCACAGTGCCTTTTCTGGTCATGTGCCTTCACTTGTCCTTTATCTCAGTATCTGAGGAGGAGGAGAAAGGAACTCAGGTAGAGATCCAGGAAGATATCCTACTGTGTTAAGAGAGGACAGACACAGTGACAAGGGGACCGAGGACACTTGCAGCAAAGTACAATGACTTCACAACTATTGCTTCAGAGCTACAGGTGTGAGAGAGCCTAAGCCTGTTTCAGAGTGCAGGGGACAAGCGGAAAGGAATGGCAAAATTTCCACTGACAATTGAAATTTTGTTAAATAGCCTGCTACTGTTGCTTGTATCACTTGAATGAATGCAGGCATATTTCTGTGGGCATTTATATGTTCACTCAACCCCACCAGCCACTCTTGCCCCCATCGGGGATGGGCTTTCTCAAGCACAGTGCACCTCCTGCTTGGGTGGGCCACGCTGCGGGTCCTCGCCTGGGGCCGGGCTGCTGCAGGGCACTGAGTCCCTGAGGCACGGCCTGGGATACATGACAGGAACATCTCTGCTCTCGACTGAGGGCCACCTTTTCCCCCTGCAGTGTAAGAATTCCGGTGACTGAGTTAGAAGCATGCTTCCAAGCTGTCCGTGTCCTCGGCATCCAGAAGCGGAGCCTGGAAGCTTCCGAATTTCTCCAGAATGCAGTCTACATTCACCTTCGGCAGGTGAGTGTATGTCCTTACACAAGTGGAGGAATTACTGCAGTTTTCCTGGAACTTACTCACCATTAGTCCATCTGATTTTTCTGTGCTAGGATTCAGTATGGCCTGCTAAAAATTCTGGAGTCAGATCTTGAAACCATGATGAAGAGGATTATTTATTTTATTTCCCTATATGATAATCTTTTACTTTCAAAATTCAGAATTTTGGGTTCTTTCAGGCATTTTTGGGGGGGTTGGCAAAACAAATTTGCTCTTACCATCTTTGAGACCTGTTGCTTTGTGCCTCTCACCTGTCTTCTGTCACTTGTGAGGCAGTTCCATTTGTGACCCTGTCCGGGTTGTTCATGTTATAAAACATAAAGTCTGTAAAATTACAGTCCCTTTTACTCCGAAGACATTCCACAAATACTCCTTAAATCTGGGTGTGGTTTTAAGAAGACAGAATCATTAGAACATGTACTTGCAGGTTGCTAGTGCAAAATCCCCAAATCAATAGTCTAGTTAACATCTAAAATCTTTCTAATCTACCTTGGATTTGTATGGATAAGTGAAGCAGTTTGCTAAGAATTGAACACCAGGGTTAGAATACAGTCTGGTGTAGCTCAGCAGGTCCTCTTGAGCCAGTGCTGTGCCAGAGGGCGGGGCTGAGGGGGAGAGGGCGGGGCCGAGGGAGAAGGCGGGGCCTTGGGGAAAGAGGAGTGCCAAGGAGGAGGGGGGTCCTGCCTTCCCTGAGCTGACAGTTTCATGGAAAACACCTTCACCAGGTGAAGAACTTGGAGTTTCTTCTAAGAACACTAGGTTTGAAAAGAGTCATAAAAGAACGGGAGTAACAAAATCCAATTTGTCTCAAGTAGGGGAGAGCAGCAGGAAGGCCACTTGGGAGACTCGTGAGTCCAGGTGGGCAGTGTTGGTGGCTTCTACCTGAGCGGTGGGACAGTCAGTGGAACAGTCACCGGGAAAAAACGAACTGATTTTAAGCATGTTTAGATGGTAAAAAGGAAAGGATGAATGATGTCTGTGAAGGTAGGATGGAGTAAGGCCCAGGTTTCTGGGTGGATTAATGAGGTAAATGATGGTCCTGCTGTGCTCTGAGGAGGGAAAGCTGCAGAGGGAGCTCTGGGGGAAACCTGATGAGTTCAGCTGTGGATAAAGTGAAAGGCTGTTAAATGTGTGGTCTGGGAGCTCAGGTGAGAGCCAGTAGCGAGTAGGGGGAGGGGAGAGAGACCTTCAAATCATTTTGTCTTGTGAGCATACAAATAATTATGAGTAATGATACACTTACGCCTCTATATTCTGGATTTAACACCCATTAACATTTTGTTATATTGACTGCAGAGGTTCCTAATATTTTTTAATAGAAATAAAATAAATAGAAACAAAATAGTGGAGTTAATAAAAATCTTAGAGTTGATGTGTGTCCTTGTATGTATTTTGATACCTCATCTGTTTATAACCATAATCTATAAAAACTTAACTAGTTTAGCATAATAGTTAAACAGAGGGACGTGACACACAGTTTTGGGGCTTGAAGCTGATCTTCTCGGGCAAATTATGTAGCCTCTCTGTACCTTTGTTCCATCTTCTGTGACTGCCCCCTGGCTCCTCATCACAGCTGATTTCCTAGACTAGATGATGGGAGGGAGGCTGTTGAAGGGAGTAAGAAGTGGCAACTGCTAGGGACACTTAAGAGAGAGACAAAAAGAGATTAAAGCCGATAAACTCAGTACAAACAAATACTCTCAAAAGAGAATGAATCCTGCAGTGTTTTGAGCCACTTAGCATAAGGGAAACAAAATCACGTGGACCCAAAGCTCTTGAGCATGTGAGTATTGTGGGTGGGAAGGTGTCATCAGAAAAGGGTTGAGAAAAGGTCTTTTGGTTTCCCTTGACGTTTCCAGTAAGGATGGGGAGCAGAAGTGAAAACCCTCAGCTTCAGTGGAAGCTGCTGTTTTGTGTGAAACTGACCAAACTTTGGAGAACAGTCATCTGCGATGCTGGCAAATGAAGAGACTTCTGGATTGGATGGGGCACTTACTGTGACTTCCAGGTGACCTGCTGGCTGGGGGCTGTGAGGCGGGCAGTAGGTTTGCAGGGTAACCCGGGCATAATCCCTGGCTCTGAGGCTGCAGGTCTGACTAGCAGACCTGGGCACAGGCAGACCTAATGGGGCAGCTCGGGATGTGGCCTGGGACACCTGCCATGCTGAGGGCAAGAAGAGCTCTTCCCTGAGGGGGTGTCCCTGTGGAGAGTGGAAACGTCCTCCTGCAGGGGAAGCAGAGCCTCTGAGCAGGGGGAAGGATGCACAGGCAAGACCAGCCTGAGCACGGAGGTTTTGGAAGCTGGAAGTCATACAGTGGCCCGAGCAGCCTTGTTCCTGAGAAACTAGAGGGAGAAGAGGCTGAAAAGGCAGGCTAGGGTCAGACCCTGTGGTGGGTTATGAGTGACAGTAAAGGACTGGTCAGGCAGGCACGAGAGAACCCTGTGGGTGTCCCAGCTGGAGCATCACGCCAGAGGGTGGAGCTGAGTTATAGACTTTGCCACTTATTAGCTATGTGGACTTTGAGCAAGATCACCCCACCTCTCTCTATATATCTTCATCTGTAAAATGACACAGTGACAAGCTCGTGTCATCAGAAGGCTTAGTTTAGCTCTGATCCTCTGTGTCCAGTCCTGTCAGTGCTGCCCTGCAAGGTTCTGCAGTGGCTGCTCTTACCCTGAGATGGGAGGGCATAGAGGGACGTTGTAGCGCCCGAGGGCAGGAAGGGGTTGCTTTAAAAACAGACATGTAGCCACCTGCAGCTGCAGGCCTGCAGGCAGTTTGGTTGATGGTCCTGGAGAGAACTTTGGAGGCTTTAGCATCGTCATAAGACTTGTTTTCCCTTGGGGGCCTGATTTGCCTATGCAGATTAATGTGGAAGATTTGGGCTTCTGGCAAAGCTGTTTTCAGAGATGGTAATATACATAACATATCGTATAAAACATAATGCTTTTATTTAATCTGTGGGACTTTGCAGCTGTTGGGAACACCTCTGTTGGCCTGGTCTCCACGGAGGACACTAGGAGTCGGCAGAGCGTGCGGGAGGGCAGGCAGCCCGCCATGCTGCTGCAGGGTGTTCTCCCCAGCACTGCACTCTGCTGAGTTGACTCTTCTCTGAGTTTGGTTGCCAGATGAGCAGACAGCAAATTAATGAGTTCTCGTGGGATTTTATAATGACAGGAAGAAAGAGGGACCCGTAGTTTTTCTGGACTAGAACACGCTTTTGGTTCCTGATCCAGTGTGTTCCATTACAGAATTGATGAGTTGTGTCTATTCTGGGACTTGTCGACTGAAAGAAATGTGTAGCCTGAAAGTTTAGAGTTACATTTTATTAGGCGGGAGGACTCGAGGAGGGATGACAGCCTTCAAATCTCTCTGAGGGACTGCTCCCAAGTAGGGGAGGAACTAGGATTATATAGGAACTTTACAACAAAGACCAGGGAGTTGGAACAATAAAAGATTGCTTGTTATCTAAAGAAATCCAGGCATCTCAAGTTAAAGAATTTAGTGCCTTTGTATGTATCATTTGACCTCACTGGATTCATTCCTTAGACAAGCACCTAGCTATCTAGGGCAATTATCCTGTCTTCTTATTCTCAGTCTGTTCAGAGGGCACCATTGTGAGTGGCTGTAGAGGCTGGGCTTCAGGTCTGTCCGCACTGGGGGGTGGCGGCAGCCTTGATGACTTGGTTTCAGCATTCTTTGTTTACTGACATGGTTGTAGTATTTTAATTCACATTGTAGTATTTTCATTAACAGACTGATTGTGGATAATCTGGAAACTTGGAAAGGAACCGAGATAGAATTACTGCAGGTACCTTCTACTTTAATAAGCCGTGTGCAAACATAAATATGGAGGAAGCATACATTTGAATTTGGTGGTGTAGGGAAGGGTTTCTGCACATTACAGGAGAACGCAATGCAGAATATCTCTTCTTTGTTGGCAGGGATGTGGGTCCACCTGTCTTTTCTGTAGCGGTTTCTGAGAGCAGTTTATGGTAATTAACGAACATTGACAAACCGTGGCACACTTTGCATTTAAGAGCTGGCCTGTGCAAACTTGTGTATTGGACAGGTGGATTGGAGAGAGATGTAGCCCAGGCCTGGGCTCAGATACAGGTTTAAATCGCCATTTCCTCACCAAAGGGCCTTGGACTAGAGTGCAACCTCCCTTAATCTGTTGGTGAATCTGTGAAATGTGCATTATAATATTCGTTTCTTCCTGGGTTTGTTGTAAGTTGTAAACAGTATTATAATACACATGAAACACTTAACAAACAGGCACTTAGCAGTGTTCACTGTGTCCTTCCGCCCCGCTTAGCGTGTGTCACAGCCGTAAAGGTAGCATGTGCCTGTTGAGGACGTACTGGTAGCCCCTTGAATAGGTTGTGAATTTGGTGATTTCCTTTAATCCTTGAAACTCTATGTGCCATGGGCAATTATTTTCATGAACAGATGAGGAATCTTAGGGTAAAGAAGACTGTGTAATTTGCCCAAAGTCAGACCATAATTTTGGGTGCAGGGGCCTCGGTTCAGCATGGGCCCCTGGGCTTTCTGCCCTCTCCGTTCAGCAACAGAGCCAGACGTGGAGTCGCCTGTCTCCCAGCCCAGAATATCCGGCAGGCAGCAACACAAACCTGGACCTGTGCTGCTTAAGCAGAAACTCCGGAGGGGAGGCAGGTACTAAAGGGATAAATGTAGAAACAGAAGGCTGCAAACTGTTATCAGCTCAGAGAAGGAAAGGAACACGCCTCGCCATGCAGAGCTGGGAGCTTTCCCTTCGGGACTGCTCTGGGGGCATTCATTTCAGCTAAACAAACTCCGATCCTTCACCAAGGCAGGAAGGCAGGGTGCATGTAACCAGGCTGACTGGGCCTCGTAGATCATACTCATTCCTAATCCAGCGGCAGCTGTCACGGGCACTTACCTAGTAAACAGATGTCGGCCATAATCATCACGCACTTTGCTTGGTAGTTTTATTGGCCCCACTTTTGAGATGAGGTCATTGAAGCTGGGGAGTTTGCTGCATGCCCGTGATTACCTTGGAAATACCCACACTGGTCTTTCAACCTAGACTGGTGTGGCTGTTACATCCCAGCCCTGTGAATGGCATTGTGTAGCTTCTACCAAGTGGCCCAAATGACTGACATTGATTTTCTTAATCCGTAGGAAACGGTATGTGACAATAAGAGAAAAGGTAGTAAGAAATTCTTTGGAAAACTAGAACAAAATCCAATACTTCCCCAGCTGGGGTAGCATACCCAGTGTCACTCATCCCACTCACAGCCTGGCACCTCCTCCCTCCTGACTCCTTGTTCAGAAGCCACTCTGAGCCTTCGAAGAACATTTTGCCTCGTGACACTGTTGGCTATGACCTATGACCTCTCTGCCCCTGGTTAACTCTCTTCAAAGCCATTTAAATTTTATGCAGGCTCCTCCACTCCGATGTAAGAAAAGACTCTTTAAACTTCTTGATGCAGCTCCTTAGTGAAGATCTTGCCAAGGAAAACTAGCCAAAACCTGGGATGTATGCACATAGTGACTGTAAACTCAGCATTTTGTGAAGTTCAGAATCAGAGGGGTGGGAGACTCAGGAAAGGCTTTTTAAGGTAGAAAGGGGAAAGTGAAAGGACGAAGGCTGTGTGAGACTGAAACATCTCGGTCCCAGCCAGCAAGACACCTGCGTTCAGGATGGTGTATGGGGAGTACAGAGTTCTCACAAAGAAAGAAGTGGTGGGATGGAGGGAGGACAGATAGATTCTTTACTAGGGAAGGAAAAAGTGGGCTGAAAACTTCCTGGTTGAATAAGAGGACTGTGACATGATGTGCTTGCATTTTGGAGAGAAGGGTTTTGTGGGGACAGGCCTAGAAGAACGCTCTCTGGCTGGGGCGTCACCACAACAGGGAACCACAGAGAACCGGGCTGACCTCAGGGCCCCTGCTGGGGGAGGGGCTGCCCGCCATTTTGGTCCTGGGGGCTGCTTCTGTCCCTTAGCTGGGGCCTCAGAACTCCCTTCACATCCCAGTCCTGTTGATACAAGAAAACACATGTGGGGCATGAGAAGGGCTGTGTCACAGGCTTTGGTTGAGCCCCTGGAATGTGCCCCACCAGACGTGGGTCCTTGGCTTCTTGCAGGAAAGATTTCAAGAGCAAGCCACTGTTGAGTAAAGGTAGATTTATTCACAGAGACACATTGAAAGGCAAGAGAAAGACCAGAGGTGTGGGGGTTGGGTGCTTAGATTAAAAGTAGGTACACACTCCACAGAGTGTGGTCCTTCTCCGAAGAGGGAGAGAGGGTTGACCGTGAGGTGGCGCTGTGTTGCTGGTTTTCATGGGCTTGGTTGTTTCATATGCTAATAATTAGAAGGAGCAGCCTAAGGGCAAGGGGCTGGGATTCCCAGGGAGTTGGCCATTTCCCACCCTTTGACATTTTGTGGCTAGCCTTGGGATGGCCATGGTGCCTTGGGGAGTGTTATTCACCATGTTACTATTACAACGGGTGTATAATGAAGCTCAAGATCTGCTAGAAGTTAAATCTCTTCATCCTGAGCCTCAAGGCCTACTGGGGGTTGAATCCTTCACCATTTTGATGTTAATTGCTGTGGCCTTCCTTGAATGGCTGTGCTCTGCCCCCTTCCATCCTGTCTCACTGTGTTGACACAGAGAGAGCAAAGGCCGGGCCCTGACTGTGTTCCTGCATTTAACAGGGGGAGGGGTGGGGTGGGCTGAGGATGACTCTGAGTGGTGAGAAGGATGTTTCAGATTTTCCCACGTGGGACATGGGGACGTGCCAACAGCCACCTCAGATTTATCTCACGGGAATTTTCGCTTGTGTCACTCATCTTTTTCTATTTTTCTTTTTTTTTTTTCAAGTATTTAATCTAAATTTAACATCAGGTTTTTTTAGGAAAGAAATTTCTCTTTTTCTTTTCTTTGGGGCTCTTTTGGGGGGTAGGTAATTAGGTGTATTTATCTGTTAGTGGAGGCCCTGGCGCTTGAACCCAGGACCCTGTGCAAGCTAAGCACACGCTCTACCACTGATCTCTACCACCCGTCCCATCATCTTTTACTTTTTGCTTTAGCTGCCAAGAATCTTACAGCTGAATATCTAGTCGGCCTTTAACACTTACCCTGACTTCATGGCATTCGTTTTTATGAGTTTACCTCCCCCTGGTTTCATTTAAGTATTGAATCTCCATTTTCTCTTCACTCTAACTTTTGTCTTTTTGTTGTTATGTTTGTTAAGCTGTGTTAAAAAATTGTTTAATTTCTCTTTTAGCAGGAGGCTGAAAGTAAATAAATATATAAACAAACTTTTCACACTTAAATGTTTTATACATTCTAAGCTGTTTAGTAGTTACTTAAAAACCGAATTGAATACTAAAATGATAACATTTTTAAATTATTTTTTAACATTTTATAAAAGTATAGCTGATTTACAATATGATATAAGTTTCAGGCGTACAATAGTTGCACAATTTTTATTGTTATGCTCCATTTATAGTTATTGTAAAACATTGGCTATATTCCCTGTGTCGTAAGATACATCCCTGTAGCGTGTTTATGTTACGTGGAGCAGTTTGTATAAGAAAGTTGGGTAATACAGAGTCTGGGGCGTGGCTGTGTCTAACCCATGTTCCCGGTCACCCTTCCTGTCAGAGCCCAGGCCCTCACTCCTGTCTGCAGGGGAGCGACTGGAGGCAGCCCTCATCAGCGCTGGCACCACCCTCTGAGTGGCAGTGACAGCAGTGACTGTGTGTGGACGTGCAAAGTGTTGTTCCAGGAGCTTTACATGCATTTCTGCATTTAATAATTAAAGCCCTCCTGTGAGGAATCATTTTATGTTTTTAATGAATAATACATTTTATTTTGATTTTGATAGAGTTCAAACCTCCGGAAAATTTACTGGAATAGTACAATAAATGCTTAGATACAGTTCACATAAAAGGGCACTGTTTGCCCTTTTGTGTCTGGCTTATTTTAGTATAAACTTTCAAGGTTCATCCATGTTGTAGCCTGAGTCAGTACGTTATTCTTTTGGTTTGATAATATCCTTTTTCTTTTTTTTTTTCATTTTTTGTCTATTTAAAAATATTTTCATTGAAGTCTAGTCAGTTTATAATGTTGCATCAGTTTCTTGTGTACAGCACAACACTTCATTTATATAGGAACATACCTGTATTCATTTTCATATTCTTTTTCAACATAAGTTACTATAAGATACTAAATATATTCTCCTGTGCTATAGAGTATAAACTTGCTGTTTACTCTATACATACTCAGTATCTGCAAATCTTGAACTCCCAATTTATTCCTTGCCACACCCTCTCCCCTCTGGTAACCATAGTTTGGTTTCTATGTCCGTGTGTCTGTTTCTGTACTGTAGATAAGTTTATCTTTTTGTTTGTTTGTTTGTTTGTTTTTTTAGATTCCACATGTGAGCGATCTCATATGGTATTTTTCTTTCTCTTTCTGGCTTACTTCAATTAGAATGACATTCTCCAGGTCCATTCATGTTTCTACAAATGGCATTATTTTATTTTTTTTATGGATGAATAGTAATCTATTGTACAAATATACTACAACCTCTTTATCCAGTCATCTGTCAGTGGACATTTAGGTTGTTTCCATGTCTTGCTATTGTAAATAGTGCTGCTGTGAATATTGTGGTGTAGGTGTCTTTTTGAATTACGATTCCTTCTGGATATATGCCCAGGAGTGGGATTGCTGGGTCATATGGGAGGTCAATGTTTTGTCTTTTGAGGAACCTCTGTACTGTTTTCCACAATGGCTCCACCAAATTGCGTTCCCACAACAGTGTATGAAGGTTCCATATTCTCCACAGCCTATCCAGCATTTATTGTTTGTGAACTTCTGAATGATGTCTATTCTGACTGGTGAGATGTGATATTTGATTGCAGTTTTGATTTGCATTTCTCTGATAATGATATTGAGCATTTTTTCATGTGCCTATTGGCCATTTGTATATCTTCATTGAAGAAATGTTTCTTTACGTCTTCTACCCATTTTTGAATTGAATTGTTTGTTTTTCTTTCTTATCAAGTGTAAAAGGTGTTTATATATTCTGGGAATTAAGCCCTTGTCAGTCTCATTTATTGCAACTATTTTCTCCCATTCCATAGGTTGTCTTTCAGTTTTGCTTACTGTTTCCTTTGCTGTGCAAAACCTTGTAAGTTTAATTACATCCCACTTGTATATTTTTGCTTGTATTTCTATTGCTTGAGTAGACTGCACTAAGAGAACATTGCTAAGATGTATGTCAGATGTTTTGCCTATGTTTTCTTCTAAGAGGTTTATAGTGTCTTGTCTACATGTTTAAGTCTTTAAGACATTTTGAATTTATTTTTGTGTATGCTGTGGAGTAGTCTAACTTCATTGATTTACATGCAGCTGTCCAGTTTTCCCTACACCATTTGCTGAAGAGGCTGTCTTTACTCCATTGTATGTTCTCACCTCCTTTGTCAAAGGTTCAATGACCAAAAGTTTGTGGGCCTATTCTTGGTAATTTTGTTTATCCATTTATTGATGGATGGATATTGTTTGTAACCTTTGGCTACTCTGGATGATACTGTATGAATATTGATGTGCAAGTTTTTGTGAGAATATGTTTTCATTCTGTTGGCTGTACAGTTGGCCCGCCATATCTGTAGTTTCCACTTCATGGGTCCAGATGGCTGGTTGTAAAGGGACTCGAACATCCTTGGATTATGGAACCCAGGGTGGGGGGTTCCTGAAACCAACCCCCCGAGGATACTGAGGGATGACTCTACATGTAGGAGTGGAATTGCTGAGCCATATAACTCTAACCTTTTGAGGAAACACCAGACTTCTCCAAAGAAGCTGCACTATTGTCCCTTTCCACTGGCCGCAAATGAGGTATCTCTGCCTCCTCAACGACACTTGTTATTGTCCATGTTTTGATTATAACCGTCCTAGTGGGTGTAAAATGAGATCTCATTTTGATTTTGATTTGGCTAGTGATGCTGAGCTTCTTTTCATGTGCTTATTGGCCATTTGTGTATTTATTTAAATCCTTGGCAAATTTAAAAATTGGGTCGATTTTCTTTGTATTGTTCAGTTGTAAGCATTTTTTATATATCCTGAATACTAGTCTCTTATTAGATACATGCTGTGCAAAATTTTTCTCCTATTCTGCAGATTGTCCTTTCACTTTAGTTTTTTTAAGCATTAAAACAATTTCTTTACAGGGGAGGTAATTAGATGTATTGATTTATTTTATTTTTCATGCTAAGCATGCACTCTGTCACTTGAGATACCCCCTTCCCCTGTCATTTCACTTTCTTGATGATGTCCTCTGTAACAAAAAGGTTTTAATTTTGATGAAGTCCAGTTTATCTGCTTTTTTCTTCTATCACTTGTGCTCTTCGTATTGTATCTAGGAAACCAAAGCATATCCTAGGACCACAAAGATTTATACTGTGTCTTCTTTTAGAAAGTTTATAGGTTTAGTTTTTACGTTTCTGTCTGTGATCAATTTTGAATTAATTTTTATTTATTTAAAATATGGGGGTCCAGATTCCAGATTCATTCTTTTGCCTGCAGATACTCAGAACTCCCTGCACCATTTGTTGAATAGACTATTCTTTCAATGGAGTGTTGTTGGCACCCTTGTGGAAAACTGACTGTAAATGTAAGTTTTTTCCCCCTGGGTTTTTATTATGTCTCATAGGTTTATTTATCCAAACTTATGCCAGTACCATGCTGACTTAGTACTATAGCTTTTTAGTACCCTTTAAAGTGAGTCCTCCCACTTTGCTCTGCTTTTTCAAGATTGTTTTGGCTGACCTGGGCCCCTTACACTTCCATATGAATTTTGGGATCAATTTTTCAATTTTTGCAAAGAAGTCAGCTGGAATTTTGATAGGGATTCCACTGAATTTGTAAATCACTTTGGGGAGTCGTAACATTTTTAACAATATTGTCTACCATTCCATGAACATGGGATGTCTTCCATATATGTAGATGTTTTAAATATTATTTCGGTGATACATCAAAATATTCAATGTACAAATCTTGTAAATTTTTGTTAAATGTATCTCTCATTTTATTTTTAATGCTGTTGTAAATGGAAAGGCTGAGCTTCTTGAGGGTAGGACTATATATTAATTTGTTTATTTCTAGGATTCCTACACAGCAAATACCCTAGGTTTATATTTGCTACATAAATCTATCCACAACTCTTCCCACCCCCTTGATATAAGAAACGAAGACCCAGGTTAAGCTACCTGAACACCTATGTGGAAGTGAGAAATGAGACCCTTGGGTGGGGCTTTGTGAAGATGATACTGAGAGCTTATTTAGGATGGCTTCATCTTAAATTCCTTTAAACAACACTTTTGGTGTAGTCAGATACATTAAGATCATGTCCTTTTGATGTGCAGAGGAGCTAAGACTATCATTTTCAAATAATTTCTAGTGAGAGTGTTGTACTTGAAATCAAATTTTCATCAATCTTTGAAGATTTATGTTTCAGGACCTTTGACTAAAAACACCTGTCTTTATTCATTACTGACAACTAAATTCTCAAGCAACATGTAAGAATTTGAGCAAACTGCCCCAGCCCCGTAGTGCTGGTTGGCTGCAGCTGTAACTGGAGTCAAGGCTTACCTCTCCCAGCACGCTTGGGCTGATCTGCTCAAAGGTGTTCGTCCAACTGTTTGTCTGTAGTCTGTTGGACAAAGCCATAGAACATTGAGTTAAGGTTGCTGGAATGCAATATATTCTTATTAATATTAAGTAAGCACATATTGAGTGCTTACTGTATGTAGGGAATTGTCCCTCAGCCTCACATGAATATTATTTCACTTAAAACTTCACATATTTCCTTGTTATTCTCACTTTGCAGATGAGGAGACTGAGAATTAGGTCTTCTCTCTTTTGGGTGGAGCTCATTATCAATGACAGGAAGTTGTAAGGAAAAAGATATTGATTCATCCTGAGAAAATGTTTTTCTGACAGTCAGCAGTGAAGAGGGTGAACACAGAAGAAGGTGATCATTGTTCGATTGAGACGAGCCCCAGGTTGTACGGAGTCAGCATCCTTGTCCTGGACACGGCACATGTAGAGCTGCGTGGTGGGTGAGGCGGCGCGGCCTCGCGGAACGTGGATGCCGGGCCGTTGGGCTGTGCTCAGGCCCGGTGGGGCTTTCTCCTAAGGGCAGTGGACCGTCATTGACAGATTTTAAGTAGGGGAGTGGGGTGCTCTCGTAGATCAATTTTGTCTTGTAGAATGCTTAGAAACATTTAGAAGGCTCTGCAGGAGGTGATGTGATGAGTCAGATTAGGGTGGCTGCGAGGTGTAGGAGTGTAGAATTTTCAAGTGGTTTTCAGTCCCAGTTTTGTGGCTCAGTAGCTGTGTCACTTTGGATGATGCACTCAAGGAAGTGAAACAATTTATCTAATCAATTAAAGAAGTGATGTACCGACCTCCCAGGACTGCTGTGGAGATCCAGTGAGATAACGTGTGCACAGTGTGTAGCGTGGTACCCAGCACACAGTGAGTGCTGAGTGAGTGCCAGTGAGTACCTGGTAGGTCAGGTGAGGGTGGTGGGACTCGGTGACTGAGGAAATCTGGGCCCTGAAGGAGGGGTCCAGTCACATCTGTGAGTGATGGGCCTGAGCTGGGGGAGGCAGGGAGACCTTGCCCCGCTCTGGGCAGGACGGCTATGGGAGGAGCACCTTGAAGTCAGCTCTTTGCAGGTGGAGTTCGAGTTGCCCTTGAGACATCTAAGTGCATTGTCATGAGCTCAAAGAGGAGGTCTGGGCCCGGGCTGTGAATTTTCCTATAATCTTAATCCCTGAGGACGCCGAGGTATTGATCACTGAACGTGAAGACATACTTTACAGGACAAGTGAATAGTAGTATCATCTCTGTCATCAAAGCTCATATCTCTTTATTCATCACAAGTTTGCTATTGGGTACTTACAGAGCTCACTTCACCGCCATCCCCTGGGCTCAGGCTCCACAGTAAAGAGCTGGTGAGCCTCGCTCTTTTCCAGAAGAAGACACATTTAGCTGGTAGCCTTCTGTACCTCGCCAGACTTAGAATTTTAGTTTGTTGTTTTAATTCTATTTTCTGTTAGCCATCTCCTGACAGGAGAGACGTTTTACCTCATGGTCATATTTCAATTAGCTGTTACTGAGAATTGCTGATCTGATCCATAGTGTAAGTATTATGTTAACCTTGTAGAGTATTTATCATTTTTCTGTCTTTGCCCTTTAATTTTGTATGCCCCTTCAAGTCTCTATCCTATTTGGGGCCTTATTTTTTTTAATTAAAAAATGTCTATTTGCAGTTAAGAAAACAAAAGAAAGAAAAAATACACATGATAGCTAAACTTAGAAAATACCTAGTGTGTTTTCTGTCTCGGCAATGGAGGGTTTTAGAAACTCGTGAAAACCTTCATTACACAAGTTTCTTAAAATGCTGATTAAGAAATAAAACCTTCCTTCTTCATCTTTCAAACTGCACAGCTAATTGTCAAGAAAGTGAGGGGAAATCCTCAGAAGCCAAGACAAACAAGAAAGCAGGGATTCTGGGTGATACGCGAGCCTTAGAAGCCCTGGGGTGCCTGTTGGCTCCTGTACTGAGTTTCAGTTGCCTTGACAGGAGGGTAGGCTGTGAGCCCGAGTCCTCTCACACTGGGAGTTGGATGACTGATCATATGTAAGGCCAAGCCCATCCCGAGAAGCATGGTTTACTAAAGGGTTAACTATGAAAAAAGAATTCCTCAAGGCAAGACAGTAAGGAAAGTCAATTTTGTTGGAAGAGGGGAAAAATAACAAATCCAAAGTAAGGATATAGTTTAAAGCTCTTCTGGCATGAGAGTGACCACAAACTCCTGGCAGAGAAGCACAGCTACTCCTGGAATGAGAAGCTGTGGTTTGAATGAATCAGTGAGCAGCCATTCCGAAAAAGGACTCCAGAGTCTTGTTGATCAAGATACTTGACTGCAAACACCTCTCTTCCAAGGTCTCATTCAAATAACCAGAAAGGTTTTAAAGGAAAGAAGCGATAATCATAGTTCTATTTTTTTAACATTACTTTATGCTAGGAATTCAGAGGTGACTATGGAGTTGTCTCCTCTTTTATGGACCTTACTTTCTCTTTGGGGAGACAAACTGACATAGTTGGGGAGCTTGGTGGAGGGAGGTGTTAGTCTGTTGCAATTAGCCAGGAGAGGAGATTAAGAAAGCAGTGAAGGGTGGGTGAACTTTTTAGCTGAGGACATTCTTGTTCTGCTGGCCCTTAATTGCAGGCTCAATGAGCAGTCACTGGAGGGAATAGATCTTACGGAGGATGGACTTAGCTCAGGCCTCTTTAGAATGGACAAGTGAACCTGGACAAAGACAGTCAAATCTGTGCAGACATTAAAGTTCACTTGAACGTGCTCCATCCCTGAGCCAAAGATAGGACAAATATGCAGCACTTCTTAAGGACAGAGGAGTGGTTTTTAAGGTTCTCCAAGAATGAATCCCAGGGAACCGAGATGGCCAGTTGTCAAACTGTGACTTTGCTCTTTGGACGGTGTACCCACCAAGGGTATTGGCCGTTTATAGGTTTCCATTTCTCTTTAATACATGTCAGGTGATGAGGACGTGGGCACAAGTGTTTGAAACCTTGTCGAGGCGACTTTGGGTACTTGCCTAGAAGCGCGGGCACGGCTACATCTGCGTCACACATCTTGCCGCCCATCCCGCTCCCCGGCTCTGTGATCACGGCTGAGTGGTTCCTTGTTGACCTGTCCGACACCTCTGTGACATCATAACCCATGAAAAGACTGGAGCGTATTAACTTGGCTTTGTTAAAGTCAAAGGAACAGATCAAATATGGAGTCAGATTTGTTCTTTCCTATTTCAGTAGTGCCATGGAGAAGGCAGTTTGGGCAGCTTTTTGTAGGGTCCTGGAGGCTTTCTCTCTCAGCCTCTGGGCGCCTCTATTGGAAACCCTTCATAGCTGTCTGGGCTGCTGGAAAACCACTCTGCCTGTTTTGCCCTGAAGATGTGTTCAGTTTATAACTCATCTATACTCCTTGGAAAACAACTCAATAAAAACTCAGTTGGTTTTCCACCAGCCATGGGCAGGGGTGAGGGATACCTTGTTATTATTTCATAAAATAATGATAATAATAAAAATATTAATAATAATAATTAATAATAATAAAAGAAGTCTTAAAACAGCACTGGGCACATAGGTGAGAGTCAATAAATGCTTCCTGGCTTAAATCAAAAGTGATGACTCAGTGATTCCATGGCTGCTGTATTTGCTGAGCTAGTTACTCCTTTGCTTCATTACACATTTTTTTTAACTGAAAAAGAAATACATGCAAATGGTTAAAAAAAATTCAAACAGAGCACAAAAATACACAAGTGAAAGTATTCCCTCATCCTCTCTTCTTTCAGCCCTCCCTGGAGATGCCACTGTTTACTATCCTTTGGGTGCTTTTCCAGATATGCTATGCACATTCCCACCTATGTATGTAAATTCCTTTAAAGTTTTAGTTATTTTTAACTTAAAGGGGTTTAAATCCTCAAGTGGCTTCTGCCTGGGTAATAGAACAGAACAAATCTGACTCCATATTAGATCTGTTCCTTTGACTTTAACCCTATGCTCTGTCTCCTAGGCTTCATCTTGCTTGTAAAACAATGTTGCTTAGAGCCTGAAATATACAGGATAACCTATTCTGAAGGCTCTGATCTTTAAGGATAATTAACACATTTTCATTCATAAAAAGATAAGAAATTGCAGAATAGAAAATAACGTTTGTTTTGTTAGAGGTTTACAGAGATTTGACCCAGGCAGATAGCTGCAAGAACAAAGGATTCTAACAAGAAGGAATTCCTACACCAAGAAGATTGCAACAACCAAGCACGTAGGAAAAGAGCCTGAATTCTGACTTGGGGAGATGGTTTTCCAGGACATTAGTTTGCCATCTAGGTCTACAGAAACTTGCTATTCCATGCCCCAACACCTGGTCTCCCAACTTATTGGCCTGTCCTGCACTGAAGAGAAAGAATTTGGACTTGGTAGCACTCCTATTTACCTAGCAAGCTGGGCACTGGAACTGAGTGTTATGGAAACAACAGGCCAGCCAAGGAACAATCACCACTCGGAGTGTTGGAGTACTCAGATTTATTATGCCGGCGGGCTCAGAGGGGCTTCTGCTCCGAAGTTCTGAGCACCTCCAAGACATGCACATGAGGTTTTAAAGGGTTAATTACAAGTAAGGGTTTATTAGCCAATAAGGCTCAAGCAACAAAAAGCAAGGAATCAGCACACTGGTGCTTATCAACTTGTAATAGACATTGTTGAGCTTCGATTTACGAGTTAGCTTGTTAGCCCAGTAAACTGACACTAAACTTCAGATTTACGAATTAGCCCAGCAGAATTTAGATCAGTAAACCAACACTTATCACACTTAGAATTGTGACTTAGCTTGTTAGCCCAGCTGGGCTTTTCCTTCACATGAGGACAGCTCTCCCACACCCAGGGAACTACTGTGAGCCCTTGATGGTTCCACTAGGGTGGGGTGAGGTTTACCCAGGATGGATGGGGACTATGCACCAACACTCAGGCACTCTGCTCTGTCTGGGGCTCTGATCTTGTACCACCCCGCTCCCTGCCAGCCCAACACCTGGGACAGTGGAGCTAAGGCAAAGATCGTGCCTGCTTGTTTCCCAGCGTGTAAAAGGGGAATATGTACTCTTCCCAAGGTAGTTCTGAGCGACAACACCTGCGGGTGCTTGGTTCCCAGAGCAACAGAAAACCCAGCTCCGCGTGGGGGCAACGGGTGTGATACCCGTAGGGGTTCTGCAGAAGCATCGGATGGAGGGCTGGATCAGGGAGGTAAAACTTGAGCTGCGGGCCTTGAAGGGTTACAGAAGAGTACAGAGGCAGGACTGCCGCCTCCTTCAGGGTGCCCCCAGAGGTAAAGCTTTTTATCTCCATCCCCGCTAAGACCTTCCCCTTTCCAGATCCCTCCCTTCTCTCTGCTCTTCCTGTCCATCTGTCTCCCTCCATCTTTTCCCTCCCTCACTGCCCCACCTTCTCTCGCAGAACCCAGAGCGAATTGCTGGCCCTCCTGCGCATGGGCAGTCGGTGTCAGCTGGACCGCGGGTTGGAAGCTCCAGCTCCGAGCCGGGGATTAGCCCCAAAGGCTTCTCAGCTCTGTCGCCCGGCAGGCCTTTAGCTCCGGCCCGGGGCCGGTGCCTCTGGCTGTGGAAGTGCAAGGTGAGGTCTCCCGGGAAAGGGGTCAGGCGGCTGCGGGAGGGCGGTCCGCGTGTCACAGACCACGAGGGAGCGAGTCAGCCTGTGTTCAGCTGAATTGCTCGGGCCAGACCCCTCTGCCCGAGCCACCTGCCCCAGTGCCCCGGCTCCCCGGCGCCCCGGCCACAGATGCCCTGGGCCAGGTGTGCACCTGCCGCCTCTCACCCAGCCGGGGTCCCCTCAGTCCGCGGCTGGCGTCCCCTTCCCCTCTCCCGCCCGCGAGTCCTCTCCTACCGGGCTACCTCTCCTCGGCCGCCGGCCCGTCCCCACAAATGGGCGGGCTGCGTCCCAGGCGGGCGGGGTCTGCGGACCCGGACGGGGCAGCTGGGGCTGGGTTGGGGATGGCCTCCGAGCGGGGCTGCAGCCCGCGTTTCCACCCCTTTCCCTGCCCCGCGACTCCGGGGCTGCCCTGGTCTTCCTTTCCCGCTACCTGAGGAACAGCTCAGTGGCGTCTGCTCTGCTCCCTGGGCTGAGAGCCTCCGGCTGTAAAGCCCAGCTTCTGGTGGAGTCGGGAAAAGGGATCCTCAGTGCCAAGCGAGCTTCTGTCTCCTCCCTCAGTGTTTCTGCCGCAGGTAAGTACCTTGAACACTTTCAGGTGTTATGATGGCGGTGCTTGTTGGTGTCATGTGTTTTTATAGTGTGAGGGATTACAGTGTTGAAAGCAGGGCTTGGTTCAGTTAAAAATGAGCTGAAGGCATAAGGCTGTGACATCCTTCTTCCTTCCCTCTCCCAGGGTGAAACGTGTGACCATCGATTTTAAAAAGACAGTTACATTCCCTAACTAGCCCAGCCCAGCTTGGGTGTGTTAACAGGAACAGCACCACCAGAGGCATTGGAGACCCAGGGACATTGCAGTCCTAAAGAGCTCCTGGCACAGTTTGGTTTGTTTTGGTTTTTTGTTTTTCTTAAATTGTGGGGGCAGACTAAGTAGTATAGAGGGAAAAATAATTGTCAAGAAATATTTTTTCATATAACAGCTTTATTGTGATATTGTTCACACACCATGAAGTCCATCCATTTAAATGGTACAATTCAGCAGCTTTTAGCATATTCACAGTTGTGCAACAATTATTATTCCAGAACGTTTTCATCACATCAGAAAGACCAATGGAAATGAATGACCTATCCACCCCTCCCCAGTGGTGGTTCTAAAGAAGTTTCTTGGCTATTCTTGACCATAAATTAACTTGTTACATTCCATGAAAAATCTGGTAGGAATTCTAATCAGAATTGCAATGAATCTGTCTATCAAAATAGGAAGAATTAATGTCTTTATGGCATAAACTTCTACCCATGAGTATATCTGGGACCCTATATTTTCATCTCTCCAGAGCCTGGCCCATGGGAAGTCCTCACTAATTTTTGGGCTTGTGAATGATGAGATTCTATACACCATTAGTTGCAACTGTAGCCTTTCACAGAAGAGAAAAGTAACCTCAGTGAAGCCAAGTGACTCTCTGATGGTCAGAAAGAGTGACAGCCAGTGTTGGAGTGATCCAGTGGACTTGGTGCTTGGAACCAAAATTCTTCAGCAGCTACAGCTAAGGGGATTACAGTATTCTTTTATTTTTTCTTAATGGCGTTGCTTTTATTTTTACTTATTTTTTAAAATTATTTTTTATTGAAGTGTAGTCAATTTACAATGTTAGTTTCAGGTGTACAGCAGAGATTCAGTTATAAACATATGCATATGTATATACATATGTTTTAGATTGTTTTTAGTACAACTCATTACAAGAAATTGAATATAGTTCCCTGTGCTATATAGTAGGTCCTTGTCATTTATTTTATATTTATTAATGTGTATCTGTTAATCCCCCCTTTCCTGCCTGCTAACAACAGTTGGCTTTCTATGTCCATGAGTCCATTTCTAGGAGCACCGTTTTTATTAGTAATATATGCTCTTTGGCTGCTTTCAGTTTCAGTAATTCCATCTGTGGGTGCTTTTCTTCTGGTGGCCTTTATGTGGTTTGTACACGTTGTAATAGAGGTCTGTATTTGGGAGAACTCCAGGCCTCATGTAGTCCCTGGTACAGAGTTCCCACTGAGTTGATGCTTGAACTGGGAAAAAAAACATAGTAAATGTTGGAATTTCCACTATGGTTGAGACTTCCAGGTTTCTATAACCTGTTTAGCCCACCTTAATATTGGCTGCACCCATACTTGGTAATTTGGTGGAATTTCATGGTATGGTGGTGTAGAGACAGGGCCTTTTATGCTTATTCTCTTTCCTTTTTCTAACACTCATTCTCCTGGGCCTCCCAGATCCTCCCCCAGCAGTGCCCAGGGCTGGCTTGGTGATGCGCTGAGGAAATATTTATTAATAAGGCCCTTTCCTCATCTCTTCTGAGCCTCCGTTTTTTTCCCTGCACAATGAGGGCTTAGACTAGATATGTGCTTTTCAGTTTCTTTTAAAGCCATGTTTCCTTTGAGAAACAGAAAATGCAAATCACTCCTCCCACCCCAACCCTTTAGATTTTGATACGGCCTCCAAGGAGTGACATAGCTCTTTGTGGAAAATTGATGTGATTGTGATTCCAGGTGGCACAGAAAAGACTCTTCAGAGATTAATTGCAGGGAGAGGGCAGGAAAGGAGCAGTATGTCACACTTGCTAGTGTGAGCACTGGAGCAGTGGCTTGGATTTAAATACGGTGTCTGACGTGGCCTCTCTCTAATCATGTACAATGTGATAAACTTCTCCACCTCAGTTTTTCTTGATGTGTCAAGTTGGCGTGATAATATTTTAGGGCTTTTGTGAAACATTATACACATAATCCATTTGTGTTTCGGTAGAAATAAGACCTGCTAGGGATTCAGGGATTTGTTTCAAAAAAAATATCTTGTCCATAGCACTCTGTCGGTGTGTATTTTGAATTTCCTGGAGGGCGAGGGTTGAGTCTAAAGTCCATCGTGCGACAGGTGGCCCATAGTTCTCTGTGCACCAGATTGCCCCCTCCTCCCCAGTCCTCTTCCTCAGTCCAGGATTAAGTTCCCTAGTAGATTTACACAGAGGTCTTGTGGAAATGGCTTTTCATTTTATTGTTTCACCAAGAAGGGCTGCCATCATGATCTCTGTGGTCAGGTATTGAAGGGCTGCCATCATGATGTCTGGTCAGGTGAAGGCTATGCAATTGGGAGTTTCTATTTAATAAAAAGAAAAATATTACAAATAGAAAATTAGAACAAGGGTGATGACAGGAGCTCTTGGAAGTGGGCACCATTAGTTTTGTTAGCTTCAGGTGCAGTGGCCTCTTGCCACGAGGACCCATCCTCTTGCTCTGAAGTTGGAGGGACCAGTGGGTTCAGTGAGAATGTTAACTGAGTGTATCTCATGTGCTGGGCATTGTCCTATTTGTGCTGTGTGTTCCTTATTTGAGACAGTGAGTTCATTAAAACCTCAATAGCCTCTTTAAAAAATTAGACTTTTTATTTTGAGATATAATGTAGATTCCCATGTAGTTGTAAGAGATAATATGGAGAGGGCCTATGGACTCTTTGCCCAGTTTTCCTTAATAGTTCCATCTTGCAAGTTTGGGGTACAATTCATTACTGACTCACTAACAATTTGAGGTTTGTGTTATTGCCCTCGTTTCTATTCATGATTAAACTGGGATTAAGAGAAGCACACAGGCCTGCCCAGGTCACACACATGGTTAGTGTAGAGACGGGTGGAACGTGGGCTTGGGATTTCCAGGCAGTACCATTATGATGGTCTGTGGCAGGGAGCAGCATTCACTTTGCTGGTTTATTCATTCATTCAACAAACATTGAGAAACCTCTGTGGGTCAGATGCTTTCATAGGGTTATCTGATTCTTCAGCAGTCCTGAGAATCAGGTAATGTTTATATTTTTTAATCTGAGAAAATTAGCTCTGAGAGGTTATAAACCCCCCAAAGGAAATATAGCTCATAAAGGAGCAATAGTAAATTTGTACAGTCACCCCTTTTTATGCAGGTGGTACCCTAGGCATTTTACATTTGCAAACTTCCGTAATCCAGATATATTCTTGTAAGGCAAAGATTTTTTTTTTTTTAATTGAAGTATAGTCAAGTTTACAATGTTGTGTCAATTGCAAGGTGTTTTTTGAATTTTGAATTAAAAAATATTTTTTGAGGAGGGTAATTAGGTTTATTTATTTGTTTCATTTTTTAAAATGAGGTACTGGGGTTTGAACCCAGGACCTCGTACATGCTAAGCACGTGCTCTACCACTGAACTGTACCCTCCTCCCCAAGGCAAGTTTTCTTATCCATTATTCTGAAGCATAGGAGTTCAAATAAATTGGATAGAAATCCAGATATTTTGATCCCACTGTAGTCCTTTTCTTTATATTCTGCTGAAGGAGGTTGGGGAAAGCAGTACTTTTGTTCATTTCCTTATTCAGCATTTTTGAGCAGTGACTTTGCATCAGGGCCTTGGTATGTGCTTGGAAAGAGAAAACAAGAAATGACCCTTCTCTGCAGGGCAGGAAGCCTAGACCAAAATCTGGGTAATGTGATCCGACCTACGGTAGCCATGTGCAGACTCTGAGGACAAACTGTACCCACGGATTTGCTTGAGCTTCCCTTGCCTTCTGGCTGGTACACACCAGGTCACCGCAACCCAGATGGGCCCGCAGCCCACAGCACAGTATATACCTCAATCTCCTCTCCCTTCTCGGCAAGGCCTGCAACATGAGCATCCCTGACTACGTGCAGAGTGCTGAGGACCACCAGACACCCCATGGTGTTCCAACCCGTGGGGATCATCTCAGAGGAGAGTTTCTTTTGCATCTATAAGTGAATCTCCTTGGTGAGTCAGATCAGACCTTGCGGCTCCCAGTGGGCAATCTGTATCCACTACAGGCATCACTATGTGCCCAAGAATGGGTGGAACGACTTCCAGACACACTGCAAGGTCGTGGGCCTTGTCACCATTACCGACTGCCTCTCGGCCAAGGCTTCGAGAAGCTCCACGTGCAGAGGAGCTGTATGGCACCACGCTCTATGACTCTCATCTCTTTGTCTTTGTGCTGCATGGGGAGGTAGCCGAGCAGCCGCGCACCGACGTGTCCTTCAATCTACGAGGACTGCAGGGTGGTGGAGAAGAGGATCGAGGACTTCACTGAGTCACTCTTCATCTTGCCCAAGTCCAAGTGGCTGGACGGTGCATCTGACAAGTCTGGGGACAAGATCCTCCTGCTCTGCATCCCATTTGAGAAGGAGGACATCATGGGACTGGACACAGACAGCAGGTAAGTTTACCTGGAGGCCAGTCCACCCTGGCTGTGTGCCGGGTTTCTTCCATACATCCAGAAAGGTATCAGCAAGGAAGAGGAATCTCTTGTAGCCAAGGGTGGAGGGAGGTGCAGCCCGCCGGTTTACAGATATTTAAAAGTGAATCCGCCTTTTTTTCAGAGAGATCCTTTTAGGGTTAGTGTGGACACTTACTCCCGCTTTTCAGCCAGGACCCCTGGTGTGACACCTGGAGTTGCTGTCCAATAGAGTAGCCACAGCCACTGATGCTAGGAGAGCTGGGGAGGAGGCTGCTCTGAGCTGAGATGTGCTGTAGGTCAAATGCACATGAGACGCTGAGACTTGTCTAGTAAAAAGAATGTAAACTATCTTGTCACTTCGTATATTGATTACATGTCAAAATGATAGTATTTTACATGCAGTAGGTTAAGTAAGATCTGTTCTTAAAATCAGTTTCTAGTATTTGTTTTTTGTTTGTTGGTTTGTTTCTTTGTTTACCGTTTTAAATGTGGCAACTGGGAAACTTTCTTTACATGGCTCTCATTTCATTTATGTTGGGCAGCCTGTCTTGAGACAGTCTAATCCCTTTGCTTGTAGATGAGATGTTGAATCCCGAGAGGCAGAACGAGGCGCTGGTTGAGCTGGGGCTGGAGCCGGTGTCTCCTGCCTCCCAGGCCCAGCACCTCTTCGGCTCAGGCCCTCTCTTCCTGCCCGACAGCTAGCATGCCATGTTAGGACATCAGAATCACCGCCAGGGACCTCCGAATGAACTCCTTATTCAGGGAAAGGCGTATCACGGAGTATGGGAAAGAGCAGGGAAATGTTCATCCTCACTTTGTCCCTGTGATTAAGTCAACGGCCCCACTTTGTCTCGGAATTACAGGCGAGCTCTTCTGGGCTGCCTACCCCTCCACCTTCTGCTCTGTTTCCCCGTGTATCTATCGTGCTGTCCCTCGTGCAGAAGAGGGTGAGATGCCTTTGCCGAGAGGTGGTTCCCCTTTGCTGGGGAGAGAGAGGGAAGCTGTGTGCCCCCGGCCTACGGCCTCGGGACTTGAGTCCGGAGATCGCTCATGGCGGTCCCACAGGTGACGGTCGGAGGACCTGGCACGGCTGCCGGGCCCACAGTGGAGGCGGTGCTCTGTGATTCTTGAACTTAAATAAGATCAGATTCTACTTTCTGGTTGTTGGTAAGTTGGAGGAGAAGATGCCAGAGAATTGATAAAAAGAATGTCCAGACCAGCCCTGTGAGTGATAGGCACAGGGGACCCGAGTCCCACGTGTGTGAGGTGCCTAGCGGGCTCTGGATGAATTTTCTGTTCCTCCCGGACATACCTCTATGGCTTAAGGCAGGGGCAAGGCATGTCGTGGCCTGTACTTGTCCTCACAGGGTCCTGTGACCTTCATGACCGCACTCCCCTTCTGCTCCTTGGAGATGAGGTGTCAGGTTTAGGAGCCTGGGCACTGCTGAAGGCATAGCTGCCAGCACTGTGCTACACTGAGGCTGGCTCCGTTCACCTCACATGTCACCTCCTGCTGAGCCCAGAGGCGTCAGTCAAGGTAGGTGCATAGGTGCAACATATGCAGAGACCACATTCTCCCCCTGGACAGACTGGTTGGTGAGCAGTGGAAGCCTAGAGCCCTGCCCCAGCCCTCAGGCCAGTGCCTCCTCTTTTGTCATAGGAGGCACTGGTGACATTTTTGCTCAGCAACTGCTTGGCTCTGAGTCTGCAGACCCACCAGAGAATGCCAGCTTGTTTTTGCCTTTTGAAGTCTGCCCTTGGGATTTGGCGGAGTAGCTGGATGTGTGCTTAGCCCATAGTGGTTGACACTGTCACCATTGTTTACCCAGAACCTCGTGTACCAGGCATGGCTCTCGGCATCAAAATACAGCAGCGCATTAAACCTCCCTCCTGTTGGGTCTGTCTGTTTTGGTACCATAAGGGCTCAGCCAGCATCTTAACGTCAGTGACATAACGTGGCCAGTGAGTTCGGGTCAAGCACGTTCTCCTCCAGTCACTTTTACTCCATTTTTGTTTTTACTATTCCACAGTCATTAATTTTTTAAACAATGCTTTGGTACAGGAACAGCCTAATTCTCTCCTGCTACTCTTGGTGGAAGTGAGTAAAACTGTCCAGCCTGAAATGCGACCACAATTTGTAGCTCAAAAGCTGCCTAGACGCATATAGGTGGAGTTTTGGTTAGGGGCGCTGACCACGTTGGGGTCCCCCGGCAGCGCCGCTCCCCTCAGGCCCCTGCCTTCCCTGGAACAGGAGGTGAGGGTGGGTCTCACCGTCCCCGCATCCCTAGCCTCACACACTCACATAAATTCTTGTACATGCTGTCAAAATCATTTTTGTTCTTGTGTGTTTCTAATTTTCTCTTGTTCCTCTTTCCCTTTTTCTTTATTCTTTTTCTCTTGTACTGCCCAGTGAGCATGTTGTTGCGTCTGAAAATGTGGGCTGTGCACACCCTGCATTGGAAATAGCCAGATTGCCCTCCGTACTGTCTCCATCGCTTTAAAAAGTAAAAACTTAACAGCTGCCTTGATCCATGTATTATCCTAGTCATTTTTTATTTTCTAATTTTTTGGAATATTTGCTTTGTTAGCACATCACCCACTGGTGTTTGATACCTGTTAAAATCTTTGCTTTGAGGAACCTATATGATCCTCCTTATAGTTGGTGACAAATGCGCCCTTATTAAATTTGTTTGATTGTTTTGAAGAAGTGAGATGCGAATTGATTTAGGCGGCTGCTGAGGGATTCTTTTCATGGAGTATTTAAACTTGCAAAGTAAAATTCTGCAGCATCTTGCTCGATTCCTGCTTGTACACAAACGTGCTCTGCACGCGGTTCCTGGCTGTCACTGTGTGACGTGCGTGATGGCACTTCCTGGCCGCCGGTCACTGGTGAGAAAGTGGCAGGCTCGGGGGTGAGCTGCTGCAGGGGATGCTGTTGGAGGAAGCAGTCACCGTTTTGTTATTTAATTTTTTTTTTTTTTTGCATTCAACATCCCTGTGTCATTTACTTTACTTTGCCTTCATAAAGGGGCTGAGGGGGGTCTAAAATCCATGCCACTCTTTTGTTCCCTTTACGATGGTGGTTTTTCTGAGTATCAGGAAAACATGGCCTTCTCCTAAGTAACTGGCTCACCTGGATCTGGTTGACACAGGGACCGCCAAAGGGGACCATAGCTTCCTCTCTGCTCCAGCCAGTGAGCATTCAGAGCCGGGTCTGTGCTTTGCCTCAGCAGCCGTGCAGGCCTCCCTGCCCCAGCCTTTACTTTTAACCCATGTTGACAGTAAATAGCTGACTCCGTGTCTGTTGCAGCTGATGTCCACCACTGACGGCCATGTAGTTAGTTTGCGGTAGTGAGTCTCCAACACCCCAGTCAACCGTGAAGGAAGAAGTTTTGGCCGACCTAGGACCTTGGATTCTCACCCCCACCATGGTTCATCTCACTCGGTGGAAGGGTTTGGCCACCACCATCATGCTGACCATGAGGCCTTGTTTCTCCTTTCATGCTCTGGTCCAAATGTGGACACTTCATTTATCACTGAATTTGTCTCGCTTGAGACAGGCCATAATATCTGAATGAGTCCATCACATCCTGGGTGGGGAACAGAACAGAAGTAAGTGTCACAATTAGATGGAGTCTAGGCTGTCCGGGTTGGCAAATGCTGGCTGGGATCTGTGATGGCCGGGCTGTGCCCTGGACACAGGCCTTTCCTGTGGCTCCCTAGAGCCCAGGGGTTGGAGTGAGAACAGCCTTACCTGGGTTCCTCCATCCTCATCTGCTCACTGGCAAGTGTGTCTGCTAATTAGGAGCTCCCCCAGACCTCGGGCCCTTCAAAGCTCAGACCACGGGAGAACCTTGAGTCCCTTCTCCTGGTCCTCCTTTGTGAGAATCCAGTGCCTTCTGAGGTGACCCGTGACAGGATATGCCTCCCCCTCCAGGGAGCACCCTACGGAGGACTGTTAGTCAGTGTACCATGCTGTGAACTTGGGGGGTTACGGCCATGGTTCCTGTAGAACCACACTTGAGATGGGCTTAGCGACGGAAATAATAGGACTGATTCCAGGGCAGGGCTTAGGGGAGGGAACAGTGGAAATTGAATTTGACCTCAAACACATAGGTGGGTGCTGGGGCTGTTACTAAAATGGGGAGTCTGGGAGGTACCTGCCAGGAATCGAATTCCAGAGTAAATTGTGAACATGAAGCATTTTTAAGATGCCATTTGTCATCCAAGTTAGGACTTCAAAGAGGCACTCGTGTCTATGAGATTGTGGCTCAGGTGAAGGAGCCGGACTAGAGATACACGTTGGGAGTCGTCATTCTTAGCTGGTGTTCACAGCCTTGCATGTGAATTAGATCATCTCGAGAGCTGCAGACTGAGGCTGGGGGGGCAGGGCTGTGCCTGGGTTGGAGGAAAGCCCAGACCATGCAGCTTTGGTGTGTCAGTCAGCGGCATTTGCGATTTTCAGTCTAATGCCATTTATCTTTAAGGGGCCGGGTTGTGTGCAGGGCCAGCCAGGAAGAAATCTGAAGGGAGGGTCGTGGCCAAGGGTGTGTCTTGGGAAGATGCAGAGTCTGCAGGGTCCTGGAGGGTAGACATCTTAGAAGCTGGAGTTGGAGTGGGGAGTTGTCAGAAGGTAGTCACACTCACCTGTGAGGGAGGGGGGAGTCCTTGGGAGTCCCCACCCTACTGGACTCGCTTTCCCATGAACAGAAGGCAATCATACAGAGTATCTGTGTTGAGAAGGGATGGGTGTTGGGAGGGGAGCCAACCTGGAGAATGGTGCTTGGAAAGTTCTGGAATAGTCTCCCTGGAAAATAGAGTTAAAAATACCCAGAATCTTAAGAACATTGATAGTGACTGGGGAGGAGGCAGTTTTTCTGGCCTCCTGAGGGTAAGTCATGTATCCGGGGATACACAGAAGAATCGGGCAGTCTGTTCCGTGGTCTTGATCCTTACCGGGGGAACAGTGCAAGTTTAAAGGGGGAGAAGGGCAGCGGAGGGAAAGTAGCCAGGCCCCGTTTCAGGTACCAGTCGGCCGCCCTACTTGCGTGTTGCATTCACATCCATGCCTCCCAGGTGGGTGGTGGCAGCCCCCTTTTGCAGATCGGGAAGCCTTCTCAGAGGGTTAAGGAATTGGTCCGTTTAGTGGCTAGTAAATGCTGTAGCAGAATTCAAGCAGGGCCTTGTCAGACTTCAAGGGCATGTTGTCTCTACTAATTCCGGTACCTCCCTGTTGTACCTGGAATGGTGAATTGGATCAGTTTTGGAGCCTTTCAGAAAAAGGGCGATTTAAGTGCCTCAGGACTGTTTCACAAAGCTCAGCGTTCTTTGATTTTTCTGAAGCACCGCAGTGCTTTTCGCCCCACAGATGTTAGGTTTTACTCTTTTGTCGATGACGTGGTTGCAAATGACGTACAGGTGCAAAACCAGACTTAGCAGCTTCTGAAGGGAAACTCTCCAGTTCTCCCTTGATCGGCTTTCTTCCACGGGATGTAAATGTGCTGCAGCTTAGGCCTGAGATTTACTTATGGAGTGAGGGTTTAATATCCAAAGTTAGCATAAAATGGTCAGAAGAAGAAAATCGACGTTGACAATTTATTTTTGGGTTTCATTAGTCAAGATATACTATCAGTTAATGACCCATATAGCAAATGAAATTGAGTACAGAACATTGCATTTCTTATTTTCTATTTAGAGTTCTCTTACAGAATAAGGTTGCCTGCTTTGGAACATCAGCTCCACCACCAGGGTGCCTGTCAGTGTGTTGGTGTGAATGCATTTACACAGTGAATGTAATCTGGGCTTCCTCAGCCCCAAACACTCCAGTGCAGATTCACGGGCTGTAGCCATCTCTTGGTCACGCAAATACTTCTAAAATTATATGATGCCAGAAAAGAAGGAAGAGAGAGAGAGAGAGATTGCCTTTTATCAAAGTTCCTTTCAATTCTAACTGCAAACTGTTGTTGAGCAGCTCTGGTTTCCTTTGGATATGAATATATACATTTCTTTGCATGTAATCTGGGTTTTGGACTAGAACACCAAGTTCTTGCTGTCCACAAGCCACAAAAATAGTAGCCAAATTGCACCCGTGTGAAATAGTTTATACTTTTTCCTGAGAAAGTATCCTTGAATTTGGGACTTGGGCTGTGATTTTTGCTTTTTGCTTCCCCCACCCCTCTTGTAATCTCTCACTCCTTCCCAAGTGGCCCCCAAGAGTTCGTGGTCTCAAAGGAGCGGGCAAACACCCAGTTGGTCACCATGTACTGCTGCTATAGATGGAGCCGAACCAAGACCTAAAGGACATTATCAGAGAGGACTTCCTGGAAGAAATGGACTCTACATTCATTTGTGAGGACAGAGTAAGAGTCAGCCAGGAGAAGTAGTCAAGAATGTGGCTCAGGTGGCAGGTGCAGCCCAGGCAGAAGCCTGGAGGCTTTTGGCGTGGGGAAAAGGGGAGAGTGCCCTGTGTGTCCAGGGTGGAAGGTGCCCCTGCTGGTGAGGACACTGGAGAGAGTCCGGGATGGAGGGCTCTGGAAGAGCTTGGGTTTTACTAGAACTGACACAGTAGGCAGTGAAGGGTGTCATCAGAAAGTGACCCTCAGGAAAGGTACTTCTGGTTTTGCTTCTGATATTCTACAGACAGAAGGGTCGGGACGGGCGAGAGTAGGTATGTCTGTCCCTTTGAGACCCACCCCGTCATTCATTTATTCATAACACGCTCACTTCTGAGTGTCTAGGGGAGAGAGGGTGGAGTCACATTAGTAAGCAAAATGTATTTGCTTCTTGTGAGCTTAGCATTGTCAGAAGTTGACTTAGCCTAGAATGTTCTAGGAATATAGGAACAAATTGTGGAAGTTGGAGAGAGGGAAGGCTTCCTTGGGAAACAGTCAAAATGAGCCTGGAGACAAGTGGGAAGTAGGAGCAAGTCAGGGGGCCCCTGAGGTCACTGGGGACCTGTGTACTGAGGTGAGGCTGGGCGAGCAGTGTCTGGGGTGGGGCTAGAATTCCACCAGGGAGCCTCTGAAGGGTTTGAAGTGGGGGTGGTGTAATCAAATTTGTGATTTGGGAAGACTGCCGTGGCTCTGTGTGTGTGTGTGTGTGTGTGTATAGCAGGGAAGAGGGGAAGGGTGCCACCAACGGGGAGGTCATTAGAAGACCATTCACAGGCTGGGAGAGGGGCATCGGGAATGCTTGGGGACGGCAGGGGTAGTGTGGATGCCGGATTTCCTTATGGGGAGGGCTTGTTAGTGGGGCGACCCTAGAGGCGACTTTTGGCTGGAAGAAAACAGATGGAGGCTGCCAGGTGGACTTTCCTCTTCTCACCTTCCCTGCCTTGTGTGATGATCTTAGCTCAGCCAACTTTTGGAAAAGAAGAGCTAAGTTCCAGGATAGCCCAGGACTTTCTTGAGCTCGTTCGAGTGAGATCTGATAGGATTTAGGTTTGTGTTCAGATCTGCATGTTCACTTAGCTAGAAACGTCCCGTCATTTCGATTTCTATAGGGGTTTTTATTCTTGATAAAGATTGCTTTCTTGGTGAGAGGAAATTTAATACAGCTGTTGGCTTTCTCAAAAAAAATCATATCTTTTAAGAACTTTAATATTCAAAACAATAGGAATATATAAAAATGTTAAAGTAAGGCTTTGGTGTAGTTTCTTTGCTTTCTGAGCTAATGCAGAGTTAGAGCCTTTGCATTACTTAAGAGCACATACTTGTCAGTATTTAAAGAGCTGTTAGTGAGCACCCCAGGCCCCACCGCTCAAAACATCATTAAAGTTTGCTCTGAAATAGTGAGGTCATAAAGGTCTTATTTGCAGAAACCAAACAGTTGGTTTATAATACGCAGCATAGCTCCATTTATAAAATAATAATAGGTTCAAAATTAAGAAAGTGGAGGATAATTGATTTTTTTTTAAAGCTGAAACATAAACTTTCTTGTGCTAATGTTGCAACTGGAAATTTTGAAAAGAAAAATCCTACTGTAATATCATCTACGTGGAATACATATATGACTTTCACGTTTGAAAAGTAACTGCGAGGTGGTTTTTGAAGTCAGGAGCACTCCAGCTCAGATACTGGCAGTGAGGGTTGCTGGTTTTTAATGGAAGGGCCTAAATTTGCCTTCTTAGCTTTTTTTTTTTTTTTATTTTTTTTGTAGTGAAAAGGTTGAGTAGTGCTTTGCCAGCATGATTTTGGGGCAATTTGAGGGCAGATGTCGTGTACCAGCAGTGAGATATTTCCATGCATTTTATTTTCCGGACATCACCAGGGCACATGTGGGGTTTGTGCCTGCAGGCTGGAATGCTGCTAGACTCCCTGAACCATCACCATTATGTCCTGGAGCTGCTCCGGTCGGTGAATGATTTTCTGTGGCTTGGAGGAAATGTGGTCTGATGCAGATGAGCAGATGTGCAGTTAAAGTGCTATTACTTGAAATAAGAGTAACCTAGAAACATGGCTCTAACAATACAGGATGAGGGAGAATTGGCTGAGCTGCTTGCAGTGGGGAGTATTCTCAGGTGACTCCCTCACCGTGATTCTTGCCAATATCCGCCCCAGCCCTGCACGGTAGTCCTGCCGAAGCAAGCATGCTCTTTGCTCAGAAACGCACTAAATTTCCTTGTGCCTCTGTTTGTTGGCTTGTTTTTTGAAAGCACGTCTTGCCCTTTGCTTAAATGCCATCCATGCTAGTCACTTCTTACATTCATTCTACTGGACTTCGTCCATACATAGCTGCTGAATGGATGAACAGAATGTAGTATCTCCATGTAGTGGAACATTATTCAGACGTAAGAGTGACAAAAAAAGAAAAAACAAATAAAGAGGAAAATGAAAAAGGCCACCTGTTCTGGGAACTCCTCCCTGACTGTTCAACCCACCCTTTTCCCTTTGAAACCCAATCACTTATGCTCCGCTGTACTCTTTTTGATAGTACTTACTACCTTCTAATAAACTTTGTTTTCAAAAAAAAAAAAAAGAGAGAGAGAGAGAGAGAGAGAGAGATGCTGATACCACTTCAAAATGGACAAGCCTTGAGAACAACATTTTAAGTGAAAGGAAGCAGACACAAACGGCCACATATTGCTGATTTCAGTGATCTGAAATGCCCAGAAATAGCACATGCAGAGGCAGAGAGCAGGTGATGGTTAGAAGGGGCTGGGTGGAGGGGGATTAGGGAGTGACTGTTAGTGACAGGAGGTTTCTTCTGGGGTGATGAAGTGTTCAGGAAATAGATGGTGGTGAGGGCTGCACAACTGTGAGTGTGCAGAAGACTGCTGAGCTCTGTCTCTGGGAGTGCCTGTTGTTGGGGGCAGCTTTATTTTGTTCTCAACCTGCAATGAGAAGAGTCATCTGCTGCTGTGGCCGTTCTACTCCCGTGAGTGGTGAGGGTCAGAGACTTTGTAGAGTCATGTTTCTTTATTGCCCCTTGCTGAGTGTAGGCAAAAAAGGTTTAAGCCTGAGAAAGTGCTCCATCTGCAGAAATGTCTTTTAGTTTTGCATGGTGTAAAAATCTTGAGAGCTTTTTAATCGTTGAGGACAGCCTGTGGGGGGAAACAGCCTGTGAAGCCTGGGTGAGACTGGGAAGAGCCGCGCTTCCCTCCCAGACACGGGTGGGGACTTCACCCCCGTTCAGGCAGTGAAGGGCCCAGACCCGTGAGCGGAGTTGACACTCGTGAATATTTACGTGTATCCGCTGCTTCATCTTGGATATTAATTTCAAGCTGAGTCAGTTTGTGGCGGCAGCCTCATCGTACATCAGGAATTTATAGTATCTGCTCTTTGAGGTGAAGACCTGACAGACTTGACTATTTAACAGTCTCCCTTGAATTGATATCTCAGATTCCTTTGTCAAAAGCAAAACAGCAGAAATACAGACGTCCTTTAATGCCAATGTGACCTGGAACGGCTTTAGTCTCTGTGCCTCAGTGGCCTTATCTGCGGGTGGGGAAGATGATAACAGTGCTTCCCTCAGAGGGGCTGGTGAGGGGAGAGTGAGAAGCACAAATGGAGGACTTACACGAGATGCTTATGAATGACCGAATTTAGTGCTCTCAGCCTGGTCAGGCCTCAGGAGCAGAAATGTCAGAACAGAGCAGTCCTAGCGGGAGCTCGATCCGTGTTGGCAGGTGTTATGATCAGTATCACCTCTGTGGGTTATCAGGTAGTTTTAAGACTTGGTAATATGAATTCATGAATAATGTTAGAAGACTAGACATCTCAGATCCAGTTTACATTGTTCTCAAGATTTCCTCTGATAAATGGATGTTTTCTCCCCATCTTAAATCTGAGATGAGTCTCTAAAAAGTTCTGTATTCCTCCATCTTTTTGCTTTAATTCTCCATTTCTTAAAAAACAAAGTTTTTAAATGGAGTTAATGGGGACTGAACTGAGGGCCTCATGCTTGCTAAGCACATACTCTCCCAAATGAGGTATAATCTCCCAAATGATTTTTTTTTTTAATTTACTTTCTTAGTATTCAGAGGTTAGAGGCCTCTAATTCTTTTTCTGGAGACTTGTCCATGAACCTGTAAATCTATAATTAATGGACAAAACTTGGTTTATTAAAAACATCAATAGAATATTCTGCAATCCATCCAAAAGGAAATGCTCATTGAATTAAAATGTTTCTCCTTTAAGGTGATTTCTCCTTTTTGGTCTAGCTTAATTTATTAACAGCCATCCTCATCATCATAATGACCAAACTCGCTCTGAGTGGACACCTACTTAAGACTAAAATGCTTTCCTCACGTTTTACTTCATAGCAGGTGTTTGAGGGTAGGTATCAGTGTCTCCTTTTTTGCAGCTGAGGGATTGAGAGATGGAGCAGCTTGTCCCAAATCACACGCAGCTGGCGGTGGCTAGCTCGGTGCTGGAACCCAGGCTGCACAGGATGCATTCTTAATTGCTCCTCTAATCAGCCTCCAATTGAGTGGTTACCCGAACTCCTGTGACTCCATAAATGGCCGATTTTAGTGATCTCAGCCTTATGAGGCCTTCAAAGGAGAGACACAAGTGAGAATGTGAGACAGAGTGGCATAAATTAAAATTGTACATTTTCACAAATGTTTAATTCTCAGGTAATTACAAAAAAAGTTAATTTTTTTATTTTAGTGCTCTGTAAGCACTAAAAACAAAACATTAAAAACAATTATAGTGCCAAAGAGAAGTGGGCTTTGAAAGTCCAACCAGTGTTAATGATGTTACTTGTTTTTCTCTAGTGGCCCTTATTGACAGAAATACTTACAAAGACTGAATTCGTTTTATGTAGTCTTAATATGGAAGAAAAGATTGTCAGTGAATATTGTAAGTAAAATCTTTACTCTTTTCTTTCCTGATGGTGAATATGTAAGTTGTTTTCATGGCTTAGGTACATTTCCTTATTTGTGAAATTTGAGTAATATCGTTTAACTTGTCTGACTGTGAGAGTTAGACGCCTTGTATACAAAGAACCCAAGAGGTGCTTAATAAAAATGTGCTGTCAGAATGACAGATATTTTAGAAGGATCAACTCAGAATACTAAAGAGTGTCGCTTATTTCTGATGCATATTCAATATGTATATATATATGATATATTTGAATATGATTTAAAGTAACAAGGATTCATTTTTTTTTTTAGTGTAGTATGAAGTTTTAATGAAATCTGTATCATTCTAGTGAGACAGGGACTAGTTAAATTGCCTTAATCAGACGACCTTGAATATTATTTACACAGAATATGTATTGTTACAACTCAGAATTCATGTTGCCGTGTAACCATCCGCTCGGACATTTAAATTCGTGGGATTCTGACCAGATTCATGAAGTTTAGTAAAATCCACATTGATCATTTTCAGGGAATAAGCTTCTCTCTTTTGTGATTAAACAAAATTTTGATTTTTTTTCCTGCATTCTTAACAGGTTTAAAATATCAAAACATTGATTTAACACGTCACTTTTTTAATAGAGAGAATAAAGCTCATGCTGTTTTATTATGTAAATAAATGTTTTTGTATTTCATCAAACTTGTATGATATCCTGGCTCTTTGAGAATTATTTTGCAAGATACTTAGATAACCTACTGTTGGAAAAATACAAAAGTGACTTTTATGAATATAGGCCTAGTACAGATCTGTTGGTTTATGATGAGGCCTAGGAGAGCTTTGCTGCCAATTGCAGAAGGACAGAACCCATGTCTCAGTTTCCCCTCCTGTAAAATGAAGTGGCTGGACTGGATTCTTTCCTCTTCTAAGATGAGTTTCCATGAACCTATGTCTTTTGTTTATATTCAGGAGTATTAGCAATATCAGATTAAATACTGAATACCCCTCCCTTCCCCCGAAGCAAAGTGCAGTATGTGCTACATAAGCTTTTAGTTATCTGATTCTCTTTTCTGATCCTGCAGGCAATTTTTGTGTTGCATCTTTCCCGGCAACCTGGAAGGTCATTTTAGCCATAGGTGGCGCTGTTGCACCTTCTTACAGTCTTAATTTTCCTGTTTGTAAAAGAAGGCTTAAACAACGTTATTTTATTTTAATTCCTTTGCTTAATGCTTCAGAATAGCATAATGTCCATTATGTCTGTCTACCTGGAAAAATTATTCTGCTTGTATTTTAGTTTTATTCTGTCATCTCGCTATGAACATTTCAGACTTGCTGTGTAAACAATGGCAAAATCGGTCTTTTCTTCCAGTGTTAGAAGCCAGTGAGCCGGGATTTTATAAAACAGCTAGGAGCGGCCTCTGGAGCACCTTAAAGCTGAAAAGTGTATTGAGTTCCCTGAGTATTGACTCCGCCGCTGTGTGTTAATTGGTGGTAGGAGATTTGGTACATATACGAAGGGGTGTAGTTTTTTGACTTGGGTTTGCGTGCACATGCTGCCACTGAGCCACGTGAGCCTGAGTCAGTTCATTTTGAGTTTTTCCCTCGTCTGTGAGATGGGGACATTCGTATCTGCTTTGTAGAATTGTGAGAATTAGAAATTATGTAAAGTGTTTACCACAGTGGGTATGTCAAGAGGGCTCATAAACTTTAGCTGCTGTTTTGTGTGAAGCCATCATTTGACAGTCTTTGGCAATTACTAAGAAACAGGAAAATAAGAAAAGCTGGTTTTATGCTGAAAGATATTTGAGGAGGTTCCATAGTTCCTATACCCATAATTAAGCATCAACAGAGTCAGGACCGTAACACAGTCACCCTGAACCAACGTTAAGCCACAGAATTCTTTGTTACTTCATATATTTTGGGGCTTAAGGGGATCCAATACTTATACACATGTTGTCTCCAGCAGCCAACTGAGAGATGACACAAAAGAGTAGGCAGGCGATAAATGTCTTATTTGTTACTGATGAAGCCACGTTCTCCATGAACTTCAGGGCTGTGGGAAAATGCGTGTCATGATACTGTGTCCCAGAATAAGAGACTCACCCTGTCCCATGTAGCTCTGTGCCACAGCGAGCCTTGAGAGGACCTGCCCGTTCATGCACAAGGCTGTCCTGCCATGGAGCTGAGCATCCCAAGTGCTTCCCAATGGTGATCAACACTGGATGGATAGGAAGGGTTTCAAATGCCCTGCTTGTCTCCCCGGACTCACACCTCACTCTGTTAGTGTGACGAGGGATAGCTGTGGGCCAGGGGCAAGGGGTGTGAATGGAGAAGCACTCTCCATGGCCCAGAGGAGTGGTTAGGAGGCATTCCCTCCCTAGGTTTAAACAGGTGGTGGGATGGAAGAGAAGGGTGCTCCCCAAGAGTTTATAAAGGAGAAATAAGGATTTTCTTTGGGACTTAGACTAGCCATGAAACACAGAAGATGATTAGAAGGGAGACTTGTAAATCACTTTGATATTAAGTTGACATTTGTTGAACACCCAAAATGTGCTACATTCTTTTCTGAGAGTTTTACAGAAATGAATCCTTCAATCTTCTCAACAAGTGAGTAAGGAAGGTTTGATCATTATCCCAGTTTTACAGTGTGGAAATTGAGGCACACAGAGGGTAAGTAAGTTGGCCAAAATCACAGAACTAGTAAGTGGCAGAGCTGGTATTTAAACCCTGGCTGTCTGGTTTGAGGCTCCCAGAGATGGGCTTTGGGTGTTTAGCGTTATCTGCATCCCTGAATCTCTGTACCTCTGTACATCAGTTAGCCCAGAAAGGACAGGGAAAGGAGAGTTACACAGATGCTCATAGTCGTGTCTCGGCCACTGTCCACAGAGAGTGCACCGTGATTGGCGTTATTTGTTTTCCAGGCAGTAGATCAGTTCTTATAACAGAAATTTAGTCCATTGAGTTAATCTATAAACCCTTCCTGCTCTGTTTCTGTCCATGCTTGCCATGTGACTGCCTCCCTGTGATTGGGCTGTGGAGGAGAAAATGTACTCATTGTTGAACTCTGATATTTCAGTCTGGTTCATAGTTTCACGTCTTCTGTAACATTAATAAGTTAAGTTTCTGGTTTTCTTTCAGCAGTGTGTCATGAGTTTGGTTAATGTGAAACAAGTCCATGGGAGCCCAGGGGTGCTGACGGTATAATTTCTGAGCACGTTGTGGCACTTCTACCCGTGCAGACCTGGCGGGAGTATGTCCGCCTTCCTCACTGATTTCCCCCAACAGCAGGGTCCTCTCCCACCCCCGGATGTGAGGCTGGGAGCTCTCTGAGTAGGCCAGTCAGAGGCCAAGTCCACCAATCAGAAAATGATGAAGTACCTGGAAGTGGTTTTAATAGAAGAAAAGGGCTTCCAGGTAGTCCGATGGACTGTTCGAGTCCGTTTGGTGAAAAGCTGTCCAGTGTCTGTGGTTGAGGTGCTTCTTTGCTGTTGAAAAGTCTGGATTAGATGAAGGGATTTTAAAAAGCAGAAAGGAGTGATTTCAGGTGGTACGTCCACACCGGGGAGAAGTGATGGATGACCACCTGTGTGAGGCATAGACAGAGTCTTACAAACTTCGTAAAATAACTTTAAAAGCTCTTCCATCTGAGTGCACTTCATATGGGGTCCAGTTCATCACTGGTCACCCTGAGAAGGCAAATAATTGATGATGGCAGAAAGGACACGGAGGCATCAAAAAGGTCTCAGTCATTTTCCCTTTTTAAAGGATGTGGCACAGTGTAATATATTTGAGCTGGTTTTTCACTGAACAATTTTTAGTGTTTTCTGGGACTCCCCAGTGCCCCAAGGTTCCATGCAGCTGGGTGTCCCCTCAGAGCAGCTCTGTCAGCGCTTGCCCTTGGCTGACGTGGTGTCACGGGTAGCAGGACGGTCAGCGTCCCCGGATCTTCCGAGCTCCGTCTCCTCATCCGCAGTGCCGGGTTTCTCATCCGTGTCTACTTAGGGTTGTTGAGAATCACACGTGATGGTTCAGGTGTGATTTGTGATTGTCTCTGTGATTGGCATATAGTCAATATTTGATAGAAACACTTGTTTTTTTAGTATAATTGTAGCACATAGATTGCAGTGCTTTTTAGTCTGCTTTTTTTTTTTATAACTTTATTCTTATTTTTAAATATGCACTTATTTTTATTTATTTTTTTAGAGGTACTGGGGACTGAAGCCAGGACATTGTGCATGCTTAGCAGGTGCTCAACAACTGAGTAATACACACCCTCCTTTTCTGCACGTGAAAATAAATATTGCAATACACAAAACAGCTCTTAAACACTATCATGGGACCTAGTCTCTGTATAGACAGTTGAACACATATGCTTTTTCAATAAGAATAAATGTTGTTGAGACATACATTTCTGAATCTGTTAATGTGCTTAAAAACGATCATAGATAGTGATAAACACGAATCTTTGATCCAGTACTTCTTAGGGTCTGTTTTGCCATCAAGGGAAATTACATTCTACAGAGAAGGCTAATTGGATCTCTTTGATATTTGGATGGTTTAGCAGATGATCAAGTCTTTCAAAAGCTGACAGTTTTGTATTTTAAACTAACTACAAAGTTATCTTCTAGAAGTTCTAAGTACTAAGCTTGTGAAGTGCCCAGTAATCCAGGGGTATGTGTCTGTGTCTGTGTGAACGTATGTGTGTGTGATTTCAGGAAGGTAGAAATAAGTTCCATATAGACTTCTGATATATTTCTCCTCTAGTTTAAGCTGTAGGTATATATTTACACAAGTAAATTGATATTCTTTTGTCATTTGGTATATTGGGTATAAGAGGTTCTCATACTTGTTTCAGAAGTGTTGGGGAGCATGAGCTTAGAAAATGGGAGGAGAAAGAGGCCGGGAGTCACTTCACACTTTGTGCAGGATATGAGAAACAGTAACTTTTCTTTTCTCTTTTCTTCTAAAGCAAACTGGCACTGAATTGTAACCTACTATTATCCAGAATTGCTTTTCTGATCAGATACAAGTGCCTCAGATTTTTCAAGGCAACATGAATGATGAAATGTGTTTTAGCAGTTATCATTAAAAGTAGTTTTATTTTTCAAGTAAAAGGCTATATCCTGTTCTTCCAGCGGTACAAGAAATTCTCATTGATCTATGTACATGATCTATGTGCTTAGTTTCTTTGTTTTTGTTTTTTATTTTTTTAAGTGCTTGTTTCATTGTGGTGTGAATGAATGTTTAAAATTTCTGGTTTTGATCTTTAGAACATGCTGATTTATCAGAACTGTTAAAAACCTGATTGTTCTTTGGTCCTTGTTTGTTGGGGCACCCTATTGATTTCTGTTGTCTGTTAAAGCGGGAAATGCTTCCTCTAGCCTGCAGATCATTAAGTGAATGGTTTGCAGTGTGCCTTTAAAATTATTTGAATGCATTGAGCATATTTGACCAGTGAATTCTGAATTAACTCATTGTATTGACTTTGCTTTGGTTCTGTTGCTTTTGCTCCTCTCCACAAGAATTTGAATTCTCTGTTGCATTTTGTATACGTGTTCTTAACAGGGGAAGAAATTTTGCATTTTTTACAGAGGTGGCTTTTCCTATCCCCTCTGAATGCCTTCTATAATTGATACAATAATAATCTGTTATTGCAGTGCATAATTATTTCATAAACTATTTTTTGGCATAATCAGAAACAATGACAAAGAATGATAATAAAAAATATGAAAACCTTCCTTCCTTTGAAGAATAGAAATCAGGTGGTCAGGCTCACGCATGCTTTGTGCCTGACACACTTACTCTCATGTCATTGTGTATCATGATTCGGAGATGAAGTTGCTTCAGGTTTATAGATTTTTGTTTTAACATTTGTGTTGAATTCTTTCTCCAGGCTGATGTTTCCTGTTGGTTTTGTGGAAAGAGTAGAAGGGAAACAAATCCTTTGTTTTGTTTTCAGGAGGCCTGAATTGATGAGAAAATGGTTGAGGGTGGGCTGAGGAAAAGAGTGACACTCCCTCTTCTCCCGGCTGAAATTGATAAACAAAGAAATCAATTAAGTGTATCGGTATTTGACCAATAGAAGTTAGCGAGCCCAAACTGGCTAGATATGCCCAATGGAAATTACTGAATTCACCTGCAGAATTATGTGCTTTACCAAGTAGAAGCAGCTTAGAGCAATCAGAAAAATCAGTAATATGATGAGATATAAAAGGAATATTATATCTTTTATTTCTGAAACTTTTTTATGGTAAGTTGTGTAGAGCTAAAATTAAGTTTCAAGCACCAGGAGTTAAGAGTGTGGGTAGTTCTGTAGGATCGTTATTCACGGATGTGCCTAGACCCTGCTAGAGTGGCTTAAGATGGCAGGAAAAGACCCAGAGGCAGGATTTGTCATCCTAGGGTGTCCTCCATAATGGTTCCATGTGGGAGCCCATGATTGGGTTAACAAGTTGTAACACACCCCAGCCGCCTGTGAATTTTAAGAAGAAAAATATATCCTTAGAAACTGCTTTGCAAGCAAGTGCCTGTGCATCCTCACTCCAGTCTCCTCGCATAAAAAGCAGAGACAATGCTTTGCTTGCATAGTTGAGCTTTTAGATAGCACTCTGCTGGTTGCAAAGCAAGGACCGAGGCCCTCAGCTATAAACGCTGAGCTTGTGTGCTGTTAGATAGTCTATGATCCACAGAACAAGGACCTGGCTGGTCTGGTGGTCTGCTTTGTAATTCACATGTCTAAAAATGTACTTTGTTCCCCTCACCCCATGACTTCCCTAAAGATACACTAATCCTTTGTACTCATTGTGTATTCTACAATCTCTGCTTCATACTGTCTTTCCCGAAGTTCCTATTACTATCACACAACTGTTAATGAATTTTTCCTTTGATTATACACAATAAATAAGGGTGCAATTGAGAGGCTCGTGGAGTTGGCTCCCTACTCCCTCTCGATTTCTTGACTTTTTCCACAGAGTCTTGAATAATCATTCCATGTCGGTAAGACTTCTGCCAGCCAACCCACAGTTCCAGGTAAGAAGGATGCAGGTTTATCTCTCCTACCCGATGGAGAGAGAGGAGAGGATTGGGATATGCTCCCACATGGTCCCTTCCTGTCCCACGGGCACTGCAGTTCACCTGCAGCCTTCTGGCCTCTGCTCAGAGGGCCTCTGTCCCAGGACTGACTGCAGCCTTTTCTTCCCTGGTCAACATTTCCTGTGCCTTTCAGAAGTTGGTCTCTTCTCTGCAATTCAACCCTGGCAGATGTGATGGTGGTCAGCGTGCTGGTGGGCAGTCCTTTGTGGACTCCCAGGAGACATGCTGATTCTCCTGAGTCTCTCAATCGGGGTTACAGAACAGTTGAGCACCGAAGGAAGCCCATTCACGTGAGGTCAACAGAGCATTTCATCACTTTAATTTTATTTTTAAATTTTCAGTGGAGAAATTATTTGTAGCAAACTGTTCCAGATATTCGGCCGCCTGCTTTCCTCGCCCCCATTTCCTTGTTGGCTCTGGTGCTTGTTTTACAAACCAGGTTTCTTCTCTGGTCATTTGTAGCAGCTGGGCTTGCCGAATCCTTGATCTGCATTTGAAGCAGAATGCTTCTTCTTGATGTGAAACTGATTTTCCTATTTCTGAATATTTCGTGTACACTCAGCAACTGTTTCAAGTGAAATGCTCTTGTCCAATTTCGGTTAACTCATATTTGCTGATCTCCTACTTTCATGCTGAGGGCAGTTTCTTCTTCCTCTAATAAAAGTTAGCAATTTGCATTTACTAGGGAAGGTACTGGCCCGAGGTGCTTTTTTTCTTACCAGTTTTAATACAATTCACCCATTTAAATATACAGTCGTTTTTACTCTATTCCCAGAATTGTGCATCCCAATTAATCTTAGAATATTTTCATTCCCCCAACAGGAAGCCCCGTATGCATAAGCAGTCATTCCCGTCTTCCCCATCCTCCCCCAGCCCCAAGGAGCCACTCTTCTCTCTCTGTGGATTTGCCTGTGCTGGAAATTTCATGTAAATCGAGTCACTTCATGTAAGTGGAACCATCTATTGTGACTGACTTCTTTCACACTGAGTAACGTTATCAACGTTTGTCCACGTTGTGGCCTGGGTCAGTACTCTATGCTTTGCTATTGCTGAATAATATTCCACTGTATGGCTGGGTCCCACTGTTTACCCATTCATTAGGTGATAGGCATTTGGGTTGTTTCTGCTTTTTGGCTGTGATGAGTAGTGTCGCCGTGAACATTCCTGTAGGAGTTTTTATGTGAACATTTGTTTTCAGTTCTCTTACGTTTGTGCCCAGACAGCAGAATTGCTGGGTCATTCAGAAACCAAATGTTCAATTCTCTGAGGACCTGCCAGGCTGTTTTCCAAAGTGGCCATGTTGTGTTACGTCCTCACCAGCAAGGGCTGCGTGCTCCGCTTCCTCTGTGTCCTTATTAGTGCTTGTTACTCTTCTTTTTTATTATAACCTATTGTTGTGAGTGTGAAGCGGTTTCTCCTAGTGGTTTTGACTTGATTTCCCTTACAGATAATGATATTGAACATCGTTTCATTGTGCTTATTGGCCATTTGTATATTTTCCTTGAAAAATACATTTTCAGATCCTTTATTTAACTTTTAATTGAGTTGCCTTTTTATTGTTGAATTGTAGGGTTTTGTTTTTTTTTTTTTCTCTTTTGGAGATACAAATTCCTAATCAGATAAATGATTTGAAAAAATTTTCTCCTGTGTGTTGTTTTTTCACTTTCTGGATAGTGCCCTTTGAAGCAAAGTTTTAAATTTTGATGAAATCCAATTTATCTCTGTTTTCTTTCTTCCTTGTGCTTTTGGGGTATTATTTAAAATCTGAGGTATTTTATTTAAAATTTTATATATAAAATAACTTAATTCGTAGGACCGTTCTAGGAGATGGGTGCGGTTGTTGTCCCCAGTGTATGGATAGGAGACTGAGATGCAGAAAATTTCTCTGAAATATCAGTGTCACAGCTACCCAGTGCTGGGGGAGTTCAGACACTCATGTTTGTCCCAAGCATCTGTGATCCTCACCACCATGCTCCACTACTGCCTGGAATCGTTAATGAAAACGTCTTTCCTTTTTTGATTTCTTGTTAGTTTGATTTCTCATTGGGAACCTCATCTCCTCATTTTCCTTTCGGATATCAGTGTAGATTTATTTTAGGTCTCATGTAGGCAGAAGCATTTCTATCAGTTAACTTCTTTATTACTCACTCTCCAGTGATGATTGTTGCTAGTTGACCTAATCAAGTCATGCTTAAGTCTTTCCTTCTCATGACACTAAAAACAGTCATGACTTACAGAATGCTCAAAGAAGAAAGTACTTGATTGACTTTATTTTGCTAACCGATCAAACCAATCAAATAAAAACCCGGTGTTGACACAGATTATAAGCCCTCCAGACTAGGGTCACTGTCTTCCTTGTGTTTCATTTATTTGGTCACAGTGTCTGGATAGTGCCTTGCTTTCCAGCAGTTTTGTGAGGATACGGTGCTCGTGAATCATTGTAAGGACAGAATTTTGACAACAGACTGTGTTGTTCATTTCACAAGGGAAAAGATAATATAGAAATACTGCTCAGATCTATTTTAAAATTAAGCTTGGAATTTTGAGAAGAATTCAAGAAACCATACAAAGATTTTTCAATAATTTTAGATCTATCTTAGACACATTATGGTTACATAGCAGAGTAACTTATCAAGTAGATTTGACAAGAGGAGTGTATTATTGATTTTTTGTTTTAGTTGAAATATTCTACCTGGGATAAAGTAATCAGTGCCTATAAATGAACAAATATGTTGTATTTCTATGCAACATGGGAGCAGACTTCATATGTTTCTATATAATATATATGACTGTGTGTTTTAATCTGTCTGTCAGTGTTTTTATAGTTTTTCAGCAATGTTGTAACATTAGAATTCTAAGAAATTCACTCCCGATACTACTGCAGTTTGTACTGTGTATCCTGTCTTATGTATGGGATTCCACTGTCCCCTCAGTGAGGAATTTCCTCTCCTATTGAGTTAGAAGCAGATTTAAAGGAACTGTGATTTCTAGGCCTTTGCTCTCCATGTGTTTGCACTTGGGTGTCAATCACAATTTTCCCTTTCTTGAGTTTTCATTGTTCAATTAGAATTTTTGAAAATAACTATTAATATGTTTCACCGGTCTCCCTAGAAACTTGATGTTTTTGTGCTTTTCAATTTTCAATTTATGAAAATTGTAAATGCACACTTGTTTTTAAGTAGTCCTTTTTCACTAGATATTTGTCTACCTCTTTATAGTTAAAATAATTTTATTCCCAATGAATGAATCGGTGTGCATGTTTTAAAAGATACCTTCCTTTTTAATTTTCTTATTCTAACAGGTATATTCATTGTACAGAATTTAGAAAATAAGGATAAACCCAGTAATAACTAAAACATGGCCTCAAATCTCACCTGGAGATACAGTTGTAAGGTTTGAAATTGAGAATTACAAGTCCTCTCATGTTGTTCTTCTTTTTCAAGTACGTTTTGGTTACTGAGTCCCTCGAATTCCCATATGAATAGTAGCAGCAGCTAGTCAGTTACTGCAGAGGAGCCCGCTGGGATTGTGATCGAGACCACGTTGAGTATACAGATCGCTCTGGGGAGCACTCCCATCCCAAGAGCGCTGTCATCTGATCCAGGAATGTGCGTGGTGTGTCTGTCCAGGTATTTAGGTCTTCTTTAATTTTTTTCAACAATGCGTAGAGTTTACATAGTATTATTTTACCTTATTTTCTGCCTTTATACTGAGTACAAGTGTGCAAGGTACCAGGATCAGAATTGTATTATAGCCCAGCCACTTGCTGCCACCATGGACGCTGCACTCTTGCTTTGCCCTGTGTAAAATCTTGCACAAAATAGGACCTAAGTAACTCTCTCTTGAATGAATGATTATATGATTGCTGGATGATGCTGGTGAGTCCTTGTGATGATGTCTTTTTCCCAGAATTTCCCCTCTTCTTAACTATGCCCTTTCTCTTCCTTTCCTCCAGCCTGGGTTTCAGCCTGACTGTGGCATTGATTTTCCCTGCCTGTGGAATCTTCCTTTCACTAGTTCACGATAATGTTACATGTGGGCTGTGGAAACTTGCTAGATGTCAAGAAAGAGCCAATCCACTGCATGCTAGTATTTTTAGTCTGTGGTATTATATTATCGATTGAAATTAAATCAGGCTGACCCCCTGAGCCCTCCCCTGATCTCTTTTCTCCTTCCTACGGGTGATACTGCTCTGGTTGCTGTCTGTGCCCTTCCCCCAGACTTGGTTTTGGAGTTGAGTAAGTCACTATCAGTGGAGCTCTCTCTTTAAAAGATGAAGAGAACATTTGCTCCTTCTCCCTGGTTGGGGACTTGGATGAGATGAGGTAACAGATAAAGAATGGAGCCCCACCTCATTCTGACCTCCGCTCTTTCCGTTCCTTTCTCCAGGGGAAAAGAGTACAATTCAAAAATATAAAGATTGTGAGCTAATGAGATAGACAAGAAAACCGAACATTTGTTAAATATCCTTTCAGGCCGGAAACAAATGTATTATACACACAAAAAGCACACAAAGCACGGTAGTACTGTGGTTACAAACGTGGGTCCGAGTTCGAGTCCTGCTCTGGAGTGACCAGTCCTGTGAGATGGAGAACTGGTAGGTCGGCTTAGCCTCTCCCGGACTTGTTTTCTGTCCTGCAGAGACGGGGCTCGCTAGGCGTCCCTCCGCCGTAGAGGTGCTGTGGGGTGTAAATGACGCGCGTGGGCAGCCCGAGCACAGCTGCTCGTTCCTCGTAAGTGCAGGATAGCATAGCTTTTGTGGTTACGGCTTTATGACCGTTCCGTGTAGACTCTTAGTGCTCCGAAGGGATGCCTTGTGGTTTGGAGATGGGATTCTCACTTCTGTAAATACCCAAGGATTGTGTTATTGGGCCCTGCTGATTTGAATCTATTTTTTAGAAAGTACATATTGTAGATATATTTTTCAAACATGCATGCTTTTTTTCTTTTATTATTTATAATTCTTCCCTCTCATCTCTTGTTGTGACTTTTCATGGAATCCAGGAAACAGTCCTAAGCTACCTGCCTCTTCACACTTCTCCGTGGTGGTTTTCTTCCCTGACTAGAAGAGGGTTTTGCATAGGAAATTTTCTTTGTTCCCCATTTCTTGGAGTCTCTCTGTCTTCCCAACTCTCACCTGTCCATCTGTCCATTTCTCAACCCACTGATTCTTCTGATTTGTTCCAAAAAGCATTTCAGGCAGCTTACAGAAGAACAGATACCAAATAAACAGGTGAGAAAATGGGGCCAAGTTCAGACAGTGAGGCTAGGATGTGAGCCTGTGTGAGAGTTGCAGGCGTGAGACACACGCCTCAGCCCTGTGACTTATAAGATCGACAGCAACAGTGTGCCTGAGGCTCCCAGCAGACACAGGGAAACAGGGTTTGTGGGAGATGCTCACTGGCTGTGAAATAAATAAGTGGCTTAGGAGAGGCCCAGCCTTTCCAGCTACTAAGGTTTAGGAGAATATTTTGAGTGTCTTCCAAAATCAGAGTATTGCATCTTTTCATTTTTCAGAGTTCTATGTATAGTTGGTTACATTCTATACATGGAAATTTCTCCAAAACTGCTTCCCACGTGAGTCCCATGGCTCGGGAATGGAGTGGTTCTGCTCATTGACGGGTGTTGGCCAGAAACAGAAAATGACAGCCTCAAAGGAGCCTGGGATTTGTCAGTTATGTTTTGTCAGTGCTGTAGATTTCAGAAAACGCTTTCACCATTTCTCTCCATCTGAGGCCGCAGCGTGCTCTCTTAGCAGCATCAGGAGCTCAGGGCCACGGGATGGTGGGGGCTGACTGCACTGCCGTCAAGACAGCTAAGGTAGTCACTACATGCGTGGTGCTTTCACGTAGTGCATTTCATGTTCTTTAATAGGTTTCAACAGGGAGTTAATTGAGTTAATTAACATTTAATAAATATGATGCTTTGTTGAAAAGACAGTTATAGGCAGAATATAAGTTGTGAACACTTTAAAAACGGTTTCATTACTGAAATTTCAGTAGGGAAGATTTAGTTTATCTTATTTACACCTCTCTTTAAAAGTAACAAAGAAACAAGACAGAAAAAGCAGAGGATGATTTCTGTTCTTCCTCTCGGCTTGCAGGTGCCCTCACCTCCAGTGGCACCCATCCAGTCACCAGCACTGACACTGGCCGTGCTCAGAACTGCCTCAGCCCTGAAGACACAACTGACAAATAGAAAGGGGCTACTCCCTGTGACAGCAGGTGCTCTCACTTTGTGGGTCCTTATGTAACTGCGTGGTGTTATTCAGGATCACCCGTTCTACACTGTGTGATGCTGCTGCCATGTCTCCTAGTTATTTCTGTAAATACTCGTGTATTTTTTTCAATGTGTGGTACTAGACATATAAAAATGCTTTTTTCAGATGAAAAATAATGTGTATTTAATATAATAAGTCTGAAAAAAGTGACAAAAGGGTCTATCCTGGTCCCACTACTCAGAGATAATAATTAACACTTTAACATCTATTTTCTGTTCTTTTCATCAGTGTGTATTACGTCTGTCATAAAAACCAGCGAACACTCTGTGCCTGTTTACTGTGTGGAGACCTCCATTTTCCATTCGGCTTATTACACGTTTTTCTACAGTATTCTATCTCCCCTGGCATGATTTTTAATGACCAGTATAGCATTCTGTCTTGTGGAGGCATCGTCCATTTTACTTCAGACTTAAATAAACTTTTAAATTCCAGGTACATTTAACTGAAATACTGAAAAGAGAACTGTGGTGGTACCAAAAGGTCCCTACATCCCTTCCCCTTTTTTTCCTGAGAGTAAAAACTGCTGGCAATGTGGTGTATATATTTCATGACCTTTATGCCTATGTCATATATATATACACATACATACATACATGTATATGAGAAATCTATGTATATGTGTGTGTATATATGCTTTATTGAAAAATAAGGCCATATTATATGTTTTGTGCAGCTCGGTTTATTCACTGAGGTGTATATCATAGACGTCCTCCCTCTCCAGACTCACCCGGTCCTTTTAGATAGAGTAGAGGGGTCTCCTGATGTGCAGTAGATTTGGTCTCTTGTGTAAGGACACCTTTGGTGGGAGAGTACTGTGGACAAGGCCTTGAACCACGCCAAAACGCCGGCCCCTTAGTGCCCACAGCTCGCCTTGATTTACCGCATCATTGTCTTGATGGTGGATACTTAAGTTTTCTCCATTTTCCACTGTCAGAAAGGGCGTTTGACTGGCATCCTTCTTGTACAAACATTCCTGTGATCTTGTATGAGTATTCCTTTAGTTAAGGTTTCTGGAAATTTAGTCCCTGGATGTGACAATTACATACATCACACGCTCCTTTCAAGTGACTAGAAATTCCTTCTTCCAGGAATGAAAAGATGTAGAATAACATGTAACCAATTCTCTATTGCTGGATATGATTTCATTTCAGCTTTTCTTCCCACCATTGTAAACAGTGCTGTGTAAATGCTCTGATGAGTACATCTTTTTGAACTGATTTTTTTTCTAAACGAAACGATTCCTAAAATGGTGTTCAGTCGGTGTGTACACACGTTTTTCAGAGTTTACATATCCATTGACACGTCATCCTCCAAAAAGTTCACTCACAGTTTGTTCTCTCAAAGATGGACACTACCTAGAATATCTTTTAAAAATATTTGCCAAAATGATGAGCAAAAGTGCTTTTTCATTGTTTTAGTTTGCACTTGATGACCAGTGAAGTATTGAGCATTTTTCACTCATTAGCCATCTGACTTTTAAAAAGTGAATGATCCCTTTTGTCCTTTGCACACATTTAAGTGAGGGAGCTTCTTGTTGCTTTGTGACAGCTCTTTGTATGTTATGAACATTAACCCCTTGTCTTCATCAACATGTATCACAGAGCTTTATCTTGTCATTTCTTGCCTTTCATTTTGTTCAGTAGGTTTATTTTTGTTGTGGCCCAAAATAATCTTAAGACAGTAAATGTCTTCTTTTTGGGTTTTATCTTTGATATTATTCTTAGAAATACTTTCTTATAATGGTATATATCTCCTCTGTAGGATTTTTTAATCTCTAAGATGGAGATGATAAAAGTACTTGTTATAGTGAGGAGAAGTTGAATTACTATGAGCAAAGAGTTGAATTTGCTGTTATTAGTACCTTCTAATATTTACATCACTATCTGTAATTTTTCTTGTGGTCATTATGACTGGAATAGAATTTGTTTTTTCCATGTGATTCTCTGATTGTCCCAAGACAATTATTGAATTCATACTTTGCTCTTTGATTTGAAATCCTACCTGTAAAACATACTTATGTACACCAGAGTCTCTTTTTGAGCTCATGGTTTATTTCTGTCAATCTTACTTTCTTACTCCAGCGCTATATCTTACATATTGTAAAAATTTATTTAATATCTGACAGTGCGATTTTTTTTGATTCTTTTTTCCATCCCTAATTTTCTTGTCTAGTATTATGACTTTATTATTCCTGAAGAGTTCCAAAATATTGTGTTCAAGTTAAAAAAAAAAAAACAGATAACAGTTGTCATGGGATTTTTTAGTAAGTTTTGAATTATCTTTAGGAGAACGTACATCTTTACAAAACTGCTTTCCTCCATACAATATGTTGATGTCTCTTCATTCACACTTCTTACTTTACCCCTCAGTACAGTCCTGTGTTTCTCCATGTACAACATAGGCATTGTTTTTGAGTTTATTCCAGATTATTGTTGATGTTTTTGTTAATTTTGTAAGTGAGAATTTTTGCTATTGTATTTTTTAACTGTTCAAACTGACACCTAGGAAGGCAGATTCGGTTTGTAAATACTCACTTTGTTACTTGTCATTTAAAATTGTAAGTATTAAGTACTTGTTACAGAATCCTTTCTTTTCTGTTTTTAAAAATTTGTTTCCAAGATTCTCAAAATGGTCATAGCTAAGTAGTATAGGTGGGGAGACAGATGGAGAGAGGTAGTGTGGCTCATGTACAAACTGTGAGCATTTTCATGGCTGCCTTTAGGCTGGAGAAGCCGCAGAAGGGCCCAGGTTAGACCGGGGGTGGCTTCGTATGCACTTGAAAGCCAGCTTTCCTGCCTGTATGGAGAAGCCTGGTGAGTGAGGCAGGTAGATGATCAAGGTCGAATGGAGGTTATTGGCTGCACAGAGTGCTGTGTCTGAGAACTGGAGACCATCGCCATGGGAAATGCTTGGTGCCAGGAACAATGCAGGGGAGCTGGGAAGCCTGTCTGTTAAGGATTTTCCAGCCCTGGGAGTGGGAAGAGCAGACTCTGCATTCAGATCTGAGTTTCAATTCATCCTCTTTAGTTTACTGGTCCTCTGACTTTTGTCAAGTTATATACCCGTTTTCAATTCCTGTTTTCTTCTCTCTCAAAATAGGAGAATTACGGCCTGCTGCTAGAGTGTTTGATCAGGGTAAAGAATTTGTGTCTATAAGATGCCATGTACAGTCACAATCTCAGTGAGAAATGGGCTGTCGCCTCTTCTTCTGCAACTCAGTGCTTGACAAGACATGGGGGAAAGCCAGTCCCTAATTTGTGTGTGATGCAAGTAGGAACAAAATTAATGTCTTGCCTTTCCCTTGCAGTATTCTTACTCCTTTGCTTCATTTACTTCTTTACTCCTTTCCTTTCCCCTTTCCCATCCTCCACCAAAAGAGCCTGAGACTCTCTCAGAACATTAGATTCAAGTTACTTTAAAGGTTGGCTCACCCTCATGAAATGACAGTAACATAAAAAAAATCTGTACACATCCCAGAATACATTGTATTTGATTTACACACACACACATGCGCACACAAACACACACAATCAGGCTACCTCCCACTTGCAGAGGGAGAAGGAACACTTTTTCTCAGTTTTCATTCACTGAGCGTGAGAACAAAGTCTCTTATTCAGACTTTCACCAGCCTTCGTGCATGGTGTTTTTAATTGGATTTCTGCTTTTTGGCCATAGATATAGTCTCCTAATAGAAGAGAGAAAGTGAAGACATAGACATTCTGCTGAGATATTAGTGTCATCATATTTGAGTTGGAAAGGGTTTAAGACAGCATAGAGTCGTAACTTTTTATGGGTGAGAATCCATGATGGTGTAACTTGGACAAGAACCTGGGTCTTCTGCCATCGTGCCCACGTGGGTGAAGAGGCAACTGGGTGGGGGATGGCAGGGATCCTTCTTGCTTGAGTCCATGGTCTTTCTAGTTTTCATTGCTCAGCTGCCTTTAGTTTATGTCCATGAGGCCTTTAATGGGAAGGTCACTCTGTCCTGATAGATTGAGTTTCTTATCAGAAAAAAGCTCTGGACCCACTCATATTTCCCAGAGTTTTCTGCTGACCTGCTGACACTTTATATAAATGAGACCTAAGAAACTACTGAATATAAAATCCTTATTGTTATCATTTGCCCTCGAGTTCCATAGGAATGGGGTGCTGTCTCAGGCTGTCTAAAGCTAGATCTGAACAAAGATAGGGTGATAGGCTGTGCTGCTGGACCTCCACACTCGAAGGGGATTTCCACCTTAGTTTTTAGAATCAGGCAGATGAGTTCAAATCTTGCCTTTACCAGTAATTATCTTTGCGACTTGGGGGAGAAACTGTACTTTTTTGTGTTCAATTTTCTTTGTTTGTAAATAAGTTCAGTATTTATTTTAAGGTTTCTGTTTTAGAATTGAATGAGCTAATTCCCTCATTTATACCTAAAATAGTGATCGAGTGGTTCTATGCTGGTGCCTTGGAGGTTGATTACTATGGGACTCGGCAGTGAGAATGGGGGTGGGGGACCCCTGAATAATAGAGCTTATATTCCAGGATATGCTTGTAAAAGACTGGATGTGCAGTTGATTTTTAGTAAATATCCACTCCTTTCCTAATATGCATTGATTGTGTATATATCTTTATACTAATATAGAACAATTTTTATTGCAATTTAAATAACTCTGTAGTATTTACAATATGTAGCTATAAAAAAGTACGTGAAATAAAATGATTTGACTTTTATTTTCTTTTCAATAAGCAAAACAAAATAAAATAGAAAAGAAAAAAAGTTTTGAAGGAGTAGAAATAATTTTATTTCCGTGGAATCAATTTCGTATAATAGGTTTTTTGGTCGTGTTGTTAAACAGCATACAAAATTGATAGGTTGTGACATACTGGAAATGGGGAAACAGTGGAGACATACTACCTCTAATGCAGTCATTTTGTTACCAAGTCCAAACTCGTTCTGCTTGCTGCATGACAGGCCAATAAATCGGGAGATGAGCTTTTGGAGTAAGGAATAGTGACTTTATTTGAAAAGCTGGCAGACTCAGAAGATGGCATACTGATATCCAGGAGAACTCTTTTCCCCAAGTCAGAATTCCGTCTCCTTTTATACTAAAAAGCTGTGGGGGTGTGGTTGGTTGTTGCAAACTTCTTGCTGTACGAATTGTTTGTCCTTGGAATCCTTTGTTCTTGCAGCTGTCCGTGTGGGTCAAATCATGGTGCCCCTGTATAACCTCCAAAAAAACCCAAAGTTTATTCTTTATTTTGCAACTTGCCATCTCTACATAAGTGTAGAAGAGCTAACATCCTTAAAGATCAGAGCCCGGAGAATAGGCTCTCCTGGATATTTCAGGCTAAAGGCAACTTTCTTTTACAAAAGGTGCAGAGATAGCAAGTCTTAGCCTAGAAAACAGGGTACAGTTTTAAAGCCAATCGAACACATCTAACATGGAGTCAAATTTGTTCTTTTCTATTACAATTTCTTTTTCCACCTCACAAATAATTTTAGTAAGAAACGAGCAATTTTTTTATTTTTGCTTCTTAATAATGGATAAGTGGGCCAACTACAGTTTTGTGAGCAGGGATGCTGTGCGTGCCTTGGGGTCACAGCAAACTCTTGTTGGGGGTGGTCGAACCTGCAACATGTCTGATGCCTCGTGAGTGTTGGTGAGGGTCCCCCTAACCAGGGGCTCTGTTCAGGAACCACCATGTGGGCATTGACCTCTGGAAACCTCTTTTTCAGCTGCAGGAAATTTTTTCAGATGCTGTGATGGAAAAATCACTCCAGCTGGGGATAATCAGGGAATAAAGGAAGGGGAAAAGGGCTTGGAGTAGAGTAGAAGAGAAGGACAGAAGATCAGGGAGCCTGGGGGCTTGGGAGCGGGGCCTCGGGAGAGAGAGGAGCAGAGGTGGGGAGGGGTCCGGCTCTGGAACCAGCTCCTGCACCTTTCCCCGCACCCAAGCCACACAGCTTTTAATTGGGTCCAAGACTCTCTCCTGTCTGGATGTCACCCTGGGCAGAACCTTGAGAATCGAAGGTAAGGGGTGGGCAGCACTCACCTAGGGGTTCACTGAGGACTTTGGTCAAGTCCACAGTGCCTTTTCTAGTCATGTGCCTTCACCTGTTCTTTATCTCAGAATCTGGGAAGCAGGAGCAAGGAACTCAAGGAGAGATCCATGAAGACATCTGACTGTGTTAAGAGACGACAGTCACAGCCACACGGGGAGCGAGGACACTTGCAGCAAAGTAAAACGACTTCACAACTATTGCATCAGAACTGCAGGTGTGAGAGAGCCTAAGCCTGTTTCAGAGTGCAGGGGACAAGAGGAAAGTAATGGTAAAATTAACACTGACAATTGAAATTTTGTTAAATAGCCTGCTACTATTAATTGTATCACTTGAATGTATGCAGGTGTATTTCTATGAGCATTTATAGGTTCACACAACCCCACCAGCCCCTCTTGCTCCCATCGGGGATGGGCTTTCTCAAGCACAGTGCCCCTCCTGCTTGGGTGGGCCACGCTGCTGGTCCTCGCCTGGGGCCGGGCTGCTGCAGGGCACTGAGTCCCCGAGGCACGGCCTGGGAGAAATGACAGGAACATCTCTGCTCTTGACTGGGGGCCTCCTTTTCCCCCTGCAGTGTAAGAATGCAGGTGACTCAGAAGCATGCATCCAAGCCGTCCTTCCGTGTCATCACCATCTAGAAGCGGTGCCTGAATCTTCTGAATTTCTCCAGAATGTGGTTCACAATCACCTTCGACAAGTGAGTGTGTCCTCTTACAAGTGGAGGAATTGCTGCCGTTTTCCTGGAACTTACTCCCCACTAGTCCATCTGATTTTTCTGTGCTAGGATTCAGTATGGCATGCTAAAAATTCTGCAGTCAGATCTTGAAACCATAATGAAGAGGATTATTTATTTTATTTCTTTATATGATAGAATTTTACTTCAAAATTCAGAGTTTTCTGTTCTTGGAGGAATTTTTTCGGGGGTTGGAGAATCAACTTTGCTTTTATCATCTATGTGACCTGTTGCTATATGCCTCTCACCTGTCTTCTGTCACTTGTGAGGCGGTTCCATTTGTGACCCTGTCCGGGTTGTTCATGTTATAACATAAAGTCTGTAAAAGTACAGTCCCTTTTACTCCGAAGACATTCCACAAATACTACTTAAATCTGGGTGTGGTTTAAGAAGACAGAATCATTAGAACATGTATTTGCAGGTTGCTAGTGCAAAATCCCCAAATCAATAGTCTAGCTCAACATCTAAAATCTTTCTAATCTACCTTTGATTTGTATGGTTAAGTGAAGAAGTTTGCTAAGAACTCAAGACCAGGTTTAGAATACAGGCTGGTGTAGCTCAGCAGGTCCTCCCATGCTGATGCTCTGCCAGAGGGCAGGGCCGAGGGAAGAGGGCGTGTCTTGCCCTCCCTGAGCTGACAGTTTCATGGCAAAGACCTTCACCAGGTGAAGAAATTGGAGTTACTTCTTAGAACAGTGGGTTTGAAAAGAGTCCTAAAAGCGCGGGAGTGACACAATCCCATTTGTCTCAAGTATGGGAGAGTGGCTGTGGGGCCACTTTGGAGACCCGTGATTCCAGGTGGGCAGTGTTGGTGGCTTCCACTTGAGCGGTGGGACGGTCAGTGGGTAAAAGTGAACAGATTGAAGGCATGTTTAGATGGTAAAAAGGAAAGGACGAATGCTGTCTGTGAAGGTAGGATGGAGTAAGGCCCAGGTATCTGGGTGGATTAATGAGGTAAATGATGGTCCTGCTGTGCTCTGAGGAGGGAAAGCTGCAGAGGGAGTTCTGGGGGAAAACTGATGAGTTCAGCTGTGGGTAAAGTGAAAGGCTGTTAGATGTGTGGTCTGGGAGCTCTGGTGAGAGCCAGTAGTGAGTAGGGGAAGGGGAGAGAGACCTTCAAATCATTTTGTCTTGTGAACATACAAATAAGTATGAGTAATGACACACTTAACACCTCTATATTCTGGATTAAAACCCAGTAACATTTTGCTATATTGACTGCAGAGGTTTTTAATGATTTTTTAATAGAAATAAAATAAATAGAAACAAAATAGTGGAGTTAATGAACATCTTAGGGTTGATGTGTGTCCTATGTATTTTGATATCTCGTCTGTTTATAACCATAATCTACAAAAAGTTAGCTTGCTTAGCATAAGTGTTAAACAGAGGGACGTAACACACACTGTTGGGGGTAGAAGCTGATCTTCTTGGGCAAATTATGTAGCCTCTCTGTGCCTTAGTTGCATCTTCTGTGACTGCCCCCGGGCCCCTCATCACAGCTGATTTCCTAGACTAGATGTTGGGAGGGAGGCTGCTGAAGGGAGTAAGAAGTGGTAACTGCTTGGGATACTGAAGACAGACACAAAAACAGATTAAATCGAGAAACTGAGTACAAATACCCTGAAAAAAGAAAAAATCCCGCAGTGTTTTGAGCCACTTAGCGTAAGGGAAACAAAATCACGTGGACCCAAAGCTCTTGAGAATGTGAGTATTGTGGGTGGGAGGGTGTCATCAGAAAAGTGTTGAGAAGAGGCCTTTTGGTTTCCCTTGACGTTTCCAGTAAGGATGGGGCAGAGGAGCGAAAACCCCCTCTTCACAGTGGAAGCTGCTGTTTTGTGCAAAACTGACCAAAGGTTGGAGACCAGTCATCAGCGGTGCTGGCAAATGAAGAGACTTCAGGATTGTGTCGGGCACTTGCTTTGACTTCCAGGTGACCTGCTGGCTGGGGGCTGTGAGGCGGGCAGTAGGTTTGCAGGGTGACCCGGGCATAATTCCTGGCTATGAGGCTGCTGGTCTGATTAGCATTACTGGGCACACACAGTCCTAATGGGGCAGCTCGGGATGTGGCCTGGGACACCTGCCGTGCTGAGGGCGAGAAGAGGGCTCCCCTGAGGGGGTGTCCCTGCGGAGAGTGGAAACGTCCTCCTGCAGGGGAAGCAGAGCCTCTGAGCAGGGGAAAGGATGCACAGGCAAGACCAGCCTGAGCACGGAGGTTTTGGGAAGCCGGAAGTCATACAGTGGCCAGAGTAGCCTTGTTCCTGAGAGATGGAGGGAAAAGATGCTGAAAAAGCAGGCTAAGTTCAGACCCTGTGGTGGGTCATGAGTGACAGGAAAGGACTGGTCAGGCAGGCACGAGAGAACCCTGTGGGCGTCCCAGCTGGGGCGTCACGCCGGTTGGAGGAGCAGAGTTATAGACTTTGCCACTTATTAGCTGTGTGACTTTGAGCAATATCACCCCACCTCTCTCTATATATATTTTCATCTGTAAAGTGACACAGTGACAAGCTCGTGTCATCAGAAGGCTTAGTTTAACTCTGATCCTTTTGTCCAGTCCTGTCAGTGCTGCCCTGCAAGGTTCTGCAGTGGCTGCTCTTACCCTGAGATGGAAGGGCGTAGAGGGATATTGTAATTCCTGAAGGCAGGAAGAGGTTGCTTTAAAAGCAGACATGTAACCGCCTGCAGCTGCAGACCTGCAGGCAGTTTTGTTGATGGTCCTGGAGAGGACTTTGGAGGCCTTAGCATCGTCTTAAGACTTGTTTTCCCTTGGGAATGGGATTTGACTTTGCAGATTAATGTGGAAGATTTGGGCTTCTGGCAAAGCTGTTTTCAGAGATGGGTATATATATAACATATAGTATAAAATAAAATGCTTTTATTTAATGTGTGGGACTTTGCAGCTGTTTGGAGCAGTTCTGTTGGCCTGGTCTCCAAGGAGGACACTAGGGGTCAGCAGAGCGTGCGGGAGGGCAGGCAGCCCGCCATGATTCTGTGGGGGGTTCTCCCCAGCATGGAGCTCTGTTAAGTTGACTCTTCTCTGAGTTTGGTTGCCAAGTGTGCAGATAGCAAATTAATGAGTTCTGGTGGGATTGTATAATGACAGGAAGAAAGAGGAAACCGTAGTTTTTCAGGACTAGAACACGCTTTTGGTTACTGATTCAGTGTGTTCCATTACAGAATTGATGAGTTGTGTCTATTCTGGGACTTCATTGAAATAATTGTTCAGCCTAAAATTTAAGTGTTGTGTTTTATTTGGCAGGAGGGTTGAGCCTGGATGACAGCTTCTCAGATCACTCTGAGGGACTGCTCCTAATAGGTAGGGGAGGAGCTAGGATAAATAGTACTTTTACAAGAAAGACCAGGTACTTGGAACAATAAAACATTGCTTGTTATCTAAAGAAAACCAGATATCTCAAGATCAAGTATTTAGTGCTTTTCCATGTATGGGAGGAAGTAAACATTTTGACTCATTGAATTCATTCCTTTGGCAAGCACCTAGCTCTCTAGGTACAGTATCCTGTCCTTTCTTATTCTGAGTCCGCTCAGAGGGCACCACTGTGAGTGGCTGAGAGGCTGGGCTGCAGGCATGTCCTCGCTGGGGGGTGGCAGCAGCCACTGATGACTTGGTTTCAGCATTCTTTGTTTACTGACATGGTTGCAGTATTTTCATTCACATTGTAGTATTTTCATTCACAGTGCTCCCTCTTGGTCCTAAATTCGACCAATATTTTGAGAGACATTTCATGACCAATTTTGTCCCACGGTGCTAGGATGGCTCATTCCTAGTTCAGGTGAATAATTTTCTGAACTGCCATTCAAGGTGTTAGGTATTTTTTTATCAGGCCCTGTTGATACTAAAAGTTCTCTGGATCGCCTGTCTTACTAGTCTATTATGATCCAGGAAATGTTTGCCCTTCGTTGCTCATTCCCATACCTAGAATCACACTATTACATTTATTTTATGCAGGGTTATAAATTTTATCTATTTCTTCAAGATGTTTAGCCATCATCAATCTTGTAGGCCTAGTTACACGTTGGGAAATGTAACAGACAACAATTTTATAAAATAGACAGCATATAAGTAATATAGCTAGTAACGTTAATAAAGTCACAAGTAAGAATTTAATAGTCGAGAAGTTATATTTTTGGGTTAAAATTTTGCTTGTATTTCTGATTGAGTTTGAGTGATCTTATAAGAAAGTTCATATTTATGGTCAGGGTCAGAGCAGGTGTTAATTGGCCAGGTGAGGTCTCCCACCTTGTAAGATCAACAGTGGCCTAAACAGAACTATAATTTCTTTTTAGAATAACATTTCTGAGGGCTATCTAGTTAGATCCTTGGAGTAGGGAAATACACCAAGGTAACACAGAAGTACTAGACATAGGTAATTTACCATAAACTTAACAGTTAGAGTAGTTCATAATCAAATGTAGGAGAAATTGTCAAAGTAATTGGTATACAAGCCTGGTCAGGTGTCTTGGGTCAGCTGTCTACCTCAGATCTCGTCTTCTTCTCATCCTGGTCTGGTAGCTTATTCTCCATTTGGGCATTGTTTTAAGGTGAGCAGTGCTCTATAGGCCAGTGCACTGCAGGGGCTGTTTCTGAAAGGAAATGAATCCGAAAGTAAGTTTTCTTCAGCTTTGGTTTGTATGGTCTAGTTAAGAGTACTTGATAAAAGTTCCTTCCATTCAGGTTGGAGACAGTTCTTCAAGTCATGCCTGTTCCAGTATGTATAATCCCTTGACTGCAGGTCATGGGGCATTGGAACTTTACCCAAGGATAGATTACTGAGCTTCAGAAACAAACCTAGTGTATCCTTTTCATAATTCAGTTAAACTGTACAGCAATGTGACATAACAGCAAGGAATGATCTGGGAAGTGTCTTTGTAAATATAGGCCTCAATTAACAAAATTAGAATTTAATATCCACTAAAATATAATCTTTTTTTCTCTCTAAAGTTACCCTCATTTTTCTCAAATATAGCCAAATCAAGATTAATTTCTTTACAAGTTAAGTCTGATTATTTGATCATATAGGCTTTTTTAAATTGACTGTGTTGGAAGTTTTAATACGGAGTCTCAGAGTAGAATGTTAATAAGATTTGCTAAGGCCAGGAAAGCCACGTCAAGGGCTTGTCATGGATTTCTGCCTTACAGATTTAGGTAAATTCTTTTCTCTTTAAAATCCTTAAAATACCTTGAGATTCCTATATCTGTTAGGAGATGATCTTCCTCATTTGTCTGATAGAGCAACTGGGGACCTAAGAGTTTTTAGTCTCTTGAGGGATCAGATATAAAAGATAACTGTTTTAAGTCTGCTTACATAGGTATAATTTATCAAATTTCTGGGATTCATAACTAGCTTAAGAGGAAGAGTTTCTTTATGTCTGGGAAACAGGTTAAAAGCCAGTAGTATTTCAAACAAAATCAAAAATTATAACCATATTCATCAGTTTTCTCAGTCCCACATAATTAATTCTTTTAATCAGAGTTTTCATTTGTCATTTAAAATTTCTTACCGTGTTTAGTTCAGTGCTATAGTTTGAAATTTATTAGAAATCAGTAAATCTCCTTGAAGAGCAAGCATTTTCAAAATCATCAGAAGAAGACAATTAACTGTCTATATATGACAAAAGATTTAAAAGCATGGTTAAACACCGTTACACTATAATCAATAAAGAAACCTGGTCATTATACCCAGAATTATCACTGGTAACATTTCAGATATACCAGAATTTTACGGAGTCCATATAATTTCTAGACTATCTATATTAATAATATTTTCTCATACAATATAACCTTAGAAGATTTATTATTCATTTGACAATATCATGTTATTTAACATGCTAAATGAAACTTACTAGTTTAAAATCTCTCTTTGGGATGTTTCAGGGGCCCTCTGTAGCATCCCAAACTTAACTGGAGATTAAAAGAACTTTAATTAGAAATTGATATTTGGGGAGCTTGTTAAAAGATTTCAGAACACTTGATCAGATAAACATATAGATCACTGTAAAGTAGTACTTATTCGTTAACAAGAAAATACGTCAAAGGTAAAGGCAGAACAGATCAGTTAAGTGGTATAAGAAGTTTTACAATCTGTTACTGAAGGTGGATTAACATTTTAAGAAAATGTTTTCCTCTTAACAGCGAGAAAACCAAATCTAGTCTTGTACCAGCTTACTTGTAAGATTCAGTTACTTTGCTCATGTTGATTCTAAGCCAATTCCGACCACGTATGAAACTCTTTCTTCAGTGTTCCTCTTCCACAAGCCTTCCACAGTTTTCTATTCTCATATTAGTGTGTCCCTTATTTTCTCTTCCATTCAGAAATAACCAGCTTCAGGACAAAGTCACTATTTTTCATTAACAAAATATAATTCCATTCTTATATCTTCCTTTGTTATGGAAACGACAGGCCAGTCAAGAAACAAGCACCACTCGGAGGGTTGGAGTACTCAGATGTATTACGCAGGCGGGCTCAGAGGGGCTTCTGCTCCTAAGCTCTGAGCACCTTCAAGATGTGCACATGAGGTGTTATAGGGTAAAGTACAAGCTTGGGGTATTCAGCCAATAGGCATGGAACAGCTTTAGCAGCATTATCATCACAAAAGTGGAGGCGGGGAGACAGCAAACCAAAATTCCAAAGCCAGATGATGTATCTTTGAAAATCCAGCTGACTAGCAAAAACACATAAACAGCAAACCAACACTAATTAACCTAGATTTACAAGTTAGTCTAGCAGGACTCAGATCAGTATTCGAATACTTAGATTTGTGAGTTACCTTGTTAGACCAGCCCAGCCTCTCCACATTCCTAGAATTGTGAGTTACCTTTCTAGACCAACCCAGCTTTTCCTTCACACCTTTACACATTTATCTTACTTTCCTAGGATACTGAGATCATTCCCTTAAAAATAGTCTATTTCAAGGTGGCACCAACCATTTATTAATATTTCTAAACACCTTTAGTTTCACTGTAAGGGGAAGTTAAATGTTAAGTAATTCATATTTCAATCTTATTTTATCTCAAAATGGCATAGCTATTAAATAAAATCCTATCGTTTAACTTAATTTAGCACAACTCTAGAATTTAAAGATACCAAACATTTAGAGATTATGTTAAACATACATTTTAAAAATATATTTTAAAAATTTATCCAAAGCTCTCATCTCATTTGCATTTAATTTACTTAAAATTTTACCACACCACATTACTGTTATTTTTTTCTTGACAAATCTGCAACAGATATAACAGGATCTTATTTGACTTTCATTAAACCTAGGTAAGGTAAAGGTATTATACTTAATATTGATGACTTTAAAGATGTCTATATTAATTAGAACATACTTAAACTAAACAATATCAAATATTATCTTAATATTGAATATTTTCCAGTTCAGGTGACGTTGAAAGTCAATTTGTTCAGTTTTTATTTTAAAAATACTTAATTTGTAAGCTCTTATTTTTTACGTCAATTAAGCAGAGCTCTTTGACTTTGGTTTTTTTTTTTTTTTTTTTTTTTTAGCTGTAGAAATATCTCACATCTATAATGTGTACGCAGGCTTATAAACAGAGAAAAGCTAGAGATCTCATAGCTTCACTTTAAAACTTACTTATAAGATAGGTATAATAATAGTTGGAGTAAGCTGAATTTGCTTGCTCAAATCACTAAGGCTTACTGTTTATGAAACAGATATTTAAGATTTCTTGACAAAGTCTGAAGGACCCGTCAGAGTTCTGAGTTCTAAAATGCCAAAAATTTCTTGGCCCTAAGTCTTATTTCGTTGAGCTAATTAGGCTCAGTCCTAGGTCACTGTTTGCTGTATTTACATTTCTGATCTGCAAGACAAAGACACAGTCTTCCAGTTCCCCAGAGAACTGCTCTGTCACCCAGACCCAATTTTATCTCCTTAATTGGCATTTTTTATCAATGAGAAGAGCTGTAAACAAAGAATTCCATGTTTTAAAACTTTAAGGTTTACTTTATCATGTCTTCCAAAGCTTGCATAAGGCATTTAGTAAGGTCTCTTTTCCTTGAGTTATAAGTTAAACCCAGGGTAAACCTCTTATTATATTTTTTTATTAGCCACTGAATATTAGTTTTTAGTTTTACGTTATATTGGACGGCTCATATAACTCTAATGGCTTCCTTTACTTTGTTCAATTAATATTTTCTGAGGGACAGATATGTGCCCAGCCTTATAATACCAGGAAGGGGAAGCGTTTTTCCATTGAAACATATCTATCCCACAACGTAATTAAGCAAAAGGTTTATATAAAGACCATTTAAATATACCAATTTTACAAACTTTTATCTCAATTTTATTAAATCTTATACCTTTAATTTTTATATTTATTAGGTTTAATCAATAATTTTTATTTCTAGAAGGATTGCCAGAAACTTTTTGTTGTTGTTGTTGTTCATTGTATCTAATTTTATAGAAAAGTCTCTAGGATGCCCAAGTTTCAGCCAAAGTGCTTAGGTCCTACTCAATTTTTAATTTGATTAATTGGTCTGTTGTCCCAATCATTGATCAAGTATATCAGTCTATATATACATATATTTTAAACTGTGGCAAATAAAATGGACTTGTTTGAACTTTAATGTTGGGGGACAGTAGGTGATCTCTTTGACCCTTTTTTTTTTAACTTTACGTAGTGTAGTATCAAAACCTTGTATCTATTCCAAAAATGTCCATTTTATTTATCTCATTCAAAATAACCATATAAAAATATTTATCCATTTGGGATAAGCCCTTATCTTTTTTTTTCGACATTTTTACAATCTTTTTTCCAGTTATTCAACCTAATTAACAATAATTATTCTAAGTTTTTATTAGAACCATTTATCGGAAAGGAAAAACACAAATGTAGCTTTTCAAACCAGTTTTTTTTTTTAACTAAGTTCTTAGGTTAAACATTAGATATATTTTTCTACCTTTAAACCTGATTTTAATAGGTACCAATAAAACAGCTGTTTATAATGAGATCTCTTTCAACTTTCACAAATTAAAATTTTTCCAAATTAAAGGATCCATCATATGGCCATCAATTTATAATTATATATATTATATGATTTATTATATATATATAGTGATTTTAAACCAGTAAGATGAAGAGCCTCCTCCACATGAGAGTGGGGGTGTTGCCTAAATAAAATTCAAAGGTTTACAATCCAAAAGCTAAAGGCCTTTGTGGTCCAGGCTGATGCAACAAAGTTTAAGATGGCAAAATATCTGAAAATTGGTACAATCAAAGAATTGCTTAGAATCCAATTTATTTGCGTGGCCACCATATGTACACAATACTTGTACCTTTTGTATGGCAGAGTCCAAGGTTTCCTTTAAAAAGAAAGTAAACATATATATACATACATACACAAACTTAAAACACCCAGAGAAAGATAAAACGTTTACATTTCAAGGACACAGGAAGAGAAATCCAAGTTCCCCCTAACGAAGATTTTGTTTTTATAAGTTCAGAATTCCAAAAAATGTTTTTATCAGGCCTGGTTAGTTACTTTCAGAGTGAGTTTTTTTTTTCTAATTCCCAACTAATGTTGTAAGTTTTGTACGTACATAAATCTGGCTGGGGTAATAGTTGGAGGCTGGCGATCTGTCATTTCTTTTTCTTTTCTTTTCTGTTTTTTTTTTTTTTTTTTTTTGAAAGTTCTATTCCCCATTGTAAGGTCAGGTTCTCAGAATAAATTTGCTAGTAAGATTTCCTGCAGGGACAACTCTATGGCATGAAGTCTTTGCCTCTACCACTCCTGCAAGATTCTCTGTCACCCGAGAAAGCTGTTACCAGCCAGGAGAAGGGTCCCATTTTTGGAGTTCAAAGGTTCCTCATAAGAGTTTTACTTTTATCCTAAAAAATTCAATGGATGTAACCAAATTGAGGAAAACATTAGACCAGCCTCTTACCTAACCACTCAGTCTTGAACCCAGTGTCTTTCAACTTGGACCCACTCGGGACGTCTCCACTGGGTGAGTATTTTCCTGATATGTTTCCACCAGCCCCACTTCGGACGTCTCCTCAAGGTGGGTATTTCCCGTTATCTTTTGACCAGGCCCCACCCAGTATGTCTCCACTGGGTGTATAATTCACCCCAGTTTCTTTCAACTGGAGGGCCACGTACCTGGATACACCGCCAAATAAAACTCAGGATTATCAACCAATATGTGAGATCCGAGAACCAGGAGAGACTCACCCAAATTCATCTGGACTCCCTGAGGAGGCGGATGGGCACAAAGTGCCACTGCTGGTACCAAGGCTCCAGTTACTCAGAGAGTTCAGGTGGAGAGAAGTCTGCTTGGGTCCCTTCATGGTGTACAAAACTGTTGACTGAAATACATGTGCAGCCTAAAAGTTAAGAGTTATGTTTTATTTGGCGGGAGGACTCCAGCCGGGATGACAGCCTCTCAGATCTCTCTGAGGGACTGCTCGCAAGAGGTTGAGGAGGAGCTAGGATATATAGGAGCTTTACAACAAAGACCAGGTAGTTGGAACAATAAAAGATTGTTTGTTATCTAAAGAAAGCCAGGTATCTCAAGTTCAAGAATATAGTGCTTTTCTATGTATGGGAGGAAGCAAACATTTTGGACTCACTGAATTCATTCTTTAGACAAGCACCTAGCTATCTAGGGCCAGTATCCTGTCCTTTCTTATTCTGAGTCTGCTCAGAGGGCACCATTGTGAGTTGCTGCAGCAGCTGGGCAGCAGGCCTGTCCTCGCTGGGGGGTGGCGGCAGCCGCTAATGACTTGGTTTCAGCATTCTTTGTTTACTGACATGGTTGCAGTATTTTCATTCACATTGTATTTTCGTTCACGGACTGATTATGGATAATCTGCAACCTTGGAAAGCAACCGAGATGGAATTACTGCAGGTACCTTCTACTTTAATAAGCCGTGTGCAAACATAAACATGGAGGAAGCATACATTTGGATTTGGTGGTGTAGGGAAGGGTTTCTGCACATTACAGGAGAATGCAATGCAGAATTCCTTAAGTCCACCTTTCTTTACTGTAGTGGTTTCTGAGAACAGTTTATGGTAATTAACCAACATTGACAAACGGTGGCACACATTGCATTTAAGAGCTGGCCGGCTGCAAACGTGTATTGGACAGGTGGACTTCATAGGCAAGTGGTCAGGTGTATGGGAGAGAGATGGAGTCAAGGCCTGGGCCCAGATTCTGGTTTAAATCGCCACTTCCTCACCATAGGGCCTAGGTCTAGAATGTAACCTCTCTTAACCTGTTGGTGAATTTGTGAAATGGGCATGATAATATTCGTTTCTTCCAGGGATTGTTGTAAGTTCTAAAGAGTATTATAGCACACATGAAGCACTTAACACACTGGCACTTAGCAGTGTTCACTGTGTGCTGCCGCCAAGCTTGGCGTGTGTCAGAGCCCTAAAGGCAGCATTTGTCTGTTGAGGATGCACTGGTAGCCCCTTGGCTAGGTTGTGAATTTGGTGATTTCCTTTAATCCTTGTAACTCTGTGTGCCATGGGCAGTTATTTTCATGGACAGATGAGGAATCTCAGGGTAAAGAAGACTGTGTAATTTGCCCAAAGTCAGACCATAATTTTGGGTGCAGGGGCCTCGGTTCAGCATGGGCCCCTGGGCTTTCTGCCCTCTCAGCACCAGACCCAGATGTGGGGTCGGCTGTTTCCCAGCCCAGAATATTGGGCAGGCCGCAAGACACACCTGGCCCTGCGCTGCTTGAGCAAAAACTCCGGAGGAGAGGCAGTTACAAAAGGGATAAACATAAAAACAGACGACAGCAAACTCTGATCAGCTCTGAGAAGGAGAGGAACACACCTCGCTGTGCAGAGCTGTGAGCTTTCCCGTCAGTGCTGCTCTGAGGGCGTTCATCTCAGCTAAACAAGCTCTGCTGCTGCACGAAGGCAGGAAGGCAGGGCGCGTGTGACCAGGTAGACTGGGCTTCGTTGACCATACTAATTCCCCATTAAGCAGCAACTGTCACGGGCACTTACCTAGTAAACAGTTGTCGGCCATAATCATCACGCACTTTGCTTGGTAGTTTTATTGGCCCCACCTTTGAGATGAGGTCATTGAAGCTGGGGAGTTTGCTGCATGCAGGTGATTACCTTGGAAATACCCCCACTGGTCTTTCAACCTAGACTGGTGTGGCTGTCATATCCCAGCCCTGTGAATGGCATCTTGTAGCTTCTCCCAAGGGGCCCAAATGACTGACATTGATATTCTTAATTCGTAGGAAATTGTATGTGACAATAATAGAAAAAGGTAGTAAGAAATTCTTTGGAAAACGGAAAAAACCCAATTCTTCCCCAGCTGGGAGATCGTACCCTGTGTCACACACCCCACTCACTGCCTGGCACCTCCTCCTTGCCGACTCCACGTTCAGAAGCCACTCTGAGCCTTTGAAGAACATTTTGCCTCATGACACTATTGATTAGGACCTGCGACCTCTCTGTCCCAGGTTAACTCTCTCTTCAAAGCCATTTAAATTTTTTGCAGGCTCTTCCACTCAGATGTAAGAATAGCCTCTTTAAACTTCTTGATGCAACTCATTAATGAAGATCTTGTGAAGGAAACCTAGTCAAAACCTGGGAGGTATGCACATAGTGACTGCAACCTCAGCACTTTGTGAAGTTCAGAATCAGAGGGATGGGAGACTCAGGAAAGGCTTTTTTAAGGTACCAAGGGGAAAATGAAAGGACGCAGGCTGTGTGAGACTGAAACATCTCTGTCCCAGCCAGCAAGGCACCTGCGTTCAGGATGGTGTGTAGAGAGTGCAGAGTTCTCACAAAGAAGTGGTGGGATGGGAGGGAGGGCTGTTAGGCACCTTAATGGGGAGGGAAATAGTGGGCTGAACATTTCCTGGTTGAACAAGAGGATTGTGACATGATGTGCTTGTATTTTGGAGAGAAGGGTTTTGTGGGGACAGGCCTAGGGAAAACGCTGTCTGGCTGGGGAGTCAGCACAACAGAGAAACACAGAGAACCGGGCAGACCCCAGGCCCCTGCTGGGGGAGAGGCTGCCCGCCAATTCGAGCCCTGGGGTCTGCTTCTGTCCCTTAGCTGGGGACTCAGAGCTCCCTTCGCAACCCAGTCCTGTTGATACAAGATAAAAAACGTGGGGCATGAGAAGGGCTGTGTCCCAGGCTTTGGTTGAGCCCCTGGGATGTGCCCCACCAGATTTTGTTCCTTGGCTTCTTGCAGTAATGAATTCAAGAGAAAGCCAGTGTTGAGTAAAGGTAGATTTATTCAGAGAGATACATTGAAAGGTAAGAGAAACGTCACGAAGTGTGGGGGTTTGATGCTCAGATTAAAAGTAGGTACACACTCCACAGACAGAGTGTGGGCCTTCTCCGAAGAGGGAGAAAGAGTGGTGACCGCGAGGTGGTGACCACTAGTTTCCTTGGGCTTGGTGGTTTCATATGCTAATAAGTAGAAGGACCAGCCTTAGGGCAAGGGGCTGGGATTCCCAGGGAGTTTGCCATTTCCCACCCTTTGACCTTTAGTGGCTAACCTTGGGACTGCCATGGTGCCTGGGGGCATGTTATTCACCACGTTACTATTACAATGGGTGTAAAATGAAGCTCAAGATCTGCTAGAAGTTAAATCTCTTCATACTGAGCCTCAAGGCCTACTGGGGTTTGAATCCTTCACCATTTTGATGTTAATTGCTGTGGCCTTCCTTGAATGGCTGTGCTCTGCCCCCTTCCATCCTGTCTCACTGTGATGACACAGAGAGAGCAAAGGCAGAGCCCTGCCTGTGCTCCTGCATTTAACAGCGGGAGGTGTGGGGTGGGCTTATGATGACTCTGAGTGGTGAGAAGGATGTTTCAGATTTTCCCACGTGAGACATGGGGACCTGCCAGCAGCCATCGCAGCTTTATCTCACGAGAATTATCGCTTGTGTTGTTACGGAAACAACAGGCCAGCCAAGAAAAAAGCACTGAGATTTATTACGCCGGCGGGCTCAGTGGGGCTTCTGTTCCGAAGCTCTGAGCACCTCCAAGACCTGCACATGAGGTCTCATAGGGTTAATTACAAGTATGGGGCTATTAGCCAATAAGGCTCAAACAACAAAAAGCAAGGAATCAGTACACTGAAACTTATCAATTTGGAAAAGATCACATTAGTGACAATTGTTGACCTTGGATTTACGAGTTAGGTTATTAGCCCAGTAAACTGACACCAAACTTCAGATTTACGAGTTAGCCCAGCAAAACTTAGATCAGTAAACCGACACTTATCACACTTAGATTTGTGACTTAGCTTGTTAGCCCATCTGGGCTTTTCCTTCACAGTGTCACTCATCTTTTCTATTTTTCTTTTTTTTTTTTAAGTATTTAATCCAAATTTAATATCAGGGTTTTTTTTGGAAAGAAATTTCTCTTTTTCTTTTCTTTGGGGCCTTTTGGGGGAGAAGGTAATTAGGTGTATTTATCTGTTAGTGGAGGCCCTGGGGCTTGAACCCAGGACCCCGTGCACCCTAAGCACACGCTATACCACCCGCCCCATCATCTTTTTCTTTTTGCTTTAGCTGCCAAGAATCTTACAGCTGAATTTCTAGTCGGCCTTTAACACTTGCCCTGACTTCATGGAATCCATTTTTATGACTTTACCTCCCCCTGGTTTCATTTAAGTATTGAATCTCCATTTTCTCTTCACTCTCAGTTTTGCCTTTTTGTTGTTATGGTTGTTAAGCTGTGTTTAAAAAAATTGTTTAATTTCTCTTTTAGCAGGAGGCTGAAAGTAAATAAAAATGTAAACAAACAGCACACTTAAATGCTTTTATACATTCTAAGCTGTTTATTAGTTACTTAAAAACCGAAATGAATATTGAAGTGATAACATTTTTAAATTATTTTTTAATTTTTTGTAAAGATATAGCTGATTTAAAATATGATATAAGTTTCAGGTGCACAATAGATGCTCCATTTATAGTTACTGTAAAACATTGGCTGTATTCCCTGTGTTGTAAGATACATCCCTCTAGCGTGTTTACATTACATGTTGCAGTTTGTATTAGAAAGTTGGGTAACGCAGAGTCTGGGACATGGCTGTGTCTGACCCAGGTTCACGTTCACCCTGCCTGTTAGAGCCCAGGCCCTCACTCCTGTCTGCAGGGGAGCGACTGGAGGCAGCCCTCATCAGCGCTGGCACCACCCTCTGAGTGGCAGTAACAGCAGTGACTGTGTGCGGACGTGCAAAGTGTTGTTCCAGGAGCTTTACATGCATTTCTGCATTTAATAATTAAAGCCCTCCTGTGAGGAATCATTTTATGTTTTTAATGAATAATACATTTTATTTTGATATTGATAGACTTCAAACCTCTGGAAAATATACAGGAGTAGTACAATAAACACTGAGATACAGTTCACCTTAAAGGGCACTATTTGGCCTTCTGTGTCCGGCTTATTTTAGCATAAAGTTTCAAGGTTCATCCATATTGTAGCCTGAATCAGTACTTTATTCTTTTTGTTTGATAATATCCTTTTTCTTTTTTTTCATTTTTGGTCTATTTAAAAATATTTTCATTGAAGTCTAGTCAGTTTATAATGTTGTGTCAGTTTCTTGTGTACAGCACAACACTTCAGTTAAATAGGAACATACCTGTATTCATTTTCATATTCTTTTTAAACATAAGTTACTATAAGATATTAAATATATTCTCCTGTGCTATAGAGTATAAACTTGCTGTTTATTCTATACATACTCAGTATCTGCAAATCTTGAACTCCCAATTTATTCCTTCCCACAACCTCTCCCCTCTGGTAACCATAGTTTGGTTTCTATGTCTCTGTGTCTGTTTCTGTTCTGTAGATAAGTTTATCTTTTTGTTTGTTTTTTTGTTTTTGTTTTTGTTTTTGTTTTTAGATTCCACATGTGAGCGATCTCATATGGTATTTTTCTTTCTCTTTCTGGCTTACTTCATTTAGAATGACATTCTCCAGGTCCATTCATGTTGCTGCAAATGGCATTATTTTATTACTTTTTTATGGGTGAATAGTAGTCTATTGTACAAATATACTACAACCTCTTTATCCAGTCATCTGTCAGTGGACATTTAGGTTGTTTCTATGTCTTGCTATTGTAAATAGTGCTGCTGTGTAAATTGGGGTGTAGGTGTCTTTTTGAATTACGGATCCTTCTGGATATATGCCCAGGAGTGGGATTGCTGGGTCATATGGGAGGTAAATTTTTTGTCTTTTGAGGAACCTCTATACAGTTTTCCACAATGGCTCCACCAAACTGCATTCCCACCACAGTGTAGGAGGGTTCCCAATTCTCCGCAGCCTCTCCAGCATTTATTGTCTGTGAACTTTTGAATGATGGCTATTCTGACTGGTGAGAGGTGATATTTGATTGCAGTTTTGATTTGCATTTCTCTGATAATGATATTGAGCATTTTTTCATGTGACTATTGGCCATTTGTATGTCTTCATTGGAGAAATGTTTCTTTAGGACTTCTGCCCATTTTTGAATTGAATTGTTTGTTTTTCTTTCTTATAAATTGTAAAAGCTGTTTACATATTCTGGGAATTAAGCCCTTGTCAGTTTCATTTATTGCAACTATTTTCTCCCATTCCATAGGTTGTCTTTTTGTTTCCTTTGCTGTGAAAAAGCTTGTAAGTTTAATTAGATCCCACTTGTATATATTTGCTTGTATTTCTATTGCTTCAGTAGACTGTTCTAGGAAAACATTGTTGAGATGTATGTCAGATGTTTTGCCTATGTTTTCTTCTAAGAGGTTTATAGTGTCTTGTCTACATGTTTCAGTCTTTAAGCCATTTTGAATTCATTTTTGTGTATGCTGTGAGGGAGTAGTCTAAATTCATTGATTTACATGCAGCTGTCCAATTTTCCCTACACCATTTGCTGAAGAGGCTGTCTTTACTCCATTGTATGTTCTCACCTCCTTTGTCAAAGATTCAATGACCAAAAGTTTGTGGGCCTATTCTTGGTAATTTTGTTTATCCATTCATTGATGGATGGATATTGTTTGTAACTTTTGGCTACTCTGAGTAATACTGCTATGAATATCGATGTGCAAGCTTTTGTGAGAATATGTTTTCATTCTGTTGGCTGTACAGTTGGCCCGCCATATCTGTAGTTTCCACTTCATGGATCCAGATGGCTGATTGTAAAGGCACTCGAACATCCTTGGATTATGGTATCCAGGGTGGGGGATTCCTGAAACCAACCCCCCGAGGATTCTGAGGGATGACTCTATATATAGGAGTGGAATTGCTGAGCCATATATCTCTAAACTTTTGAGGAAACACCAGACTTCTCCAAAGAAGCTGCACCATTGCCCCTTTCCAACGGCTGCGTATTGTGGGTTCCTATTTCTCTGCCTCCTGACCGACACTTGTTATTGTCCATGTTTTGAGTATAACCATCCTAGTGAGTGTAAAATGAGATCTCATTTTGATTTTGATTTCGCTAGTGATGCTGAGCATCTTTTCATATGCTTATTGGCCAATTGTGTATCTATTTAAATCTTTGGCAAATTTAAAAATTGGGTCGATTTTCTTTGTATTGGTCAGTTGTAAGTATTTGTTTTATATCCTGGATACTAGTCTCTTATTAGATATATACTTTGCACAATTTTTCTCCTATCCTGCAGATTGTTGTTTCATTTTACTTTTTTTAAACTTTAGAACAATTTCTGTATAGGGGAGGTAATTAGATTTATTCTTTTTTTTTTTTTTTTTTTTTTTGCCAAGCATGCACTCTATCACTTGAGCTACCCCCTTACCCTTTCATTTCACTTTCCTGATGATGTCCTTTGTAACAAATAGTTTTAATTTTGATGAAGTCTATTTTATCTTTATTTTTTTTTTATCAATTGTGCTCTTGGTATTATATCTAGGAAGCCATAGCCTATCCTAGGACCACAAAGATTTATACTATGTCTTCTTTTAGAAAGTTTATACATTTAGTTTTTACATTTCTTTCTGTGATCCATTTTGAATTAATATTTATTTGTTATATAAAATACGGGGGTCCAGATTCCAGGTTCATTCTTTTGCCTGCAGATACCCAGATGTCTCTGAACCATTTGTTGAATAGACTATTCTTTCAATGGAGTGTTGTTGTTGGCACATTTGTGGAAAACTGACTGTAAATGTAAGTTTCCGCCCTGGATTTTTTATTGTGTCTCATAGATTTATTCATCCAAACTTATGCCAGTACCATAATGACTTGAGTACTATAGATTTGTAGTAACCTTTGAGTGAGTCCTCCAACTTTGCTCTTCTTTTTCAAGATTGTTTTGGCTGACCTGGGTCCCTTGCACTTCCATATGAATTTTGGCATCAGTTTTTCAATTTTTCCAAAGAAGTCAGCTGGAATTTTGTTAGGGATTCCATTAAATTTGTAGATCACTTTGGGTAGTCTTAACATTTTTAACAATATTGTCTGCCATTCCATGAATATGGGATGTCTTCCATATATGTAGATGTTTTAAAATTTTTTGGTGATACTTCAAAATGTTCAATGTACAAATCTTGTAAAATTTTGTTAAATGTAGCTCTCATTTTATTTTTAATGCTGTTGTAAATGGAAAGGCTGAGCTTCCTAAGGGTGGGACTATATATCAATTTATTTATTTCTAGGATTCCTACACAGCAAATACCCTAGGTTTATATTTGCTACATAAATCTATCCACAATTATTCCCACCCCCTTGTTATAAGAAACCAAGACCCAGGTTAAGCTACCTGAACACCTATGTGGTAGGGAGAAATAAGAACTTTGGGTGGGGCTTTGTGCAGGTTATACTGAGAGCTTATTCAGGATGGCTTCATCTTAATTTCTTTTAAACAATCCTTTCAGTGTATATAGTCAGGTACATTAAGAACATGACCTTTTGATGTGTGGAGGAGCTAAGACTATAATTTTCAAATAATATCTAGTGAGAATGTTGTTCTTGAAATCTAATTTGCATCAATCTTTGAAGATTTATGTTTCAGGAGCTTTGACTATATAATACCTGTCTTTATTCAATAACTACAACTGAATGCTCAAGCAACATGTAAGAGTTTGAGCAAACTGCCCCTGCCCCGTAGTGCTGGTTGGCTGCAGCTGTAACTGGAGTCAAGACTTACCTATCCCAGTAGGCCTGGGCTGATCTGCTCAAAGCGGTTCACCCAACAGTTTGTCGGTAGTCTTTTGGACAAAGACATAAAGCATTGATTTAAGGTTGCTGGAATGGAATCTATTTTATTAATATTAAGTAAGCACATATTGAGTGCTTACTGTATGTTGGGAATTGTCCTTCAGCCTCACATGAATATTATTTCACTTAAAACCTCTCATATTTCCTTGTTATTCGCACTTTACAGATAAGGAGACTGAGGAATACGTCTTCTCTCTTTTGGGGGGAGCTCATTATCAATGATGGGAAGTTGTAAGGAAAAAGATATTGATTCATCCTGAGAAAATATTTTTCTGAGTCAGCATTGAAGAGGGTGACCACTGAAGAGGGTGATCATTGTTTGACTGAGACGAGCCACGGGTTGTACGGAGTCAGCATCCTTGTCCTGGACACGGCACGTGTAGAGCTGCGTGGTGGGTGAGGCCGCGCGGCCGCGCAGGGAATGAGGATGCCGGGCCGTTGGGCTGTGCTCAGGCCCGGTGGGGCTTTCTCCTAAGGGAAGTGGACCGTCATTGACAGATTTTAAGTAGGGGAGTGGGGTGCTCTCGTAGATCACTTTTGTAGAATACTTAGAAACATTTAGAAGGCTCGGCAGGAGGTGATGTGATGAGTCAGAGTAGGGTGGCTGCGAGGTATAGCAGTGTTCAATTTTCAAGTGATTTTCAGTCCCAGGTTTGTGGATCAGTAGCCGTGTCACTTTGGATGACGCACTCAAGGAATTAAACAATTTATCTAATCAATTGAAGCAGTGAAGTACCGACTACCCAGGACTGCTGTGGAGATCCAGTGAGATAACGTGTGCGCAGTGTGCAGCGTGGTCCCCAGCACAGGGTCAGTGCTGAGGGAGTGCCAGTGAGTACCTGGTAGGTCAGGTGTGGGTGGTGGGACTCGTTGATTGAGGAAATTGGGCCCTGAAGGTGGGGTCCAGTCACATCTGTGAGTGATGGGCCTGAGCTGGGAGAGGGAGGGAGACATTGCCTCCAACCAGGGTCCCTGGGCAGGACGGCTATGGGAGGAGCACCTTGAAGTCAGCTCTTTGCAGGTGGAGTTGGAGGTGCCCTTGAGACATCTAAGTGCAATGTCACAATCACAGAGGAGGTCTGGGCCCGGGCTGTGTATTTTCCTATAATCTCAATCCCTGAGGACACTGAGGTATTGATCACTGAACGTGAAGACATACTTTACAGGACAAGTGAATAGTAGTATCATCTCTGTCATTAAACCTCACGTCTCTTTATTCATCAGTCACTTTGCTAATTGGGTACTTATAGAGCTCACTTTATCCTCACCTGGGCTCAGGCTCCACAGAAAGGAGCTGGTGAGTCTCCCTCTTTTCCAGAAGAAAACACATTTAGCTTGTAGACTTCTCTACCTCGCCAGACTTAGAATTTTAGTTTGTTGATTTAATCCTATTTTCTGTTGGCCATCTCCTGACAGGAGAGACGTTTTACCTCATGGTCAGGTTTCAATTAGCTATTACTGAGAATTGCTGATCTGTTCCATAGTGTATGTATTCTATTAACTTTGCAGAGTACTTATCATTTTTCTGTCTTTGACCTTTAATTTTGTTTGCCCCTTCAATGTTCTATCCTATTTGGGGCCTTATTTTATTTTTTAATTAAAAAATGTCTGTTAGCAGTTAAGAAAACAAAAGCCAAGAAAAAATGCACATGATAGCTAAATTTAGAAAGTATCTATTGTGTTTTCTGTCTCGGCAATGGAGGGTTCTAGAAATTCGTGAAAACCTTCATTACATAAGTTCCTTAAAATACTAATTAAGAAATAAGAACTTCCTTCCTCATCTTTCAAGCTGCACAGCTAATTGTCAAGAAAGTGAGGGGAAATCCTCAGAAGCCAAGACAAACCAGAAAGCAGGGATTCTGGGAGATACGTGAGCCTTAGAAGCCCTGGGGGGCCGGTTGGCTCCTGAACTGAGTTTCAGTTGCCCTGGCAGGAGGGCAGGAGGTGAGCCCGAGGCCTCTCACACTGGGAGTTGGATGGCTGTTCTTAAGTGAGGCCAAGCACATCCTGAGAATCCTGCTTTATAAAAGGGTGAATTAGAAAGAAAAAAAAAAAGCATTCCTCAAGGCAAGGAAGTAAGGAAAGTCAAATTTTTGGAAGCGGGGAAAAATAACATATCCAAAGTAAGGATATAGTTTAAAGCTGTTCTGGCATGAGAGTGACAACAAACTCCTGGCAGAAAATCACAGCTCCTCCCAGAAAGAGAAGTCGTGTTTTGAATGAATCAGTGGACAGCCATTCCGAAAAAGGCTTCCAGAGTCTTCTGGATCAAGATACTGGACCCAAACACCTCCCTTCCTTGTCTCATTTAAATAACCAGAAAGGCTTTAAAGGAAAGAAGCCATAATCATAGTTCTATTTATTGACATTACTATTTGCTAGGAATTCAGAGGTGACTATGGAGTTGTCTCCTCTTTTATGGACCTTACTTTCTATTTGACATAGTTAGGGAACTTGATGGAGGGTAGTGTTAGTCTGTTGCAATTAGCCAGGACAGGAGATTAAGAAAGCAGTGAAGGGTGCGTGACATTTTTAGCTGAGGACAGTCCTGTTCAGTTGGTTTGTAATTGCAGGCTCGTTGAGTTGTCACTGGAGGGAATTGATCTTATGGAATTTGGACTTAACTCAGGCCTCTTCAGAATGGACAAGCGAACCTGGAGAAAGACAGTCAAATCTATGCAGACATTAAAGTCCACGTGAACGTGCTGTATCCCTGAGCCAAAGATAGGACAAGTAGGCAGCACTTCTTGAGGACAGAGGAGTGGTTTTTAAGGTTATCCAAGAATGAATCCCAGGGAACCGGATGGCCAGTTGTCAAACTGTGACTTTGCTCTTTGGACGGTGTGCCCACCGAGGGTATTGGCCATTTATAGGTTTCCATTTCTCGTTAATACATGTCAGGTGATGAGGACGTGGGCACAAGCGTTTGACACCTTGTTGAGGTGAATTTGAGTACCTGCCTAGAAGCGCGGGCGCAGCTGAGGCTGCGTCATACATCTTGCCGCCCATCCCGCTCCCTGGCTCCGTGATCACGGCAGAGTGGTTCCTTATTGAGCTGTCCGTCTCCTCTGTGACATCGTAACCAAACAAAAGACTGGAGAGTATTAGCTTGGCTTTGTTCTTTTCCATCCTTCCCTTAGAATGATGATGACTGATAGTGGACCTAGTTACATTTGCAGATGATTTACAAGTAGTGCTGTCAGAACAAACCTTGTAATCCCCGCTGTGTGATCTAGAGAAGAAAGTTACATTCTTTCCAAATTGTTTTGATGCACTTATGTGGGAAAATGATGTACGTTTGAATATGTATTTCCTCTCTGAATCATCATGGCTAGAGATGAATATTTGTAGACATGGAATGAGTTTTCTGTATTTGAACTGTATGGTCCCCTAAATTCTCCCCAGCTTTTTAAAGTCATTACTGGAGTGCTAGCTCCAGAGTGCCCCAAAGCATCTACCACTGCCTGTTCTTCGGACACTGTGAGTTTCCATGTTGGAGAAGGCTGCTGGATGGTGAGGCATTCTCTGGCACATCTCTGGCTGGCTGATGTGAGCTTAGCACCCAAGACTTGGCAGACAGTTTCTAACCACGATCACGTCCATTTCTGGGACACTTATGGAGGATTTTACACCTATGCTAGTGGCATACGTTATTTCATTTAGTTTTCCCAACAATCATAATTAGATTTTTTCACCTGTATTAAAAAGGAAACTGTCAAAGCTAGTGACATGCAGACTTTGGACTGGAACACGGGTCTTTCTGATACCTGTCTCTGTTCCCTCCCTGGCCTATCCTTCCAAATGGCCAGGAGACTCTTCCTCAGTCTTGAGTTTCCCGCTGATTTTACCACTCTCTTTGTTTCTGGAGAGGAAAACAAGTCTAAACTTACTTTCCATTGGAAATGGAATGGAGAGTTAACGTTGGAAGCCGGGAGAGTCTGTCCTGTGATGAAGCGGTCTCCGAGCCACTTCCACTGGGATGTCACGTCACTGTCTGGGCCCCTTGCACAGCCTGTGCACAGGTGATAAGCCAGATGTGCCGAGCAGTCCTCCCAGACAGGGCAGTGGTTTGGAAATGAGTTTGGGGATTTGGTTTCATTATATATGTTCCTGAGGGTCTTGGCCTGACACTTCGAGTGGGAGCATTCCCAGTCACACAGACTCACTCTGGGCCCGTGCAGTCCTGACGTGGCCTCATCCTGAGGCTCAGGGCCCGTGGTGATGAGGAGCATTTTAGTCCAGGGTCTGCCGGAGGCTCTGACACTTCTGGGCTGTGGGACTTTGTCCAGGATGATAATAATTCCTCCCCGAGTTTCAGATTTCCTTGCCTGTGAGCCGGGGTAGTAATAGTTTCTGAAATGATTGTAATGATTCAGTAAGGGGCGCAGCGTGTGCTGGCAGGTAGCTGGTGTTTAAGGAGCAGAGGTCGCAGTTACACTGTCAGCCTCTCACTGTGTGCTCTGTGCTTTAAGAAGATGTGTGTTTGGTGAAAGTCCCGCCCAAACCCTAGGGTCTAGATGAACTGTTGTTCCTTTACTTTCCCTTCCTTTTCCTCTTTCCCTTCTCTGTGTCCCATGTTTAGGTAGCAGATTCCTTTATTTCAGGGAATACGGGCCTTTCTAGTAAAAGGACAGGCGGAACGCGGAAAGGTGGGGCCCAGAGGGGGTCTGGAGCGTCTGCACAGTGCTGCTTCCCTGCATTTCTGCATCCGGTCCCATCAGTGCACTAAGTCAGCCTTCCTCTTCCTTCCTGTGTCATTGGGTCTCTGTTTTAAGGGAAAATATTTTACGGGTCTTTTATCACTTACATGTTTCGTTCAGATGCGTGTTTCTTTTCTCCCTGTGCTTCAGCGTTCCGAGGAGAGAATTCAGCAGTGCAGCATCCTCTTCGAGCTCTATGAGTTGATGGGCTGCCACTGCAAATCCGCCTTCTTCAAGCGGGTGGACCCCGTGCAGCGCGCGGCCCCCGGCATCCCGGAGCCTGGCGGGAAGAGCTGCTACCGACTCCTTCTGCAGACGCTTCCTGGCTACAGTCTGTCGCTGATTCTGCAGGACTTCAGCAAAGGTGTTGGAACTAAAACATCGCTTCAGTCCCATTAACCATGCCTGGTTTGGGCCCTGCTGTCCTGTCTCATCAGGGTGAATTGTGATTCGTTTAGAACATGGCTCAGCAGACTTTTTCTGTCAAGGGCTTGGGAGTCAATATTTCAGGGTCTGCAAAACTCCTGATCTCTGGTGCAGCTGCTCAGCTCTGCTGTTCAGACGCCAGAGCAGCCGGACAATCCACACACCCACAGAGCTTTATTAACAGCGGTGGCTGGGGCTGGATTGGGTGTATGAACAGCAGTTTGTCCCCACAGCCTCCTCACTATTGACGCCTGCACCAGAGCGTACATTTGCGACAATGGGTGAACCTGCACTGACACGTCATCATCACCCAGAGCCCAGATTTGACACTAGGATTTACATTTGGTGGTGTGCACTCTGTGGGTTTGGACAGATGTACAATGACATGTATCCACCGTCACAACATCATACAGAGTAGTCTGTCTTAGTGACCCTAAAAATGCTCCGTGCTGCACCTCATTCATTGCTCCTTCCCGTCTAGCCTCTGACAGCCACTGATCTTTTAGTCTCTGTGGTTTTGCCTTTCCCAGAACACCATACAGTTGGAATCAGACAGTTGCACAACCTTCCCAGATTGGCTTCTTTCACTTAGTAATATGCATTTAAGGTTCCTCCATGTCTTTCCATGCCTTGATAACTCATTTCATTTTAGCACCAAATAATGGTCCATTCTCTGGCTGGACCACAGTTTATTTATCCATTCACCCACTGAAGTACAGCTTAGTTGCTTCTGAGTTCTGGTGATTATGAATAAAGCTGCTATTAACATCTGTATGCAGATTTGTGTGTGGACACAAGTTTCCATTTCGTCGAGTAAACACCAAGGAGCACAGTTGCCGGATCATATGGTAGGAGTATGTCTAGTTTTGTAAAAAATTGCCAGACCGTCTTCCAAAGTATCTGGGCCATTTTACATTCCCAACAACAATGCATGAGAATTCCTGATGCTCCACATCCTCACCAGCATTCGGTGCTGTCAGTGTTCTGCGGTTTGGCAGTTCTGACAGGTGTGCAGTGGTACCTCGCTGTTTCAGTCTGCATCCCCTTGATGACAGATGCTGTGGAGCATGTTTCCATAGACTTCTTTGGCATCTAGATTTCTTCTTTGATGAGGTCTGTGTTCAGGCATTTTGCTCATTTTTTAATCAGGTTATTCATCCTTCTTGTTGAGTTTAAAGAAATTTTGGTATATTCTGGATATCAGTCCTTTATCAGTGTGTCCCTGCCCTTCACCTGCAGCACCAGAGTTGTCCTTTGGGTCTCAGTGGAGTGTCAGCTCTTCAAAGAGGTTCCCTGTTTTCCTTCAGCCTAAATATTGTCCTGGTATTTTTCACTTTCATTGACTCATTTTGTTCTTTTTAAATAGCATTTCCCATAATTTGTAAGTACATTAAAAAAAGGGGCAATGATTGAACACAGCCTCCCCCACCAGGCTATGTGCCCTGTGAGAGCAGAGGCCCTGTCCCCACTCACCGTTTCCCATGACAGCACATTGCACATGTCCATGTAAAAGTGTGTAACGTGGGGCTAAACCTGATGAGCAGCTATGACGACATGTTTTGGCTACCATTTATTGAGTAGACTTTGTTTCTGATATTAATTATTAAATCACATGAATGAAACTTGTTTGTTTTGAAAAATAAAACAACAAAGCACACTTCCATGTGATTGGTACTTTCTACTTAGCCTTCTGACCCAGGAGGGTATGTTCACCATCATTTTGTGGAGGAGTTTGGGGAGGTAAAGTAAGAGAGTGAGATCAAATAAAGTAAAAATGATAATTATCAGTTGGCTTTATTTTCACTAAGACATAAAAGTTACTTTAAACCCTATCTCAGCTGTTGTTCTGTTGTTTTAAACATTTCTCATAGAATTAAATGGAAGCCCACTAAACCCTGAAAGGGAAATTGTGTGCTCAGGTCCTAAAAAGTGTTTATGTCTATTTCTTGGAATGCACAATTTCCCTGCTGGTTACAGAAAGTCGAGGCGGGAACACAGCCGTGCGCTGTGTGTGTCTGCCGGCTTCACGGGCTGCTCACTGTCATTTTCATTTTCTTGTGTTGCAGTTTATGAAGGTTTTCCATGAGATATATTGCTCAGCCTTTTCCTGATTGAAGGATTGAATTTTCCACAGGAAATCTTATGAAAGAGAGTGACAAGGCACATGGGTTTCCCAAAAATGAATAGTTGATGTAATAAACTCTCACTATGGTGAACTTTTTTAATACAAGCCAGTTGAAAATTTTATCACTAGGTCATATGCCACAAATCTGTCTTAAGAATAAAAAGATTCAAATTTTATAGAAGAAGCAGTTTGAATCAAGTAATAATTATGATTTGTACAGTATTTGGTGTTAGAACTTATACTCACTCTTAACATAATTGCCTGTGGTAGGAACTGGATCATTATTTATTTATTAAAAAAAAATCCACTAGGTGCTATTTGTCCCATTCTTGATGCGGCAGTGCTGAGGTTAGTTAAGTTGGGCCATTTAGGATTCTTAGCTAGGATTTCCGGATATTGATTTCAGCCTTTTTATCTTTTTTACAATCTTTTCATTTGTGTCGGCCTTTGGTCTTTTGACAACGTGGAAATACTGCACGGATCTGCCTTTCCCTTTTTTCCTGTCTTTGTGGGAAAAGATTTCTGTAAGAGAAACTACTAGGATATTAAGGATTTTGTGTGGGGTAAGTTCGGTCAGTTCTAAGGATTTAAATTAATACGTATTTAAATTGCTATTCAGCTAATGACAGTAAAATTATAAACTAACTTAAGTATACATCAGTAAGTATAGTAAAATAAGCCCATCACCCAGATTAAGGAATTCACAAACTTTTCCATATTTCCTTTATTCAGACCTTTGTCCTTTTATTTGTCCTTTGTTGAAGTATTTGACAGCAAATCCAAGAAGACATGTCATTTTACCCTATGTACTCAAGTAGGCATGTCTGAGAAATGAGGGCCTTTTCTTTGATTAGGTTTTTCCATTTGACTTATGTGCTTGTTAAGTACCAGCTGTATCAGGCATCTCACTAGGCATTAGGGATCCTTGGGGCAATGAGACAATCCTGGCTCCCAAGGAAGTTAAGCGCTGATGGAAGAAACCAACACAGGAGCTTGGGTGCCTCACTTAAGGTCCCTGCTGGATGACACCAATTGGACAAAATTTGTGCACAATACAGTAGGATTCACAGAAGGGACTGGTCAGACTTGTAGGGCAGGCAGTGAGAGAGGCGGTCAGCAGGGCTACAAGAGGAGGAATCATTTGATCAGAATCTGAAATCCTTTCTGCCAACCTTTCTACCAAGCCCCCAGGGCCCATCACACACAACCCTGTGCTGTAACTGTTTTTGATTCCAGTTACCTCATCTCCTTCAGGAAGGATTTTAAGGTGGAAAATATTTAAAATCAGTAATTGTTACCAGAAGGGACAGAGAACAAGGAAAATGGAAACAACACAAATGTCCATCAGCACATGACTGGATAAAGACGAGGTGATACATATATACAATGGAATACTACTCAGACATAAAAGATGCCATTTGCAGCAACATGGATGGACCTGAAGACTGTCATTCTAAGTGAAGTGTGGTGGAAAGAGAAAGAAAAACGCCATATGACTTCATTTATGGGGAATCTAAAATTAATAGCAATAATAATAAGACCACAAATGAACTAAATATTATTTTGATTTCTTGAATATGTGTAAGTACATCTGACTGTCCTTTGTGATTTGATTACCATATTCTGTTTATTATTCTTTTGTAGATGTCCTTATTCCTCTGGTAACTGTAATTTTAAAAATCTAAAGCTCTAATCTGTTCTTAGAAAGAATAATTAGTACATATATGTAAACTAAAAAATGCAGTATGCTCTATACATGTATTTACATGCAATACGTGTATGTGAAGTTGAACTGTAAAAATTCTACCTAATAAAACTGAAAAAGGAAAAAAATAAAAAATTTATTTAACAAAATCACCCCTCTTTAGATATTAAAACGTTCATTTCTGAGATTCTGTGAAAGACAGCATGGAAGTAGGTTTTTAAGATTTTCTCCTTGTTCCTCGGTGAGCAGCCTGGGCTGCACAGATTGGCCGCCACAGGCACCCAGGACTTGCCGGCTTGCTCCTCACTTGTTGGGAGGAAGATTAGCTGCTTCAGGAATATTTATGTTCTTAGAAGTTGCTGAAAACCCCACAGAGCTTCTGTTTACATGGAGTGTATCTGTCAATATACCCCATTTTAGAAATTAGAACAGAAAATTTAAACTCAAGAACTGACAAGCACACGCTGTCCCAGAACATGGTCAAAGCAGTGCTGCCACGGTGGCGTGTGTTGGTTCTAGGAAAAATGCACCGTACTCTCAAGAATGAGGGTGAACCCACAGATCTCATCTCAGCAATGATATGAAGAGGTGGGAGCCAAAGCCCCTAAAACAGTGCTGAAGTCCCCAGATGTCTCAGAACACACAGAGCCATGGGATCAAGAATCCAGTGCCTCATGGATCATCAGCCGTAGAGACCGCGTCCTGGGTCAATAGGAGCAGAAGAAGGGATACCAGGCACACCGACCTATTGACAGCAAAGCTTTAAAGGTTTTGAATTGACTGAAAGTTTGGCAAAGATTTGCATTTAGACTAATACATTTCCTCTCCTGGAGACGTTAGAAGGAAAACACTGATTAATAGAGGATGATTGTAATGGATTAATTATGATACTGATGACATGGGCTGCGAACACTAACCCTGCACTCAGTGTAGAATAAGCCTTTTATGTACACACTTCATTAGGTCTCCACACCCCTGCAACGTGGCATTAAGCACTCATACAACCATGAAACCAGTGACTATAAAACAGTCACAAGCCTTCCTCTCCAGCATGAGGTAGCAAAACCAGCAAGGATTTTCAATGACAAAAGCCAAAATCATATATTTTTGGGAAAGAAAGCAAATGAAACACAGAAGAACAATAAGCCAAAAAAGCAGATGGAATGGAAAATTTTATTGAAGAAAGCAATGATTGATTCAATTAAAACAGCTAATGTCCCTGGTATAATTCAACCATCAATCCAAATTTTTGGAAAAATGGGTTGTGAAATTACTGTCTCATTTAATATTGGAATTCCTATTTGGACCAATTTGATATGCATCACTGGTGTGAGGTTAGATATTTAGGTAATTAACAATATTCCTATTTTTTAAGTTAACAGTAAACATAACACAGGACTCCAGATTTAGGGAGAGAATGCAAACAACTACTATCATACTCCATCCAGTAAGGACACGTGTCCCTGCGTCACCAAAGCAATGAGAATTTGCAGAAAGAAAACACAGTTCTCCAATTGTGACAAATACGAGACAGTGAGCCATGAATTACGAGAACTAGCAACTGTTTAAATGCCATGGGCAAATTTTTTTTATCATCTTGAAAACATCACTGATGTTCTAGGTAAGAAAAAGAATTGTTTTACTAACAAATCCAACTGACACAGGTGTTTTTCCAAGTGAGAAGGTGATTCTAAAAAGTGCAGTAAAATGAGTAAAGATGATCTGCGCAGTGACGGAGATGGTCTTAGACTAACCAGCATCACGATTCCTGGTTTTACACTTGCTCTCTGCTCGTCATCTATGACGCAAGAACTCATGAAATGATATTTTTTTTTTTTTAGGGAAAAAAAGATTAATAAAATGTAACTAGAAGATGTGGTATGTAAAGAGGAAATGAAGTTGTCTAACCTTATAATGCAGCCAGTGTAATGTAGCACTTTTTCGGGCACTAGAATTTTTTAATTCATGGTTTATTTTATACCCTATTTCTATCCTAAAGGAGACACTTAAAGTTTTCTACTTTATTCAACATATCTTGTGAGGGTTGTGATATACACTGGTATGGTAGTTTTCAGAGATTCAAAATCGCCTCTGTGGTTGTGGTCAGGAAAGACAAGGCTCCCTCACAGCTGCGACGGAGAAGGAATCCCCGGTATCAGCCTCCGGGCAGCTTCCGAACCGCATCTGCTTGCACTTGGCACAGGACACCATAAGCAACTGTAACTCTGACAAGGAGATTTCCCCGGGGACCTGGGAGGTGCTCAAACATTGTGAAGCCACTTGTTTCGCAGTTAGGTAAGGGTTGGAAAAATAGTTTATTAGAAGTGACTCCCTTTGTATGTGCCTTTTGTCCTGAGAGGTCACTAATTAGCATAGAATATAAAATACCCCATAATATAAGAATTTGGGTACCCCATCTTTCCATCTACCTGTCTATTTGTTTATCATATTTATAGTTAGGTTACATTTTCTATGACGTTCACTTCCGGGCACCAGAAAAGAAAGGTTACAAAATATTTATTGTAAATACGGGGGACTGGGTCTAAGGGTTAAAAACCACTACTGCTAACAATAAAAACCATATAATAATTTTAATCTCAGTTGCATTAGACCTTCCAGAATTAATCCCTCAATTTCACTGTTAAAACAGTAATGGAATCTCTGTCCTTCCAAGACTCGGGCCTGATCACCACCCATCCAGACATCTGTCTGTGGGTCCCTAATTGTCCTCGAGGCCCCCGAACACACCATACGGGGTGAACTTTCTTCAGTGTCTACTGTAGGGGAAACCTGGTAGTCCCAGGCACTGTCCAGGATTCACACCTACCTGCAAAAATCAAAGTCTGTGACTGAAACGGGACAACACAAGTGGTGTGATAGGGCTGAAAGCTCACCAAAAACAGGTTTGGGGGCCTAACCCAAGCCATCCGGCTCCTAACATGAAGAAGGACAGGGAGTCCCAATTAGCCACAAGACTGGGGGGTTTCATTACTCCATGAATAAAGGATTTGTGCCAGTGCCACCTTTAGACAGGGAACCCCAGAACCCAGACTTGGAAGCATCCTGTCCCCTACCCTCTGAACAAATATTCTCTCAAGACACGTAGTGAGAGATGGGAGCCCCGGTGAGCTCTGGAATAAGATGCAATCTGAAAGACTGCTGGTAACAAATGGTGTGGAGCTCGGGCAGCCCCCAGGGCCACCAACCATTCTGGTACCACTGATGCCCACACTTCCAACCACAACAGTTTCTTCAGGACACTTAAGCACAATAACCATCACACAAAAATGGTTGCTTAGACATGTTTTAAGGGAAATAACATTATGAGAATGCCAAATTCATGACAAGTCAGAGTAAAGACCCCAGAGTATTTACTGAATGAGATCTCACGTGTGCTCCGCATGAGCTTTAAACCCTTAGGACACAGTCATGGAACAGTAGGCATTTTCTTTCTTTCCTCCAAGTTAGGTTTGCTGGAGAACTCCGTAGACACAGGAAGACTCTGGATCCCACCTCTACTACTTACACAAAGGGCACAACACGTAGAGAGGTATCAGTGCTGGTGCGACCGGCTCCAATGTGCGCACTCCTGTGCCCAGCTCCCCCCACAGGAGCAGAGACCCCCAGGAGCAGAACCCCCACGGGCACTGCAGTGCCTGCGAGAATCAGGAGTCTGATGAGTGAGCCTGGGGCGGGCAAGACAGGAAGCAAGCACCGCTCCCTCACGCTCTGCAGGTGATCTCTGTGTCATCTTGAATAAATACAGTCAGCATTAAAGATGTTTGACCAGAGGGTAAAAGGTAAGTCCTCCCCAAATCTCCTCGCATTCCTTTAGCAGGAGTCCTGTTAGAACACATGGTGACAAGAGACGCTGGCTTTACATGCGCAAGTTGCCCTCAGGGCTGCAGGGGAGGCCACGGTGCTGCCTCTGCCCCACCTCCTGCCTTCGTCCCGCAGACCTCACAGGGGCCGCTGACTCGTTTCTCTGACTTTCTCTCCTTGGTTGTGCTTCTCTTCTAGCTTTTAAGAGCTCATAAGAACCTCACCAGAAAATCTTTAACAATGAATGCAAATCAAATGAAATCAACCACAGAAACACACTGCCTTCATCATTACTTTACATTTTAGGAAGAAATTCTTGAAGACGACTCCCTGACCTGAAGGGATGGATGGAGGAGGAAAGAAAAGAAGGCAAGCATCTTTGGCCCATAAAAAATGAGAGGTAACCAGATGGTGGCTAGTTTTCATTGCACCTCTCTGCCCGCCTCAATTTCACATGCCCCTCCCAACTCAACTCATCGGAACTCCACTGAAGGAGACGGCTTTGCAAATTTATTGGAAGCCAAAGAAATCGCTTGAGAAATAGTCTCCCAAACCCAGCGAGAACACTGAAAGCTGACCAGTGCCAGGATCTGAATACTAAAACACACAGATTCAAACTCCGACACCCTCCCTGGTGGGTGTACTTACAGTGAGGGTGTGGCCGTGCAATTTGTCAGCATCCAACATATAAAAATGAAAGGAACACCAGTTTTCAACATCACAGTCCCTCTGAAACTACTGGTAGTCAATTAGCGTTTGTCGGCAGCAAAAGTCGATTTTCTCCCCTGCACGTGGAGGTGAACACACAGAAGAGACTGATGATCTCCGCTGCGAGTGTAGCTAAGTGTGTCTAAGCAAACTGGCTCCATCAGCCTTCTGATGAGCAGGGGAGTGTGTGAGCCGCGGAGCTCTGCAGACTGATGGCCAGGCAAGGAGGGCGCTTCCTTACATTGGGGAGAAAAACGCGGAAGCAGCACTCTCTGGAAATAAATTCTAATTAAAATTTCAGTTGCGCTTCCTGCAGCGTAACCCACGCCAATAGATGAGGCTCCCTCCGTGCTATCCAGTCATGTGAGCCAGGCTCATTATTGTACCTGTGTGTTTGGTTTAGCAAGTGAATCATGTCTGTTTTCTGGAAATTACATGAGGGTGGAAAACCTTCCAAACATGTTCATTTATTTGCTGTGGAATTTGTTTAATCCTCTTGAGAGCATTTACAATGACAACTTTCTTAAATAAGCATCTTTGCCCGAGAGAGCTTCCCAGGCACATGCGCCGAAACCTAGGACAACGCAGAAGCAAAATCAAAACCGTTAATAAATAATAATATGTCATAGAACTAACCACCAAAATTATATATATTAAAAAAAAAAAAGCCAGGGCTTTATGCTGTCCAGGGTTTGAATCATTTATTTAACGTGTCAATTGTTACAAGAATAAACTTTTCTACATGTAAAACCTCCTCAGAAATCTTCAACTACTATTCAAGAAAAATATCACAGAAAATTTCTGAAAAGTATTTAAAGGAAAATCATTTTTAACTGAATCATATTCTAGGCACACTGAATAAATTCTCTTTAGAGAACTCCTACTTTTTTTTTAATAAATGACCTATAAAAATACACACAGCATTAATCAGTAAATCTTCATTCCTTATTTTTAAAATTCTTAAGGCATGCTATTTTTTTTTAAATCAAATGAGGAGGTATTCGCAAGCCAATGGACAACGGAATTACCTAAGAGGACATTATAAAGCAGCAAGAGCAACTAGCACTTTGCCAAGCATTCTGCCTGAGAGTCACTCGTACCATCTCATTTTGACCTGACCGCTTGAAGGTGAGCTCCATCAGCCCATTTAACACATGAAGAAACTGAGGCTCTGGGTGGTCATGTTTCCAGTACTTAGTGGAGCCAGGATCCAAACCCGGATCACTGTCTATAGAGCCTGTGCCTTTACCAGATCACACTACATTTCTCACACTTCAAATGCACTCAGTCCCCGAGGTAACACACCTTCCTTGCGTTTCTAAGAGTTTTAGGAAGTACTGAATTACAAAGACTAATCAGACATTTGTGTGGGCTAATTTTTTATTTTCTGATTTTCCTGAATCAGTTCAGGCTGAATTCATACTACTTATGAGGAGAAGTCCTGAGGCAGAGGAGAGAGGGGAAGATAATCCAGACATAAACAATTTCAAGAGATCCACTTCATCAAGGAAGCAAAGTATTAAATAAACCACTTCAGCAACACGCTTGTCAATAAACCTTGGTGTCTCTGTCTCAGCCTGAAGGAGGGTAAGCCCTCCACCCCATCTGCCTTCCAGCCACTTACCCTGTATGATCTTGGTTCCCTCACCTGTGACACGTGTTTTCTCCAGGGAATCTTTGTAGAGATTAAACGATAAAATTATATGCATAGGGGATACTTATTTGTTAGACAGTAGGCACTAAACAAATAATAAAATTATTTTATTTCATGAAAATGGGAGGTAGGTCTCCCAATTAAACATTCCTGATAGAATCCCAACAAGAACTTTAATTTATCTGCCAGAAATTGTAAAATAACATTTCTTTTTTAAAGGCTGTATCCATTCACCCTACTTTTTACCAATCCTGGCTGTTATCCTGAAAATCTATTCCCAGAACTTGGCATCCATCTCCCATATTTAAATCCTTTAATTTTGAAATTATGATGAAGCTTGGGCACATAAAGATTCACACCATAATTCACAGAATAAACAAAGACCAGAGGAACAGGGCCACTTCCAGACCCCATGTGCTCAGGACAGGCTCCAAACTTCATAAAATCAGATGCATGCTGTTTGAAGAGAAAGAAAATTGAATGTGATCAAGGAGGCTGACATAGAGCACTGGCCGGCTCAAGAGACGACTCCTTCACCCCTCATCTGACTTAAGTCATCTAACAGTTATCAGTTGAGCTCTAACTAAAAGTAAAACAGGGGTAGGGTTGAAAAGTAAATTTTTTCCTACAATATATACATATTGTCAACTAAAAATTGGCACTTGTCATCTGCCTCTGATTTGATTAAGTCATGAGCCACTGCAGCTGCTGACCTTCAACACCCTCTGAAAATAGTTCTGTGTGGAGATCAGTAATGGGGCGCTCTGTGCTCTGGGAAAATGGGCAGAAAAGCCTTCAAATAGTTAGACATTTTCAGGAAATTTTAAGAGCCCAAATTCTTGCATTTCATCCTATCTAGAAAAGCACTAAAATCATTAACAGAGACACCTGTTCCTCGACTAACAGCAGCCTCTGACTTAACGTATACTTGACTGCACGTCCCCCTTCAATGAAATCTCATATACTGCTGAGCTCCCCCTCATCTTCAGAGCAGTTCCTCCGAGCTCTCTGAGATGCTGTCACCTGGGTTCTGGTCCTCATTTTGCCCCAGATAAAACTTAACCCAGAACTCTCACGTTGTGTGGTTTATCGACAGTACCACAAAAATTAAGCTTACATACTTGAACTCATAGTAAACATTCAGTATCAAATATTTCTTGACTTAAATTACTTTTTAAAAGTAAATAATTATTCCATTTCTTAAATATAGCATCTTTAAATATAAATTAATAGATATCTGTGAATCTTAGGAAAATATGTTCTGGAAAAATTTTTAGCTAATTAATAAAAAAGCTATTGTGTGGAGTTTTAGAAATTCAGAAGTGGAAAAGAATAGTATTGTAACTCAAGTTCTTGTTTTAATTGTAGAGATCCTGAGGCCTCAAAAGACATATAAAGTTTCCTGATTTTATACACTGTCCTTTATCAGAAAGCCTAGAACTAAGTTCCTGGTCTTTGAGAAACCAAGACTTTCTCTGCTGGTGCAGGGCTGAACTTTATGAAAATGGGTGGTGAGAAAGAACCAGAATGCGGGGGCCTGGGCGAGGCAGTGGAAGGAAGGAGGGTCTAACCTGGTCGTGGGTGAGAAATAGGCTCCCACAGTGCTGGTGTGATGGGCATCCCTCAAGTGCCTGAAAACTACTATTTAGCACACCTGCCACCGAAAAGCACACATGCTGTTTAACTAGAAGGCTGACCAGGAGGTTTTCTCAGTGACACAACAAGCTATTTTCATGTTAACTCTACAACTACAGGAAGAGAAAGAATAGAAAGCTGATATTAATTATTAATAATTTACACCAAGAACCAAGGAATTTCCAGGAGAAATATAAAGACTTGTTGGAAGTTTCATTATGTAAACTTACTGCCAATTCAGTTGTCTTAAAAATTGTTCTATAAAATATATTGTCCTTTGCTGTTCCAAATCACATTTGAAAGAATAATGTTTCTTAAGGGTGTTTCTGGAATTTTCTTCTATTTCCTAACACCAAATCTCAGAGCTTTAAAGAAATGGAGGGTTGGAATTTCGTCCACTCTTCTCTAGGCAATTTGTTTTTCCTGCAAAGAACAAGGTGGGAATCACACAGAAAAGCATTTGAGCATCAGGCTGCTTACATTTCCTCCGGGAGTCTTGGAAAATAACGTGGAAATGAACAGCAGGACAGAAACCTGGCGGGAGGGTCACTGGCTAGAAGGTGAGAACAAATGTGTTCTCCAACGTGCCCTGGTAGCCACTAGTTTAAATGAACCGAGCAATTGTTCCAGCATACAAGCACTTCTACGTGAACATCTCAACCGTTACCAACTGCTCACTGCAGCCCGAAGCAATGGACGGACTGCAGAGGCCCCCGGCGGCTCATTGTGGTGTCTTACACCATGTGCAGGATGATCAGTTCCTCCCCGCCCACTCCCTCCCCTCCCCTCGAGGGAGATGGCTGGTCCTGAGTTGAGCTTACCTCATAGCAAGCTGTCTCTCAGCCCTCTGTCTAAAGCAAAATAAAAGCAAGAAAGCTACATGGGACTTTACAGAACCATCCCAAAAGGGAACTGAAGCACATTTCTTCCCTCCTTTCTGCTGCCTGGAATGTGGACCTGATGGTTGACCCTCAGGCAGCCACTTTGGGCCATCAGGTTGATGGGCTGAAGATAACAGGCATCTTGTTCTCTGACCCAGGGGCCATCATGCAAACCAGCCGTGGGCTACCGATTGCTTGACTTCTTTATGTAAGAGGGAAATACAATTTTAGCATGTTTAAGCCACTGCTGTTATCTGGGGAACTAGGTGTTGTGCATTGCCATGGTAAGACCTAATAATAAAGTTAAATATTCACCAAAAACTATTTACCAAATAGTTAATAAGTGATAAAGTGTTCTTGATTTTTGTTTTAATGCTATGAAATGTAAATCGGGTTTCAGCATATGCCAATAAAACAAGACACTGTGGAGATGAAGCAAAACAGAGTTTGTAGAACAGAGACCCAAAGCATCCTCCTCTCCAAGGCACAGGAGTACAGCCGTGACTATACATGCCAAGGCTGGAGTCACATTGGCTCCCTGTTTTCCATGTCTTGGGTTGTGTTCTGTTTCTAGCCTTGGGAAAATGGATAAGACTGCTGGTCAAATCATTTCAGGAGCAGCTTCCATCGTGTAGAACCCATGTCTCTTCCTTTCCTCTGCCTCCTGGAATGTTCTGACACAATTAATCACTCCAGCCTTCTAAACTGAGCAAATGGAGCTCAATCAATCTGCTTTTAGACAGAGCTAAAAGTAGACATTAAAAAGCATAACTAGGAAATCTTATTTTCCAGAGGTCATTGCACAGATGAAATAGGATAATATCTGTGAATCACTCTGTAAACACTAAGTACAATACAAACAATATTAGTACTGATTCTATGTTACATTCATCAATAGAGGAATACAGAACCCTTTCTTACCAGAAGGAAAAGGTGCTTTGTAATTTTCTGTCACTTTAATTCTTCAAAAGTTTCTATAAAATTGATGTGCTTAAAAAAATCAATGCACATTTGGAAATAATTTTAATTCTTTCATCTCCCCCGGTTTAACACATATCAAGAATGTTACCATTTCTAGATATTTTATTTAGGAAAGCTTTTGGTATTCATGAGGCACAGAGCACGGCAAATTGTCAGTATCACTCAGGATAGGAAAACCATTTTTGATACCCGAAGTTGGAGACATGAAGAAGATGCCTGACATGTCCCACTGACCTTTCAAGCTATTCTTTTTCAAACACTTGTTTCTTCTTGGTCCAGAACAGACACGCATTTGTTGATGTGAGACTCTTTAAGTGAAAAGGTCAACCCATCATTACCACTTTAAAGACTGAAACCTTACCCTCCTCAACCATGTGGACATAGCATCCTTACTGATTCCTAACATGAAAAATGACCATCGATGACATCTCAGGATGCTCCAATGCAGAGGTTCTCTGCTGCAGTGAGGAGGAAAGAGCCTTGTGCTTCAAGATGTACTTACTGTCTGTAGCTCACTTGGCAAGACACGGCAACTTGTCTAAGCTAAAGCTTAAAAGTGGAGAATAGAGACAACATCCATGGCAAAGGGCAATCGGAGGCTAATTCCTTGGCCCCACTTCATCGCTTCTCAAGAGCCTTGGGCAATACCTTGAGAAAGGCAGCAACGTGGTACCCAATTCATCAAAACCTGCACCTCCTACTAGTTGACAGTAAAGCAAGTGTCATCTGGCTCAACAGATCTCCCTGTGTCTCTACAGTGTACGGCTACATTTTCTTTATTTTCTCTGTTGGGGGACACTCCATTTTTGAAAATCCCCCTCCCTGCAGTAGAAGTTCTTAGTTTCCCAATCAGAATGCAGGCTTGAAGGGGAGATAACAGAGCTGACAAAATATAGATCACTATTTATTCCTTGATATATTTTCGGCACATGGAATAAAAATCTTTGGGTCAGTTGGACATCAAGATCATATCTAATTTACACAATTGTCAACTGTCATTTTACTACCAGCTCCTGAAACAGTCACGTGGTCACTAGTTTTTTTTTTCCTTACCTTGACCCATGGATTCGATGATTTCTAAACAGACACAATAGATTTTTGAAAAGAAATCTGTTTCACCTTTTGCTTTTAAACCTAATTTGTGTACCTGACCCTGACTTCACTCTAACATTCACAAAAAGCTATCCAAAGACACCCCCTTTTGACATCATCTCTAGATGTCTTGAATACACTGCTGAGCTGATTCTTCCAGATCATTAAAATATATATGCACATTATGCTGTGGTCCTCTTCAATTTGTGGTGTTTTCAGTAATCATTACCTCTTTGGATACTTTATTACACATTTAGCAATTCTTTATCCAATTCAGTTACATTAGTATATAAGATTTCAAAAGAACTGGTTTCTCAAAATGATGATATTTAACATCTATGGCCTTTTCTTAATCAAGTAATTCTATAAGGCTGTCAATGGCAGCAGTGAACTTTGTGTGTGGTGATTGCTGCTTCAGAGTCTCCGGTGCTGCCCCAAGATCTTGCAGGTGTTTACGCATCCTTGTGAATGTCAACACATCAGTCTAATAGGAGCTGAAATTAAACTACCTGGATGCTAATTTTTCTTTTTAAAAACAATAAACTCAATTTCCCCTACTAATTCTTTATTGTTTCTTATACTGAGTCTCACCACTTTTCCTAATATATATGTTTTGTGGGGAGGGGGGCACAGCCCTGAATGCGTGCAGACAGCACCAACTCTATAAGATTAACCAGAGGTGGCCGTGGATGTTATGTGACTTCAGCCACTGAGCACGAGCACCTGCTGTCCCTCCGACTGTTCTGCCTCCATTGCTGACAGCCCTGAAGGTCACTGCCTCTTGTAAAATTCTACAACATTACAGTTCATATATTTTTAAAAGGTATCAAATTGTGAAAGTCGTCTGTTTGTGTAAAATGGGGGGTACTTGCCTTTGCTCATTTCAGGCTAAACTAAGTCCAGAAGGATACACACACACACACACTCAGTTCTGAGTGCCCCCAAAGAAAAGTATAAAAGGCTTCGGGACAGTGGTGGCACTCAAACCTTTGGAATTTTGAGCTCTATGAAAATATCACTTATTCAGAAATTAAGCATTATAATTCTAGGCCAAGAGAATCAGAATCCCCCACAAGTTACTTACCAGAATATTTTTAAAGAAACTATCTTCCCTAAAATCCAATGATAAATCAAATATCAATGGAAAGAATATAGATCAGTAATATCAAGCAACAATTTCTACACTAATGCTGATTAGCCATCAGCCCAAACCAAAGGACATAGAAATCAGACACCTGGAGATAAAGAGATGGAAGAGAGGTATTAAAAAGCAAGAATATAAAAGAAGTAATGGCCCTATGGAAACCTGCTCATTTTTTTGAAATAATTACTTGGTTAAAGGAACTCACTCTTGAGGATTTGAAATGCACCAAGGGGAAATCTAGCAGGGAAAAGGAGCAGAAGCAGGTCTCAGTTTTCTCCGAGGCTGATCCTAAATGAAAAAAAAAATCCTTGGCTTCCACAATACACAACCTGCAGTGATGTCTAAGCAGAAGAGTGAGGAGGAGAGAAAACCGAAAGTGTGTGGAAGCCATGCTTCACCAACACTGCTGGAAACACAGAATTGTGGTGTTGGGGCAGTGCCCGACCGATATATATATAACAGCAGGAATAAGCTCTAACTAGGTTTCTGAGCGAAAAATGCTTTTAGCTTTAAATCTACTCAAGTAAACATGCAGAGATATCATGGTAAGTGCTTGAGATGAAGCCTTGCTGTTTAGGTGACATAAGGGAATGCTTCTACACTTGTTCCATTTTGGAAACATATGTGAGTGGAAGCCAACCTTCACCTAGGTTTTTGAGAACCCAGAGATTCTGGCCTCGGGGAATTACGGTACTTACATATATAAAGGGAGCCACAATCTCTAGGAGGCTTTTCCATTCCAAAGAGATTTCACTTGAAACCGGCTTTCAGAATCATGCTGAGAAATCAGAGTTAGTGTTTCTATATGTCACTCCACCTTTTATGCTGTATGAAAGAACTCCACACCACATGCTCAATTTTTAGATATGTATGAGTTTGGAAGCCATCATTCAACTAGCTAATTGGGAACCCACAGTTTCTGGGATAGGGAAACTACGCTACATATATATCTATGAGGATGCACTAGTACCAAAAAGGTTTTTCACTGCAAACCGCGTTTACTTGCAACCAGCTCTGAAAAACATACTGAGAAATCAGAGTAAGTGTTTCTGTATGTCACTTAACCTTCAATGCTGGATGAAAGAACGCCTCTCCACATGATAACTTCTGACATTTGAATGTGTGTTGGAGCTGTCCTTCACCTAACTTGTTGGAAACCCAGAGTTTCTGGTCTAGGGGAACTACGCTACTTACATATCTAACCGGAGGCAGTCGCTCCAACGCGGTTTTCCTAAGCAAACCACTTTTACTTTGAAACCAGTGTTAGTAAACACTCTGAGAAATCAGAGAATGTGTTTCTACATTTCACTCTGCCTTTTATGATGGATGAAAGAACGACACTCCACATGCTCTATTTTCAAATCTGTATATGTATGGAAGCCCTCTTTCACCTAACTTGTTGGGAACCATAGTTTCAGGACTAGGGGAACTACGCTGCTTTCTTATATTTGGGGACGTCCTAGCACCAACTCGCATTTCCACTGCAAAACGTTTTTACTTGAAACGGATTTCAGAAACATGCTAAGAAATCAGAGTGAGTGTTTCAGTATGTCACTTAAACTTCAATGGTGGAAGAAGGAACGCCTCCCAACATGCTCACTTCTGACATCTAAATGTGAGTTGGAGCCATTCTTCACATTACTTCTTCGAGAACAAGGGTTTCTGGTCTAGGGGAACTACGCTGCTTACATATCTAAGCAGAGGCTCTCGCTCCAAAGAGGTTTTCCACAGCAAACCGCTCTTCCTTAGAAACTGGCATTAGGAAACATGCTGAGAATTCAGAATAAGTATTTCTGTATGTCACTTAACCTTCAATGCTGGATGAAAGAACGCCTCTCCACAAGATCACTTCTGACATTTGAATTTGTGTTGGAGATGTCCTTCTCCTAACATGTTGGAAAACCGGAGTTTCTGGAATACGGGAACTACCCAATTTACATATCAAAGCAGAGGAACTCGATTCAAAGCAGTTTACGAAAGCAAAGTGATTTTTTTTGAAACCAGCGTTTCACAGTAAACATAAAAGGCAGAGTGAGATGTACAAACACGTTCTCGGATTTCTCAGTATGTTTATTAAACCCGGTTTCAAGTAAAAGTGGTTTGCAGTGAAAAACTGAGTTCGTGCTAGTACGTCCCCATATATATGAAAGCAGCAAAGTTTACATTGGACTGAAAATCTGGGTTTCCAACAAGCTAGGTGAAATGCGGCTTCCACACTCCTACATTCCTGAAAATTGAGCATGTGGAGAGGCGTTCCTTCATCCAGCATAAAAGGCAGAGGGACTTCTAGACACACATTCACTGATTTCTGACCGTGTTTCTTACGCCGGTTTCAATGTAAAAGTGGTTTGATCTGGAAAACAAAGTTGGAGCGAGAGCCCCCCATTACATATGTAAGTAGCATAGTTCCTCTATACAGGAAACTCTGGGGTTCCAACAAATTAGGTGAAGGACGGCTCCAAGAGAAATTCAGATGTCAAAAGTGAGTTTGTGGAGAGGCTTATTTCATCCAGGATTGAAGGTTAAGTTACATACAGAAACAAGTACTCTGATTTCTCAGCATGTTTCCCAAAGCCGGTTTCAAGTAAAAGCGGTTTGCAGTGAAAAACTCGAGTTCGTGCTAGTACATCCCCATATATTGTAAAGCAGCGTAGTTTACCTTGGACTGAAACACTGGGTTTCCAAAAAGCTAAGTGAAGAACGGCTTTCACACTCATACAGATCTGATAATTGAGCATGTTGAGAGGCGTTCCTTCATGCAGCATAAAAGGCAGAGGAATTCTAGACACAAATTCTCTGATTTCTAAACATGTTTCCTAACGCCTTTTTCAATGTAAATCCAGTTTGCTGTGGAAAACCACTTTGGAGCGAGTGCCTCCCCTTAGATATGTAAGTAGCGTAGTTCCCCTATACCAGAAACTCTGGGTTTCCAACAAGTTAGCTGAAGGACGGCTCCAACACAAACTCAGATATCAGAAGTGAGCATGTGGGGAGGCGTTCTTTCATCCAGCATTGAAGGTTAAGTGACAGAAATAATTACTCTGATTTCTCAGCATGTTTCTCAAAGTCGGCTTGAAATAAAAGTGGTTTACAGTGAAAAACCTTGTTGGTGCCAGTACGTCCCCATATATATGAAAGCAGCGTAGTTTACCTTGGACTGAAACTCTGGGTTTCCAACAAGCTAGGTGAAGTACGGTTTCCATACTCATACATTTCTGAAAACTGAGCATGTTGAGAGGTGTTCCTTCATGCAGCATAAAAGGCAGAGGTACTCTACCTCTACCTCTACCTAATCTGTGATGTCTCACCATGTTTGCTAACACCGTTTTCAATGTAAAAGCGGTTTGCTGTGGAAAACCGCTTTAGAGCGAGTGCCTCCCCTTCCATATGTAAGAAGCGTAGTTCCCCTATACAAGAAACTTTGGGTTTCCAACTAGTTAGGTGAAGGACGGCTCCAACACAAATACAGATGTCAGAAGTGAGCTTGTGAAGAGGCGTTCTTTTATCCAGCATTAAAGGTTACGTGACATACATAAACATTTACTCTGATTTCTCAGCATGCTTCTCAAGGCCGGTTTCAACTAAAAGCCGTTTGCAGTGTAAAACCGAGTTTGTGCTTGTTCGTCCCTATATATATGAAAGCAGCTTAGTTTACCTTAACTGAAACTCAGGGTTTCCAACAACCTAGGTGAAGTACGGATTCCAAAATCATACAGCTCTGAAAATTGAGCATGCGGAGAGACGTTCTTTCATGCAGCATAAAATGCAGATGTATTCTTCACACACACTCTCTGATATCTCAGCAGGTTTCCTACCACCGTTTTCAATGTTAAACCGGTTTGCTCTGGAAAACCAAGTTGGAGCAAGTGCCTTCCCTTAGATATGTAAGCAACTTAATTCCTCTATACCACAAACTCTGCGTTTCCAACAAGTTAGTTGAAGAACGGCTCCAAGACACATTCAGATATCCGAAGTGAGCTTGTGGAGTGGCGTTCCTTCATCCAGCATTGAAGGTTAAGGGACATACAGAAACAATTACTCTGATTTCTCAGCATGTTTCTCATAGCCGGTTTCAAGTAAAGGCGGTTTGCAGTGTGAAATCGAGTTCGTACTAGTACGTCCCCATATATATGAAAGCAGCGTAGTTTACCTTGGACTGAAACTCTGGGTTTCCAACAAGCTAGGTGAATTACGGCTTCCACACTCATACAGTTATGAAAATTGAGCATGTTGAGAGGAGTTCCTTCATGCAGCATAAAATGCAGAGGTATTATAGACACACATTCTCTAAAATTTCAGCATGTTTCCTAACGCCGTTTTCAATGTAAAACCATTTAGTTTGGAAAACCACGTTGGAGCGAGTGCCTCCCTTTAGATATGTAAGTAGCGTAGTTCCCCTATACCAGAAACTCTGGTTTTCCAACAAGATAGGTGAAGGACGTCTCCAAAAAAAATTCAGATGTCAGAAGTAAGCCTGTGGAGAGGCGTTTTTTCATCCAGCATTGAAGGTTAAGTGATATACAGAAACTCATTTTCTGAGTTGTCAGCATGTTTCTCAAAGCCGGTTTCAAATAAAAGCGGTTTGCAGTGTAAAACCGAGTCCGTGCTAGTAAGTCCTCATATATATGAAAGAAGACTAGTTTCCATTGGACTGAAACTCTGGGTTTCCAACAAGGTAGGTGAAGGATGGCTTCAACAATCATTCAGTTCTGAATATTGAGAATGTGGAGAGACATTCTTTTATCTATAATAAAGGGAATGGTTTGCAGTAGAAACACCTACACTGGATTCTCAGTATACTTCCTAGTGCTGGTTTGAATTTCATGCAGTTTTCATTGTAAATCACAGTTGGAACTAGTACCTTCACATTTATACAAATGTAGTGAATTTACCCACTCATAAGAAACTGTGTGTTCCCAACAAGCTAGCTGATTGAAGACTTTCATACAACTTAACTCTCAGAAATGTGCAAGTGGATAGACATTCATTCATCTAGCATGAAGGGAATGGGTTGTGGTAGAAACACTTGCTCTGATTTCTCAGTATGTTTTCCTAGTGCCGGTTGGAGATTCATGCAGTTCTCACTGAAAAACCGAGTTGAAGCTTATACCTCCCAAAATATATTTATTTAGCTTAGTTTTCCACACAAAAGGAATTGTGTGTTCCCAACAAGCTACGTGATTGACGGCTTTCATACTCATTTAAATGTCAGAATTGAAAATGTGAAGAGACGTTCGATAATCTAGCATAAAGGGAATGGGTTTGTAGAAACACGTATTCGGGTTTCTCAGTATGTTTTCTACTGCCGGTTAGAAGTTCATGCAATTTTCACGCTAAAACCGAGTTTGAGCTAGTACATCCATGTACATATATAAGTAGTGTAGTCCCCAGATAAAAGAAACTGTGTGTTCCCAACAAGCAAGGAGATTGATGGCTTCACAAACAATTAAATCCCATAAATGAGCATGTGGAGAGACGTTCGTTCATCTAGCTTAAATGGAATGGTTTCTACTAGAAAGACTTCTACTGGGTTTTCAGTATGTTTTCCTCTTGCCAGATAGAAGTTCATGAAGTTTTCACTGTAACACCGAATTGGAGATAGTACCTCCCATTATATATGTAAGCAGTGAATTTCCCTGCTCTAACGAAACTGTGTGATCCCAACAAGCTAGGTGATTGAAGGTTTCCCACACACTTAACTCTCAGAATTGAGCAAGTGGAGAGACATTCGTTCATCTACACAAAGGTAGAGGGTTGAAATAGAAACACTTACCCTGGACTCACAGTATGTTTCCAAGTGCCGCTTGGAAATTAATGCAGTTTTCACTGTAAAACCGAGTTGGAGCTATAACTCCCCATATGTATGCATGTAGTGTAGGTACCCACTGAAAACAAAATGTGTTCCAAACAAGTAAGGTTTTTGATGGCTTGCAAAATCATTTATCTCTCAGAATAGAGCATGTGGTGAGACGATGTTTCATCTAGCAAAAATGGAATGGATTGTAGTAAAAAAAAAATTACACTGGTTTCTCAGAATCTTTCCCTAGTGCCCTTTAGAAATTCATGAAGTTTACTCTGTAAAGCCGAGTTGGAGCTAGTAATTCCACATATATATATATATATATATATATATATATATATATATATGTAGTGTAGTTACCCACTGAAAAGAAAATGTGTTCAAAACAAGCTAGAAGATAGAAGAATTCCCACACACTTAACACTCACTATTAAACATATAGACAGATGTTCGTTCATTTAGCTTAAAGGGAGTGGTTTCTAGTAGAAAGAAATATTCTGGTTTCTCAGTCTGTCTCCAAGGGCCTGTTGGAAGTTCATGCGGTTTTCAATGTAAAACCGAGTTGGAGCTAGTACCACCCCATATATATGTATGGAGTGTAGTTTGCAACTGAAAAGAATTTTTTGTGTTTCCAACAATTTAGGGGAAGGAAGGATTTCACACACAATTATCTCTCAGAACTGAGCATGTGGAGAGACGTTCGTTCATCTAGCACAAAGGGAAAGGGTTGCAGGAGAAACTTTTACTCTGGATTCTCAGTCTGTTTCCTAGTGCCGGTTTGATGTTCCTGCAGTTTTCACTGTAAATCCGAGTTTGAGCTATTACCTCCCCATAAATATGTATGTAGTGTAGTCTCACCTGAAAAGAATCCTTGTCTTCCCAACAAGCTACATGAAAGATGGATTACACACACAATTATCTCTCAGAAATAAGCATGTCGAGAGAACTTCTTTCATATAGCACAAACAGGACAGGTGCACAAGAAACACCCACTGTGGATTCTCAGTCAGTTTCCTAGTACTGGTCTGAAGTTCCTGCAGTATTCAGTGTAAAACCGAGTTGGAGCTAGTGCTTCAACATATATATGTATATAGTGTAGTTTCCAAATGAAAGGAAACTTTAAGTTCCCAACAAGCTAGGTGAAGGACGGATTCCACACACAATTATCTCACACAAATGAGCATGTGGAGAGACGTTCTTTCACCTAGAACAAAGGGAAAGGTTTGCAGGTGAAACACCTTCTCTGGTTTCTCAGTCTGTTTCCTAGTGCCTGTTTCAATTTCCTGCAGTTTTCACTGAAAAGAGAGTTGGAGCTAGTACCTCCCAAAATATATATGTATGTAGTGTAATTTCTGACTGTAAAGAACCTTTGTCTTCCCAACAAATTAGGTAAAGGGCGCATTTAACACATATGAATCTTTCAGAACTGAGCATTTTGAGAGACTTTCGTTCATCTAGCACGAAGGGAACGTGTTATAGGAGAAACACTTTGCTTTCTAACTCTTTTTCCTTCTGTCGGTTTGAAATTCCTGCAGTTTTCACTGTAAAACTGAGTTGGAACTACCACCTCCCCATATATGTTTAAGTAGTGTAGTTTCCTAATGAAAAGAAACTTTGTGTTGCCAACAAGTTATGTGAAGGGCGGCTTTCACACACACTTATCTCTCCGAAAAGGCCATGTGGAGAGACCTTCGTTCACCTAGCACAAAGGGAACAAGTGGCAGGAGAAATAATTACTCTGGTATCTCAGTCTCTTTCATATGGCCGGTTTAAAATTCCTGCAGTTTTCACTTTAAACCGAGTTGGAGATAGTACTTCCTCATATATATGTGTATAATGTATTTAGCAACTGAAAAGAAACTTTGTGTTCCCAACAATCTAGATGAAGGACGGCTTTCACACACAATTATCTCTCAGAACTGAGCATTTGAAGAGACGTTCGTTCATCTAGCACAAAGGGAAAGGGTTGCAAGGGAAACAAGTACTTTGGTTTCTCAGTCTGTTTCCTAGTGCCGGTTTGAAGTTTTTTTATATTTCAATGTAAATCAGAGATGGATCTAGTACCTCCCAAGACATATGTATGGAGGGTTGTTTCCAAATTAAAAGAAACATTGTTTTCCCAACAAGATGGGGGAAGCACGGCTTTCAAACGCCATTATCTCTCAGACCTGAGCATGAGGAGGGACGTTCATTCATGTTGCACAAAGGGAACTGGTTGCAGGGGAAGCACGTACTGTGGTTTCTCCACTGTTTCCTAGTTCCGGTCACAATTTCCTGCAGTTTTCACTGAAAAACCGTGTTGGAGCTTGTATCTCCCCATAAATATATGTAGTGTAATATCCAACTGAAAGAAACTTTGCATTCCCAACAAGCTACCTGAAAGACGGACTTCACACACACATAGCTCTCAGAACTGAGCAAGTGTAGAGACGTTCGTTCATCTAGCACGAAGGGAACAGGTTGCTGGAGAAACACATAGTCTGGTTTCTCATTCTGTTTCCTAGTGCCGGGTTCAAATTCCTGCCATTTTCACTGTAAAACTGATTTGGAGCTAGTACCTAGCCATATATATATATATATATATATATATGTAGTGTATTTACCAAAGGAAAAGAAACTTTGTGTTCCCAACAAGCTAGGTGAAGGACGGCTCCAACACACAATTATCTCTCAGAACTGAGCATGTGGAGAAACGTTCGTTCATCTAGCACACAAGGAACGGGTTGCGGACGAAACACATACTCTGGTTTGTTTCCTAGTTCCAGTCATAATTTCCTTCAATTTTCACTGTAAAACAGATTTGGAGGTAGTACCACCCCATATATATTTATGTAGTGTACTTTCCAACTGAAAAGGAACTTTGTGTTCCCAAAAAGTAGGTTAAGGGGGGCTTTCCACACACTTACCTCTAAGATCTGAACATGTGGATAGACGTTAGTTCATCTGGCACAAAGGAACGTGTTGCATGAGAAACACTTACTCTGGTTTCTCAGTCTGACTCCTAGTGCCCGTTTGAAGTTCCTGCAGTATTCAGTGTAAAACCGAGTTGCATCTAGTGCCTCAACATACATATGTATATAGTGTAGTTTCCAAATGAAAGGAAACTTTATGTTCCCAACAAGCTAGGTGAAGGACGGCTTCCACACACACTTATCTCTCAGAACTGAGCATGTGGAGAGACGTTCGTTCATCTAGCACAAAGGGAACGGGTTGAAGGGGAATATCTTTTTCTGGTTTCTCAGTCGGCTTCCTAGTACCGGTTTGATTTTCCTTCAGTTTTCTGTGCAAAACCGAGTTGGAGCTAGTGCCTCAACATATATATGTATGTATTGTTGTTTCCAACTGAAGAGATATTTGCATTCCCAACATGCAAACTGAAGGACGGCTTTCACACACACTAATCTCTCATAACTGAGCATGTGGAGAGAGATTAGTTCATCTAGCACAAGGGGAAGTAGTTGCAGGATAAACAATTACTCTCGTTTCTCAGTCTGTTTCCTAGTGCAGGTATCAATTTCCTGCCGATTTCACTGTAAATCCGAGTTTGTGAAAGCACCACCCCATATTTATTAATGAAGTGTAGTTTCCAAATATAAAGAAACTTTGCATTCCCAACAAGCTAGCTGAAGGACGGCTTTCACACACATAGCTCTCAGAACTGAGAAAGTGGAGAGACTTTCGTTCATCTAGCAAGAAGGGAACAGGTTGCAGGAGAAACACATAGTCTGGTTTCACATTCTGTTTCCTAGTACCTGTTTCAAATTCCTGCCCTTTTCACTGTAAAACTGAGTTGGATCTAGTACCTAGCCATATATATGTATGAAATGTAGTTTCCAAATGGAAAGAAACTTTGTGTTACCAACAAGCTAGTTGAAATGTGGCTTTCACGCAGGCTTATCTCTCAGAACTGAGCGTGTGGAGAGACGTTCGTTTATCTAGCACAAAAAGAACGGTTTGCAGGAGAACACTTACTCTGGTTTCTCATGCTTTTTCCTAGTACCTGTTTCAAATTTCTGCCGTTTTCACTGTAAAACTGAGTGGAGCTTGTGCCTCCCCATATATATGTATGGAGTGTAGTTTGCACCTGAAAAGAAACTTTGTGTTCCCAGCACGCTAGGTGAAGGACGGCTTTCGCACACACTTTTATCTCACAATTGAGCATGTTGAGAGACGTTTGTTCATCTAGCACAAAGGTTAAGTTTTGCAGGAGAAACAGTTACTCTCGTTTCTCAATCTGTTTCCTAGTGCCTGTTTCAACTCCCTGCGGATTTCACTGTAAAACCGAGCTGGAGATAGTAACTCCCCAGATATATGTATACATTGCAATTTCTAAGTGAAAAGAAACTTTATGTTCCCAACAAGCTAGGTGAAGAACGGCTTTCACACACAATTATCTCTCAGAACTGAGCATGTGGAGAGACGTTCTTTCATCCAGCACAAATGGAACGGGTTGCAGGGGAAACTCTTATACTTCTTTCTCAGTCTGTTTCCTACTGCCGGTTTGATGTTCCTGCAATTTTCACTGTAAACCCGTGTTGGAGCTAATACCACAACAGATATATTGTATATTGTAGTTTCTTACTGAAATAAACTTTATCTTCCCAACAAGATATTTGAAGGTCGGCTTTCACACACAATTATCTCTCAGAACTGAGCATGTGGAGAGACGTGCATTCATCTAGCGCAAAAGGAACATGTTGCAGGAGAACACTTACTCTGGTTTCTCAGTCTTTTTCCTAGTGCCTTTTTCAAATTCCTGCCGTTTTCACTGTAAAACCGACTTGGAGACAGTACCTCCCCATATATATGTATGTAGTGTTGTTTCCAAGTGAAAGGAAACTTTGTGTTCTCAACAATCTAGATGAAGTTTGGCTTTCACACACACTTATCTCTTACAGGTGAGCATGTGTAGAGACGTTCGTTCATCTAGCACAGAGGGAACGGTTTGAAGGAGAAACACTTACTCTGGTTACTCATTCGGTTTCCTATTTCCGGTTTGAACTTTAAAATTTTCACTATAATACCGTGTTGGAGCTAGAAACTCCTCATATATATGTATGGAGTGTAATTTCCAACTGATAAGGAACTGTATGTTCCCTATAGTCTAGGTGAAGGACGGCTTTCACACAAATTTATCTTTCAGAACTGAGCCTGTGGAGAGACGTTCGATAATTTAGCAGAAATGGAAGGGTTTGCTGTAGAAAGACTTACCCTGCTTTCTCTGTATGTTTCCTAGTGCTGGTTTGAAATTAATGCAGTTTTCACCTTAAAACCCTTTTGTAGCTTGTACCTCCCCACATATATATATTTTCTGATTTTTCTAACTGTAAAGAAAGATTTTTTTCCCATCCAGCTTTGTGAATGTCGTCTTTCACACACAGTTATCTCTTAGAAATGATCATGTGGCGAGACTTTCGTTCATCTAGCACAAAGGAAATGGGTTGCTGTAAAAACCCTTACTCTGGTTTCTCAGTATTTTTCCTACTGCCGTTTGGAAGTTCATGCAGTTTTCACTGTAAAACCGAGTTGGAGCTTGTACCTCCCCATATATATGTATGTCGTGTAGCTTCCAAATTAAAGAAACTTTATGTTCCCAACAAGCTAGATGATGGACGGCCACACACACACTTATACCTGAAAACTGAGCATTTGGAGAGATGTTGTTTCATGTAGCACAAGCGGAATTGGATGCTGTAGGACCACTTACTCTGGTTTCTCATTTTGTTTCCAAATGCCGGTTTTTAATTCATGCAGTTTGCACTGTAAACCCGAGTTCGAGGTAGTAACATTAAATATATATTTATGTAGTGTAGAATCCAACTGAAAAGAATTTTGTGTTCCCAACGAGCTAAGTGAATGTCGGCTTTCACTCACACTTATATCTCAGACCATAGCATGTGGATAGACATTCGTTCATCTAGCTCAAATGAAGTGAGTTTCAGTATAATCACTTACTCTGGTTTCAGTATTTTTCCTAGTGCCTGTTGGAAGTTCATGCAGTTTTTACTGTAAAACAGATTTGGAGCTAGAACCTCCTCATATATATGTATGTAGTGTAGTTTCCCACTGAAAAGAAGCTGTGTTCCCTACAAGCTACGTGATTGACATTTTTCACACACACTTAAATCTCAGAATTGATCATGTGGAAAGACGTTCATTCATCTAGCTTAAGGGAAATGGGTTGCAGTTAAAACACTTACTCTGGATTCTCAGTATGTTTCCTCTGCCGATTAAGTTCCTGCAGTTTTCACTGTAATTCCCAGTTGGAACTTGTTCCTCCCCATATGTATGTATGTAGTGTTGTTTCCCACTTAAATGAAACTGTGTTTTCCCAATAAGGTAGGTGACTGACGGCTTTCACACACACTTAACTCTCAGAATTGAGCATGTGGGGAGACGTTCGTTCATCTAGCATAAATGGAATTTGAATGTGATGATCATGACCTGTGCTTGTAGAAAAACAGTTAAGGGAGCATTAATTTAGAGCCTTTATAGTTATGGCCATGAGACATTACAGAATTTCGTTTTCAGCAGTTGATTTCTTTTTTTTAAACTTCAGAAATCTTAAGTCTTTCCTGTAACTGGATATAGATAGTGAGTATATTAAAATCTTGAGCGACCTCTTCAAAGTAGACTAGTTACTTTGCTTTTGGTCTTTAACCTAAAAGAATATCCAGAAGTCCAGTGGCAGTTCGTAAGCAAGGGCCTTATCCTTGCCTTTTCATTTTTTATGTGGAATAGTTATAATTGTATACTAGGTTACTGTGGTTATCTCAAGAGCTGCTTGGATATGTATATGTAAGTTATATTTTCAAAAATTATAATATTATGAAAATCAATTAACCTTATAGATATATTTCATATATTTTATTCTTTAATAATATAGATCTAGAGAGCCCTGTTTTATGTAACACTTATGAAAATAAGTTGGCTTTATATAACTCCTTTTTCGATAAATCATTTAAAAATTGGGTTTATCATTTGCTTCTTAAAAATTGGATATTAATTGCACAATATGTATTTTCCTTCAAGTTCATACATTTTTCTCTATGCTATCTTGAGTTTCTTAGATAATTTTTCCCATAGTATTATTTATTTTAAACACTCAGTATGTGCTTCTGTCTGTTGCTTTATTAGAGAGCAAGAATTCTTTAATATTTTTAATAAAATATACTTTCAGGAAACTATATTGGGATTCTTTCATTCACAGAATTAAGCAATAATACCTTTTTTGTTACATCAATTGTCTAAGCCTCTCACCTTCCAAAAGATTACATGGACAAAGTTTAAAACGTCATAAATGATCGACTAACAAAGTTTATTGTGTTCCTTGATTAAAAGTACAAATATGGGTCAGTCTTAAATTCAGATGTAAACGTCTTATAAATTACATGAGTCTTCTCCAAAATTCTTTAATTTGGGCTTTAAATCCTCCAGTAAAAAACTGGTTTGAAGAAGAAGAAAGTCGAGAATAGATTCAATCCAAATTCTATGGGAATAAACAAAGCTAAGTGTTTCAGTCATTTTTTGAAGCAGAATAGATATGTTTTCTGCACCATATGATTTTAATACTATTCATCTGAACATACGGTTTTGACACCATGAGACCACAAGCCAACAAACAAGATCTCAGGCAAAGCAAGAAAAACAACTGAGGGGATTTTCTGCTGCAAAATTTCCCCTAACTAAAACTGTAATTGAGAACAAATCTGACGCCATATTGGATCTGTTCCTTCAGTTTGAAGCACTGTGCCCTGTTTTCCATGCTTAATCTTGCTGGCTCTGCACCTTTTGTAAAACAACGTTGCCTTTAGCCTAAAACCTATAGGAAAGCCTATTCTCGGGGCTCTGACCTTTAAGGATGTTAGCACTTCTGCACTTACGCAGAGATGGCAAGTTGCAAAATAGAGAATAACCTTTGTTTTGTTGGAGACGTACAGGGACACCATAGCCTGAGCCACATGGATGGCTGCAAGAACAAAGAATGCCGGCAGCAAGAAGTTTTCACAACCAACCACACCCCCTCCCCTTTTTAGTTCAAAAGGAGCCTTAATTCTGACTTGGGAAAGATGATTCTCCAGGACATTAATCCCCCATCTTCTTGGTCTGCCAGTTTTCTGAATAAAGTTACTATTCCTTCCCAAAACCTTGTCTCCTGATTTATTTATTTATCACTGTTGTGCAGCGAGCAGAACAAGTTTGGCTTCGGTAACAGAACAAGCTTTGTCATTCCCTCTGATGTGAAATCTCTCTGGGTGTACAATTGCTTGCCTGGTGGTGGTGGTGGTGGTGGTGGTGGTGGTGGCGGTGGTGGTGGTGTTAGGCAAAAATATTTCACTTCTCCTGATTTCAATAGGCTAAAATTTACTGCTATTTAAGTCAACTCTAGACTTTTACAGAATCACCTGCAGATGTGCTTCTGGAAGCTACAAAAATTCCAACAATGAAAATAATTCTATTGCCTCCAGACAAGATAATTTTCCTCAAAATTGAGCAGCTCTGAAACACACTTCAGGAGTACAGATAGATGCAGTGTTCTTCATTTCCCATGCTGTTCTGACACAATTTTCCACTTATATCAAAGTAAGTTAAAATCTGTCTTCAATAGCAGAAGCTCTGGCATGATACAACAATGTCAATTCCACTTATTTATTGAGCCAGAGCAGCTTTAGAATAAATGACTTTATACCAAACTCCTGCTTGATATCATGTCTTCTCCCTGGTGGCTAATTCCTTCTTCTTACTTCCTAAAAGTTCTCCTGTTATGGGAAGTTAGCCTTTACTATCACATTCAATTGGGAAGGCACAAATTAAATATGTGAGGGGATGACATACATATTTAATTCTTACTTATACATATATACAAGCACACAGGACCTGTGTCTTGGAAGATGTCACTTCCTAATGTGGGCAAGAGGATGGTCTATAGTTCAATCAATGATCTAAAAGCAGTTTTCTAGGATATAATAAAGCAATGCTTGAGTTATAAGACAGAAAAACTCCTGGATATCAATCAGTGGCACCAATCAGTGGGTGCACATGTGTGCATACACACGCCTATGCACACGGAGCAGCCTTGGAGACACTCCATCTGTGCTGATGGAGCCAAGCCATGCTGGGGAGAAGAGGAAAAAGTGCCTAATACAATCAAACCAGGACACCTGAGTAATGGGTAATAGGCGTCAATTGAATTTTCTGGTTAGCTGAAGGTCAAACAAAAACACTTTTAGTTTCAAACGTCATTGTTAAAAACTTTCTTAAAGCACAGAAGCCTGTTTTCCTGCCTTGCTTAGTGTCACATGGCATATTAAACATGACAGATTCGTAGTTCTCTGACTGTGGAACGGGAAAGGCCTTGCTGTCATATTTCTGAACATTAGTCTATGTTTTGCAGCACAGTGGATACTGAAAATGGGGCAATTTGAGTGAATGGGAATGGACATACCGTAGCAGTCATTGACTGTGTGTGATTTGCCAACTTTCTCCAAAAAGTAGGGGTAGTAAGCAAATCAGATAAATTGAGGGATGCTGGGGTGGGGAGTCGGGTGGGCTGACAGCTGGGTGGTGCCAGGTAGCTTGTTTTACTGTGTAAAATTGTGACTATGATCCAGACAGTAACACATTGTCAAATTCTTCTGCCTGCAGCTTTGATACCTGGCCAAGTGTGTGCAGCCAATTTTATCGATGGTGCATAATGAAGATAACTAACATTCCCTGAGGACCATGTTGTGTGACTTCCATGCATTGACTCACTGAATTCCCTAAGCACCCTTTGTGGTACATAACAGTCTTAAAATATGCAGCAGTGAATTATTCTGTTTGCAGATGATAAAATGAAACTCTGAACTGTTGAAGCCTGGCCCGAAATCATGCAGATGGGAAGATGCCGTGCTGGGAGCTAAGCTCGGGCCAGGCTACAGAACCTGAAGGGCTCAGCAAGTCCCCTCACCCAGGAACCTGGCCCACAGCCACTGCCAGGCCCTGTTCTATTTCTATGAGTGCTCATAGGAAAATGCCAGGTACTCAGGGTCAATGCGACTTGATTAAGAAATTCAAACTGTGATAGCCTTTTATTGGGGACTGTAACCTGGGACTGAATCTGGCAGTGAAGTAAGGGAGGAAACAGCCCTGGTTGTAAGGATATTTTAGGGAAGAAGGTTCCCTGATGGGCTGGCATGGGAATCGCTGTGGTTGTGAGCCCCCTGTTGCCCTGTGTGGTTGTGGGCAGGGAAGGAGAGAGGCTGTTCAGACTGGTCATAGTCAATACAGTTTGTAAACAGCTGAGTTCTGTTCCCTCACAGCTCAGACACCTGCAGGACATGAGGATGCTTAGCTAATGACCAACAGTGGGTAGCAAAGGCCAAGAGTAGTGTGGGGAGGAGAGATGGGGCCACCTTCTGGAAGAACCTCTGCCCCAGGGGACCAGGAAGGTAGTGAATGATTGGGGATGTACAAAGGGTTTCTATGGCCTCAACAGGTAGTTTCTACTTTAAACTGATAGTTTGGAATATATGGTCAAATGCGGTGGAATGACTGCTCTTATTTTAGGTTCTACAAGCACTTAAACGGATAGATTTCTATCTCCATTATACAAGCACTGCTGGGTGACCTTTATAGTCATGTGAGGATCAAAAGAGTGAGTACTTATTAATACTATTACCATGCTTCTACTGAATTAACACTTCAGTAACAGTATAATGGCCACACTTCTTAACAACTGCCTCTGTAAGGGTCTTGTAAGTCACAAATAATAATTATAAAGAAAATATATTAAAAATAATAACAATTACAGTTACAACAACTATGTTGTTTATAATGATGATAGTGTTAGCATCTCCCTCTCATATTAAATAATACCCAAAACTGGATTCCTTAGGAAGCAACGCCAATGCATCTTTGGACTTTTCTAAGTCTTCACCCAGTGAAGCCTTTTTATTCACATTGGTCCACCACAGCCAGAATTGCTGTTCCTTGCATGGTGGGCTGCCACGCTGCGATGTTCTGGGCTTTTTCTGGCACCATACGTCTATTTTGGGTAGTCAAGGTTCCACGTACCCACTCTGATTTCCAATACATTGTTCTCCAGAGCCAACAGAGGGGCCACTGGAAAGAGGCCACATATAAGGTGGTGAACCCAAACTGAATACCTGTTGAAGGAATGGACACACAACATGGAGTGGTGGATGCATGGAAGGACAACATAAATTCTTTTACTCCTGTAAAGAGAGAGGGGGAAATGGTGAACTAAATCCCAAAGAGAAAAGACATTCATGGTAATAATAATGTTCAACAGTGAAAGAATCCAAACAAAAGGCAAATATAAAATCTCTGGGAAGAAGACTCATTACAACCTGTTTCTTTCACGTATATACCCTTAGTAGGGATAACATACTTAAAAATCTTCAACCAACCATAGTTATTTGCTCATAATAAACTTGGGAATCTTGAAGCATATTATTCACTCTCAGTGTTGAAATAATACAATCTTGGAAGATGATTTGTATTTGAGGATTAAAAAAAGAATATTGTGGATGTATCTAACAATTTAAATAGAAATAAGAAATGTACCTTTGGGAAAGCTATGCATAGAGAATGTTGGAGGAAATACACTGAATATAGTCAAGTGAGCAAGCTCCCTTGAGTCTGGGAAGGTGAGTGCAGCACATTCAGAGGGTCTATGAAGTTATTACAAGTCATAGAAAGGTATGCAAATAAAGTGTCTTCCTAAGCAAAATATTCTTCTTCAGGAATTTTTATCTTGATATTTCTATGGTCTGTGTGGTCACAGGAAGTCAAAGTTATGGTGGTGGCTTAGAAGTTCTTTTCTCTCTGTCTGTAATTTACAGGGTAATGCTACAGATGGGGCAGCAGAGATCTGTGGTAAACTGTTCCATAGGGTGGGGGAGTGGTTAGAAATGAAAAGGTCAGAGATCTAAAAGACTTTTAGACTCTCCCCTCCTAACTGGCAGATATTTAAAGTAAACTAGCACAGGTATGTAACTATGACAGTGGATGAGAGGCAAACTTATAGTCCCTTTAGGGTTACTGCTCAGTCAAGGGGTAGGGACCACTCTGGCCAGGAACGGCAAGACCGTGGATGGGGTGGATGGGTAGGAGGAGCTGACATTTGCTTCTGACCTGAGAGGCAGGGGTGTGTTGCAGAAAAGCCGACAGTGCTGGAAAGATGCAGTAGGTCCACAGCCCAAAAGGAGCTGTCATATTCAGGGAGGTCAGAGAGCAAGAACCAGAGTTAGTGACGCCACAGGGTCAGCAGCGTGGCAGCAGTGATGTCAGTATCTGTGTCCCATAACCCACCTAACCCTACATGAGCTCATCTGCCTACGGGGGCAGGCAAGTAGCAGAAATGTGTGGAGTGGGTGCAGCCACTGGCAAATTGGCAAGTGGACATCCTAAGGAAACGCAATGCTCACCATCACCATATTGGAAATAGGGCCTCACAGTGTCAGATCTCCTTCTTATTCAAGAGAAGCCAGAAATTAAGAGTTTATTAGCAATCAACCCAGATCAAAACCAAGAAAAGATATCATTTATAATGACAAAGAAGGCACAGACTATTCAGAAATAAATTAATGAAAAATATTAAGAAGATTCTGATAAATGACTTAAAAAAAGAAAAAAAAAGATGATTGAATGAACACTAGAATGCACCACCCTCTTCAGTGGGCAGACTCAAATTTGGGGGACATAGAACATTTTTTCTCCAAAATAAATTTAGTATCTGAATGCAAATTTAGTTAATAATTCCAAATGGATTTAAGAAAAAAATCTGAAAGGTGATCCTAAATGTATTCCAGAAATATACCCACATATACAAATAAAATAATGAGGATGGATGTTTGAATTTGTAGTATTAGGGACATTCTGGAAAAGGATAAAACAGGACCAACTCTAAGAGGTATTATTCTATGGTCATGGAAACAGTATAGAAATAGTGCACTGAGAGTATGAATGAAATAGATTACATTTCAAGAATAGACGTGGATATTTATGAGATTTTAGTAATATTATAAAACTGACACTTCAAATCAGTGGATTCAAGTTCTGCAGTAATTAGCTAAATCATTGGAAGACCTGGTAGAGTGTCCTCATTTATGACATTAAAATAAATTCCAGATAATTTTTTAATTAAAAAATAAAACACCAGAAATAACCCAACATGATTTAATCTGTTCAGATTTTCAAGCGAGAAGAACTTTCTAAAAAGCTTTTGGAACAAAGACCAAAAAGAGCAAAGGCCTAGCAACTCAGCAAGGCCAGAAACGCCCACTGTAAAACAAAACTAACCCTCGCCCAAACCTCTCTCACGGCCCTGTATTGCTCTCTGATATGTTCTACACTTTCTTCTTACCTTTAAAGTCCAGTTTCTTGGAGAAGTACCTGCGCTGAAGACTCCTCCAGGGCTCAGATCCCTGCATTCCCCACGGCCCTCACCGCGGCACTGAGACAGGAGTTGCACTGCCCGTAGCTGCGTGTTTCAAACTAGTCGGCATTTTCAGCTCCTGTTTATTTGATTACCAGTTAGCTTTTGCCGTGGACAAATATTTTCCTCTCAGTGGAATGTTTTCCCCCCTTAATTTTTGTTTTACTTAAATAAATTTAAAAAGCCCAGACAGAAAAGTGTGTGTGCACATATGCACACACACAGATACACACAGAACTGTTTTTTAAAGTCTACCTAAGTATAGTCCTCCTCCTCCTTTTCCCCAGGCTTGGCAATTGAAGGTGGGCTTTAGCTCTTACTTTATTGCCCCACACACCCCCCTTTCTCACTATGCTCCTTTTAGTCAGTGTTCAAATCCCTCTTTAGCCAGGTTACAGCCTTCTCTGTGTTGCCTCAACTAGTTTTCTCCCAACTGCTCTGCTATTCTTCTTTCTCTTGGTGGATTTCGCTTCTCCCATGTGCCATGTACATGGCCCTTTTCCACAGGGCCTCGTCTTCAATCCTCCGCTTGGCAGGACTGAATCACCCCCACGGCCTCACCCACAGCTCCTCTGAGCTCCTGACTGTTGAATCCAGCTTAACAACGGGCATCACGCCTCAGATGTCCCATAGACAGTTTGCAATCAAAATGCCACACACAGAAACATCTCCTCGAAACCATCTCCTCCCCTTACACTCCCCCTGCAGATCCGCTCTCCGGATGGGTCACTGGAAAGTCACCTCAGCAGCTCTGTGGCTTGCCGCCCCGGCCCTGCAGTCCCCTCTGCAGCAGTCACCACTTCTGCCGCCCACGTCTCTCTCCCTCTTCCCAGGGCCTCTCTGCAGGCGTGTGCCACTTGTCTGGATTACCTGGGGTGGCCCCCGAAATATCCTTTCCCCCCAAAATATGGGCCTCCCCCCAAAAATATTATTTTCCATTCTGCTGCCAGTATAACCAGATCTTCTTTAACATAATCATTATGCAATTCTCTTGCTTACATATATTCCAATATAGCCCTGTTTCTTTAAGGATACATTCAAGTCTAAGCACACAAGACCCATCGTGACAGAGGCCTTGTGCACCTGATATTCCCACCTATGGATACTTTGTTCTAACCCTACTTGTTATTCAGTCTGGCCAAGCCGCTTCATGCCGTGTACTCTTATATGTCTCTACCTCTCTGCATCAAGTGTCCACTCCCTCTACCACACATTAGAGAGCTAACTTCCTTTCACCTTTCAAAATTCAGTTCAAATATTTCCAGCTCTATGAAGTCCAATTTGTGTTCACCTGCTTAGCAATCCATCAACTACTCGCCAAGTCTCGCCTGGCCTGCGGAGTGCAGACACCAAGTCTTACCTGTCTTAGTCTCCCCAGCAGTTGATACAGTGTTTGGCATAGCAGGTGCTCAGTGTTTGTTGGATAGATAAACGAATGAATCAGTAAAGAGATGAGAGGTCTACAATCCCCCTAATTACTCAGCTGCCATTTTGGAAAGTTCATTCTGCAGAGATAAGGAAATGTCAGTGCAGGTGGTGGGCAGACAGAACAGAGGTGAGGGCGTGGGGGAGAAAGGCCTGGTCCTGGAGAGCGCAGGAGAGGCGTGGGTGGGATAACACTGGAGAGAGAGGGAATGAAGGGGGTGGGTGCAAGGAGATGTTGAAGAACAACTGACATTAACTGCAGTAAATTAAATGGAGAACATAATATATGAAGGGAAGATCAAGTTAACACAGCAAGGGTGGAAAAGGCAGTACCAGAGACGAAGAGCTCTCACTTCATCACTCACTGCGTTTCACTTATGGCACCCGCCCTCTGGGAAGGCAGCGCCAAGTTCTTGAGAGACTGGTGTTTGTGCTGTGGGTGCTCTAAGTAAAAACGGTATCTTATGGCTTCTAGATTTTAAGACTGATAGATTATTTCTCTTATGTCCTGTGTCTGAGTTCTCAAACAGCAGGATCTTTTGCTCGTGGTGGTGAGCTATTGTGGTTAATAACTCAGGGTTACTCTAATAATCTTAAAGGACTGTGGGGAAATCACTAAAACAAATAAAAGAGAAATTTCACTCAGAAAAAAACATATGCCCTATAGAACCTTGTGGGGGCCTTGGGGGCAATGTTACCTCCAACTCATCTAACAGTTGTATGTGAATGTGTTGAAACTCCAAGCTCAAGTCACTTAAACACGTATGAGAACCAGGGTCCAGGCTGTGGTGCTCCAGACATGGACGGGAAGATGAAAAGCCTGACTACTGCCTTCGACAGGATCAGTCCAGACGGGGAGTGCAATGGACATGGACACGATCACGCACCATCAAGACAAGAATCAACTGCAGTTCATGCTTAGAGAGGAGAGCAGAAAATCTCTAAAAAGTGGAGGGTTTCCTGCCAAGGCTTGGCAAGAGTCCTTCCAGGCAGAAAAGCAGAGAAAGATACTTCTGGCGAAGGAGACTAGGGATGGTGGCTGGGTGCGAGGCCTAAAGAAGCATGGGTGGAGTGCTCCAGGGTCATCTGTCAGAAGCTGTTCCCCTTCAGCAGCTAAGAGGCATAATTAAAAAGGCAGGTAGGGTGTCATTAATGATCATGGGGAAAACTGGGAGGAGGAAACTGAGGTCAGGAGATCACCACCAAAGGCACTTTATTTGAGAGGAACCAAAATAATTCAAAAAGCACTTGGAAATTCTATCTCCCATGAACGGAAAGAACACAAAATAAGTTTCACTCCAGCGTTGAATACAGAATAACAGACTGCCTACTCTCAAAAATGAATTGAATTTTCTAATTTGCTAGGGATTATTTAGAGAAAAGGAAAACGAATAAATCTGAACAATCTCTCTAGAATAGCTGTTACTCCATCCTGTTATGTAGGGTAGAGTTAGGCTGAATTATTTAATTAGTATTTTAATGAGACTATAAAGTTCTAAAAGTCCTATCAATTTCTCCCAAAAGCGTACAACTTTTCCTTTCAATGACCTTTATTTGACTTAACTAGAACAATAACTATTTTCCAAGGATTTTTCGTGTGTGTTAAAATACCAAATGATATGCTGCCCTCAGAATGTTGCTGTTATTATTAATGCTGACAATAGCCCCAATAAGACATATTTACAATTATGACTCATTTTGGAATAACAGGTCATTGGCTTAAAGTCCTTTTGAAAATAAGCAGAAAAAACGAACATAATTTCTACACCAGGGACAGCAGCTGCACCCTTAATCGAACCTGGTCACTAAGCACAACAAAAGCAAAGATGAAACTCAAATCAGACACCAGACCACAAAGCATAGCTGACTGAAGATGCCACAAAATGACCTTTCATTCACCGAGGGAATCAGATGCGTTTCCATGTATATTATATATTTTAAAAGCAATTATTATATATATAGAATGTAATTTAGGAAAAAGAAAACTCCCTCTTTCTGTAGACTTATAAACAGGAAGCACAAAGGGGTGTCTTGCAGACATGAACCCGCATGCATAAATGCAAAGCCTATTGACCAAACTCCTTTCCTGTCTCCTAAGCTTAAAAAAAAAAAAAAAAAAGTAACTCAAGGCAGTGGTGAGCTGAAAGGGCTCAGATACAAAACGTGCACATCATCAGCCTTCTAGTAGATAAAAGTGTGCCATGCATAATAGAAAAGATGATGTTTCCTATGGAAATCTATTTTGAGATGCAACAATTTAAAGGCAACCGAGAGCTCAAAGCCCAGTTCAACCAAAGAGAAACAAAGGCCAAGCAAGTGTACAGAAATGGACAAAGACATTGGAGAAGGAGGGGATCTGTGTTCTACCAATACTCCAGATCAGCAAATTCATCCTGAATTCAAGCCAGTGATGTGCCATGAGGTCACTCAAGGAAACAGGCAGAAACCATCGGCCAGAAGAAATAGGAACAATGTCAAAGGCAGGTGTGAGATGTGGAAGGGGTGACCCTGTGACCCTTGCTGCCATGAGGCAAGATGCTCTTGCCGGCTTTCTGCACAGGCTGGCGGGCTCACATGACTCTGTTTAGAAGGATATCAGCCAACAGCTGTGCCACACGGGCTGCAGCCCGAGCTGAGTCACATCTAGTAACGGTTCTGAGTTCATCCTTAGACGACATGACCAGTAGGATCTGAGAATCAATTGTGGAGACGTACCTGAATGAATATTCCATTTCATTCCTTGGCAGTAAATCTTCAGCTTTGTACAACATAAATATTGACAGAGATACACACAGGCACCCTAGTTGAAAGACTGACTGCATAATTGCATCTAATTGAAAAAAAGCGGGCTCCGTTTCTGTATGCTAGGTCTTTGTTTGGCTCAGTAACCGATGCTTCTGAAACCCAAAGCATATTCTAGTATAACCGACAGCACAGAAATCTCCACTGATGACTTACTCATTTCATGGTATTCATAAAATAACCCCAGTTTGCCCATGGGATACAGATGGTTGTCCCATTCCCATCCTGGGGTGGTCTGTTCTGCTCCCGAAACTGTGGCACCAGTAGATTCATGACCCAGCTGCCAAACATCAAATTATAAGGCAGGATATTATCAGACCAAGGTCATAAAAGTATTACTGACATTTCAAGCTGAACACATCATCTTCCCAAGAATTTAATTTCTTGTTTTCAGGATAAATTTCTTTTTATTGCTGCCTCCCTACCCTCAAGTATTGTGAAAACTAGTCCTGACTACGTACCTTGGGTTTACCAAAATTGTAACGACTACTACTACTTTATCTCCTACCTCCTTTTCAGGTGAGCATTTTAGCTTTTAGAAGATACCTACCCTCATTTGTTTTTTCCCATTTCTCTGCTATTATCCACCATGGCCTTTCCAGTCTGTAAATTGTCAGAGAAAATAAGTAAAAGAAAGAAATACAGGGTCTGTGAGCTGGTGATAAGTGTTGCAGAGAAAAATAAAGGAGGGCGAGGAATGTGTGGTATGGAGGAGTTTGGATGGGGCAGTGACCTTTGAATAAGGCAAAGACGGAGGCAAAGGGGTGGGCAGAGGGAACAGTGATCACAGGCCTGGAGGTCCCTCAAGCTGGACAGACAGCATGGAGACTGGTGTGGGCCAGAGTGAATAGGAAGTAAGTGGTGGTTTTGGGGTTGGAGCCTTAGAGGCTGCCGTGAGGATGTGGGCATTTTTCCCTCTGAAGGAATTGCGGAGCCATGGAGGGTCACTGAGCAGAAAAGTGATACTCTATCGTTGGATTGAACAGGTCCAAGACCCTAATTTAAGCTGAACAAATCAAGGGCCAAAGAAGTGACATGCCACCTCAAATTCAGTGCAGAGCTTGAAAGAAACACAGCCTCGACTCGCAGCCCAGTGCTCTGCCCCCTTCTGGATGCTGTCCCACAGAGCTGTTTCTAAGGTTATGTTTTTTCCTCACTCAGAGGCTTGTGGGACAACTGAATGCTTCCCCCTTTTTCAAATGGCAATATGTCCTGAAAGGAATTCGGAGTTGGCAGTGAAACAAGGCATGGACCTGTAGCCAACAGAGCTGTTGTCCCTGAAAGCAACAGCTGACGCGTGGTTTACTCGTGGAGTTCAGCAGAAGAGACAGAGCAACAACAGACAACTTAGCATGTGGCGGAGCTTCGGCTGACTGCACTGCACGTTTGGATGGATTTCAAATTTGGACAGTGAGGCGGCTTCACACAAAAGGCAGGTGTATACATCATACATGCCCACACGTCTGTATGCACACACACGTGGACACACACAGAGTATATGATGTGACTTTTAAAGAGCTTCCCCTTCTAGGTTTCCCACGGCCTCTGATCTCAGTGTTAACCTTTCCCTGGCCATGCTCCCATGGTTGCTACGAGATTTCTTTGCAATGGAACATGCCCTTCGCTTCACAAACTTTCCCCACTTGTTTCAATGACATTAGGGGAAGAGCAGGGAGCTCTGGGAATGGGTGGGGATATGGACTCGAGATAACCCTGAATCTGAATCCACACTTCATGGCTTATTTGTTAATTAACTTTATTTACATTCAAAATGCAATTGTTGCAGATCTCAGAAGTTGATTTACACTCACTGCTGTGGCAGAATATTGCGGTTAGTAGACCCACCACTGGATCCTCTTATTCAACACGTCCTTCCAATAATTCAGATATTACTGTATCACAAATGCCCATTTCTATATTTTGATATCTGCTTTTCAGTATAATTATCTTCCTTCTTTATTCTCTAAATCTTATGATTTTTAAACATTTTTTCTGAGAAGTGTTCCACAGGCACTTTACATATGATAAGTTGATAAAGAGATCCTGGAGATCAAAACCACATTTAAATCCTGAGATAAACTCAACTGTGCCATATACATAGCTAGGTTTAGTCTGCTTCCTTTGTTACTTTGTTTAGTAATTTTTGTTTCAAACAACAAGATCCTACTGTATAGCAGAGGGAACTACATTCAATAAAATTTAATAGCCTATAGTGCAAAAGTATATGACAAGGAATATATATATATATATATGTATGTATAAGTGAATCACTATGCTGTACACCAAGAATTAACACAATATTGTACACCAACTATACTTTCAACAAAAATAGTTGAAATAAAATTGGGAGGTAAAACTTCCACTGCCCAGGCTGCTGTCAGGATGAAACGATTCAAAGCAGGTCAGGTATTAGCAACCCCCCTAACATCAAAACCCCATATGAGATCTTCTTTTTGAGCAGCACAGGCTAACCGGCTGTCGTCACCTGTAAATAAGGTTGAAGTCACTTAGACCCTTGGCTTGGGAACACCGTGGCCACAGGGGTGGGGGTCACTGCAGCACTTACGAGAATGACGGGGACAGCCTGCTCCTGACGCCGCTCCCCAGGCCGCAGCCTGGAGCGCTGCAGTCAGGTCTGAGGTCCGGCCGGGAGCGCACAGCTCCACAGCCACTCGGAGCCCTGCGGTGCGGGTGGAGCTGGGACCGCGCTCGTCCATCACCCTTCCAGGCACCCAGACTCGGGAGTCTCCTGGGGGAATTTTTCTCTGCCTCATAATTCCTGTCTCAGCCTCTTGTGGAATCCGGTCCATGCCCCATGGAAGCAAGGCTTTAACCCTCCGGGAACCAAATCCATCAAGGTTTGGATCCAGGATGTAACTTCCATGTTAACTCACCTAGTGCTCCCTTCTTGTGCTGAACTGCCCTCCCCCGTCAATGGCATTAGGTCGTATTAGAAGTCCCGACTTGCTTGTCCTTAGCTAAGACTCTGAGCCTCTTCCTTAGTCTTCCTGAGTGGAACCACTCTTCTGTGGTAGAAAATCTTGGGCTGTCGGCAACCCATCATTGTCCTCGGTCTTTTGGGTTTTCTGTTGGTTTATGGTTCTCGTGCAGGGATACCAATTTGCACATGAGAAGCACCTGTAGACATTTTAAAAAATACAGACACTGGATCCTCCCCACTCTCCAGCCAAGGCTGGAAGCTTTCTCCCTCTAGCAGGGGTTACACAATCATTTGCTTGGGAATTGACCACACATATTGGCATAATCATGGTAAATTGCCCTTTACTCAGTGCTTGCCACGTGGCATTTTCTACTTCATGTTGTCTTTGTACGTTCATTATCACATTTAATCCCTGAATTATAGATAATCACCATTTCTGTTGAGGACACTCCTACTTGCTAATCTTGAATACAAGTATCTTTGATTCTCTTAATCTATCTCATTCCTGAGTTTCCTGTTCCTGGATTTAAAGAGTGAATTATGGACACATTTATTTAAGATTCTCTTATTATATCTATCTGACTCATCCTCTAACCAAATCATATCTGGAGAAGAGAGATTTTCTCTTTTAAACATTTGTTTTTTCTTATTATATAGAAGTGCGTACACACGGTGGAAAATGTAGAAAGCATATAAAGTAAGAAAATTACAGCCATACATTATCTAAACACCAAAGGACAATGCTATGTCATGTTGGGCATTTAACCATTTTTCTTAATATTTTATCATAAAATTTCCCTAGGGAAAGTTACTTAACCCTGGAATTGTACTAGCCTTTTGTCAAGTACAAAATAACATTCCCAGAAATGACCCCAACATCAAAATAGTACGTGAGGCTGGGAAGGCCATAGGGCACTCAGCTTATTCTCTGAGTCCTAAAAAGAATGCTGTTAATTCACTGATGTTACGCATCTGATGCCTGTGATTCACTCACTCACTCAGCTGGCTCGGACTGAGACCTACTTTATACCAGATGCCGATCCAAGTGCTGGGGAGACCCCAGAGGGAGCCTGGATCACGGCATCATTGTCCTTCTTCATTTGCTCCCAGAATCCTACTCAAGAAACCCACATGGGATTGGGGGGTGGAGGCAGGTGAGATATGGTAAAATTCATTTCATTATGTTCCTTTAGACATATTTAAATAGCATGAAAATAGTCACTAACTTTGATAAGTTTTCTTTTCCCTTCCTATGTATTTTTGAGGATGGGTATAGTTTTGGGGCAGCAAGAGTAATTGATAGATCTTTGGTATGTTAGGATTTTATATGAAAAATTAAGAAGGAAACTGGGACCTTATACAAAGAGAAGAGGTAGTGAGGAAAACACAAGCCACCCTCGAACTTGGCTACCATTCAGAATTTCTGGTATTCAAAAAAGGGAAACATAATTCAAAATATATTCCCTAAATATTTTAGCCCAGAGTAGAAATACATGTAGGCAAAGTTCAGCTGACTGGAACCTACAACAATGTGCTTACTTAAGTGAAGTTATAAACAGACCACAGATACTATAATGCATCCTTTACTTTAAACTAGTTCATGTGAGCAAGTTTCATTTCACATGAATTGCTCAGTACCAATTTAGGAAATATATCCTTCTTGATTGGTAAAAATAGCTCACTGATAACCATATTCAACAAAATTTAGTGTTAAATAATTAACCTATTTCCTTCAGGAAATGCTTTTGAGTAATCTGAGTTAAGTATTTCCTCTATCTGATCTATTTCTTTTCACAGAGAAAAGTAGTATTATTTGCACATGAGCTACTTTTACTCCTCTGGAAAAATCTGACTGTGAGCTCAGGGTAAGAGTTGTCTACTGCACAGTAGGGAAAAAAGGTTCATTTCACAGCAAAGATCAGAATCTTTTTTTTGAGGGGCGTGGTGAGCTGGGGGACAAGGGAAATGCCTTTGTTTAAAGACAGACCACAGTAATCCATCCTGAAGCTGAAAGATGAAGCCCTTGTGAAGAAATGTGGAAGGACACACTGACACCCAAAGGTGTTCACTCTGCAAAAACAGAAAGAAGGAAAGAAAAAATAATTTAACTGCCCTACAAAGAGAATGGGCAGAAACTTGGTAATAAGGGAGTGAAGGAAGGTTAGGGAAGGGAGGAGAAACAATGAAAGGGAACTTGGATGCGGTGGGCAGAATAGCAAGTTTCTGGAGCCTACAATGAAGGATGATAAGAAAAAAAAGTAAAGTTTAAAAAAGTTACAAAGTTTAAAATAGTTTAAAAATTAAAAAATGAAGTTAAAAAAATAATTTTTTTTATAGTGGCATGGAAGATTTTAAAATGATGGAGGTTTTTTATTTCAAAATTCAAGTTGAGTTTCTCCTCCATGCTCCAAACAACAGTAAGATCTGCTTGTGTAATTGGCTTTGGGGGACACCACAGAGAGGGGTGAGCAATGCAGTTCGGTTGGCCAGGAGCAGAATGCTTTTGTGGAAGGCAAGAAAGAAGAGAGATCAACAGTTTCATGAGAACAGAAACTCAAAGACAGAAATTATCTTAAAAAGCTTAGTGTGGTGGGCAGAAAAATATTCCCCCCCAATATGTCTATGTCCTTATCCCCAGAACATAGGAAGAGGTCAGATTCCCTGGCAAAGGGGGCCTATGGTTGCAGATGCGGTTAACGTTGTTAACCAGCCTACTCTAAGAGAGATGAGCTGGATTATAGAGGTGGGCCCATTGTAATCACCAGGGTCGTTAAAGGAGGAAGAGGGAGACAGAAGAGGGGAGAGAGGAGAGGAGATTTGACCACAGGATCAGAGTCAGAGGCACACAACCGTGCTGACCTTGAGAGAAGGAAAAGAGATCACAGGCCAAGAGACGTAGGTGTCCTCTGGAAGCCAGAAAAGTCAAAGATACAGTTTCCCCTGAGGCCTTCAGAAACAGCCGTGCCAATATTTGACTTCAGCAGGCTCCTGCATTCAAGAACCCTACAAGGTTAAATTTGTGTTGTTTAGTGGAGACTATTTCTTTTTTCTTCCTATTACCATGTCATTTGGGGATACTTGTTACAACAGCAACAGAAAGCGAATACACTAAGCTCCTTGAAATGTTCAGAAATTGCAGATAACACTGGACTGTCCACTTTGATATGGGATTGGGCTTATGTGAAAATCCAAAGGACAGTGTGACCTTTGCTAACATCTGCTTTTCTCATTTATAGGAAGAGAACAGTAAGTCAAAACCTCTGTAGTTATTATTTTAGACAAGTGTCTCTTAAAACATTATGTAACCCTGTGCCTTAGGACCCCAAGAGAGTCTGTTCTTAGAAGAACATGGATTCCGTGAGATAGGGTCTTACATCTGAGTCCCACAGTGGTCTCTTATTGGCAATGAAAACTTGGGCAAATCATTTACCTTCTTTAAGCCACAGGATCTTCATTTGAAAAGGAAGATAAGAATAAGGATTGTTTGGGTGATTAAATTGTACAAACAAACACACTCACACACACATATATGTACAACATTTAATACAGTGACTAACACATACTAGGCACTCAACAAATTCCTGTTATGGATTTTTAAATGCATGTATAAAAGGAGGAGAAAGTTGCGGGAAGTTGTGGGAAAACTTAGTTCACGGCCCCAAAAAGGGCCATCTCTCAAAGGGCTCTGATCAGTCAGTCCCCAGTGATGGGCTAATAAGCAGAAACTATAGCACTTGAGGATTTAATTTAAACATAAAAAGGAAGGTATTTAAACATAATTATTAAACAGGAGGTATGTTTACACTGTTGGCTGGATCATCTTATCTGGAGAGCTTTAATAAGCAGAGAGTCTCCCCTGTTTTATAGATGGGCGTGCAGGAAAATGACTTGGATGGGTGGGCCGTTCTCACCCCAAGATCACATGACTTAGTACTCACGGAAGTAACACCTCTTGTATGTTATTCCAGATGGACTGTCCTCCCATGATTATTGTCAGCTGCATCATCAGTTCAAGGAGACAGCCACCTGGATCACACTGGAATATTAGAAAGAAACTCTCATTTAAATTTTAGATAGCTCTAACATGAAATAAAGTCATTATTTTATGCCTAAAAAAAATCTAAGGAACAGAGAGTAAAGACACTCTTCATTGGGCAACTAAGAGAAAACATGAAACAGGTTAGACTGTCCGAACACAAAGCTGTATTCACACGTCTTCACTTCTGTATTTTCACAGCCAATACACCAGATCTCCAGGATAAGTCACAAATCTGCCCTTAAAGAATGTGATGTATAAACACGAGGAGTAGTAGTTGACAAACTGGAACAAGAACACCTTCATGGCTAGGTTGTTCCCACACTCAGTCTGGTCCTTGGGATCCCTGCAGCTAGAATAAAGAAAAGTTAAGTCTGTAAAACTGTGAACAGCTTTGAGACCCTAATCAAAGCCACGGACACATGAGTTAACACACTAAATATGTATATATATATATATATATATATATATATATATATATATATATATATATATATATATACACAATTCACACTGTTTTCATATAAGCTGTTTTGAAATCCTTAACATAGCTACTATGTTAATTCCAACTGTACACACTGTTGTAAGAGTTTCTCCCACTATGAATGCAATATCACACAAGGCAAAAAAAAAAAAAAAAAGTCACCCATTCCTTAAAATTTATAAGCACAACAGTATCCAATGGGCAAGAACTGTCCTCTATCAGGTGTAAGTTGAAAGAAAGCTACTTCTAAACATCCTGTTAAATGAAATTCTCTTGTCTCCCTGAACGGCAGGAAGGTAGGACTATTGAAGAAAACAAACAAAACACGGGGCAACTTGCTAGAAGCATTTCGGGAACATAAAACATCCTCCTAGTTCAAAATTTGAATTGGTCTTAGTGTTTTCAGAAGATGACCACTGAGCAGACAACTGGGAGAACGACCCAGCCACATGCAGTGTGTGGGAAGCAGTTAACTAGGGCCGCTAAGCCGCTGGCTGCGATACAAGCCAGAGAGAAGAAACATATGTTATAGAAGCCACAGCTGATGAGAATGGAGCTACACTAACAGGAACAGCATGGGGGGAGGACACATAACAGTGTGATTTTTGTCTTCTCCGTAACGCACAAGCAAATCTGCCACTGGAACCACGACCATCTTCCACTTATTTGCAATACAGAGACTATTTACTTTCAACAATAGGGTACATGATCTAATGTAATTGAAATTATTTTTAAGCACTGACATATTTACACAGAGCTTGGACATTCTAAAGCTTTCTTTGTCCCTTTTACTAATGCAAAGCTGCAGCTAATTCACTTCTCATATAGGCTAGAGAAAAAACGTTTACACTTGAAGTTTTCTAAAGACTGTAATGTACTGGAATTAAAGTGCCTAAAAGATAAAGTCTCTGTTTTGACCTGGTTCTAAAACTGGTGTAGAAATGACCTCAGCTGCAGAAGGAGCTTAACAGACTCAGTCATCTTGATTGCCACTTTCTCATATATGGCGTTCAGGGTCACGATGATGATAAAACTGATGAGGGAAGCAGTGATGGGCGTGGCCCACCTGCACAGTCAGGTACTTCTGGATTGGGTCTCTTCCATTCAGGTTCTTGGGAAGTTCTGCTGAAAATACAATGAACACTGAAAGTCCGTAGACAATGATCCCAATAACTGAAGCAATGGTCAACAGGACCTGACAACCCAAAAACCCAGCAGCATAAGGCTCACTAATGATCGTATTTTTACACAGAAAACTTGCCCCCAATCCACGCTTAAACAGACAACATGCACGTGCTGTAAACCTCACATAAACGTGAGAAGTGATGTAAATCGCATGTAAATGCCACAAGAGACGTGAATATCAGGCATGTTAAATTTTAGGGGAGGAGGAATGAAGGATGTCAAAAAGAGTGAGTGCATCCACTAATGTAACATGCTGACAGCAGGAGCAGCTGTGTGCAGGGCATAGGGAATATATGGGAACTCCACTTTCTGTGAATTTTTCTGTAAACCTAAAACTGCACTAAAGAAGGAAGCCTGTTAAGTATATCTTTAAAGGGGTGAAAATGGAGTAACTGGTGGCATGTTCTTTTGGAGACAAGTCTGTGATAGCAGAACCAATGAAAGTATCCCTTATACATCTATAGAATTACTTAGGTTATGAACTAGTTGTAACCCATGAAGGGGATATGCTTCCTTTCAAGGGAGAACCTATCACTGATTCAGGGGTCAGCAGGTGCTAGCTGTCATCTTCATTCTGAATAGGACCAGTGAAGCTGTGGACATGCCCTGAGGGAAATAGTGGAAGTGACAGCAGGTCTCTGCTGATGAAAGCTTCACATGCTTTTCATACTCCTTGAGATCTTAAAATGGCAGGTATTCCTACTCCCTGCATTTGCACAAGATTCATGTCCCTGAAACATTGTAGTTCTGACTGTGTGGACCCAAGGGCAACGGGAGTGTCTGAAGCATAATTTGCACGTGGCTGGTAGGGCTTCAATTCCTCACTAGGCAGGTTTTTTCTGGCCACTGAAGAATGCACATTAAAGGTCCCATTTTTAAACTGTTTTCCTTCCATCTACCTTCTTGGTCATAGTCCAGAAGCATGTACTCAGTGTCCCTGGCTGCTCCTGATGGCTGCCTCAGAGAGAAAGCTACAAAGAATGTGAATTTCAAGACTAAGTGAACCACATTGTGTTATTTACAGTAACAGCGGGAGGCTGGCTTGCACCTGCAGTGGAGAGCAGAGGGAGTGTTTACAAGCCCCTCTTGGAGCCACACTCCTGCATCTGGATCCCAGCTCCGATGCTAGCTGTGGGGCCTTGTGCAAATTTCTTAACTTCTAGGGGCTTCAATCTCCTCACCCATATAATGGGGGGATAATAATAGCAATTTATAGGACTATTGTGATGAGTCAATGATTTACTAATTGTGAAGACAATTAGAAAATTAACCACAGGCATGTGAAAACTCTACCTAAGTATTAGCTATGAATATGGTGACCAAAGTCTTAAAAAGGTGTTTTTCTTAGTTTTTAAGCCATCAGTTTGTAGAGAAAGCATTTTATTTTCTCCTCTACTCTCTTTCATCATCCTTTTCTTCACAGTAAGTCTTCATGATTGTGAAAGGAATAACTTTTTGGTGAGTGTGTGATTAAAAGTTAAAATTAGTTAAGGCTGAGAAAAATGTATTATAGAAGGTATATTAAGCCTTCCTCTCTTGTACAGCACATATAGGCTATTTAAATACTATGCATTTTTAAAAAGTCTGCATAATAATTTTTTAATTATGTATTAAGTAATCATAATAGTTAAGATTCTTTAAATGCTTACTATTGCTTCAGCACACATCTGTTTTTCTAAATCCTCACAATCACCCTGTTGGGAAGGTAATATTTTATCTCTTTTACAGATGAGGAAATAGAGCCACATGGAGATGATGCAATTTGCCCCAAATGAAGCAACTATTAAGTGAAAGAACTGAAATACTCAAAGAGCCCAAAGACACACTAACTGTATAGCACTATCTCCTACATGGTCTGTGAAATCAATTCTAATTCATTTCAGAACTTTTACAAACTTGACACATTTCCGTTTTTCTTCCAAGCACTTAATGGGTTCAATATTTCTTATGAAACAGGAAAGCTTTCCATTCTCCTTCCTCAAGTTTCTTCTTATTTATCATCTTTTCTGATCATAACTTTAACATTTGCTCATTAAAGAAAATTTGAAAGTACTCAGTAGTGGACAGAACTGTTGTCCTGGATCTGTCCCCAGTCTTAGAAGAGGACCCAGAATTTGCTTTAGGATAAATAACCTCCCTTTTGTTTTTAGTCCTGTGATTTAAGCTCGATTAACCCACTCTTTCTGAAGCACCAGAGGTAGATCTCAGTTGGCTTAAGACAAATAATACCCCTCATTGTATTGGCCTCGCACATGATTGGAGAATTGGCAAATAACCCAGTAAGAGCCACTATTATGTGAGGAGATACGTGCTTGTGCCCATGTGAATGATAAGCTTCCTCTATCAAGAGAGGAAGCTGCCAAAAGAGACCTCTCTTGGTTTGGACGGATGATCTGGGATGCTGAGTGCCTAGAAGCAGCATGCTGAGACATCATTGGACACAGAATGAAGACAGGACAAGACCAGCCCTTGACATCATCTGGGCTACAGTATCTCTCCTTGACTGAAGCCAGACATCAGATCTGAGGTTTTCATTTACAGGAACCAATAAATCCCATGCATCCCCATTTTTTGGGTGTTGTTTAAACACATTGGAAATTGATTTTGTCACCTACAATGAAAAGACTCCAACTCTGAAAATGAATAAAAAATAAAATAAGAAAAATGCTTCTACCTATAGACATAAATCCTTCAGAAGGGTTCATTGTTTGTATATTACAAATCATTTTATATATTAATTTTATTCTCAAGCCTATCGTAAGCATAACACTTTGACATGTCATAAAATATTTTCATGGACACGCTTTTTCATGGCTGCATACTATTCTACTTTGTGAAGGGTTGGAAGAATATTTTGGCTGAGATTTTATATATATATATATACATATAAAAGTATGTCTGTGACTTGCATCCATACTGACTTTTCCCTGCCATTTTGAAATACTTCCTGATTAAAAGTTTTTCAAAGCTGAATTAATGGATTAAAGCATATGAATATTTTTGAGTCTTGATATCAACTGCCAGACTGCTTTCTAAGAAGGCTTGAGGAGTACACCAGAAATTAACACAGCATTGTAAATCAACCATACTTCACAAAAAATATCCAGTAACCTAGGCATGGGATTGGTGATCACTGGCATTTCATCCTCATAAAAAGAGCTGTGTCACTTGAGAGGTGGAAAACTACTTCATTTTGATGTGCACTGAGTGAATTACCATTGGAGTGTGACATCTATTTTTCCTTTCTGAATGTGTGTTCATTTTCTCTGCCTTCTACGCTCCTGAGATTTTTTGATGTTACCTTTGAAGTGACCTGAACTCTCTATGTATTGAAGGAATTAGCCCCTTGTCGGATTTGTAAACAAATAACATCCTCTGGTGTTTTGTTTAAAATTAGGATGCTTCTGATGCATGGAAATCTTTGTATACTTTCCTCAGAAACTTACTGCTCATCTAGAGGTTGTGTAAACATCCATATTTATTTCTAGTTTTTTTCTAATTGTGTTACTTTTTAAATGTTTCTGGAATTTATCACAATATATGGTTCACTGTATGATTTCAATCTTTTCTTTTCCCCCCAAGAAGCTAATGAGTGTTCCATTCACTGAATAACCTTTATTTATCTCCCTGATTTGTAATGCCTTCCATCTCTTATATTAAATTATTATTGATATCAGAGCCCATATCTGGACTTCCTGTCCTATTTTCTAATCTGGCTATCCTTGAACTACTAAAAGTCTCATTATCTTATTAATTATTATATTACTAATATGATTTTATTCACAATAAACCCCAAATCAATTTTATAATTTCTGATATTTTGGAGATATGATCTTTTAATCTAGAATCACGTGATTAAAGCATCTTTTATATCTTTCAGTAGTTTTTACTTTTATTTTTTGATAGTTCCTACTATCCTTTTCTTAGGTTATTCTTAGACATTTTACCTTGGTTGTTACTCTTGGAAAATTTTAGAAATCTTAATGCCTCCATCTGGTCTCTTAATCAGACCCTGGAGAATCCTAAACCACTGATCTGATTTGAACAATTGAGCTGAAAAGAATTGGGGGAAGCACTGTGAGCAGAAGAGACTGTGGAACCTCCAGAGTGGCACCCTGCATTGGCTCAGATGTTCTCTGGAAAAAGTTTTCTCTATGAGACTTCATAGTTCCCAGCTTGACTTTCAGTTTTCTCAGGATTTCACATTAGATTTTAAAAAGTCTGTGGCAGGTTCTTACCCAGAAAAAGAGCACTTGCACAAAGGGTTATATGTATACACTTTCCCCAGGTGGTAAATGGAACACGCTCTTCTTCCTAATTAAAAAAACAAGTTAAGTCAATCAAGGGATTACACCAATGAAATGACTTTTCTCCTAACTGGTCAATAAATCCTAAACATAATTTAAAAAAAAATAATTTTCAGACATAGTCTCATTATTTGTAATTGCATGGGTTTTTTTCCTGTTTTTTTTTTCTTTTCTTTTCTGTTGACGATGTCAAACAATCAACAAAATATGTACAGTGTTCATTTTAATACTATTTTTTGAAAATGCATATGTGAACAGTAAACTGTTTCCCTGCCATGGTCTGAGCTTGGGGGTCTGGGTACCTGACGAGGCCAAGCTGTAAAGCTCTACTCCTGAGCTTGCCTTAGATTTCAGAAGTGACACTAGTGACAGCAGAGTCCGTGCAGGACAGAATGTTTCACAGGTGTCGGCAGCTAACTGGTCTCCACTGTGTGTTCCTTGGTCGAGCTTTATGTGTTTATTGGCAACAACTATGAAGTTTTAGAGTTTCCATTTTAGAGTTTATATTTAGATTTCATTTTTAGAGATGAAATCAGTAAGACTCAAGTTTTACCTGGATAATGAAAGCAGATATAGTATAATAATAGCTGTCACTAAGTACATGGCCTTTCCTCTGTGCCAGGAAGTCTTCCAAGTAGATTCTGCACATTAATTCAACCCGTCCTTACCATAGTCATGAGGAAGCAACTCTCTTATTCTTATTTTATAGGAAACTATGGCACAGAGAAGTTAAGTTGTCCAAGATCACTCAGGAAGCAAGCTGCTGTGTTCAAATATGAATTTAGGCAACTTCATTCTCAAGCTCTCACTGCCACAACGCTGGCCTCTCTAAACAATGGAGCATACTTTCGCAAGTAAAGTAAAACGCTTCAATTAAAAAACTAAACAAAAAAAATTAGGCAATTTTTTAAATAAGGAAAAACGATAAAGTGAAATGAGTTTTCATCTTCAATTTTTCAACAAGCATGTTCTAATGAAAATTTAAAATTATTAGCTGGCAATTTTAAATTTAAAATTGGCAGTTTAAATGACCAAAAAACTTTTCTTCAGTATTTTTTGTATGCTGCCAATATGATACGTTTTTGTTTTTCAGGACTCAAAAGCATTATGAACATCTAATTTTGTCTAAGTTTCAGCTTTCAACTCTGAATGTACAGTCTTTTACCAACATATGCTTTGACCCCCATCTTCAGTTGTAAACAATGGGAAATATTCATAATGGGGATTATTAGAAGCTTATTACATTGGAAAAGACAAACGTCACTTTCTATTGGTAGCTGAACCTCATTTTTTTCCATTTATAAAAAGAGGAGTTTTACCTGCTCCCTCCAGAACTTTTCAGTGCCAACATTCTGTAGATCTGTGATTCAATTTATTAAATCTATAGTTGGAGACATTTTCAGATGCTCCTAGTAAAAGCATTTTATTTCCAAGAGTTATTCATGCTCACAACCTACTGTCCTGCTGCTGCTGACTGCAACTACCATCAGCTCTAAATTATCTCAGCTGATGGAAAGAAGCAATAATACAGATGACTCAAAAAATCATCTTTTCATAGCTCTGGAATGTTGATACAAAGATATATAGTTTTATTTTTTTAATTTTGCAGCAGGAGTGGCAGCAATAAATTTACATTTCCAATTATGTAAAATGCCTAGCTCAAACACTGCTCAAACACTGATGGCACCTCAACAAATGTTTCCCTGCTTCTTCTACCCTTTCTCTGACTTTAGGATGAGAGCCATGCTGCTTTGTGCACATCCCAAGCGGAAGGGGGAGCAGTGACCGGGACTTAGTTAAAGACAAAGGGGCACCTAGTCTACGATGAAAAGGAGGCGGCAATAATGAAGGCACATGTGAAAAAATGGGAGTCAACTATAAAAACCAATGTGTCTTTCCTCCTACATCTATGTCATAGCAGCTAATTTATATTTTGCATCTATTTATTGGTGTTATGAAAGGATACAAGTCAATGCCTCTTTTCTCATACACTTAGACCAGACTTTTTCTTTTCCCCCTTTTTACTGTTACTATAAATGAAGGACCTCAGTTCTCTTCTGTGTCCACCATTCCAGGCGGTGCTCCTTCACCTTGGCTGCACATTATAATAACCAGAGGAACTTTAAAAACTTCCCTATGCCAGAATGCACCCCAGGCCACTAAGTACCATCAGAGTTAGCAGTGATGGAATCCAGGCACCAACATTTTTTAAGGTCCCCTGGTGATTCCAACATGCAGCCAAGGCTGACAAGCCCAGAAGTAAACAGACTAAAGTGCATCTAAACAGAGCCCGCTTTTCCTGGGTAATCTCATCTATCTCCACGTGGGGACACCGCGCCTCCTATTCTGGCCAGACTTGTTCTTCCTGCTCAACCGTGTCCCATTTGTACTCAAGTTCTGCCTGGCACCGCTTCCAGAACTCCAGAAGTAAGGTGACTAACAGAGAGAGAGAACAGCAGAATGTGGATCTTCAGTGATGACTGATGCTTCAGAAATCTGTACTTAATATTTATTACCCTTAACACTTTGGTAAACGGTTAATAAAATCACATTTTATTTATAGGCGATACTAAAGAGAAACATGAGTTAATGCCTTTTTTTTAAGAAAAAAGAAAATGTAGATTATTTATTGAACTTTTGGAAACAGACTAGCTCTCTAGCTCATGGGAAAGGTATTAACGTGATGGTCAGACACAGGTGACTGTGTCTGATGCTAAAGTACCTGCTACCAGCACATTATGCCCACTAAAAACACAAATATCGGGGGGATGGGTATAGCTCAGTGGTAGAGCACGTGCTAAGCATGTACAAGTTCCTGGGTTCAAGCCACAGTACCTCCATTAAAAAAGAAAATTAAGAAAAGGAAAAGAAACTGTCACAATTTAAAAGCAGTGCACGGTCGACCCTCCAAGCCTTCTCCTCACATCCCTCTGTCTCTTCTGTCCAAAGGACCTGAGGGTGGGGAAGGGGATTAGAATGCTTTAGTAACCCCTGCATTTCTATTTTCCACCACCCCAGTCACACAAAATTAAAATAATATTCTTAAATATGGAAAACTGCCATTTTACTCAATCTTCGGTAAAGTAATTTTTAGAAATCGTCATTCTGTTTTAAGACTCGTAACTTCAAATAGTAGACAAAAACAACATGAAATGTTTATTGAAAAATGTGGCTTCAGGGTAAATCCCCTAAGCCCTTCATCCAACCAGACTGTTACTCCTAGGCCCTAACTCTAGAGAAATTCCAGAATAGCCACCGTTCCCTCCACCATTATACATGAGTCTCTACCATGCTCTGAGAATAAAGAGAAAAAAGACACAGTCCCTGCTTCCGGGAGCTCCTAGGTGCACAGGACTCATCATGAAATGATGGCTGAGGAGGCGTGTTAAGAGGGCTTGGATAACAGTCAGCAGTGGGTGCTCGGGGAAGAGAGCTGGAACTGTAGCCAAGGCTCTCCCAGAGGAGGGAACCACTGTGGTGAGTTCTGAGATGCCCTAGAAGTGATCAGGTGAAGGTATAATGTTAAGGCCATTTCTCCCTGGGGAGCTACACATGCAAAGGAGGGAGGCCAAAGAGAGCCAGGTCCCTTCCAGGAACTGCAAATAGTCTAGAAGTGAGCACAGGGTGTGGGAGGCAGGTGAGGCCACCAGGTGGATAGATCACAGGTGCACATCACACAGGACTCTGTGTGCCTCCAAGGTAGAGGAGACATGCAAAGTGATCTAGAAAGAGACAAGATAGAGGCAGGGAGACATTGGCAGGTTCATGTGAAGGCCTGCTGAGGCCCCGCCAGGAGGAGAGAGAAGAAAACATTTCAGCAGGTGGACGGATTCGCCACAGGTGTGATGGAAGGGCAGGAAGAGGTCAAAGATGCCGGCCAGCTTTCTGGCTTTGGCAGTGTCCTAAATTATAGTGCCGTTTCCTAAAATAAGAAGGGAAGGAAGAGGAGCAAGTCGTGAGAGGAGACAACTGATTCAGTTCTGGCTGGGTGCCTGTGGGCTCCAGGAGAGATGTTCAGTAGGGAAATAAAAGTCTAGAAATCGGGAGAAAGTTCTAGGCTGAGCCAAGTAGTTTTCCTGCTTCAAGAGGCTAATGGGTGTGAGTGGACAAGCTCACGAGAAGAGTTGTAGTGCGGTAGCTCTCACTGTCCTGCACATGGGAAGCATCTGGGAGCCTTTAAAACATAGTGCGCCCCAGCCTGGAGTGGGGCCTTTTTCTGTTTATTGTTTTTTAAATACTTTCCTTTTTTGGGGGGTAGTTAGCTTTATTTGTTTTAATGGAGGTACTTGGAATTGAACCCAGGACCACTTGCATGCTAAGCACGTGCTCAACCACTGAGCCATACCCTCCCCACCTTTTTTTGTTTTTAGACATTAGCTCTACTGAGCAGTCAGTGTTGAGAGTCAACCTGTAGAGAGCAGAGAGCCTTGGGGTAGAGATCAAGGAGAAGCTGCCCAGAGCCCTGTAGACCCCACCAGGGGCAGCCGGAGATGCAGGGAGCCTCGGACGGGCTGTAAGGAACGTGAACTCAACACTCCCCAATGACAAACATGTTTCAAGCACCCACTTCCCAGCAGTGTTTCTTCTGAGTTTACTACTTTTCCAGTAATACTGGATGAGAATAGAAATAATCTGGACACAGGGATCAAATTCAAATGCTGGTTCTGACCATTCTTAGCTGCATGATTACTGATTAAAAGGTTACCGGTCTGCCACGTGTAAACTGGGGGACCTAGAACCGTGCTCGTGGGCTGCTGTGAGCGTAATGAAATGACAACTATAAAGGCACTCCTGACTCTCAGAGGTAATTGCAACTATTGTCCCCATTTGGGACACCAAAAAACAGGCACAGAAAGCTTCAAACATTTGCCCAAGATGAAGGTTAGGGTCAGGAATCAAGCCAATGACTTCGTGGATCCAGAGCCCAGGATCTTCTTACGAATAACACGGCACTGCCCAGGCTCCCTGCTCCAAAACCCGCCTCCCTTTGGCTCAGTTCATGGGGCCTGCGCTGCACAGATGTCGTCACTGCCTGCCTGCCCGCCCGGTGTCTGACCCCGGCACTGCTCCCTCCATCTCACACACCGCTTCCTTGGGCACACCAACCCTCACGAGGCCATTGCTGTGGGTACTCGGATGTTTACACGGAAACGCAGGTGGCAGCCCAGCTTTTTGCTATAGATGCTGCTGTCAGTGGAGGCAAAGAGATCACAGTTGGTGGGGGAGGCCACTTCTGGTATCCTCCTTTGCTGGAGAGCTGGATGGAATCCAGTTTCCCTCTGCAACTTAGACATCCAGCATGAGAGTTATGTAAGGCCATCTGGCCTCTCAACATAGAAATGATGCCCCCGCAGTCGTACTTAACATTGTAATATCCTGGCTCGACCAGGGAGCAGAGGCCATGGCCTGTTGTCCACCAAGTTTTGTTTCCTTGCACGACAGCTACAATGGGGTGAGTTAACACCGGACCAGAAAATCTACAAAGCCCTCGTGTACTATTTCCTGACACTTGCAGGTAACCCCAATACCTCAGACCCCAGATCCTCCAAGTAAACAACTAGTAAGAGGAACTGAGCTGGCTCGTCTGTCAGATCCCTGATGGCAGGACGGATTTGGCCTCTCCTGCTCTCGGGATGATCCGTTCTCCTTCTGTGTGCCCTTCCCCGAGTGAAGGAGACTGTTCTTTGTTTATGGGCTACGGAGTATTTGTGGCTGTCTGACCAGAACCTTCAAAATTAGAGCTCTTGGTGAGAATGGAAGCATAGCACCCACGTCTCATGAGCTCAGCTACCGAACAGCCTCATCTAGCCAAGACTGTGGCCAACACCAGGGGTCCACTCTGTTGAGTGTTGGGTCTGGAGAGCAATGCCTCCACCACTGAGAAGATGCCCCACCACTTGTGCCCTTGTCCTCATCCAGGGGGAGGTGATGCATCCATGGGGTGAAAGCCTTGAGGGCACTAGGTGACTGTGGACCAAGCTGTGACTGGCTGGTCCTGCCCCACACGTGACCCATGTTAGCCTCACATGCAGAAAATCCCCAAAGAGACCCCTGCTTGAGGGAATGGGTCACCTATAAGCCAAATGTCCTTGGGCCGCCTAAGAAGCAACACAGTATACACAGTGAGCCACCCACTCACTGCAGTACCCAAGGCTCACTGTTCCCTCATGTGACACCATGTACCCACAGCAAAAAGAAGACCCTTACTTTGTAATTGACTTCAGAATTCTACTGCCAACACTGCCTTCCACCTTCCACTTATGAAGTTCTTTCCACTCTGTCCCGTGCTCTGCAATTGTGCAATCAGTCCAGAGCTCCCTCATGAGACAGGAAGGAAGGGGCAGGGCAAAGCCATTAAAGGAATGGCACAGCCATTAGCACCAAGACGGTGGAAAAGTCAACTCCCAGTAGATCTTGAGCTTCAATACACGCTCACCGAAACACAGCAGGATGCTAAATGGCACTCCCACAGGTCCCAGGACAGGTTCAAGGCTGAACATAAAATGACAAAGGGTGATTGGTGGCCCAATTTCTGGGAATCCCAACACCTTTCCCAAAGCAGTTTTAATATTCCTCCCACTTATTAGCATATGAAGATACTGAGTGCATAAAAGCTAACAATCCCACACCTCGTGGCTGCTCTCTCTGCTGAGAGAGACAGCCCACACACTGTCTGTGGAGTGTGTATTTACTTTTACTTTAAACTGGAACACCCAACCCCCACGCCTCATGGCCTTTCTGTTGCCTTCTGAAACAGCCCACTCTGTCTATGGTGTATATATCTCTCTGAATAAATCTACCTTTACTAAACTGTGGCTCTCTCTTGAATTCGTTCCTGGGCAAACCAAGGACTCACACTTGGTGAGGTGCATCCCAGGGACCCAAACGACCTGGGATATGGCCATCCTCTCCCCTACATTTTCCTGTATCATACATTCCTTCCCAAAGGATCTCACCTTGTGCACTCCAAAATTGACAGCACTCATGTGTCCTGACCAGGATCTGCTCCTGCGTGTATCATTTCTTATTTCCACTAGAAAGTCAACTTCATGAGGACAGGGATTTGGTTCTGTTCACAAAGGAAGCACCAGCACATCACAGGTGATGGAGAAGCATTAGCTGAATGAATGAGCTGTGGGAAGTCCTGGGATTTCCACCTGGAACTCCTAGCCTCTTGGGTCCCAGCTGACTACAGGTGCTCCCTGCTACTCATGGCTGACCTCTTGCCACCACTCTCTGCTCTGTCATCACCTGAGCCGGGATGAGCTGAGATGGGCACACACCCCGGAGAGCATGGCACATGGTTCATGCCGTTGCAACACACTCGACCCTTGACTGTTAGAGGTTACTTAGGATGGACAAATTGAAGGCAGCACCATGTGCACCACCATACCCCACAACTCACTTGAAGCACAAGGACTGCACACAGGGGAAACGCTGGCCCTTTGCAACCTAAGGAGAGGGACTATGGGTGAGAAGAGGGTCTCTGTCAACTAACAGTCTCTTTACAAGCCCAGTCTTAGGAAAGCTCTTTAAAGATACTTTTTGTATCTTCCTTGTGTTTCTGTAATCCCTCTAGATTTTGTCATTTTAATCTACACATCAGAAATACAGATGTTCTTGAAATCTCTATTGATTTTCAATGAAGAAAATCCTCAATTTCCTACACTGCTAAGAAAATTACTGCACTTTATTTAAAAAAAGCAGCTTCCTTCATGACTTCCTATCTTCAAACACCTAATTTCACAAGAATCAGTGAAGCAGGACATGAAAATCATACTGTGCTTTATCACCTACAGGTGGGCAGGGATGAAATGAATGAGTACTGATCTCATGAGACGGGAAGGCTGGGGCTGTCTTATTCCAGCTACAGATGAAGGGTCCATATCTGTGAGGGTGAGGAAGGACCAAGGATGAGAAACCAACATTTTCTAACCCATTTCTCTTTTTCAGAGTCCCAGACAAAACAGTGTGATTGTATCAACTAAAACAAGAACATCTGCACCCTTCTAAGTGCACGCTACAACTTTACTACTACACACGGCACTCTGTCACTGACCTAAAGGCTAATGACAGCCAAGACATTTGCAGGGATCTTATTCTGTGCTTATAAATTTTTGTCTTTGGAACCTCAGGATATTTGCCTCCTCTCCCTGAGTGTCATTTTCCTCATCCTTCAAATGGGAGTGTAACAGTCATTCATTTGCTCAGGGTCTATTCGACAACTGGAGACGGCTTATGAAAACAACAACAACAAAAAAAGCAAAACAGCAATTCTGATCTGTGCTGTCTTCCTCCTCCTTCCTGAACATGAACGTACAGGGTAAAATGGCATCTTCCACTAAATCCTGAACTTAAGGAGTAGATCTGATGAGGAAGTCACAGGACTGCCGTGTAACCGAGAAATGACCTGGTGAAAAAGAATGAGTTGCCAGCAAATCCTCAAAACCTATAAGGGTGCAAACCCTGGGAGCTACAGGGATGGGTGGGAGTTCCTTGGTTCCCCATTTCACAAATGGGGAGATCTTTGCAAGGTCCATGAAAGACACAGATAGCCCAGTAAAACCACACCATGTTTTGGAGTACACCAGGGCCACATCGCTGCTGACCTGCACTGCTGTGTGTCCCAGAGCAAGAGCCCTGGTGGGGGATGACTGTGTTTGAGGCTGGACAAGAACTTTCTGTTCTGTCTCTTTTGCTCTCTCTCTTCCTGCAATAAAACAACTGGTAGGACTCTGGTGGGGAGCAATATACCCACATTCTCTGGCAAACCACACACCAGGCAGCTCTAGCTGATCTGAGAGAGGACTCTTCAATGAATATATATACACCAAAGTCAGGCAGAAGGCTGCCTGTGACCTTGGGAATCCAAACCAGCTTGTCCTCTTAATCAGGATATTCGACATCTAAAGAAAGTGTGCACCAGATGAAGACGATGCCTTAGACAGCGTTGGTGGTTATGGCCAGCAGTATCTAAGGACAAGTCATGCTCTGGCAGATGGGAGCATTTTGGTTGCTTTAAGAGTTTGCTACTGAAGGGCTGGGACATTTCATTGGGCCTTGAAACTCCAGACCTCTTTACTCACAAAGGCAGACAAGTTAGGTGAGCCAGCTCAGCCTTTATTCCAACTTCCTAACGAAAATGCTATGAGATTGAAAATATATTTCTCAGACTCTTCTGCAGCAAGGGTTCCAGATGTGGCTTTAAATATGCCCATCAGATATTGAGATTTGCAAATATTAACTACTATATATAAAAATAGCTAAAAAAACTAAATTTCTTCTGTATAGCACAGGGAAACATATTTAATATCTTGTAATAACTTTTAATGAAAAATAATATGGAAAGGAATTCATACATATATATGTGTATATGAATGACCGGAACATTGTGCTGTACATCAGAAATTGACACATTGTAACTGACTATACTTCAATTAAAATATATATATATATATAATGCCCATCAGAAGCATCTGAGTGTCACTTAAAGCAGAAACCCAGATGAATGGAGGCAGAGGTTGGTGGAGGAGCTACGTTATTTTGCTGGGGTGGATGCAGCCGGCATGGCAGAGATCTAGAAGGAATGCTCACAACAGCCACTTACTGATCTGAAAGTGAGTTAGGGTAATAGCTTCCTGAAATCCTCCCCACCCCTTCTGATGAGCCACGTGTCTGGCCTTTCTCTGGAAATCACTAGGCACAGCCTGGGACTCAAAGGTAAAAATTAAAAACTGCAGTCAGGCAGCGAAGAGACTGGCAGGACATGTTGGACAAAAGTAGGTCAGAATCAACAAGGAATGGGGAGGGGATACAACGTGTGCTGAGGACCCTGACTAGAGTGGTGGATTGTCTGGGTTAAGGACTCTGAGTCAGTATGAGTAGATGGATTGGTGTGGACGAAAATGGTGGCCATTGTTCAGATAAATATGTGATTTGGACTATATTTATTAGAGGAGGGCTTTTTTTCCCCCTTCAACATTGATCATTTCTAGGGAGCAGAAAAATACTCTGTCACACAAAATCTAAGTGCAAAAGAGATGCTACGGGATGGTGGTGGTGTGAAAAATTTCAGTTCTGCAGTTCCAAGGTTTCCTTAATAAGGTTCACAGCAGTAGGTACTTAAAATAAAATAAGGTACTTATAATAAAGACATCATCATATGTACATATCCTTAAAGATACACATACGGTGCTTTACGTGGGCCTGAAATGTGTTCTGCATTCTAAAATCCAATGAAATAAAATCAGTAGCTCAATATGCCTGTTGGCTCTATAAACATGATGTAGCTAATGATCACGGAAAACAAGATCAGCTAGTAAATTTGAAATTTGTCTTTTCCAGTGTCAAAGATAATATTTTTTGCTTTACTTAAAAAGCATTTTTTTTAATTAGGACTGTCAGTGTCCATTGGTATATGGGGTTCAGTAGATGTGTTCAGATGTTCTAGACAGTGAATCAGAGTAAAGACTGAGGTTTAGACAGTAGTTAAATGCCTCACCTGTGTAATCAGCGTCCACATATTGCTATACTGAAAATCCTTAAAACTGAGAACTTCATTAAAGCAACTAAAAGAAAGGGAAAAAAATAGCCACAGACTAGTGGAAGATTTGTAACGTGTAAAAATGACAAAGGGCTATTCATGAGAATATTCTTAAAAACCCCTACACTTTAATAAGAAAACAACAAACTGACAACAGGTTGCAAACTGCTCCCTGCAGGAGAAGCCGTGCAGATGGACTCTTATGTGAATGGGGCTGGAGCTGTAGAATTAGTTACTCTTGCAAGTAACTCAGTTAAAAACAAATGCAAATGGGATACACTTCTACAATATCTCAGTAAAAATCTTGGAAAACTTACTCCTCTGTTAAGCAATGACAATGGCAAAATTTGTCAAAATTAACCTCTGCAGAATTCTGGAAATTTAACCAAGGCTTCCAGCAATCCGGGGAGTGTTTATTTGAGAAAAAATAACAGCTAAATCTCCATAAAGATAGTCAGTTTTGTCATATTGTAACTTGATCTAACCCATCCTCGTATACTCACCTAAATGGTGGCCTTTAAAAGCAACAGTCTCACAATCAAGGAAGGAGCAGAAGTGATTTGAAGTTACCCAAAAAATCCTCCCCCAGAGAGCTGTCACTATTTCACCTATCTCAAACTCATGCTGTGCAAACAGCCTGTCCCCAGAGTGTTTGTGGAAAACAATCAGGAGTGAGTAACATTACAACTGCCTGAGGCAGTGGTACCAGTACAGGCTAACTAGATGCTGACTAGGAAACTTAGAAGGCAAAATTGAGTATTGAGACTTTCTGGAGGTGGAGGTAGGGTTAAATAGCTCCAAAAAATTCTGAGAATTTTAGAAGGCCGTACACATGTGTGGCACATGGCAAGGAAAGATCTGAGAAAATCTTAAGCCTTCAACTCTGGCTGAACTTGAGGTTCTGCATAAGCAAGAACTAAAGGCTACAGAATAGCTGCAGACTGCATGCCGGTGCTGAGGGCATCCCTCAGCATGCAGGCACACAGCCACCTGGTAACAGCTCAAACGATTGGCTCCAGGCATTGAAAGAAATCACTGTCCAATCATTATTACAGTAATGACAACTAGGCTTTCTGCACACATACAGATCTCATGGCCATGCATGATAAAGAACACAGACTTTACAGAATTTGTTCAGGAAAGTAACTAAATAAATAGCTGCAGCAGCAATGACAATGGAAGCAACGATAAACCCTGGAGATGAGGAAAATCTGGTTTTCAGATCTGCCATATTGTAATATTATAAATGCCCAGTTTTCAACAGAAAATTACAAGATGTACAAAGAAACAGAAAAGTTTGGCCATAACACAGGGGAAAAAGTAGTCAATAGAAACTCCCTGAGGAAACCCAGACACTGGACTTACTAGACAAAGACATAAATAAGGAATTACACATATGATCAAAGAGCTAACCAAAACCAAGCCTAAAGAATTTAAGTATGTGAACATCTCATTGTACAGAGAATATCAATAGATAAAATTTACATTAAAAACCAACTGGACATTCTAGAGATACAAATATGACTAAAATGAAAAATTCAATAAGAGATTTCTCTGTAGATATGAACTTGTTGAAGAAAAAGTCAGTTAACTTAAAACTACTGAGATTATCCAGTCTGTGGAACATAAAGAAAAAGGAATGAAAAAAATGAACACTGTGTCAGAGATAGGTGGGACACCATCAACAATACCAATACACGCATAATGTGAGCGCCAGACGGAAGGAGTGAAAAAAAAGGGGTAGAAATAATATATAAAGAAATAATGGCTGAAAACTTCCCAAATTTGATGAAAACATTAATTTGTACATCCCAGCAGCTCAACAAACTACACGTGGTATAAACGTAGAGACATCGAAAATAGGCACATCAGACTCAGTGTGTCAAAAGAGAAGAACAAAGAATCTTGACAGCAGAAAGAGAAAAGAGGCTCAACATATTCAAAGTCTCCTCAGTAAGACAGTTGATTTCTCATCAAAAACCATGGAGACCAGAAGGCAGTGGGATGATATTGTCAAAGTGATAAAAGGAAAAGACTGTCACCAAGTATTTTATAGCCAGCAAAATGATTCTTCAAAAAAAAAAGGAGAAATTAACACACTCCTACAAAATCTGAAAGAATCCATTGCTAGCAGGCCTGCCCTTCAAGAAATACTAAGGATAGTCCAGCAGGTGTAAATGAAAGGACACTCGCCTGAAAAATAAAGAGCACTACTACATGAGTAAGAAAATAAAACAGTATAAATAAAGTATTACATGTACGTGTTTTCTTCTAATTGATGTAAACGACAACTACATAAAACAATACTTATGAAACAGTGTAGATGCACTTATAAATGCATAAAGGTGTAATTTGTATGACAGTGACAGCATGAGGAGGGGGAGGGAAAAGATTGATACCAAAGCAAAGTTTTTGTGTACTATTGAAATTAAGTTGGCATTCATGTGAACTAGATTGCTTTAAAACAAGATGTTAATAATAATCTCCAGGGCAATGGAGGAGAATGAGGAGGAGGAAGAGGAGGAGGAGGAGGAGAAGAAAAAGATAAAATAAACAACAAATTAAAATGCCACACTTGAAAATGCCTACTTTGTACAAAATGTGTAGTAATAGAGCATTGGGGAAATAAAAAGACATATAGAAAGCAGATAGCAGATGTAACTTCAACCTGATAAGAAATTACATTAATGTAAATGAATTAAATATTCTAATCAAAATAGTAAAGGCAGAAATAAATGGAATAGAGAATAGATGAAGAACAGAGAATAATCAACAAAAAGAAAAGTTGGTTCTTTGAAAAGATCAAGAAAATTGACAAATTTTTAGCTAGTACTGAAGAAAAAAAGAGAGAAGATTCAAATTACTAAAATGAGAAATGAAAGGAAGGATGTCACTACTGCCCTTACAAAAATAACAAGGAATATAAGGGAATACCATGAATACTTGTATAGCCAATAAATGAGATAATCTAGATGAAATGGATAAATTCCTAGAAGGATATAAGTGACTAAATCTAATTCAAGGAGAGATAGAAAACTCAAATAATCCTACAATAAGTAGTGACTGAAAAAGTAATCCAAAACATTCCCACAAGGAAATGCTAGGCCCGTATGGCTTTGCTGGTGAATTCCATCAACTACTTAAAGAAAAAACAAAAACAAAAAAACAAACAAAAAAATGCTTCACAAACTCTTCTAAAAATAAAGAGGTGGGCACACTTCCCAATTCATTCAATGACACGAGTATCACACTGATACCAAAACCAAAGGCATCACAAGAAAACTAAAGACTATCTCTTATGGATATAAATGCAAAAGTCCTCAACAGAATACAAGCAAATCCAATCCAGTAACATATAAAATAGACCACAATTCAGTGGAATGTATCCAGGTATGCAAAGGCACTTCAATATACAAAAGTCAATTCATGTAATATGCCATATTAATAGAATAATGGATAAAAACTAGGAATAGAAGAGAACTTCCTCAACTTGACAGAGAACATCTATGAAAAACCTGGAGCAAAGATCATACATAATGGTGAAAGACTGAATTATTTCCTACCAAAATCAACATTGTACTAGAGGTTCTAGTGAAAGCAACCAGACAAAGAAAATAAAGCCTCTAGATTAGAAAGAAAGAAATAAAACTATTTCAATTCCAGATGACATGATATTATACATTGAAATCACAAAGAATCCACAAAGAAAAAAGAGAGAGAGAGAGAAAAAAAAAACTATTAGAATTAACAACATAGTTTGACCAAAATTGTAAGACACAAATCAATATATAAAAAAGTAATTATATTTCTATACAACAGCAGTGAATAACCTAAAAATAAAATGAAGGAAACATTTTCATTTACAATAGCATCAAAAAGAATAAAATACTTAGGAATATTAAGAAAACTATGTGGAATACTGAGAAAAATGTCTGAAACTTGTATATTGAAAACTAAAATACTACTGATAGAAGTTAAAAATGACCTAAAATAAATGGAAAGCTCTTCTGTGTTCATGTATCAGAAGCCTTATTATTGTTAGGATGGCATTTGTCCTCAAAATGACCTATAGATTCAATGCAACTCTGGCTTTTTGGCAGAAATGAACAAGCTGATCCTAAAACTAATATGGAAATGCAAGATACCCAGAATAGTCAAAACAATCTTGAAAAAGAACAAAGTTTTGAAGTTTCCAAATTCAAAACTCACTAACAAAATGGTAATCCATACAGTGTGGTACTTGCATAAAGGACAGACAAATAGATTGAAAGAAAAGAACTGAGAGTCCATAAACAAACTCTTACACGTAGCCAGTTAAGTTTTCATAAAGGTTCCATGAAAATCCAAAGGGGAAAAATTAATCTTTACAAAAATGATGCTGGGACACCTGAACAAACACCTGGAAAGAAAGAAAACTGAACTTTTATCTTAACACCATTTATTAAATTTAACTCAAAATAAATCACAGACCTGAAACTATAAATCTTTTAGAAAATGAACAATGAGAAAATCTTCAGGATTTTGAAGTACAAATACTTCTAAGATATGACAGCAAAAGCACAAACAACAAAAGAAAAAGTATCAAGTAAACTGGACTTCAATAAAATTAAACACTTCTGTGCTTCAAAGGACTTCATCAAGAAAGTAAGAAGACAATCCACAGAATGGGTGAAAATATTTCCAATATTTTCCCTGATAAGGGACTTTTTATCCAGAATAGACAAAGGAGACTTAAAACATGACAATATAAAAGACAAATACAATTAAAATGGGCAAAGAATTTGAATAGATGTTTCTCCAAAGAAGACATACGAATGGGAAATAAGCACACAAAAAGATGTTCAACATCAGTAGGCATTAGGGAAACAGAAATCAAAAGCACAATGACATGCCACTTCATACCAACTAGGATGACAAATATATATGATATATGATATATAAATATTTATCTATAAACCCGGTAATAAAAAGTGTTGATGAGGATGTGGAGAAACTGGACTCCTCATACATTACTACTGGAAATATAAAATGGTGCAGTCTCTTTAAAAACTACTTTAGCAATTCCTCAAAATGTTAAAAGTAGAATACATCCCAGCAATTCCATTTTTTGATATATCCTGAGGAGAACTGAAAATAGGTGTTCACACAAAAACTTGTCCATGAGCATTTACAGCAGAATTATTCATCATCAACTGATGGATGGATAAGCAAAGTGGTGTATTTATAACAATGGCATATTATTTGAACACAAAAAGGACTTTGGGTACTGATATATGCTACACCATGGATGAGCCTTGACAACGTCACACTAAATGAAAGACGACAATTATAAAAGGCAGCATACTGTATGGTTCTACTTATATGAAATGCCCAGAACAGGCAAATCCGTACAGACAGAAAGTAGAGTGGTGGCTGCTGGGGTCTAAGGGAAAGGAAGTTTAGGGAGTGACTTACTAAAGGGTACTGGTTCCTTTTGGGCGTGATGGCTACAAAACCCTGAAATGTACTTAAAACCCTAATGCACAATTTCAAAGGCTGCATTTTACGGTATGTGAATTATATCTCCATAAAGCTGTTACTCTTGAAGCTGAGCCCACATATGGAGCAAATGGCCCAGCACTGACTGCAGCATCTGGAGGGGGAGTGACCCACCCACCCACCACAAAGGAGAGCAGCACCTGACCCAGTGTTGGAGGGGTGCAATCTTCTTGCCGACAGACACTGTGAGCAGCACAGACAAGGGGGTCAACAGAGCAAGCTGAGTTCGTGAAACAGGGCAAAGACACAAAGGTCTCTCAATAAAACCATTAAGAGCACACAGTCTCTAGGAGAACACATCTTTGTTTTTAAAATCTTTTTATATCTGTTTTATTTCCTATTACATTTTTAATCTTTATTTTTAAACAGTTGTATATGTTTACAATTCTCATTTCATTTTTAATTCTCTTGGTTTTGATCTGTTATTTATTATTCACAGGTTTCAAATATTGTATTTTGAATTTTCTCTTCTTTTTATTAAGATTTTTAAAAGATATCTCAACTCGATTCCTATTCTGCTTCAACTTGCTCTTCTATTATTGATTATACACTGTTTTCAAACCTTCTTTTCCTCCATTCTTTTAAAATTCTCTCTCTCTTTTAAGTTTTATTCCCACATAGGCTTTAGATAGATAAATAAACTCCTTTAAGGACCACAATAAATAACTGATTCTCCTTAAGCCACAGTGCCAGAGAGATATGAGCAGAATGAAGGAGCAGAGGAAGTCCTGCCAATTAAAAGAGCAAGAGAAATCCCCTCAAAGAACGATCAATAAAACAGACATTGATGGCCTACTAGATCAAGATTTCAAAAAAGAAGTGATCAAATTACTGAAGGAACTAAAAGAGATAGTGTTTAGAGACATAAAATATATTAAAAACAAAATAGAAGCTATAAAGAAGAGCCAAGTAGAATTGGTAAATTCATTGGCTGAAATGAGATCTGACCTAAAGGCTGTACAAAGCAGGCTAGATAATGCAGAGGAACGAATAAGTGACCTAGAAGACAGGACAACAATAAGCACCCAATCAGAACAGCTGAGAGAAAAACAAATATAAAACAATGAAAACAATATAAGGAACCTATGGGATAATATAAAGCATGCCAATCTATGCATAATAGGGGTTCCAGAAGGGGAAGAAAGAACAAAGGGGATGGAAAAGGTAATTAAAGAAATCATGACTGAAAACTTCCCAAACCTAAAGAAGGAATCAGACACCCAAGCACAGGAGGCTCAGAGGTTCCCAAACAGGAAGAGCCCAAAGAGAACCACGCCAAGATATATCATAATCAAGATGGCCAGACTGAAGGATAAAGAAATGATCCTAAAGGCAGCAAGAGAAAAACAAAGAGTGAGTTACAAGAGAAGGTTCTCAGCTGATTTCTCTACAGAAACACTACAGGCCAGAAGGGAGTGGCAAGATATATTCAAAGTCCTGAATGAAAAAAAAAGATGCAGCCTAGGATACTTTCTCCAACAAGGCTATCCTTTAGAATAGAAGGAGAGAGAAAGAATTTCACAGAGAAGCAAAAACTAAAAGAATTTAGCAACACTAAACCCATGCTAAAAGAAATATTGAAAGGTCTACTCTAAATAGAAAAGAAGCAGGATGCTACAGAAATGAGAATTCATGACTGTGAGAGTATTTTTTCTTTCTTCTTTTTTTTTAAATCTTTTGTTCTCAGTAGGATGGGTTTGAGATTACATTAATATCTGTTTAGTACACACAGTTACAGTAATTGGTTAACAGACTTACAAAAAAGTGTAATCACAAGCCAAAAACTTACAAGTGAGTCACAAAAACTAAATACAATACAAAGGAAAATTACCATACCACAAAAGGAAGAAGAAAGGAACCAAGAAGAAATAACAAATCAACTGCAAAAATAAGTTCAAAATAGCAATAAACTCTCATCTATCATTAATTACTGTAAATGTTAATGGTCTAAATGCTCCAGTCAAAAGACAGAGTAGCAGACTGGATAATAAAGCAAGAACCTTCAATACACTGCATACAAGAGACACACTTTAGGGAGAAGGACACATATAGATTGAGAGTGAATGGATGGAAAAGGATATTCCATGCAAATGGAAATGCCAAAAAAGCAGGTGTAGCAGTACTGATTTCAGACAAAATAGACTTTAAAACAAGGGCCATAAAGAAAGATAAATAAAGACATTTTATAATGATTAAAGGAGCAAAACAAGATGAAGATATTACAATCATTAATATATATGCACCCAACATGAGCACCTAAGTACATTAAACAACTACTAACAGAGATAAAGGTGGAAATTGATGGGAATACAATCATTGTCAGAAATTTTAACATCACATTAACATCACTAGACAGATCTTCCAGACAGAAAATAAATAAGGCAACAGAGAAATTAAATGATACAAGAGAATAATTGGATTTAGTGGATATTTTCAGAGCATTACAGTCCCCCATAATAGAATACACATTCTTTTCAAATGTGTGTGGAACATTTTCTAGGATTGATCATGTACTTAGTCACAAAAGAAGCCTGAACAATTTTAAGAAGATAGAAATTATCTCAAGCATCTTTACTGACCACAATGCCATTGAAACTAGAAATAAACTTCAGAGAAACAAAGGAGAAAAAAAGGAAAGCATTGAGATTAAACAACATGCTATTAGAAAACCAATGGGTCAATGATGTAATCAAAGTTGAAATTAAAGAATACCTTGAGACAAATGAAAATGAAAACACAACCACACAAAACATATGGGACACAGCAAAAGCAGTGCTAAGAGGAAAGTTTAGGGTAATGCAGGCCTTCCTCAAAAAAGAAGAACAATAAAAAATAAACAATCTAACCCACCAGCTGAAAGAACTAGAAACAGAAGAGCAAAAACTCACAAAAGTCAGCAGAAGGAAGGAAATAATAAAGAGCAGGGAGGAAATAAATAAAATAAAGATTAAAAAAAAAGAGAAAATAATCAATCAAACCAAAACCTAGTTTTTTGAAAGAGTAAATAAAATCGACAAACCTCTGGCCAAACTCACAAAGAAGAAAAAAGAGAGAGCACAAATTTGCAAAATAAGAAAGGAAAATGGAGAAATTACAACAAATAACATAGAAATACAGAATAACATATGAGAATATCATGAAAAACTACATGGAAAAAAAATGGATAACCTAGAGGAGATGGACAAGTTTCTGGAAACATACAGTCCACTAAGACTGAATCAAGAAGAAACTATCCACTTGAACAAATCGATCACTAGGAATGAAACTGAATTAACAATAAAAAAAAAAACCTCCCTACAAATAAAAGTCCAGGACTGGACAGCTTCACCAGGGAATTCTACCCCACATACAAAGAAGAACTCATACCAGTCCTTCTCAAACTCTTCCAGAAGATTGAAAAGAAGGAATATTCCCAAACTCATTCTATGAAGCCACCATTACCCTGATACCAAAACCAGGCAAAGACACCACCAAAAAAGAGAATTACAGACCAATATCACTGATGAACACAGATGAAAAAAGTCCTTACCAAAATACTAGTAAGTAGAATCCAACAGCACATAAAAAAGATAATATATCATGCTCAAGTGGGGTTCATCTCAGGGACACAAGGGTGGTTCAACATATGAAAATCAATCAATGTAATACTTCTCATCAACAAGAGAAAGGACAAAAACCACATGATCATCTCAATAGATGCAGAAAACATTTGATAAAATTCAACACCCATTTATGGTAAAAATTCTCACCCAAGTGGGTATTGAGGGAACATATCTCAACATCATAAAAGCTATATATGACAAACCTACAGCCAGCATAGCACTCAACGGTGAAAACCTCAAAAGCTTCCCACTAAAATCTGGGACAAGTCAAGGATGCCCACTATCACCACTCCTATTCAACATAGTCTTGGAAGTCCTGGCCACAGCAATCAGGCAAGTAACAGAAGTAAAAGGGGTCTAAATTGGAAAAGAAGAGGTAAAAGTGTCACTATATGCAGATGACACGACAATATATATAGAAAACCCTAAAAGGTCCACACAAAAACTAATAGAGCTGATCGAAGAATTTAGCAAAGTAGCAGGTTACAAGATTAATGTTCAAAAATCAGTTGCATTTCTTTACACAAATGATGAATCAACAGAAAAAGAAAGTAAAGAAACAATCCCCTTTAAAATAGCACCCAAAGTAATAAAATATCTAGGAATAAATCTAACCACAGAGGTGAGAGAATTATACACAGAAAACTATAAACCATTGGTGAAGGAAATTAAAGAAGACTTTAAAAAATGGAAAGGTATCCCATGCTCTTGGATTGCAAGAATCAATATTGTTAAAATGGTCACACTGCCCAAGGCAATCTACAGATTTAATGCAATCCCTACCAAGTTAACCTGGACATATTCCATAGAACTAGAACAAATCACAATAAAATTTATATGGAACCATCAAAGACATAGAATTTCCAGGGCATTACTGAAGAAAAAGAGAAAGAGGCTGGAAGAATAACTCTCCCAGACTTGAGACAATACTATAGAGTTACAGTCGTCAAGACAGCATGGTATTAGTACAAAAACAGACATATAGCCAAATGGAACAGAATAGAGAGCCCAGAAATGAACCCAAATACTTTTGGTCAACTAATCTTCAACAAAGGAGGCAAGAATATACAATGGAATAAAGACAGTCTCTTCAGCAAGATAAACATAAGACAAGATACAATAAACCTCCTAGGAGAAAATACAGGCAAAATATCTGACATACATCTCAGAAATGTTCCCCTAGGGCAGTCTACCCAAGCAATAGAAATAAAAGCAAGAATAAACAAACGGGACCTAATGAAACTTACAAGCTTCTGCACAGCAAAGGACACCTTAAGTAAAACAAAAAGACAACCTAAAGAATGGGAGAATATTTTTGCAAATGAAACTAACAAAGGCTTGATCTCCAGAATATATAAGCAGCTCATATGACTTAATAAGAAACAATCAAATAACCCAATCCAAACATGGGCAGAAGACCTAAACAAGCAATTCTCCAAGGAAGATATACAAATGATCAATGGGCACATGAAAAAATGCTCAATATCAGTAATTATCAGAGAAATGCAAATCAAAACTACAATGAGGTATCAACTCAAACCAGTCAGAATGGCCATCATTCAAAAATCCACAAATGACATATGCTAGAGAGTCTGTGGACAAAGGGAAACCTCCGACACTTCTGGTGGGAATGCAGTTTCGTGCAGCCACTGTGGAAACAGTATTGAGTTTCCTCAAAAGACTAGGAATAGAATTGCCATATGACACAGGAATCCCACTCCTGTGCATATATCCTGAAGGAACCCTACTTCAGGATGACAGCTGCACCCCAATATACATAGCAGCACTATTTACAATAGCCAAGACATGGAGATAGCCTAAATGTCCGTCAACGGATGACTGGCTAAGGAAGTGGTATATTTACACAATGGAAAACTACTCGGCTATAAAAACTGACAATATAGGGCCATTTGCAGAAACGTGGATGCTCCTGGAGAATGTCATTCTAAGTTAAGTAAGCACCGTAACAAGGAATAAAGAGAAGTTACCTCTAAGTACAGTTATTTTGATTAAAATATACATACAGAAAGCAAGTCATCCCCACGACTGCTGCCAGGAGGAGCATCTGAGTGTAATAGCCCAGCCAAGCAAAGTAGATTCCGACCTTCTCTCCGTAGAATTTCCTACAGAAAGACAGAAGGTAGTTTCAGAAGACACACATATTCACTCTGTAGCTTCATCCTCATGTTAATTTCTTTTTTTTTTTTTGTTTTTTGGTGGGGCATAATTAGGTTTATTTATTTGTTTTTAAAATGGAGGCATTGGGGATTGAACCCAGGACCTCATGCATGCTAGGCATTCACTCTACCACTGAGCTATACCCTCCTTCCATCATACTAATTTCTGATTCTAAATCAAGGGGGCTTTAAGTTTAAACCTCTGACTCAATGCACACTTAAAACATATGCGTTTTCACAGCAGCCCCCAATTCTACCGTGAAGTAAGAAGTATTTTACGTATCATAGAAGTACAGATCACTGGTTCACCTGCTGAAGAGAGATAAATGAGAACAGAGCAAAGGAGGGGACGAGACCGACTCCGGAGCAGATGCAGGGGATCATCACCACTCACTGGACAGTCTGGCACATTCAACAAATCCCGCCAAAGATCATTCTTAACAGGCTTGACACAAGTGGACTTCAACAACTGGCTCAGTCATCTGCTCCTGCCTTATCTTGGGAATTTCCCTGGAGCAAATGCACCGTAAACCACAGATAATAAGGAAATGGCTGATAATGATAACAACTGAGAGTGCAATGTCCCTCTGACAAAATATTTATAAAACTCATTGTGGGAATGGGAGAGGGCAGGAGGGATGTGGCTGAGTACGGAACTGCCCTGTATTCTTTGTATCTAGCACGTCGGCTGTTCCTAGGTTTCAAAAACCCTTCAATGTTACTCAGTTAATCTGGAGTAGACGGAACAGGCCAGGGAGGCAAGATTAGAGGAAAGGAGGCAGGGCACGAAGCGGTGCCAGGCTGGTCCTGAAAGGGAGACAGACACAGAAAGGCAGACACAGAGTGCTTAGGGATGAGGCGGAACAATGAGGCGGCGGCTCAGGTGTGTTTGCTGCTGCTGATACTTCCCTCAGCTGGAGCACTGCTGATGCAGCAGTGCTGGGTAAAACCTGTGGCTTTCCTCAGCTCTGAGTTCTCTCTGAGGCTTCTGGCTCAGTCTGGAGCTGAGATGAGCTCCGAGGGCTTAGTCTAGGGGGAACTCAGCTCTGAGAACAGCCTGGAGTCCTGAGAAACTTCACGCAGGAAGTTTCTGGTCCAGCGCAGGGCTGGTCCAGCGCTCACAGGGCTGCTGTGAGACCAGCTCCATCGTCAGAGACCTGGGCGTGGACCATTCCATGGGGGAAAGGGCTGAGCCCGATGCCAAATCAGATAGGAGGGACAAAGTGTGTTCATTCTCATGTGTCTGGGCTTTGTGTCCTGGCTCACAGATGGCAGGCTCAGGATGGTGTCTGGCAGAGAAAACCCTGGCAATGGGTTTGAGATGTCTTGGACTCTTTCTTGTTAAGCTTTTTGTAATACATTCTTATCAACTATCCATCCTGAAAATGCCACATTCAAAACTGAAAGAATATTAGAAGTTGCTTGCTCCAACTGGCCAATGGTAAACACACCCTGCTACAGTTAGACAGCTGGTCAGGCAGCCTCTGCCTGCATATTTACAATGACGGGGAGTTCATTACTTCCAAAGTTTACATGTTGGCAAGAAGGTCAGAAAGAATTTTTGAACCTTAAACAGATGTCTGCCCCCCTAGTCCTTGCTGAAAGGCTAGAAATAATGAGGATCCCTTCAAATGTAGTTTTGTCTGATTGTTATCTCTCTCTGTCAAAAACACCCCAATTCTTAACATCAATTTTTCAAAATTCTGCTTTGATTTCTTTTTATCAAACTTATACCATACATTCATTAAAGAGTCAAACAGTTCTCGAACACCGATTGTAAAAAGGAGCAGTTCCCAACAACCGCCCCATTTCCTGGCCAGAAGCAACAATGTTCAGCTCCGACTGCTGACTCTTGGAATAAAAACTCCCTATCTCTGACTAATATCCTTGTAACACAGCCTACTGCCTTTTTCTGCTTTATGTAACACCTATTTAACTTTCTATTTTGGAAAATGAATATTAAGCTCTCTTTCAAACCACATCTCCTCTACACACCCAAACCTTCATTCTTCCAACCTTTTGATACAAATACATTATAATTATGATCAGCTCAGTATCCTTGCTTTACATTATTAGGACTCTGTACAGACTGTTCACAGCTGTAGCAAGTTGTCTGCTAGGCTTACTTTTTTCTTCCCTACTTTGTTTTTCCTGGAGTTAATAATTGTCTTGGTGGTTCATAGCTTAGATTTCTCTGCGCTTAACAATTCAACCCCAGACCTTCTCCTAATGAATAACTTTCTCAATACTTTCCAATACATTGTCTACAAATATCATCTCCTTGAATAAATCTCTTCAGATCTCCTTCAACCTGGATTAACGACATGCTAGTCTTGTCACAGTGCTCAAGGGCCACTAGTGGGAAGCAACAAGGGAATACATGGACCAGGAGAAGGGAACAGATCAACATAATTTCCTTTACAAAACATACTTAAAATAGTGGGAAAATTGTTTTCTTTACAAACACAAACACACACACCAACCCCAAAAGCCCATAAAGAATGATTAAATAGCCATCAAACCCATTGCCCTGCCATCAAATTCTGTATAACATAAAACAAAAATAACAGAAGGAATATATCATATAAATATGAATCTCAAGGGGGATGGGGTACACTCAGTGGCAGAGTGTGTGCTCAGCATGCATAAGGTCCTAGATTCAATCTTCAGTACCTCCATTAGAAAAAAAAATTAGAAACAATAGAAAAATGTATCAACTTTAAATATTTACAAATATATAAACTTCCTCTTTTAAAACTGTGTTCTTCAGGATAACCTGGGTTAATGAGAAAGTGCCTCTTTATGACTGTAATCCTGCTGATAATTGAGGGAGGAAATTAGAGTATGACCACATGAAATAAAATCCCTTATGAAATAATGATCTCAGGTGACAATCATTATTGGCTGCTGTCATCACAAAAACGAGAGTCAACTGGACATTATGTACCTTATGATAGGAATACAAAACTTCATATAACAAATATTCTTGCACAAAGTTGAACCTCAATCAGATCAAGCTTTTAGGGGAGGATCAAATCACTTAGCTAAAGCCAATACATAGGATGGACAAATAAGTCTAACCATAGAGGAGAGTGAAATCAACCAAACAGGAAATAGAGAAACCCCTCAGCAATTTCAAGGAAAATGAGAAACAGGAAAATTATAGATTAGAACCCACTTGAGAGATATGCTAGCTGCAATGTGTGAACTTAGTCTGGATCCTGATTTCAACCCCAAAACTACTTAAAAGTGTATTTTTGTGACAATCAGGGAATTATTTTGCAACCCTAAAAAAAAAAAAAGGAATATTCCAATTGTATTTGAAAGAGACCTTGTCATTTCACTAATGAAAGGTTAAGCTATGTAGGATTGCCTTAAAAATGATCCCGTAGTGGGGGAGGGGAGGAGGTGGAGATGAAAGATGCAACAACAGTGACTCTGAGTTGATAATTCTGGAGCTGGGTGACTGATACAGACAGGCTGGCTGTGCTGTTCTCTCTACTTCTGTACGTGTTTGAATCTTTCCATAAAATGTGAAACAAACAAAAAGTCTTCAGTGATTTAAAACCCTCACTTGGAAGGTTAAGAGGTTTGCCCAAGTAGGTGGGCATCTGAATGGGGCACTGAGATTAGGAAGATCAGGCACCTGGCTCCAGGCCGACCTGGGGCTACCTTGACCCTTCTCTTCTCCTCACCATCCACAGCCAGCCCATAACTGCATCCTGTCAGCTCCACTCCCCAAACGCATTCCTCCCTGGCTCCCACCATCTCTCATCTGGCACACTCCAAGAGCCTCCTACCCGGCCTCCCTGCTTCCTGGGTCCCTGCAATTCATTCTCCACATTATCTTTGCAAAATGTGAGAGAAAATTACTTTAGTCCTTAAACTATCATGACTGCTTCTCACTGCACTTAGAGTCTACACTACTTTCCGTGCTCCTGATGCCCTTCTAAACCTCACGTCTCATCACTCTCACCATCGCTGGCTCCAGTATCTCCTCAAACCTGCTGAGCACATTTGTGCCTCGGGGCCAATGGACAAGCTGCCTCTATTCCTGGGGTGACTTATCCCAGATCCTCAAAGTCCAGCCTCCTTATCACCATCTCAGCTCACATGTAACCTACTCAAAGCTTTCTTGACTCACTTCCCCCCAAGTCTCCCATCTCAATACTGTATTATTTCCTTCATTTCAATCTGAAATTGTTTCCTTATTAGCCCGATTATTTTTGTCTGCTCAGTTGTCCTTGGCCTTCCTCCTCCCAGCAGCCTTGCCCAAACAGCATAAGCTCCTGGGGAGCAGCCGGCGCTGGTGCTCTGAGAATACACATGCTGAGAGCGACATTACACTCACGTGGTGTAGTGAAACGGTGTCGAACAGCAGATACAGCAAAGCAGTGAGAATTCTTCTCTTATTATATAATTTAAGTGAAACCTAACATTTACTCCTGTTTAATGAAGAATTTGGTAGGTCTTTGTTCCCAGTTCCTGGACGGCAACCCCTAAAGCCTTGAAATTTCCCAAGATAGGAGTGTCTTTACTATTCATGGTGGACCCTTGGATGGCTTGTGTTCATAAGATGACTCAGGATGGGGACTGGCCAGCCAGAGACACCAACCATTTGATTAGAGGAGTGGGGCTTTGAGCTTTGTGACAAGTGAGTGATCATCAGGAGAGGAAGGGGATCAAATGTTAGGGCTAAGGATAGGTTTGACTGACAGTTAGGGTTTGGGTTAGCCATGTCGGTAGTGACCCAATAAATCATGTCTTTGTAATAAAGACTTCAGTAAAAACTTGGGGCAACAAAGCTCAGAGCTCCTGTGGGCTTCCTGGTTGGTAACACTCTAGGAGGACTGTCACACTCAGATGCCATGAGAGCAACCCTGAGCCCTTCCCACTGGAGTGCTCTCCACAACAGCTCACCTGATGAGATCTAAGGGCTGCTTCTTGTCTATGCTTCGAGGAGGAGCCCATTGCCTGTACAGAAGGCCCTGTTCGCTGGGGCAGCTGAGGTCCTCTGACGGAGGCTGAAGTTGCACTGGGAAGTAGAAGCAAACAGGTGAGCGTCACTGTCACCACGTGTTCACATGTTCTGCTAATAAAATGTGGTGCTAACACTTTGTGGTCATTTGTAAATAAGGGGCTCTCCTTTGCCAGAAGGGATGGAGGTACCATATAATTTTTCATAATTCTCACCCAGGATTAATACTAACCCCTTGAGGGTCATTTGCAAACGTGGCTGGAAATGAACACTTGGATGTTACAGTCCGGGGACCACCGTGGGTACCTGGTGAGGGCCTTGCAGATGCTTAATGTCCTACAACCGGGCCAGTCTTCCACAGCAAAAAACTAGGCCACCCAAGTGCCCAAACTGCTGCAGTGGAGGCAGCAGCCCCCTCCTTGGCCACCCAGAGGAACCTGGACTCTGGCTGTTTAGGTCAGGGTCAATTCTAAAACCCAGGCTTTTTTGTCCCCACAATTCAGTAGTTATTCGGTGACAGCACATGGAATATAAACAATAAAGAAACTTGACATGATGTTATTATATTTAGCTTACTCAAGAAACAAAATTTAAATCCAGTCATTCTCCTTCCCACCTGACCTACTTTCCTTTCTCCTGTACTAGAACCAGATTATTACCCACCCAGCCTTAGCATGGGTCCTGACTCCACTTACCTCCCTCCCAAACACCACATGAGATGATTCCTCAGCCTGGATGTGGAACCAGCAATTACAACAGGCTTTAGTGGAAAAGAAATGGTTGTGTGCAGATGCCAACTAAACACTGTAGAATCCTGGTGTCCCACATTAGTAATCATGACAGCTGTTTGCAAGTGTCCCCAAAGTTCATTTCAGACTCTCACTATTAATTTTGCTGGGATATAAATATAAAACATGTGGACTGCTGGGCTGGACTGCTATGCTGGGTCTCTGATCCAGGAAGCTCAGTGTCTGCTCCCTGCACCCAGCTCCCTGTTCTGTTCATGCATGTGCATCAAGCAGCTGTTTAGTGTCCATTTTAATATCTTAGACAGTGCATTTCAGTATTGTCTTCATCCACAAATACGTGTACCACACAGTAGTAATGATCAATCTCAGTCTTTGCTTTGTTTGGTCTTAGAGAGTCAGATAAACGGATAGCAAAGATAACAAAGTCATAGAGCACTATAATATAGTATTTCCTTTATTTCAATGACAGGATTTATTTAAAGAGCTTAGATATAACATCCTTGCATTTATGGCATCATTTAGCGTCTGAAGCTCTTACATTTTACAAACTTCATTTCATGCGAGATGTTGTCAGTTAGAGAAGTGCTCCTGAATTTGAGGGGTTGCTGTCATCTCAGACGGAGTCCCTAAAAAATGTCAAAACTCTGCAGTATTGTCATCATGACAAGAACTCAGAGAGATGAAATTTGGAAAGCCCTGTGACTTACTAGTGCACAGACAGAAAACGGTATTTCACATGGAAAAAGCCTGAATTACAGAAAATGATAAATGAAATGGTCTAACATGCATTTCCCTTACAAAGAACTAATACTTCTTTGGTTGATAATAACATCTGTCAGTAATTATGAAAAGAGCTGACAGATGCATAGTACTTACTATTAGCCAGGGCTGTTCTAAAATTCACACAGATTCATTAATCCCCATAGCAACTCTACGAGGTGGGTATTATTATCCCCATTTTATTGATGAGGAACTTGATAAACACAGAGGCTAAATGACTTTTACAAGGTAGACAGCGAGAAACCAGCACAAGTGTTCCAGCCTGAGTCTACGCTCTTGGCCACTTCTACCTTTTTTTTTTTTTTTTTTTTTTGGTGTCAGGGAGATAATAAGGTAATTCTGGTGGGGGGTGGGGAGGTAATTAGGGTTATTTGTCTATTTTAGAGGAGGTGTTGGGGGCTGAACCCAGGACTTTATGCATGCTAAGCATGAGCCCCATCACTTGAGTTGTACCTTCACCTCTCGAGTCTATGCTCTTAGCTGCTAATCCACACTGCCCCACACGGTAACTCTGTGGGAACTACAGTTCATTCATTCACTCACTTGTTAAACTCAGCCTTCCTGGTGCCTGGGATTCAGCAGTGAACAAGACAACATGGTTCCTGCCTTAATGGGCTTGTCGACTCCTGACATATTATCTTCATTTTACCCAGGAAAAAACAAGGTCAAGAAGACTCGCCTTTTCCTGTTAACACTGGAGGATACATGAGGTGCTTTATTTCATTTCTGCCATTTGACTTACACCATGGGAAGGGAAAGCTGCCTTGCAGATCCTGGAGCTCATAAGCCTGTTAATCCTGAATTATTTTTTTAAACTGTCCCTTACTTGATACTTGATCTGAGAAAGGATGAAGTAAACCTAAATAGATTCTAAGAGAGCGTGTGGTTTATACAGGGTAAATAACCAGCCACTGTTTACTATCCTAACAGGAATCTGTAGGCATATTTCTTTTCTTTCTCTTTTTTCCTTTTTATGGGCAGCTTTTAAAAACCAAACCAACAAAACCAAATCACTTATAATTCAACAGCAGGTTCTAAATCACACCCAAGACAGCAGCTAATCTCGGTTTAGACTTACAGTGCGGCTCCTGGTGGTTGGATTGATGAATGTATCTCTATCCTGAATATAAAAGTCGTTCACGCAGCTCTTCTCAAATAGGGCAATGAAAAACTCTTGTTCCGGTTGTTGATACTTTCATCCACTTGGAGGACTTTCATAAGACAGCTGAAGTTATCAAAGGCTGAGGACAGGGTTTTCAGATGATTGGGATTCAGAGGCAATTTTATGTACAGTATCTCAGCGTATGTACAGAGCACCTCCCACAGGGTGTGTACTTTTGCAAATACAAGCTTGTCATCCAAAACCTATATTGGGAGAATGAAAACACAAACCAGGAAACTATTTTCACATTTTTAGTACACAGATTTTTCTTACATTGCTGGTAGTTAAAGCACTTGTGCAAAAACACACAGATATGACACTGGTAAAAGTGAAGATATAATAAAAATAGATTTGCAAACCATCATACATTTTTGCCTTAAAGTTAATTTCTTTGTTGAAATTACTGAAAAGTTATTTAAAATCCTTACAATTCATTCATAAAATAACCAATGTTTTAGATGAAGAAAAGTAAACTTGTTAACTTTTAGTCCAAATTAGTAACTAAAAGTAGAAACACGAAAATATTCTTTGCAGGGGCATTGTAATGACAAATTTTTAAATTTCTTAAACCTAGGACTATTTACATATCTGTTCAATATAATGTTAAACAGCCATTAAAAGGGATTTAAAAGAATTATATTTATTGATATGGAATATATAATAAAAGGAAAAAGAAAAAAATGTGAAATAATAATTTTCATTTTTGGAAGGGAAAAATATCTACATTTGAACAAAAAAAAATGTTTAGAAGTATTTTAAGATTCTTTATGTATAACTAAATTACAGATGATTTTTAATTCCACTGTTTTTAATTCCATTGGATTTTAATTCCAATATTCTTTCATTTTCAATTTTGGGGGGAAATTTTTATAATAAAAAAACTTTAAAATTGTTCTTGCATAAATACATAAATAGATATATTTATGACTACATTCTCTGGCTATTAAAAAAGATCTCCTAGCTTTGGATCGGAAACATACATTCCATAATGCAGATTCTGACTGACTCGCCTCCCAGTGCAGCGCAAAGGCACGGCTAGGGTGACATGTTTCAAATATCATTCCAGGGAACATGCAGGCTCCCAGCCAACGGCTGCAAAGGGACTGACACTGATCTGGTTGCTCCCAGCTGCAGACCATCACAGATGAGTTTAGATTCATAGGCTCAAGTTTTCTCTGTCAAAAGAAAACAGAAAATGTTAGGCTTTTACTTTCACCAAGGGAACAAGAAGTTGTTTGATTTTCTTTTATAAAAAAAAAAACAACAAACCAATTTGAACCTGAAGAAAAGACATTTGCTCAAAACACCACAGTAGCATTGAAGGTGCTCTGGCTGGCAGGGACTTGTTGGATTCCTGTGAGTGCTGGACTCCTCACATGGAATTCCCTTGGCACTCCAGAAGGCCTGTGGTTGTCCCCATAGGTTTGTGGCCATATGTGGCGCACAGAAGTCTCTGGCTTTGCCAGAATTTCAAAGCCTTTTTTGGCTTATGAAAGGCTTTGCACTCAAATGGAGTTTTCTTGAGTCCACTCACTGATGTAATTCACCAGAGTTATATTCCAGATCTGACATTCTAGACTCTTAAAATCTTGCAGACATTCAAATCGTTCAGGTTTGGATGTGTATTCACCTCTGCAGGCCTGGACCAAATTCGATAAAGCCACCCAGAGAAGTTCAGCAAAATGCAAAGACATTTTTCTTTCTGTAAGACTGAAATGTCTGTGAAGCTATAAAAACTTCTGCATCTACAAAAATAGGGAACCAACTCATCAATAACATATCTATCCATAATGCATGGACATTTGAAAAAATACTGTATTTACTCCTATTAAATTCTATCTGGCTTTTGCCAAATTGTGTCCTAAACTGTAAGGAAAGTATATAAATGTAGAGAATTTTTGACCTTTTAAGAGAAAAAGGAACCCTCCTACTCGGTTGGTGGGAATGTAAATGTTGCAGCCACTATGGAGGACAGTATAGAGTTTCCTTAAAAAACTGAAAATATACTTCCGTGTGATCCATCAATCCCATTCATGGGTATATGTCTGGAGAAAAATATAATTCAAAAAGACACATGCACCCCAGTGTTCACAGAAGCACTATTTACAATAGCCAACACACTGAAACAACCCAAATGTTCACTGGCAGACGACTGGATAAAGAAGTTGTGGTATATTATATATATATGCATATTTACATATATACACACATATACACACACATATATACACATGAACACACACACACAATGGAATACTGCTCAGCCATTAAAAAATTAAATAATGTCTTTTGCAATAACATGGATGGACCTACAGGGTATTATGCTAAGTGAAATAAGTCAGAGAAAGAAAAACAAATATTCTATGTATTAACTTATATGTATATCTAAAAAATAAAACAAATTAATTACTATAATAAAACAGAAATAGGCTCACAGGTACACAGAACAGACTGGTGGTTACCAATGGGGAGAAGGAGGAGAGGGAGGCAGGAAGGGGGTAAGGGATTGAGAGGTAAAAAGTACTATGTATAAAATGGATAGGTTACAGGGCTGTATCATACAGCACAGGGAAATATAGACATTATTTTATGGTGACATTAAATGGAATATAATCTATAAAGATGTTGAGCCTCTGTGTTGTACACCTGAAAATAATATGATGGAAATCAACTACTCAATTATAAAATATTTAATCAAAGTTTTTTTCATATTATTTGCAATAAGTTAGAAGCCAGCACTGTCAATAGAAACATAGTGCAAGTCACAATTTTCCAGTAATCCCATTTAGAAAATAAAAAGGAACAAGTGAAATAATTCCAGTAATAATTATATTTATCCCAAAATATCCAATATACTATCATTTCAAAAGTGTGATTAACACTTTTAAAACTTATTAATAAATATTTTACATTATTTTTGTTGTACGAAGTCTTGAAAATCTATTATGTATTTTCCACTTATAGAACATCTCAATTCACTATAGCCACATGTGGCTGGTGGCTACCATACTAGACAGAGCAGATTACACCATTCACACTTCTGATAAATTACCTGCTCTTACTTATTTAAAAAACTTGCAGAAAAGGCTTTAGATATTCCCTATATCTAACAAAGCAACCTTGATGGGTGAGGAATATCTTCATTATAAAGTGAAAAATAAAGGTAAGAGAGCCATGGTTACATGTAAGTTAATGTAACAATTCCTTCTTAATTCATTCAGGACTTTACAATCTTTCTTCATATTCCAAGGATTCACTGTCACTGTGCAATGTTTTTCACTATAATCATCTTTGGAATTGAGAGGCTTCTGATGACCCTGCTTTGTGCATCTGTACATAAAGAAAATAACAAAACAGAGAAAAAGACCTTATTAAAGATAATTTAGGGGAGGTATAGCTCAAGTGAAAGATCATATTCTTAGCATGCACAAGGGCCTGGGTTCAATCCCCAAAACTTCTTATAAAAATAAAATAAATAAAAACCTAATTACCACCCCCTGCAAAAAATTAATTAATTACTTTAATTAAAATTTAAAAAAAGATAATTTAGTGAAGCCTTATCAGGCTACAAGAGCTACAATGAATGCCCCTCCCCCATTAATTTAGAAGAAGTTTCACAATATTTCCCAACATAAAGGCTAAAATATAATTCAGAACACTTCCTGATGGTCAGCATCATTTTAACAAAAATGTAGATAATTACCTCCCTGGTGTCAAAGCTCTGTCAGAGATGGGCACAGAAAATTTAGTAAAAATTATTTTGCAAATACCTTTGAAAGAAATGCTGAGAAATGATCTTTTCTGTTGGAAATTAGTCTGCTTTTACATTCTGCAGTAGGCATACATGTTTACAAACCAGGCAAGAACTGGATCATATTTTACACATACTTTAGAAACTGATTTGAATTTTGCTCTCTACCTTCAAGGCTATTTCTTAGGTAATAACATAAGCTGGCCACTATACTAAATTTTGTTTCCCTGTTTGCTTAATCCTCACAACAACTCTGTAAGCTGCTATTATTACCCCCATATAACAGATATAGAGCTTGAGACAGAAAATAATTTGGGTAACTTGGTAAATGGTGGAGCTGGGTAAGACTGCAGCCAGTCTGACACTGAAGTCCATTCTTCTCACTGATGTCTGATACTGCTGCCTACATTCAGCAATGACTGCTGATTTCATATTTAAGTGTGTCATTTCTAAAAGTGCAAAGCTATATTAGTACTGCTGTGTAAATTATTCTTTTGAGATATGATTGCCAAAAAAACAAAAACAAATAAAATCAGGGTGCCGCTGAGGGGAGGGCAAACTACATATGGACGGACACAAGGGGACTTTTTGAGGACACAGTTGCACAACTCTAGAAATAGCTAAAATGGCTGACTTGTACAATTATAATATGTGAATTGTATGGCCTGTAAATTACACCTTAATACAGCTATTAAATTAAGAAACTGAGATACCAAATTAAGACTAAAACACATATATATATCACACATAGTACAACAGGCAAATATCATTATTTACTGCACCATTTTCCTTCATGCAGCTTCCTTTCCTCACCTGTTCCTGAAAGGATGATTCATTTTTAAAATAGTCTTTTAATCTATTCAGCAAATAATTTTTGATGGCCTACTATGTACCCAGGACTACTCTAGGCACTTGGAATAGATCAATAAACAAAACAAAAGTCCTGTCCTCACGGAGCTTGGTTGCAGTCTAGCTGGGGTGGGGGTGGAGATGACAATTCACACAACAGAGCAGCAGAGGAGGTGGCATGTTAGGAAAGAGGAACCATGGAAAAAAGTAAAAAGGGCAAAGTAAAGAGAGTTGAGGGTATAGGATGAGGGTGATGTTGTATTAAATACCAGAGCAGGGCACACTGTGAACTGAGGTTAGAACTAAGACTAGGAGGTGAGAAGTCCCAGGTGGACGGAATAACCATCACCAAGGCCAGAGTGACCTCGCATGTTCCAGAATGGGGGCACGGCTGGAGTTGCGGAGAAGGGTCAGTGCAGATCCTGTATGGCCTTGGAGGACATTGTAAGGACTGTGGCTTTTACCCGGAGTGAAATGGGGAGGCACTGCAGAAGGACGACACAATCTAACTTAGGTTTTCAAGGCTCACTTGACTGCCGGGTGAGAATAGTCCAAACGGGTCAGAGATGAAAGGTGGGAAGCTACTGAGAAGGGCTATGCAGGAGGAGAGGACAGTGGCTCAGGACAGGGAAGCAGCAGTGGAGGCAGGAGCCATGGTGAGAAGTGGCTGGGTTCTTGATATGTTTTAAAGGCAGTGTCAAACCAGATCTATTGACAGAATTCATGTGGTATGTCAGTGAAAGTCAGAATAACTCCAAGATTTTTGACCCAAGCAGCTGGAAGGATTAAGTTTCCACTAACTGAATGGGGGAGGCTGCAGAAAGAACCAGTTTGGGGGGTAGGAGGACCAAGAACTCAGTTTTTACACATGTTGGTTTTAAGATATCAGAGTTCCAAGTGAAGAAGCCAAATCAGCAGAATATTATAAGAGTCCAGAGTTGGAGAGAAAAAGTCTAACGGGAGACAGAAATGTGGGAATCATGGGTCACACAGGTGGTAAAGGAAGACATGAAACCCAGGTACTCAAACATTAAGATAACCTGGCATTAACCATAGAAGTTATCCTTGAGGGCCTACCTACTAGGTGTGGATATCAGTCCTATTTCCCGACCACTCGAGTTTTAAAAAGGAACTTACAAATGAATTCGTGCAAGACACTGCCTCCAGTGGGTGGGTCCAGAGCTGGAGTCGGAGAATGGGATGGTGCACGCTACTCCCTACGGCAGAATGTGTGTGTGTGTGTGTGTGTGTGTGTGTGTGTGTGTACGCATGTGTGTGTGAGCAGGGGGATGAGTTACACCTGTCTTAAGAAAAAGAGCTAGAAATTCTAGAAGCCGAAAGATGAAAGAACATCCAGATCTGGTAGAGGGAACAGGGGAAACACTGTGTACTGTAAGACATATCCTCATAATGCCATTTCCCACCATCCTTTCATCAGGAACACAGTTGGAAAGTGGGGAATTATGTAGATACGTGTGATGTACACAAACTTTCTGACTATGTAACACTAAATAACTACATATGTAGCAAGTTAATGATATTTATATCTGCTTCAAGTTTAATAACAAGTTCACAACAGACGGAAAATAAAATATTGTGGACTGGTAGAAGTATCGTAGAAGGCCTTTCAATGCTCAGAATGGAAGCAAAAGCGGCTTCACCCCACAAAGAATGTCATTAAGAGTCAAGAATGTTTATATTTGCTTAAGAAATTGAGAGTTACAACTTCCTGCTTTAAAGAGTTAACTTTAAGACAGATACCATACTATAAGCAACATCTATACTGGTGCTTTCTTAAAGCTATTTTTAGTTCCTGCTTGTTCTGATGTACTCCAGAAACTCTGCAAAGAAATCCTTCTTTCTATTCAAAGGCTTAAAGAATAAAAAAAGAAATAACACTGCATTCTTTTAAGTGTTCTCTATACTGAAAGTCATTTGCAAATGCAGCACCCTGCCACATATCTACATTTTTAACAATAAATACTTTTGTGCAATTTTTCAATTGCTATGTGACTTTGCGTCAGTCTCTCACTCAGAAGCAGAATGGAGTACCAGAAAATGACACATCATGTCTAAAACTGCAGATGTGGAATATGAACGTACACCAGGAAGCAGCTAAGTGGGAGGGTAAGGTTTACCTTTTAAGTTACCGTAAGTGCAGTTACACCTTCTCCCTGCTTCCCCTGTGAAGTGAATAACTAGTCTTTTCCAGAAAAGCTCTCATTCTGAGTACTGTCTTCTTTAAAATATTGGAGATTATTTTTTAAGGTTCTTTCACTTTTAAGTCTTTCCCCAACTCTACATCCCATAACAAGTGTTAAAATTATCCAATAGCCTATTGTTACAGAACATACTCTACAAAACCTGAGGTTTCCCAGGGCTTGGATCCCAGAACTCTGCTACCAGATAATCCTAAAGCCTTCCTTCCATAAATGACTCTTCTGCCAATTCCCAGCTGCGGGCAAATACGGCTTCTCAGCCCAGTTAACTTTCTAACTCTGCCTACGAACACTCTACTGCCAGTAAGGGAACTCTAAGGGAGCCAACAAAGCCCCTAGTGAGGGTTGCCTCCTTCAAACAATCAAGAGGCCATCACCAAGCAAATATTTAAACCTACTGCAAAACTTCTGAAGACATCTTACAAACAATATAGTTTATATAGATTCATACTATTTGCTCTGGAATAGTGATTTCCAATGGAGGGAACAAAGGACCACATGACCCAAGCAATTTTTTAAAACTGCACATAACTATTCCTCTTCACGTGAGGATTCAGGCAAGCCCGTCTTATAGGTCTAGGTGTAACAGAATGGCAGCACCTCTAGCAGTAGGGTGAAAAGCAGCGAGGTAGACTTTTAGTGAAAGGGAGTGATGTAATAGGACCCACCGACCACTTACCTTCCACCACAGGACAATCATCTCAGATCGAGAAAAAACACTTTGGGAAACAGAGGTTGTTTATGTTTTTATGGTTTTCCGGTGGAAATTATGCCCTGAGTCACTTGAAGTTGTGGCTGCAAAATTGAACAGGAGACCAGACATTTTCACATTCAGGACACAAATACTCAGCCCCCGGGTGGTCACCATATCTGCTCTCCCCTTTGCCTGTTCACCCCAAAAGCTGCAGGGCTCTCCTGCTTGCAGTGACACCCACCATTTCTCACAAATTCCTGCCAAGTTCACGTCAGCAGCTGGTGGTGTCAAAGTCACCATTTGTACTGCTCTGAAGTCTCTCCATTACTTTATATGCCTGCTATTTTCTCTGTTGTCTTCCTAGCTACACTTGCATTCAGAAGCTGGTTACCGCACTAACATTACCTCTGTAATCAGTCCAGGATATAGGATGCAGAGATTCAACTGTAACCAGTCCCAGAATACTTGTCATGCCACTCTAGTGTCCCAACAAAATACTCTGGCATCCCTCATCTCACCCAAAGTACCACCGCATTACTTAGAGGTTGTAAAATTAGAGGGTTTCTCTACTGGGAAACACTGTGGCTTGTGGTAGAGTCTTGATTTCAGTTTTTGCAACTAGTTACAGGCAAAAAGACATGGTCTGCAAATTTTCTTCAAGCATTTGGAATTTAAACTTTTATTAGATACAGAGCCGGTGGACTAACCGTAATCTATGAACATATGTTCATATTACCAAATAATGTCCATTTCTGCCTTACAGCCATGTAAGAACTTGAATTACACCTGCATCCTATAGGCCTTTAGAATTGGATGTGAAGCATCCTGTGTTAAAAACCTCCTATCCAGTCACAGAACACCTTAAAGACAACATCACATTAATGCCACTGAATACATTAGTATAGTACTTGTATGGTTAATTTACATCTCCAATTTATCAGAGCTGGAAAGATGTCTAGAAAAGCTGGAAAAGCCCCACTACCAAAACAGCTCAAAAGTTAAAGCAGACTCCTGAACCTCCCAGAGCGGAGGGCGGAGGGGGCATTGCCAACCACCCTGTCCTCCCCCAGGACATGGAATGTGGGGAAGCAGGCAGGAGTGGGTGGCTGGGACTCAGAGGTGGAGAGGTGATGAAAGCAGGAGTGGAACTGCTCTGGTCCTAGAACAACAGAGCTGTAAAAAGCTCAGCTTCAGTTCAACCCGCTCCGACTCCCACTTCCCCTCCCACCTACGTGACAAACAGAGCACAGTCAGACACTTTCTGCCCATGACGGTGACTACTAGCAGGAAAGGGACCAGGATAAAAGCATGTCCTACAAAAGATCAGTCTGATTTTAAAAACTGTGTTATAATCAATGAACAGCAGTGTCAGAGTGGGACACCTGTGAGGCGCTCAAATAGGGAGAAAGAGGCTGAGGATCCATTTCCAGCACTTCCATGTCTTTTATCACTCCTATTTCTGACCTTTCCTTTGGCACGTTTTGTAGCACTGCCATCACTGGCAGGTAAAGGGGCAGCAATGTGACTTGGCCATTTGGCTGATGGGGCTACATTTCCCAGCACTGGAATGAAAAGGCACTGGAAGAGGAGCAGCTGGAAGATGTGAACCGTGGTCCTGGCCTGTGCCAAACACTAACCAGGTGACCCTGGGTTACGCTGTTTGTCTCTCTGGGCTTCCGGCTATTTACTTATAAAAGAAGGTTTTGTCATTCCACAAATATATCCAATATGAAATGTAACGTGAAAGTCAAACATAATGACATCTCACCTGCTTGCGTCAGGGAACTGTACAAGCACTGAACACTATGTGAATGTAAACACAGAGTTAAGAAAACTGTTGAGGTAAAGCGCTAAACTGAACATGGAGATAAAGTTTTATGGATTTTCTTGGCTTTCTTTTTTAATTGCAACACTGAATTAATAGTTATTAGCTATACTCCACACCACCACCCCTGCGAATAAATAAAGTAGGTAAGCACTGCCTGGATGCCTGCTATTGCCCGATGCTAAGCAGGGTGAGGGTATAAAGGAGGCTGAACAAGGGAGTCTTCTCCACTTACCAGCTAAGTGAGGAGACACATTGGAAACCACCCGGCAATTGTACCAAGTCAGTACTCAAAGCCTAGATTACAGGCCACCGATCATGAACAGTGCAGGAATACAAAGAGGAGCTAGAAGTATTTGGAGTAAATAGGGAAGACTCTATGAAGGGGATGGGGCTCCAACTAGTTCTCAGGGCAATTCTAAGCTGTTTTAACTGAGGACTGGATAGGAAAAAGCTGGTGACTCCTGGTTTTTAATAAGGCACAGGTTACCCAAGGAGGCTAAGTCACATAATGATTGGAACACATAAGGTAAAGCCAAAGTGATGGAGGGTCGAGACTACCTGGCTGAGATCTGGTTTTGGTAAGTCTTTGACTTGACTCTAGATGTTGGAGGGTCAAAACTGTAGGTTGACTGAAAGGGGGGGGAGAGAATATCCAAGAATTCAGCAGAAGGAAAAATTCATGTATCAGGGATGAACGCTCTTCATCAGAGTATCAGCAATCAGAATAGACATTTGAAACCAAAAACATACAGTTCCAGAAGCCGAGAATATGTGGAGGGTGGTGAGAGGAATATAAATCAAAGACCATTCCAAGCCTTTGGGTATTCAAGACCAGAAGAATGTTTATCCCACTGAATAAGTGGAGACGCTGCAAGAAAAAAGATTATGAAATCAGCTTTAGACATGTTGAATCTGACATATGAGCTAAGAGTAGGTGTTCTCTAAGAAGCTCAAAATTCAAAACTGAAGCACAGATCTAGAGTACAGGCTTAAGATGCAGATGGACAAGACATGATAAATCTCCTAAAAGAAAACATACGCAAAACATTATCTGACATAAATCTTAGCAACATTCTCCTAGGGCAATCTACCCAGGCAATGGAAATAAGAGAAAAAAAACAAAAGGGACGTAATTAAACTCATAAATTTCTTCACAGCATAGGCAACCATAAGTAAAACAAAAGGAAACAACCTACGAATGGGAGAAAATATTTGCAAATGATACGACTAACAAAAAAGCCTTAATTTTCAGAATATATAAACAGCTCATACAACTTAAAAACAAAAAAACAAACAATTCAATCCAAAAATAGGCAGAAGACCTAAACAAGCATTTCTCCAATGAAGACACAAATGGCCAATAGGCACATGAAAAAATGCTCGATATCACTAACAAACAGAGATTCAAATCAAAACTACAATGAGGTATCAGCTCACACCAGTCAGAATGGCCATCGCTCAGAAGTTCATGAATGATAAATGCTAGAGAGGCTGTAGAGGGAATGGTACACTCTTACACTGCTGGTGGGAATCCAGTTTGGTGTAGTCATTATGGAAAGCATGTAAATCCCTCAAAAAACTAAAAGTATACTTACCCTATGACCCAGCAATCCCACATCTGGGTATATAACTGGAAAGAACTCCAATGTGAAAAGATACCTGCACCCCAGTATTCATAGCATCACTGTATACAATAGCCGAGACATGGAGGCAAGCTAAATGTAGCAACAGATGACTGGATAAAGAAGTTGTGGCGTATTTATAGACTGGAATATTACTCTACCATGAATAGGACAAAATAAAACCATTTGCAGCAACATGGATGGAGCTAGAGATCTTCATTCTAAGTGAAAGCAGCCAGAAACAGAAAAACACCAAATGATATCACTCATATGTGCAATCTAAAAAAAGAGAGAAAAAGACACTCTGAACTAATCTACAAAACAGAAACAGACTTGCAGACTTAGTAAACAATCTTAAGGTTACCAGGGAAAGGGGATGGCAAGGGATATATTTGGGAGTTTGAGATTTACAAATGTTAGCCACTATATATAAAAATAGATTTTAAATAAAGTTTCTTCTGTATAGCACAGAAACCTATGTTCATTATCCAGCAATAACCTATAATGAAAAAGCCAATACAGCCACCAACTGAGGAAGCAAGAGAAGAAAGGAGAGTTAGTTATGCTGGGCTAGAGCCCACTTCCAAAATCCTTCTCAGCCACTGAGGCTGCCCCGAGTGCACTGAGCACTCCTCCCAGGGACAGGCTGACATGACATGCGTCCTGCGAACCTGGGGCAGCAGAGGCCATCCCCAGATCTGGCCCTGGGGGAGATGGGAGCAAGTCCACCTGATCCCCTTGGGGCAGCACCCCTCCCTGCAGACCCCGCCTCCTGACTGCACCGCGCCTGCCACTCAGGAACCCACTGACTTGAAAACAAGTGATCCACGAACCTGGGGCAGCGGCATGGAGATGGGCAGCGACCTGGCAGGCTGGTCGACTTGCCCCCATCTCCCCCACGGCCTGTCTAGGGCTCGGCTTCTGCTGCTCCAGGCACGGTCCCCAGGTCAGCCTGCTTCTGGAAGGAGGGCGCGGTGTGGTCGAAGGCAGTGGCGGGTTATGGGGTCTGCCCATGGGAGCCCGTGGATTTGCTTCAAACTCCCCAGCGCATGGCCTGAGTTTGGCCTCTGCTGCCCCAGATTCGTGGAACTCAGGTTACAGGCCAGCCTGCTCCTGGAAGGCAGGTGCTGTGCTGTCGGGGAATGGCGGCGGCTGCGATGGCGGGACTGGGGCTGCCCTGTGAAGGCACGGGGTTTGCGACCATTTCCCGCTGCTTCTGCAGCCATCCCAGCACAATGATCACACTGCGCCCACCTCCCAGGGGCAGCCTGACCTGTAACCTGAGTCACAAGAACCTGGGGATTTAGAGGCCGCCCCCAAGGTCAGGCCGCGGGGAAGATGGGAGCAAATCCAGGAGCTCTCATGGGGCAGCCCCCATTCCATCCGAGGCCCCGCGACCGCACCACACTCGCCACCTGGGAGCAGGCCATGGTCTGAGGGCCAGTCGGAGATGCTCCGGAGCCGTCCGGTACCCTCCCACCTCCCGGGGCTGTACCTGCCCTCCTAAACCCGGGTATAAGCGGCGGCAAAAACGCGGGTTTCAGGAACTACTAATAGCGGGGTTACCACTAACCACAGCGGCGGCTGGGACCCGCCTCAGGGTCCTAACGGGACGCGCAGCCTGGACCTCACCTCCGCACCCCTCCCTGTGCGCCTCCTCAGCCGCACAGCCCAGGCGTCACCCGCCGGCTTTGAGCAGTGCGCCCCCACCAGCGCCCCCTTAACTGCCCGGGAGCGGCAGCCAAACCAAGGGTAAGCGGCGGCCCAGAACCCAGGCCGTGTTCCTCTTCCAGGAGCTGGTCCAGGAGCAACCGGCTGCCGCCAGCTTCCACGCGTTCTGGGCGGGTTCCAGCGTCCGCGCATCTGTCCGTCAGCGCGTGCGCGCCCCTCCTCCTCCCGCCTGCAGCGCAAACTGCTCGGGTGGGTCTCCTGCTTTACCGGACCTGGCCACTGGGGCCGGGAGGAGCCAGGTGGGGCCCCTCCTGCTCGTCCCGCCTGGTCTCCATCCCCAGAGCCTTCACCCCGCCACCGACTGGGTCCTGGCACTGAACTAGAACCACGACTGCCCTAGGCCAGGCCACACCCCGCCAGCCCCACTTCCCCTGCTCACCTTCCCCTCCCTGTTACTACCCTCCCACCCCTGGCCAGGCCCAGTCTCCCACCAGACCTTAAAGAAAGGGCTTCTTCTCCTCACACCGAGGTCTGTGTCCTGACACTCCGTCCTACTAGGTCCTAACCTATGGCCCCTACACCCTCATGCCTCACCACAGGACCCCCACACTCCTCAACCTATACCCCCTCACCATGGGATCCCCTTCACTCTGTGTGCACCCCTACCCTGAGCTCACTCCCTCACCCCTAACCCTGTGGTTGGGGTGGGGAAATCCGGGCTCCAGTAATGATGACTACTGCCACCAGCGGGGGATCCAGCCTAGTGTGCACCTTCATAGTTAATGTCTGAGGCTACAGGGCGAGGCAGGCTGGGCTGAAAGCTGTTCCAATTCCCGCCCTGGCACCCTGATCCCCGCACCCTGTGTCTCATCTGACCCGATGGGTCAGGGTGATCCCAGGCTGCCAGCAACTGGCCTGTGGGCCTTGGGTGGTTGATGGTCCTGATGGTGATCTGGACCCCTAGGGCGGAGACACTGGGCACGCGGACCTTTGGGGTGGGGGAGCTCATAGGGTCCACTTGAGCCCGGGGGTAGACAGCAGATGGTGGGCTGTGTGCATGGGGCTGTGTGCGTGGCCTGGGCTCAGCCCAGGTGGGTGCAGATATCTTGTTCATTCACACCAGGCCAGAGGGAAGAGGGATGGGAGCTTTCAAAGCATCAAATTTAGGAAGCCAAGGCTGGAGAGCAAAGTAGGAAGGTGCACTGTCCTGGCCACCATGGATCCCGCCGCGACGCTGGTCCCTTGCATCAGGGGAGACTGGCAGTTGACTGGTGAATGAGACATCCCCTGCTGTGGTATAGTTTACAGGCAATTGAAGGGATTTTGACAGGTAACTTTAATCCAATAATTGTCACTTTCTCTGCTGGAGATCATGTCCAAAGCCATGGGGAATCTGGCAGTGATCCTGCCTGAATTCCAGACTGGGACAGTGGAGGACCCACCCAGGAATCATCATCTTAGCTCTCACCAAAAGTCACTGTAATAGAGAAGAACAAATCTGACTCCATATTGGATCTGTTGATTTTCCTTTAACCCTCTGCTGTGTTTTCTAGACTTAGTCCAGCTAGCTCTGCTCCTTTTGTAAAACAATGTTGCCTTTAGCCTGAAATAAACAGGAGAGCCTATTCTCAAAACTCTGACCTTTAAGGATATTAACAATTTTGCACTCCTATAAAGGTAACAAGTTGCAGAATAGAAAAAGTTTGTTTTGTTGCAGGTTTTACAGAAGCACCATGATCTGACCCACATGGACAGCTGCAATGGTTTCCAAGAACAAAGAAATCCTACACCAACAAGTTTGCAACAACCAACCACAGCCCCTCCCCTTTTTGGTAGAAAAGGAGCCTGAAGTCTGACTTGGGGAAGATGGCTCTCCAAGATATTAGTCTGCCATTTTCTTGGTCTGCAGCCGTCTACGTAGACCAGGTCATAGTGCCTCTGTAAAACCTCTAACAAAACAAAAGTTATTTTCTAATCTGAAACTTGTTGTCTTTATATAAGTGCAAAAGTGTTAATATCCTTCAAGATCAGAGCCTTGAAAATAGGCTCTCCTGTATATTTCAGGCTAAAGGCAACATTGTTTTACAAAATGTGCAGAGCTAGTAAGATTAAGCCTAGAAAAGAGGGCACAGGGTTAAAGCCAAAATAACAGATCTTCTATGGAGTCAGATATTTTTCTTTTCTATTATAGTATATTCTATTTTTTTTTAAGTTTATAAGAATAAAGTTTAGCCTTTTCCCATTTTAAATTGTGCAGTTTTCAGGAGCATTAAGTGCATTCACAATGCTGTGAGACCAACACCACTAGTTTCAGACTATTTCCTTCCTCAAAGTAAAAGCTTGTATACAAAGCGAACCCCACATCCTACCTCCCCCAGCCCATGACAAGCCCTAATCCCCTTTCTCTCTCTATGACTTTACCTATCCTGGAGGTTCCCTATCAATGAAATCATATAAAAGGTGGCTTTTTTTTTTTTTGTCTGCCCACATATCTTAAGTAGGGACGGGTGAATTTTTGTTTGTTTTCACGTTAATTAGCATTTTTGTATTTTGAGAGAGAAACCAGCTGGATTAAAAATGAGACGTACCAAATGAAGCCCTTTTAGTAACTCGGGCATAATCTCGGGGTAGGCACTGTTCTTCTAAGTGTGAAACCAGAGCCAGAAGGGAGATGCTTAGCTCTTCTTGTGGCAAAATGAAACCAAACAAAACCAGAAAACAAAGGCCAAGAAAGACAGATGGAAAGACAAACCACAGCCTGGAAAAACCTTTCCTCATGACCCAAGGTCGGAGAAAAGCTTCACATCCCTGTGGTCCAAAAACCTCTTGAAGCCCAGTGTTCTGAAAAGAAACAAAACACACACAGGCAGTTCCAACGAGAGGCAGTGCAGGTGGCCAGTGTCTGCTAGAGATGTTCGACCTCTAAGGTGAGGACACAGGCAGATGGACAGACTGCAGAGACACCATTGACCACCATCACACTGGCAGGTCTTTAGCCTGGTGACAACCAGCCCTGGTGACAACGTGAGCAGAGACCCCAGGAGGTCCCCTGGAGGGAAGAGCAAATGGACGCTCCTCTCCGGCAGAACAAGGTGCAGGATACATCAAAGTGCCACAGATGCATCCCTTCCCTAGCAGTGCTGATCCTTAGAGCAGATCCCACCAACGTTCTTGCACAATTTTCAAAGATAATTTTTCTTCAGTAACATGAATTCAAAATAATCAATATGTCATCAAGGGATTTTCAGAAGTGACCTGCCGTGGGCCTGAAAAATACACACACATAAATACACACATATGCACATAAATATATATACACATACATACAGGAAAAGAGACAGACTGAAACACAGAAAAACAAGGGGAGACAGAGAAACAGAGAGAGAGAGACAAGACAGAGAGAGAGGCTCTGAGAGACAGAGACAGAGAGGAGGAACACTGGAGCTGGTAATGAGTGGAACTCACGCACATTTTCACAAGTCAGTCTATATGTCACAACCTGGTCCCAAAGTCCATCCACCCTCCAGGGGAGGCTGTGGGGATCACACAATGGCGTGGGAACAGAAGGCAAAAAATAGGAAGACAGTGTGGCGCAGCCCACCACAGAGGCCGAGATGAGACACTGGACCTGTATGTCAACATGACAGAATGACCTAGGACGTTGCATGCCAGAGCAGACGATGTCAGAGTTGTATTTAATTTCAGTCTCATGACTGGGAGCTTGGAAGCATATAGCAAGGAAAGTGACTTTCTCCAGACCCCAGGGCAGACCCCGGCCGGTGTGGCATGTGCTCTGCGCTCCGCCAGCCCTCTGTGGGGTCCTTCCTTTGCTGAGTTTGTGCACGAGCTCCCTGTGATGCCAGCCCGTGGGGGTGACAGATGCAGTAGGTGTTTCTAGGTCTAGACACAGGATGGCTTCTCTAGGAAGCAGGGGATAGAATGATCCCCACTGTGCCGATGGGGGATTGGGGAGACCCTGAGAGGCATGTGGCTTGTCCAGTGTGACAGCACTGCTGAGTGGGGAGAGCCAGGTCTGAACCAAGCTGTGTCCTCAGAGCTGCAGCACTGGATGCATCCAGGCCTCCCCAGGGCTATGGGGGAGGCTGAGTTGGTGTCACTGTGTGTGAACATTGCAAGAAGTGAGACATGAGAGATTGGCAGCCCAGAAAGGCCCTTGGGGAGCTTTGTGTCAAGAGGAAGCTTGGATAAGTGGACCCCAGTTAGTGACCTCACTTCCCTGGCAATAGAGCCCAACAGAACTTGGAACCGAAGTCACCAGGCATCCACTCTGTAGAGAAGTCCCTACTCAGCTCACCTGGTTGGAGACAGAGGCATGTTCTGCTGCATCCCATTATCCCGAGGGTGCAGCCCGCAGCGAGGGGCTGTACCAAAGCTACCGGCGCTGGGTCAGGTCTCATTAAAGTCGCCTCTGGCCTTTTGGCCAGAGAGACCCAAAGGTAACACAGTGAGGCCTAGGGCAGGCCCGCCCAGGCCGGGCCACCACTCAGATCCCACCCAGGTAGAACCACGGCCCTTTCCTGGCTGGTGGAGGTGGAGCAGTCATGTTGGGGATGGGTTTCTGCCTCAAGCAAGAGCAGGTCAGAGGCCTGGGGGGCCGGTCATATACACAGCCCAGGTCAAAGCTGGCTGGATGGGATGTGGAGAGCCGGGGAAGTGTCCTGCTGCCCGAGGTGGAGCCCATGCTCTCTGGGTATGTCTTTTCCCTCCCGGGTGTCTGAGCTGAACAAGGTCACGGTCTGATCTGGCAGCAGAGGGTCGAGTGGACAGAATCAGGAGTGTTCCTGGCTGGACAGGGCTCTGAGACTTCCAAGCCGAGTCAGCTGCTGGTCACTGTCATTGCAGAGCCAGATACCACATACTGAAAAGAAGCTGATGAATAAGAACACCAATGCCCCCTCCCCAAGTGAAGGGATGGTGTGCTACTCTTCTGAGGGCCAGCGCAGGCTCCAGGTGGGTCTTGATAATGAGGGTCCCCACCACCATGGCCCAGTAATCAGTGGGGCAGACCTCCGACCCAGACAACACCCAGGGCTCTCCCCAGGGACCTGCTTGGAGATGATGGGCAGCTCAGCACACCCGGCTTTGACCTGAAGCTCCGTGCCCACCTCGCTGCAAGTCAGGTGGAGGACCAGGAGCCCCTGAAGCAGAGCCCGAGGGTCAGAAAGGCAGGGCTGGTGCATGTGTGTAGGTGAGGGAGGGGTGAGTGCTGGGCCACACAGGGAGGTGTCCCCAGAAGCTACTGTTGGGACCAGAGCAAAGAATGGCCTCAGACCACCTGTCTGGAAAAATTCAGTCACAGAACACATCCTGTGGGCACTTTCTGGGTGGGAGCTGTCTGGAAAGGTCTGGGAAGGTTTCTGTCTTTCAAGAGGCACATGGAAAAGGAGGCAGGTGGATAAATTTTTCCTCTCACAGCATAAGCTCTTCCACAAGACTTAAAACTCTCTCCACATCCAATAGTTACAGAGGAGGCAGGGGCAGGGGAAGATGGCACAGACCAAAAAAAGGATGATCTGGATCCAGCAGGAGACCCCGAGCTCCCTCCTGCCGCTTCTGCAGCTCCTCCTGAACCTGCATCTGCAGCTGGACTGCTGGGCAACGGAGAACCAGTTCAGGCATCACCACCCTCTGGGGCAGAGACCACTCTGCACCCACCCACACCTTCTTCTCCAAAATGTTCTCCAAAATCCCACCGTCAGTCCCCCCCCCCAAACTTGCCGTCCCTTCCGCTGGAGATGTTTTTGTTTGGTTTTCTTTAGTTTCCTTTGTTTGTTTCACATCATTTATGGCATCCTTTATTTTTCTTTTTAGAGTTTCATGTAATAAAATATAGACTTTTCCCCTTTTAAATTGTGCAATTCATGAGCATTATGGGCATTCACAATGTTGTGCGACCATCACTACCATCTAGTTTCACACTATTTCTTTCCTCAAAGTGAAACCATGGATCCAGAGAGCGCACTCCCCTCCCTCCTCGCCCAGCCCCTGACAACTCCAAGTCGTCTTTCTCTCTGCGTGTCTTTACCTCTGCTGGATGTTCCCTTTCAATGAACTTTATGAGAGTTGGCTTTTTGTGCCTTCCCACATGTTTTCAGCTGGGGCTGCTGGTTTCTCTGTTTTCACTTGAAACAGCATTTTTATTATTTTAAGGGGATATACAGGGGGATTAATGATGTGATGTACAAAATGAAGCCCTTTTAGTAACTCTGTGCAAAATCTCAGGGTAGACACTGCTGTTCCCCCTGTGACACCACAGCCAGAATATAGAAGGGAGATGCTTAGCTCTTCCTGTGGCAAAAACAAAACCAAACAAATCAAAAAAATTGCAAAAAGCCCAGAAAAACAGCTTGAAAGACAAACCACAACCTGGAAAAAGCATTCCTCATAACCCAAGGTTGGAGAAATGATTCCCATCCCTGTAGTCCAAAATCTTTTCGAAACGCAGTGTTCTAAACAGAAACAGAACAGGCATGGGCAGTTCCAATGAGAGGCAATGCAGGTGGCCAGTGTGTGTTAGAGATGCTTGACCTCTCAGGTGAGAACACAGGCAGACGGAAACACTGCAGAGACAGCACCGGTCACCATCACACTGGTGGGTCTTTAGTCAGGTGACAACCAGCCCTGGTGACAATGTAAGCAGTCAGAGTCTCCAGCAGATCCCCTGCAGGAAAGAGTGAAGGGACGCTCCTCTTCAGGACAAGAGGGTGCAGGACGCATCAAAGGGCCACAGATGCATCTCTTCCCCCGAAGTTCTGATCCTTACAGTTCATCCCACTAAAGTCCTTACACACCTATTCAAAGATGCCTTTTCAAGGGTGATCATCACAGCACTGGTTGCAACAGTCGGAATTAAAGCAACACTAATGTTGATGGAGAGGGGATGGGGTCCACTCGTTCTGGTTCATGTGGATGAATGAATGCTGTGCAGTTGGAAAAGTGGGTGCGTGATCTCAACCCAATGTCAAGGGAGGCCTCAGGGTGGAAGTATGCAGACCCACTGTCTGCATCCAGGGTCCCATCTGCAAGACCACATATGTGTGAAATCAGTATAGATGTAAACTGATCTGATTGTGAGTGTGTGAGAGACAGAGATGGAGAAAGACATACTGAGAGACTCAGAGACTGAGACATAAGCACCAAATCATTCATGACAGTCACCTCTGTGGGTGGGAATTACAAATCTCTTCTCTTTTAGGCAATATTTCAATTTTTTGTACTGTGTATTACTCTACTAATTCTAAAAGGATTAAAATCCTATATTAATGTGACCCATTCATTGCTCATCTATGGAGTAATTAAAGTACATTAATCCTATTTTTAAAAGAATTTAAAGCCTTCTCAGGACTCCGTTCCATGTCAGCTCCGTGGCAGTAGAGGTTCTCCAGGAGGTCGTGTCTCTTCTGAATCAGCATCCAATAGAGGTGAGGAAGAAGTACCAGACTTGGACACTGATGACTACAATAGATGAGAGATTCTGACAAGAGAAATTAAGACCTACATTCACAGAGAATAATCCAATATTCATGGAGCAGAAGGCTTCATTCTTCTAAGATGACAGTAGTCCACGAATAGATCTAAGGATTCAAAGTATGCCTACCCAAATCCCAGGTGGTGTTTTGCAGGAATTGACAATCAATATAAAATTCACGTGGAAAATCCAGGGGCTCAGAATACATGAGTGAATCTTGAAAAAGAAGAACAAAGTTCGAGGAATGGAAAGTCAGATGGAACCCATGGTTAATACAAAATCACTTTAGCTGAAGATACCTGAGATTCAATAGATGTAGAAGAAAACCTGTCATGGAAACCAATTTTCTCCTCTCCCTTTGCCCTATTAAGTTAGGTTGATAAAAAAGCCTTCAACTTTCACCATTTAACATGGTAGTTACTTTTCTGGTTGGCTCCTACATGTGTATAACTAAACCGTTTCTCTCGTTCATCTCCTCTTTACTTCTGTGGGCTCTTTGGGAGGGACTCTGCATGTTGGGGACCTGCTCTTTTCTCACCTTCTTTAGTGATACCTTTTGTCCATGGTGAAGTGATTAAAAAAAAAGAAAATCTCATTGGTTTTTGGCCAGATTTGTAACATATATACCTTTGGAGACCCCCTGGAGGAACAAGGGGGTTCAATACTGCTGGGAGAATTTACTGGTTGTCTTGTCCAAATGCCCAACAAGACGCTATTTGCAAGGTTTTTTTTTTAAAGATTCTTACCCTAAAACAAATACCCTATCTAAAACTCTTGGATGATCAAATAGAAAGAAAAAAGGAGAATCATGTCTGGCCTAAGAACACTTCCTTAATAAAACGGAAGGACAGAATCAGATTCAGAGCAAAAATTAAAATCCATTTATACCATCAACCCTCCCACTCTTTTGTACACTGTCCTCATGTAATCTGCCAGATGGCGCCCTGGAGAAGGCCCTTTGCCCGGAACTCGTGCTCATTTTCAGAGCTCGGCCAAGCGGGAGGTTGGTCCCCAGGGCCTGAGAGGGGCTACTTGTGAAATCTTCTCTGCTGAGACCCAGTGGACTGAAGGGAACTGTGTGCTCTGAGGGAGAGAGAGCACACCGAGCCTCTGTGGAGGCATCTCTGAGATCATTCCAAAGGCGCACAGCTCTAACTGTGGACACGGGAATTTTTGATAGGCATCTTAGTTGGAAATCTCCTCCTGGATAGAAAGAAGCAGATTCAAGATGTTGCAATTGGATGGGCAGGTCGGCCTCTCGAATTTGTCGATGAGGAAGACACACAATTCTCTGCAGAAGTAGGAACACCCATCCCTGCTCTGCTGACTTCATCTACAGAGAAACAGACACGGCTCTAGGGGGAATTAAACACCCACCAACCCTTCTTACTGACGTCAACGTCCCCACTTTATTCTCCTGTCAGGTCTCTGCACAAAAACTGTATCTCAGCCCCAAATATCACATACCCATCACCCTGAACCACTCTGTGTCTGTGTCCAACTCGAGCATTAAGGCCTGTGACCGTTACTGTCAAATCGTGTCCCCATTTCAGCCCGTCTCCCGCCATCAACCCAGCCCAACCTCGGTGTCTCTCTCCAGGTCAGCAGCACTCTTCCCAGTGCCTTCCCATCAGCTTACCTTGCCCTGCTTCCATTGCTTCTTCCCCATATGTTACCCACAGCGGTCTTATTAAAGTATGAATCAGATCAAGTTTTTCTGCTTTGCAAAATACTCTCGTGATTTTCCGTTGTATTCAGAAGGATATCCGGAGTCCCTACCAAGGCCCTGTGTGATCCGGTCCCTCACCTGTCTTTGCAGCCTCAGGTCTCACCCTTCTGCTCCAGCCCATCTTCACCGCCCAGATGGTCCCCACTGGGACAGCTGTGTTTGTAACTCCAAGTCTCGTTCTTACACTTCTCCCGGCCTGGGAGGCTTTTCTTGTCTGTTACCTACGTGACTTATTCTTTTGCTTCATTCAGGACTTTGTTCAAATTATTTTAACCTCAGAGAGGACTTATCTGACCACATTATTTAAAATAGCACACACATATTTCTTATTCAATCATTTTCTCTCCTAATAAGTTTTATGTTTCTTTGTGGCAATTATTAGCACCTGGCAGTACATAATATATTTATTTGCTTACTGGCTTAGTGTCTATCTTTCTTACTAGAATTATATTCATGGAACCACAAATAACTGTTTTAACCATTAACTTTCATACCACCTTTAAATGAATTCTTTTATAAGGTGAGAATTTCAGAATTTTCCACGGGTTGCTTAAGGGAAAAAAGAGAAAGGATTCAGGTTGAACGAGGTTATTAAGGACCTGGGAGTTGGTTATTTATTTTCTTCATTGTAGTGTGTATCTGTTAATCTCAAACTCCTAATCTAGCAAAAGACTGAGCTGATTACTATGTAAAAAATGTTTTTTTTTCTTTTAAAGTTGGTTTGAGATCTCTTTTCTTCTTTGTTCTTTTTCTTTTTTTAAAACAGAATTTTCCTTACTTTTTTTTTTACATTGAGGTACTGGGAATTGAACCCAGCACGTACTCTACCCCTTCAACTATACCATCCCCTCCAAAGACAATTATTTTTATACTTTGACAATACCATACTGAATTAAAAATTTTTTACCCCATTTTCCCTTCAGAGAGTTTATAACTGAGGGAGAGAGTCAGAGGAAGCCCTGGGCCATCCCTTCATTCTCAGCGGGGTACTACACAGCAGAGGAGCTAGGCTGTCGCCAGGCCCAGCTCACCTTTCTGCTCTGAGGGTAGACTCAGGCCACTTCTCTAAACAGATATATGTTAGAAGCAGCAGAAAGCCAACTAGCGAGCAACAATGACAAAACTGACCCACCTGCAGTTGGACATCATCTGCTCTGAAATGAACCTCTTAAACCTCTTCTTTCTATTAGTGGATTGTTTTCAAAAATATTCCCAAGGAGATGACTCTCACTCTATTTTTCTGGATTTCTTGGGCCTTCTATGACTTTAACTTCAGGCTTGATTTTCTGCACAACTTCTGCAGGGAAGCCAGGCAGAAAACTTGAACAGACCCTGCAGGCCACAGCTGAGGCCTCCGGTCAAAGCATCCTTGTTGTGCAGAGCCTACGTTCATGGGACCATTTTCATTACTGCTGTAATTAGTTCTCATCCAAGTGTCCCACTGAAAATGTTTATAGATGGAAGGTGGTCTGACGCAGGTGAGCAGTGGGGATGTGGGATGAAGATGGCAGACAGACTGGAAGGAGAGACGGGAAATATTTCCTCAGGCTTCAGTTTGGAAGATTTCTGATTTTCATATGGATATTAAACTGGGTCAGGATGAAGTGCCGTTTACTCTAAGACGGGGTGATGTACACGTATCCCTACAACTTCTAAAAAATATGTTGAAGTTGGACGTGACAGCCTAGGGGACAGACAGCTTAGAGTGACACCTCTGTTCCAGGATGCCTATGATCTTGGGCTCACAAAGAGAAAAAGAATACACATATTTTTCCTGTGTAGCTCTATGTGAAATTATTTTGACCCTTGCCGGATGGTGTAAGATCAGAGATCATGTAGTCTTTCTTAAGTCGCAAAGACAACAATTCTTCTTGATGAGTCAGCAGACTGTTTCCGATGGCCCGGGGTCTGTGCCAGACATTAGCTGTCTAGACAAATACCACGCAGCCCCCCATCCCTCAAGGAGATCACAGTGTGTCGTGGAAGAGACAAATTTAAATAGGTTTTCAAAACAATGTGTTAACATTCACTTTGCATCATGTATACTGTATGTTCAGAGGGGCTCTTGCACTGCCTGGGGCTGGGTTCTAGAAGGTAGGGAAGGTGTCAGAGAGGAAATGCTTTCTGCACTGACATCTGAAGGATTCCAGCAAATCTCTAGGCCAGGAGAGTGCGTGCTGGGCACGGGATTCTTGGCAGCTTGCATGTCTAGTGCAGAGGTCTGGTCGTGTCTAAGAGCACTTTGCACTTAAGGAAGGAAGGTCAGTGAGGCTAGAGGCTGTGGGGAACTAACGGAAGCTGAGTCTGAAAAAAAGCAGCAACTAGGTTATGAGAAGGTGTGACGTTAAATCAGGGAGCTTGGACTTCCTAACATACGCAGAAGGGAATTCTTTGGGGTTTTAAGGAGGAGAGTGACACAGATTAGCCATTAAAAGTGAGAAAAGTGGATTGTTCACTCTAAAGAACAGCACTGGGGAGACTAGCAAGGGGTGTGAATTAATGCAGTGGGGAGCGAGGAGCAGGGACTTAGTTGGGGGATATTAAGGAATAGAATTGCAGTACTGACGGGGGTGAGGGAGTGGAAAAGTAAAGGAAAACTCCCAGATGTATGGCACGGAAAACAGATGGGATAGTGATGCCATTGTTTGAAGAAGTAAACCTACTTCTGAGAGAGTGTAAATTCAAACACACAGAGCTTGAGATTTTTATGGGCTAATCAATTGGGAATGTCTACTTGTCAATTATAAGTATATTTCTGGGACTGAACTGAGATGTCCTTGCTGGAAAAGATTTGACAGTTAATCAGTGGACAGAGAGAAGTTGAAGCCACTGGAATAAATGCCACCCACTGACATTTTATCAAAGAAAAGGGAAGGAGGGCACTTCTGGTTCAGAAAATATGGCAGGCCGGAAACTTGAAGACCCACTCACTAAAGACACATAAAAACGCTGGACACAATGCTGCCAATCTTTTCTTGTTTTTTTTTTTTTTTTTTTTTTTTTTTTTACAGGCACCTTTATTGTGGTATGATTCCTGTATAGTAAATTACACATATTTCACATGTACTATTTGATGAATTTGATAGATGTCTACACCCAGAAAACCATCACCACTATCAAGAGAGCTAACATTTCCATAAGTCCCCAAGAGGGACACTTTTCCAATTCCCATATTTATCCCTTCCCATCCCCTTCTCTCCCTGGTAACCGTAAGTTTGTTTCTCTATGTCTGTGGGTCTGTTTCTCTTTTGTAGTTAAGTTCATTTGTGTCTTTTTTGATTCCACATATAAGTGATATCATATGGCATTTTTCTCTTTTTCTGGCTTACTTCACTTAGAATGACTATCTCTACGTCCATCCATGTTGCTGCAAATGGCATTATTTTGTTCTTTTTAATGGCTGAGTAGTATAACTTTGTATAAATATACTACTACTCCTTTATCCAGTCAGCTGTCGATGGACACTTGGGTTGTTGCCATGTCCTGGCTATTATAATTAGTGCTGCTGTGAGCATTGAGGTGCATGTGACTTTTTGAATTAGAGTTTTCTTCTGACATATGCCCGGGAGTGGGAAGGCTGGATCATGAGTTAAGTCTATTTTCAGCTTTTAAAGGAAATTCCACACTGTCTTCTCTAGTGAAAATGCAGCCCATTTTGTGAAAGCAGAGCCATGATCAGAAAGTAACGGGTATTTCTAGGGGCCAGACATGAAGCGCAGTGAGTGTGGCCTGTTCAAGAATAAGAGGGCAGTCTGCCAGGGCTGGAGGAGAGTGACAAGGGAAGTGTGGTACAGGTAGGATTCAGACCACATGGGGACCTGACAGGCTGGGATAAGGAGCCTGGACTTCCAGTCATCCCTTGGTAACCATGGGGCACTGGTTCCAGGACTCCCCCTGACGTCAACATCCATGGATGCTGATGCCTCTTGTATAAAATGGCATAGGACTTGCATGGAACTTATGTGCACCCTCCCATGTACTTTTTATATATATATATACAAACATTTTTTATTGAGTTATAGTCATTTAACAATGTTGCATCAAATTCCAGCTTAGAGCACAGTTTTTCAGTTATACATGAATATACACGTACATTCGTTGTCACATTCTCTTTTGCTGTGTCCTCCTGTGCACTTTAAATCATCTCTAGATTACTCACGGTATCTAATACAACATGAAAGCTATGTAAGTAGTTGTCAGTGTATGGCAAATTCAAGTGTTGCTTTTTGAAACTTTCTGTTTTTCCACGAATATTTTCAAACCACTGTTAGTTGAATCTGCTGGATAGGGAGCCCCTAGATACGGAGAACCCCCAAGCTCCTCCTTCCCACCTCCTAAATTTCCACTGCAAGCACTGAAGTGGTCCAAACATAGAAGAGCACCATCTACCTGCTGGAAACGCTGAGGAATTCCTTCAGCTTATGTAGCAGCGCAGGAGAGAAGGTATAAGGACAACTAGTGGGAAAGGAGGGCCTGCCTGGAGAGGAAGGAGGAAGGACCGCATTGGAAGCCGGCTCGTACCCTTACTGGAGCTAGCTGCTAGCAGTGAGGGACGCCGAGGAACTGGAGACACGTCACGTGGGGGGCGATCCTGGCCACCATGTGCAGGGTTCGCATAGCTGGGACCCAGTTTGCAAGATCAAAATAACAAGGGGGGAGAGGGGCTGCCTCAGCCCCGGGATCCTGACAACGGCCACAGCGCCGTGACCCCAGCTAATGCGGCTCCTCTAGTAAGCCAGAAAAAGGAAACTCTGAGCCAAGATATTGCAGATTCCACCGCAGCCACACGGATAACTAGATCTCTAAACTGACAAAATATAACCACTGGAAACAGGAATCTTTCCTTTTCTCTTCATTTGGACCTTTGGACAGGGAGCCACATATCTCGGATGGGAACCATCTTTAATCCAATAGAGAGCTCACTTTTTCAGGAATAAGCATGGAGAAAAAGAGTGGGGTGATGGTTTAAAGCGGAAGCCAAAGTGGAAGCCCATCTGAGAAATGGTAAAAACATGCATCTCAATGAATCCGAGTTATGGCGAAAAGAAGGAGGAAGGTTAAGGAAATCTCTATCCAGCAAACAAGACTAGCCAGTCATAAAAAGACAGCACTTTAAATCAAGAAAACTTTTTTTTGTTTTTTGGTGATGAAAAACAATGCCATATTTTAAAACAAGGCTTGGGCCATCAACAACAAGCTGAGATTTGTTGAGGAGGAGAACATAAAGCTGCATATAGACATGAAAGTTTTCCAAGTCCATGCTCGGGAAAACTTAGCCAATCATGTATCCAGTTGATTTGAAAATCCCGATAAGTAAATAACTCAAAAGTGGGAAAGACATGGTATTAAATAGTGATGGTGAGCAATGAAATCTAAGAAGTTTATACCTATATTTTCATTGTTAATATAACAAACTGAAAGCAACTGTCAAAAAATAGTAACTGGAGGACACATACACGCACACACACACACACACACACACACACACACACACACAATCTGGAACAGCAGAGAGGTAAAATATGCTAAACTTATCATTATTGTGGAAAAGGATCTAATAGATTATTTCATTTTTGATAGTGTTATAGGAAAACTGGTCCAATTACATAGAAAGTTATGAACTTAGAGATGATTTATAAAAATTTAGAGAGAATTTTCATTAAAGACAATATAGCTTCCAAATCATTGAAGAGAAAATTAACAATAAAAAAATTAATCAATCCAGCTAATATGGAGTAACAGAGACCATATTTACCATCCTAAAATAAACCACAAAATGGATACAATATATGAAGCAATGATTTTTAAGAGAGGTGAAAACGATCATCCACTAGGACCCTGTCCTGCCACCCCCATACCAAGGCTGCTAGGCCTCCTACTGCCATCACCAATAATGTCCACCAAGAGGCGACATTTCCTTCCTCTGCTCCAGCTGCAGAGCCAGTCCTGAGCAGTCCTTTTCCAGGTTTTGGCAGGCAGCTCCCAGAAGTGCTCTCGTGGGCCTTGGTCCCTTTTGGCCACCAGCAAAGGGATCAAGGATGAGCAGTAAGCCTCCTTACTCATCCAAGACCTAGGAACCTATCTGATTTCTGAGCAGGGCTTCACTCTTGTCTGCTGTCTGGTACTCTGCCCGGCTTCCCGAGTCCCCGGATTGGGCAGCCTGCACGCTGGCCGCAGCCCATCAAAATCTGTTCCCCCGCCATGAGGCCACGCGTGATCGTGAGCAGGGTTCCAGGCCTCTGGAGCAGCGTGGCTTGGACTGCGTCCTGGCCCTGGGCACGCGAGTTCCATGCCCTTGGTTGAGTCAGTTAACATCTCTAAGCTAAGTTTCCTCATCAGTAAAATGAAGACATATCAATATGGAAAAAAAAAAAATCAGAATCGGGGGGGAATAAATTTCTGATGACTGAAGATATTTTTAATTTTGAATTATACAGCAAAGACATCATACAAATTTTACTACTTCAGAATTCTAAAGGACAGCTTCTACTGTTAAAACTAATGTATGAACGTACACACAAACACACGTGCAGACACATTGACTCTGATCCACATACATCCCTACACACACACGTACATGGACTCATGTACCACACACACACATAGCATACACACAACCACATACATCCCCAGGGGCGCGTGCGCACAACCACACACAGACTCACAGTCATGTACCACACAATTCCCCAGGTGCGTTCGTGCGCACACACACGTCATACACACCTTTGGCATTATTCTAAATCAATTTACAATTGAGAGTCTCAGTGTCCATTGTTTTATCTGCTCAGAAGATCCTGACTTTGGAGCGTGAATCAGGAGAACTTCGTCGCTGGAGACGGTCTTTGCCACTTACAGTCTCAGTAGAGCCAACATAAATGCTCTGGACCTTTGGAAGTGCAGTTCCAGAGCATACCTGGGAGCTCACATCCTATATATCTAAACATTTTAAGTGCAGTAGGTTCTAAAGTCCTGCCTTTATAAATATATATTTATTATAAGCGGGAAGGCCAGGTTCAAAATTAGAATTCCCAGACTCAGGGGAGTCCTGCAAAGAAAGTGAGCGTGTGGGGAGAGCTGATTCCCAGACTCTAATCACTAGCCTGACCCTTTTCTTCCCAATGCTGGGTCCATCCCTTGCCATAAGGGGCCTTGGTTGTGCACAGGGGGACACTTAGATTTCACGTCCGAGCTCTGCCTATGACCTCCATGCAAACAGCGGCCCTTTAGTCTCTCTGTGAGCCCTGGGAATCTGAACTCCGGGGAGAGCCGGTGCAGGCACTAGAAATGGGTCAGGGACTGCTGAGGCAGGGCATTCGGGATCCCGGGTTTCTAGAGCATGGGGTGGAGCCAATGACCATGTCCCCTTGGCCCTGCTGACGCCACCCGATGGAGGGCGTGGCCAGAGGAAGTGTCAGGGCCAGGGGGACAGCCTGCAGTGCAGGACCGAGGGCAGGGTGTCCCCTTGCCGGGGTCTAAGGCGAGAAGCCCTAAGGAAAGTTCTGAGGGGGCTGTAATGTATCTTCATTCCCATTAATTAAAAAAAACAAAAGCTTACCACAGGCGTGCGTGGGAAGGGTTTTGTTCTAACAAGGGAATGCACTTGCCAAGGTCTGGCCATAGAGGGCTGGTGGGCTTGCCAGGTTGACGAGGAACCGAGAGGCCGTTACTCTCCACTGGGTCTAAACACTGCCTGAATTCCTCCAGGTGACACTTAAATGCAGTGAGACATGGAACCCTCTCAAGTTGTTAAAATATTCATGGTGAGCCATGCAACTCTCTCCTCATTCTTGGCTACGAAAGCACGATAAACACAGGTGGGAATCTCATCAGCCTGTTGGTTGGTTCACTGTCCATCTGGAGCCCCCTCTTGTAGGAGGCTTTATCACATCACCCAGGGCTGATCCATCTCACGATCACAGCTGATTTTCTTCAGGTGGCATCACTTGCTGGTGACACGAAGGAGACATGTTAGCCACCTCCCAAACACTGAGGCTTCTCCTGGGAGGAGCCTGCAGACCACCAGTCCAGCCTCTGCACAATGATGCTCCTCAGTGTCACTCCCGGCTTGCTGCCCTGGCCTCTAACTCTGGCCAGAACCTCGCTGGATTGTTGATAAATGTCGCCCATGCACCACGTCTAAGCTTGGCTTCCAGATGTGACCATGGTTCTTCTTTTCTTCCCATCGATGGATTGTTTGATCTTCGTGTAATCGTGTCGCAGGAAGGCCAGTACCGCCCTCTTGAGGCCTCCCCGAACCGCCTCTGTCTGTAACTGTCCTAGCACCCCAGGGGATCGGGTCTGAAGCCTGGAACTCAGACAAGATGGCACCTGGAGAGACAGGAATCCACTCCTGCCATGGCTTCTGCTGAGGCTTGGTGTGGCCATAAAAACGGATCCCACAATCCCTGACATCACTTGACTCGCTGCAGGGATGCTCCCAAACTGCCCCGTTCCCCCCAGAGACAGAGGGCTTTCTGCTTGTTCCCGAAAGCCCCACCCCCAAGGGGGCACTGGGTCCAGTGGAGCATCCAGCCTGGTTCCTCGCCAGCCCTTAGGGCTTTGGTGGGGCCTGGAACATCAACTACCCTCCCCTTAGGGGCCCGTTTGTCATTTCCAGCCAACAGACCTAGGTCATAAGCACTTTAACTCACCTGAGGGTGTTTTCCTCACTTCAGGGGCAGTGAGGACTGGGCTTCTTCACACTCCAAGAGTCCCAGGTCTGGATGCAGACAGCCTGGCTCTCCCCTCAGTCCTGCAGTTCCCGGCCACACCTGCTGCTGGTCACTGAGTCTGTGCTGTGTTCTCTTCCAGGACAAGGGGTGCACTCTGACCCCTGCCCCGCCCCCACCTGCGGTGGCAGAGGCGGCGGACAGGCAGGTGAGCTGGAGCCTGAAACAGTGCCCGCAAATCAGTGCCCCAGAGGCCGCTGGTGACTAGAGGGACCACAGGGCAGAAGCCAGCATGGGAAGGGAGGAGGAGGAAAGTTCAGGATAAGGAGATGAAAGGGGGAATGGATAGCACCGTGAGTACCTCGACCATGAAAAGGAAGAGAAAAGACAGTGACAGCTGGAGCGGTGTCGGTGTTAAAAGCTGCGGGCTTTTTTAAAAAATTTTATTAATTACCAATATATATTGACAGATTTCTTATTTTATTAAAGATTATGTGCCATGTCATATAACAGGATATAGTATGTTATTATTTATTAAATAATACATAATAGAAGATATACTAGCATATTATGTTGTTTATTTATTAGCAGATAGTATATAATATATATGTAGGTGTTTATATATACATAATATATAATTCATGCATCTATGTAATATATAACCCATAACAAATAATGTAAGATTATGATTAATATATAATATAACAAGATTACATAACAATAATGATGTAATATTACCCATTGTATGTCTTGGTTCATGACACATTCTCATCGTAGGTGCCTGTCAGAGGTATTTATGTATTAAAATTAATATTATAAGACACAATTATGAACATATCACCCAGCATCATAACAGGAATATTGACAGTGACATACTGTGTCCTCTTTCCCTATCCTGCTCTTGGCCTCTTCTCATAGGAAATAACCATCATCCTGAATCCTGGCTTACCCTTCTCTTGTGTTATTTTCACACACACAATATTTAAGATCAGTTAAAACAAATGAACTGCAGGTACATGCAATGAAATGAATGAATCATACACTCTATGTTAAATTGAAAAAGTAAGCCCTAGAAGGTGGCCTATAGTGTGCTATGATTTTAACTGCGCATATATATGTCAACTAAACTCACTAAATTAAGAACAACTACAGCTAGAGTCCAGGTGGGAGAGAGACAGATAATAGGTGAGGTGAGCAGATTTGCTGCAGGTAAGCGAGTTCCCTTCCAGTAACATGTCATTCTCTCTGAAGCAGGAGGCAAGGCCATCTGCTGGGAGTCAGGGAAGAGACAGAGGGAAGCTTCGAGGTGTGCAGAGAGCAGAGAATGTTAACACCACTGAGTGATAAGTGGGGAAATGTGCTCACTAGAGAAATCCTGGAGGATTGCCTGGCAGCGGCAACATGGTGGGCATTGATTTGTAGTCTTAGAAACCTGTGCTGGGAGAGCCTGCTGCCTGCAGGCTCAGGACAAGTAGAGCTGGGTGAACCGAGATGGAAGTCGGCCTGGTGAGGAACTGAAAAGGTCAAGGCTCAAGGGGGTTTTGTCTGTCACAAAGAGAGTGCTGACTGTGGATGCAGAGCTGGAAGGTGGGGAAGTGGAAGTAAGAGGAACATGGACAGGCAGGAAAGCAGAGTCAGCGCATGATGCCCCAGTGAGAGTGAAGGAGGGCCAGGGAGGCTGGTGGAGAAGCAGCTGGACGGCTAGAGGTGGGCACTTAAAGGAGAGAGCATGGAACTTGGGTGGAGACACGCCAGGGTATGATCCTGGGGGTAGGGTGAATGGGGGGTGGTTGGCTCAGGCTGACGGAGAAGAAGACCCTAAAATGACCACACTGGGTGGAGAAGGGAGAATGAACTTTGACGTCTTGATGGTAAGAGGTGAGGCAATACAGAGCTGGTGGTCCAGGTGCTCCTGACTGAGGCAGATGAGCAGGGAGGCCAGGGTGGCAGGCACTGATAGGAAAGGACCTGGGCTTTCCAGGTGCTCCCATGAGGGGAGGAGCAATCATCTGAAGGTGGAAAGTGAGCACAAGGAGGCCAACCCAGGCTCCTGGTCAAACTGGGGTTGTGAGGGGGCAAAGTGTCAACTCCAGAGATGGTTACCCAGGAAGCAGGGACCACGGGTGAAGTGAGGGGACACTCAGAGAAGAGAGGGAGAAGAGTCTTCTGGGTGTAGGGGGAAGAGAGGCCCCAGGACAAAGGAGCACAGGGGCACAGTGATGAGGATGGACTGGCTCTATGGTGACACTGAAGGGATGGCTGGATCTTTGTCCTGAGGGCTTAGGTTGGGGGGACTACTGGCCTCATGAGGACCCCCCTCTCAGCAGCCTGGACAGACGCTCCCGCTCCTGAGAGCTGTGTGGCCACCACTGTTCCCGGAGGGGCTCTGCCTCCATCTTCTCTTATCAGACTTTCCTGCCCAGCCCCCGACTGCCAGCGAGGGAGCCTGGGCCTCTCAGCTGCTTCCCGTGGAGGGACACAGGCTCCTCGGAGAAGCAGGCTGATCTTTTCTCCGTAACCCAGAGCCTAGCAAAGCGCCAGCCCATGTGTGGGCCATGTAGGGGCTCGGATACTTACCAAACTAACTCAAAGCAGTAGAATAGCAGAGCCAGAGGAAGTGATCACTGGGCTCACAGAGTTCACTGCCCACACCCCCATTCTACAGATGAGGAATCAGAGACCAAGCGGTGAAGCAGCCTTGGCCAAGGTCACGCTGCTCTTAAATGCTGGCCTGTGTCGGGCATGCCAAGTGATGAGCTGCAGTGAAGAGGCTGAGAGGGGGCTCTGGGGCCAGATATCTTGGGTTCATATCCCATCGCTGCCATTTATTAGCTGTGTGATTAATGAATGTCCTTACTTTTAAAGTGGAACTCATAGTGGTGCGAACTCATTGGGTTGTCATGAACACAGCGTTCATGGAACAGCAGGACAGAGTTCTGTAAGGGTTTGCTATTGCTTTGGTTACTATTATTATCACCAAGTGAACCCTGAAATGAAGAACAAAGGCAGCAAGAATTTTTATTTTAAAGGATTTTAAAATCCTCTGATGAATGCTTCATTTCATCTATTCAAGTTTGCATTTGACACTTATTAACAACTACACAATGAATGACTTTTGAGGCACTCTTGCTTCATGTCTTTAATTCTCACTAATGACACAGGCTATTTAACAGGCAGCAGTTTCTTTTCCAGGAAGAGGGACAAAAAGTTAAAAATGTCTCAGTGCCTCTCGGTCCCCAGTGAGTTGGTTGTGACCTGTCAACCCAGCTTTGGGGAAGTGCCCGCTCCCCCTGGGCTCGCTGAGCTGCCCCGCAGCCTCCAGGGGGCGCCGTACCCCCACACGAATCCAGTCTCTTGGTTCATATCTTTGCTTCAGATCCCTCAAGGACTGCCCATGCCCCAGGGCCACATCAGCTCCGCCAGCCTCGTCTGCTGGACTCCAGGACACTATCCTGGGTCTCAACCATCCTCTGTTCATATGACCGCCCCACTACTCTACATTTTGTCCTTCAAGTGTGGGCTCCTGTGGCTCGCCACACAGCAGGGGTCTCCCCGTCCTCCACCTTGGGTAACTGCATTGTCCTGCACGGTGCCTAGCGAACCCGTGTGGAGGCAGAAGAATACAGAACAACAGGCGCTCAGAGGGCTGCCTTTCCCACTGTAGGGGCCCTGGAGAGCTTTCTCCCGGCTGGTTATTCACAAGCGCTGAAGCTGTGGAATCTCAATCTCACCAATTTAAAGGGCACCATCACTAATTACAAAAGCAATCATTTCTTCAGTAGCAAAAGGAGAAAAGACTTTGTGTTCTCCACCTCCAACTTTTTTCCTCCACCTTCAGATGTTTCTCATCTCTGGACTAGGGTAGAAAGCAACTCACAGAATATTATTTTTCAGTGTTTTTTCCCACTCTGAAGATTGCTTTCCCAGAAACGATGAAGGCTAGAATGGACTTAGCTTTCCTGGACTGAGTATTCAGAGGCCTGGGGTGGGAAGGGGGGAAGGGGGAGGGGAGATAACTTAGCAATATTGAACCTAACAGAGACATTACAATGTTCTATTCTAAACAGAAAGGAAGCAGGGTGCTATAGAAACAGGAAAACCATAGTTGGAAATGCAATAACGAGTTACAAGAGAATAAACATAAAGATGTAAAACTGAAAAAGGACATCAAAATAAAAAAAGGTGGGAATGGGAGAGGGGAGCAAGAAAATATAGATTTTTTTCTTTCTTTTTTTTCTTCATTATTCTTAGGATGTGTTGGAGCCTACGTGATTATCAGTCTAAAGAAAATAGATATAGTAATGGGTTGATATATTTGAAGAATAAGGTAACCACAAATCAAAAGCATACAATACAGTTGCAAAAAAACCAAAAAGAAACAAACTCAAAATGGCTTAAAGACTTAAATATTAGACAAGACACTATAAACTTCTCACAAGTAAACATAGGCAAAACATTATTTGACATACATCTCAGCAATGGTTTCCTAGGGCAATCTAAGCAACCCAAGCAACAGAAATAAAAGCCAAAATAAATAAATGAGACCTAATTAAACTTATAAACTTTTGCACAGCAATAGAAACCATAAGTAAAACAAAAAGACAACCTATGGAATGGAAGAAAATATTTGCAAAAGATGAGACTGACCATGGCTTAATTTCTAGACTATATAAATCGTTCATACAACTTAATAAGAAAAAAATAAACAACCAAATCCAAAAATGGGCAGAACAACTAAACAAGCAATTCTCCAATGAAGACACACAAATGGCCAATAGGCATATAAAAAAATGCTCAATATTGCTCAATTATCAGAGAAATGCAGCTCAAAACTACAATGTTATCATCTCACACCAGTCAGAATGGCCATCATTCAAAAGTCCACAAACCATAAATGCCGGAGAGGCTGTGGAGAAAAGGAAACCCTCCTACATTGTTGGTGGGAATGTAGTTTGGTGCAGCCACTGTGGAAAACTGTACGGAGTTTCCTCAAAAGACAAAAAAATAAATAAATAAATAAAAGACTTATCACCTAGTCCAGCAATCCCGCTCCTGGGCATATATCCAGAGGGAACCTTCATTCCAAAAGATACCTTCACCCCAATGTTCACAGGAGCACTCTTTACAATGGCCAAGACATAGAAGCAAACTAAACGTCCACTGACAGATGACTGGATAAAGATTTGGTATTTAGATATAACAGAATATTACTCAGTCATAACAAAGAAGGAAATAAAGCCATTTACAGCAACTTGGATGGAACTGGAGATTATCTCACTAAGTGAAATAAGTCAGACAAAGACAAGTATAATATGATATCATTTATATGTGGAATTTTAAAAAAATGATACAAATGAACTTATTTATAAAACAAAAACAGACTCACAGACTTATAAAACAAACTTAGGAGTTTGGGATTAACAGATACAAATTACTATATGTAAAACAGACAAACGACAAGTATTCACTGTAGAACACAGGAAACAGTATTCAGTATCTTGCAACCTATAATGGAAAAGAACCTGAAAAAGAATAGACTATGTATATTTACAACTGAATCACTATGCTGTATACCTGAAACTAACAAAACAGCACAGGGAGTGAGTCCTTCTGGGACAAGGCCTCTGTGGCAGGGCCTCCTTGTCACCGCTCCATCTCACCAGGAGGCCAGGGTTTTCAGAGGTGAGGGGACATAGAGCTCATACACTTCAAATTGATTTCCCGAAAAAACTATGGAAAAACTAAATTCACCTGCAGTGTGGGAAACATGAGCAGGGCCCCTAAGCAGGCCGACAAGAACAAAGTAAGATGGCCCGTTGTTCAGATCGGAACCAGAACAACGACCACCTGGCCCCAGTTAAATGACCACCTCACCTGCAATGAACTTCTCGTACTCAATGTCAGGGATGTTTCTGTTGAGACTTGGGAGGTCAAAGGAGTCGGAACAGGGAATCCAGACCTGGTTGATGTCGGGGCTCTGCCAGTGGTAGAGGTGACCCCAAGGGAATAGCACCAGTACCGGCTCCTCCATCTTCAGCAGGGTCTTCAGGAGGAAGGCAATGTGGATGCAGATGTTCCTACAGAGGCTGAAGCCCTCTGGAGGGTTGAAGTCACACAGAAGTTACTTGGCAGGGAGCAAAGGAGAGCGGGTCTTCAGGGCCAGGCCTCTGCACAGGAATCCCGGCTTTGATAGAACAGATACAACGGGAATCCCTGCACAGCCCATGGCCTACAATCCAGACACATTCAGCAGCTTCTGGTTTGTAAAGTGGAGGCACTGCCCACCCATCTCCATGTGGCCAATTACTTCAAGTCCGGGAGCAGTTGAGGAAGACATCTTGGCATCCGTCTAACACCAAGCACCTGACTAGCACCTGAGCACCCGTTCTCCAGGGGCTCTCAAACTTCTTGTTCTACAGAACCCTATACACTCTTAACAATTACTGAGAACTCCAAAAGGCTGCTATTTATGTGAGTTAAATCTATCAATATTTCCTGTTAGAAGTTAAATAAGAAGTTAGAAAAAGTGTATAAATTCACTTAAAAATATTAACAATCTACTGTATGTTACCATTAATACTCTTAAACAAAATATAATTCTATTTTTCAAAACAAAAATCATTAGTGAGAAGAATAGCAGTGATTTTAATTTCTGCAAATCTCTTTTGGACTGGTGAGAGCTGAATTCTCCTATCTGCCTCTGTGTTCCCTGTTTTGTGATATCACGGGCCAGGTTTTCCCTGGAAAACCCCACAGGAACTCGGGAGAGCAAGAGTGTGCAAAAGGCAGGTGACATCCCGGCGTTTCTATGAAAATGGTCTCGCACCTCAGGGGCCTTGGATACTTTGATAACTGCTGCCGTATCCAAGGCGAGACTCTTCTACACAAGAGCCAGGCAAGGGTCCTGGATTTTGTAATGAGTTACCGCCACCACACCCCTCCCTTCTCTGTGTGTTTCTCACAACCTCCATTACTGCAGATGAGGATGTAATCCTCAGCTGGGGCCTCTAATCCCAGAAGACTGCTAACTTCAAGAGAGAGGGTCCCATCTACCATCCCTACACCCCGCATAGTTTATTTTGAGTCAAGCCCTAGATAACTACTTATCGGCACTCACCCTTGTGTCTTATTCCTGAGGTTGACTGAAGGAACCAAAATCTGGATGGAACTGAAATTTCCCTGCAGATAAACAAGGCTGATAAACCACCCCATTCCAACATCTGACTCTGGGGCTCTTCAAAACCCGGGTAAGGACCCGCTTCATCTAAGAAAGGTCCTCCGCCTGCCAGTCCCGGTGGGTTCTGGGAGGCCGCGGCCACCAAGGGCGACCCAGACTCGCGGCCCCAGCCCCAGGGCCTGAGGGGGAGGAAAGCTTGAGGCTGTGCCCAAGCCCTGCCCCGCCCCACCCCAACACGCTCCCCGGCACCACAGCCCTCCCCAGCCACCACCCCAACCCCAACCCCGATCCCACCCCGGTTCATGTCCACCGGCCCCGCCGACGGCGCGGACGTACGTTTACAATCTGTGAGAGGCCGCCCCAGACAGGATGTCGGCCGCCTACTGACCAGGCCAGGACTAGTCGCCCGGCCGAGCAAGCCGCCATCCCCAGCAGCAAACACCGCCATGGTCCCGGGCAGCTGCACACTTCCGGAGCCTGCTCCCCGCCCCAGAAGCACACGCCGGCCCGCGCGGAGCGCGGCGCCTGTAACCGTGGCAACGCCGCGGGGCCCTCCCCTAGCGCTTGCGTCGTGTGTCTTCCCGAGTCTAGATGTGCGAGGGCAGAACTTGCGGAGCCAATGGGAGCCAGGGCACGACCAGGATGGGGGTGGGGGGAGGCTTATGGGGCAGCTGGGCGGGGCCGGGGTGGGCGGGGCCGCGTGGAAGCCCTGACTCGCAGGTGGGGCCGGCCGGAGGATGGGGCGGTGCTGCCACCAGTGGGCGGGGCAGCGGGGCAGCGGGGCAGGGGGCAGCGGGGCAGCGGGGCGGGGGCACCCACACCTGTCCCTGTGTGGGGATCAGCCTGGGCTCCGTGGCCTCCGCTTGCACAGGACGTAGACCCAGTCTACCGGTGGGCAAGATAGAGGACTGAGCCCAGGCACGAACGGCTGGCCAGATAGGGCACTTGAAGTGCAGATCCGCCAGGCACGCTGCCGGCCTTGAATACGCGCTGCTAGGCAGCTTCTAAGAAGACGGGATCTGTCATAAGAGGGGGGTAGGGCTGGGGTGCCAGATGTCGGGTTGGGTGCAGTCTCACAGTAGAGCCACGGTGAGAGGGCGCAGAGCGGCCCCTGTGTTGGCGGGGCTAAGAGTTTGGGGTATAGGGTGGGGGTGGTGTGTGCCTTGCTCTGTGGTCTCCCCAAGAACCCTCACTCCAGAGCAAGGGGCTCTGCTCCCCCCACCCCTCACTGCACTCCCTGCCTTCCCCAGCACCACCTGGGGTGTGGTCATGTCGGGGCAGGGAAGGCCCAGGGAAGGGGCTCATTCAGGGGCAGGGGCCACTCTGCAGGGATGCTGGACCTGACAACGATGCGATGCGGTGCTTCGGAACTCCCCTGGGCTGGGTTTCTAACCAGTGGGATGGAAGGGCCTCTCCTTCCTGGGGTGCAGTTGGGGGAACTAGATCCATCATGAATGTCAGCCCTGAAAATGGAGGCTGCGCTACATCCATTCCTGGAAAGAAAAATCAGGCCCCTCCAGCCCAGGTGACTCAGAAAGTCATCCAGCAATGTTCGGGGTCCCCAGTTTAGGCTTTCAACTAGAGCTGAGCTGCTCAGGAGGCCAGATCCCTGTCCGTGGCTCCAGGAGTAGGCTTTCTGCTGGGCGACAGGATCCTCACAAACACCTGTGTCTTTGTGGGTCACTCCCCTCTGACAAGCTGGGAGGCAGGGTGCAGTTGTGGGAAATCTTGTTTCCATGAGGAGAGGGCCACCAAGTGGTAGGGGCACAGGAGACAGTGAGAAAGAGTCCCGCAGCCTTTCTGGAATCAAAAAACTGGCAAATATGAAAAAGTGCATAATTTGTTTTATTCAACAGGCTGCTTATGTACGTTTGGAGGGCCAGGTTCAAGGACTCTGCATCCCTCCAGGACAATAGCCTCAAGAGAAGAACAGACAGAGCAGGAGGAGATGTGGGGTTTCTCTCAGGAATGAGGCAGAACAGGGATTTCTGCAGATTTGCAAGGAGACCCCGACCACTGAGCACGGGGTTACAACCCCACGTGACCCCTGTCGTGTTTGGCTTGGGCTCTGGGTCTGGCCTGATCATGTATTCTTCCAGCTGAGTTCCAGAAACTCAGAGGGTAGACTTAGAGAGGCTGCGTTTGGAACCCGGTGGGGAGACGGAGGGTCCTTTATCCTGAGTCCCCTCAGCCTAATCACTGTAGCTAAGTTCCAACACCACCCAGGCCCCCAGGGTGGCTGTGGAGGGAGAGGAAGCCTGGCAGGTGACCCAGGGGTCCCACTGCTGTTCCCCTCCCTTATCTTTGTTCCCTTTCATCCTGGAAGGTGTGATTGTCTCATGTCATGGTAACAAGCCATCTCTCCTCTGTCAGGTGGGGTCCCCACCGCCCCTCAGCCTTCTCTCTGCATGGATGCTGAAGGACCAGGCTCACTTGAAGTTCTGAGCTTGAGCAGTAAGGTGGAAACAAAGAAACCAATGGAAACAAAGAAACAAGTCATTGTGGCAAAGCTCCCCACCACAGAGAAGCTGCCCTGAGTGGAAGGGTGGGTGTGGGCATGCCCATTTGTTTCCTGTCTCCCAGTGCTCTTCGCTTTCTTATTGCAGACCTGCATGGTTACAACAAAATGATCTGCAAAACTGAAAATATTTACTCTCTGGCTTTTACAGAAAAGGCTGGCCAGCCTCTGGTTCCCGTACCGGTCAACTGATTGGAGAACCTTTCCAGTTTGGAAACATCTGGGCAGGCCCAGGTTTGCAAAATTCTTTAAGAGTAGTTATGGAGTTTAGCTTCTAAACATTTTTACGGCTGTATACTGAACTGAGGTTGTGCTGTGTAATTCTGAGCCAGGATTTTCTCAAACTCTTTCTCATTCCTTATACCAGACACCCCTAAATTCCAAGGGGAATGGGATGTTAAGTAAGCCATGGAGTTTAGGAAAAAGATACAGATTTCATTTCCATTTAAGCATCGATGTATCTCCATCCTAGGCAGTATCGGTTCTGTGGTATTGATAGGGGAACTAAATAGCAACCAAATTTATAGAAAATAGTGGGTCATTGGGTACACAAGTTCTTCTTTTCAACATTTTTGTAGTGTTTGCAGTTTAAGATGACCGTTCCTGAGAAACAGGCAGCCTCTTAGAATGAAATAGCATTTTCCCTGAACCATACTCAATTTTTATTTCGTAGACAGCAGGAAGGGCAATCACACATCCAACACTTGGGGACCTCAAAGATAAAATGTAACTTTCTGAGAGCACACTCCCCCCGTCTCCCTCTGCTCTTTTCACTGTCCCATTGTCCCTGAAGGCTCTTTCGTATCTTCTGCTCATGACTCCAGTAACTCTTCCTCCTCGTTCCTCAGCTGGTAAGTTTACTTTTCTACTTTGACCAAGCAAACTGAAGCCAACAGAAGAGAACTTTCACCGGCAACTCCTAGCACATCCGCTCGCCTTCTGATGTCTGTGACCTCACTCTCGCTTCCCCACCTCTTATTACAGGTGACATCGAAAGCCAGATCATCCAAAAGTCGCCAGGGGGCCCATCCATCCAATCTTCTCCGGGCTGTCTCTCCCACATCCATCCTCTCTGTCACTACCTCATCTACTTTGTTCTCCTGCTAGTTGGCTCCCATCAGTATATAAAAGTCCATCCTCTTAAAAGAAACAAACAGCACTCATTGACCTAATTCGCCCCCACCAATTGCCACCCCATGTCTTTGCAGCAAATCTTTAATGAGTAGTTTAAACTCACTGTCTACATATTCTCTTGAGCCATCCCCTTTTGCACCCGTTCTGGCTTTTCCCCTGACCCCTCGCTCTATGGAAACTTCTCTGTCAAGGCCATCAGTGACCCCACGTTGCTAAATATAATGGTCAGTTTTTAGTCTTCATCATGCGTGGCCCTTTGGCAGCATTTGACCCAGCTCTTCCATCCCTCTTCCCCCGTGTTCCTGCTTTACTTGGCCTCCAGCCTATCGCTCTGCTTTCGATCCACTGGCTGGTCTTTTGCCAAAGTCTCCTCTTTTTTCCAAACATTTACTGCGAATGGGCCCCGGAGTTGGGTCCTGTGTCTCTCCTCTATCTCTCTGCTATACCTTTGGTGGAAGCAACCAGACTTGGAAATTGACATGCCATCAATTTCTCTATTTGTCCAAACTCCCTGATTTGCCCTTTCCATTTGGAACTCTCTCCCTGATACTCATATTCTTTTTCTTTCATTCATCTTGCTTTCACATTCATACATATGTTCTACTGTGTAAATTACTTTTCCAAATATTGAATCAGTCCATACATATCATGTAAAATGCTCAGATCTCTATTATTTCCACTAAGATGCTTATTCTACCTTAGAACCTTTCTGCATTTCTGTATTTATGTCAATAAAGTGAATAGTATTTCTACAAGCCTCATAGTTAAACAGTGTGTTTGTTTGGGGCTATTATGTAACATGAAATAATGATGCATCAACATAGTCCTTTTTCATTTAATTTTATGTAACATCAAGATGAGGTCTTTGCATGAAGACTGGTTTTATTGAAATTTTACCTACGTTATGGACAGTCAGTTTATGTGAAAGCCCTCATTTCTCCCCTTTTCTGATATATTTTCCATTTGGCTACTATAACATATACCTTGGCATGAAATAAAATTCCAAATTCATGCACATAATAAAATCAATACATTTAAATTATATTTTTTAATGTTAATAAGAAAGAAAAGAAAAACCCAAACTCCTCTACTTATTAGACATTTCTGTGGCAATATCTAATAGACTTCTTAACAATGACATTGAAGAACTGAGCTGATTCCAGCCCCTTTCCACCTGCTCAGCCCCATCTTTTCCCATCCCCTGTGGTTGGAGAGGACATCCATCCCATTTTCCAGGTCCAGATGTTGGAACCATGTTCTTTCTCTCTCTTTCTCTTACACACACACACACACACACACACACACACACACACACACACAGCAAATACAGCTTGTTAGAAAATTCTGGCTACTCTGTCTTCATTAACCACCTACTCCCTGTTCCCCACCCTCCTAGAAGCCACCTTCAGCCCCTTCTTGGACACCAAATAGCCTCCTTCTTCCATCTTTGCTTTTCTACAATCTCATCCACACAGAGTCAGAGGGAGCCTATAAAAGCATACATTGAGGGGGTGGGTGTAGCTCAGTGATAGAGCGCATGCTTAGCATGCATGAGATCCTGGGTTCAAACCACAGCACCTTCACTAAAATAAATAAATTAACCTCCCCCCCAAAAAAACCAAAACAAAAGCATAAATTGGACATCACCCATCCCATCAAAACTCACTAAAAGGGTCACCATTCCATTAGGAACCAAAGTCGTCCCAAAGTCTTCCAGGACCGGGCATGCTCTGCCTCTCTCCCTACACTTTCCCCATCACTCTGGGGGCCTCTGGCTCTGGCTCTTCCTTCTTCCTCCGGATCTATTCTGCTTCAAGTTCATTATTCCATGAGATCTGCCAGGATTGACTTATTCCCTCCTGCCAGCCTCCCACCCCACCACCATCACCTGAGTTTGCTCATATCACTCTTATTTTTCCCCAAGCTCTTGCTACCCCCAACATGCTGCCTGTTTCCTCTGCTAAAACTCTGAGCCCCCTGTGATGGGGAGTCGTGTCTATTTTGTTGACTAATAAAGCCCAAGAGCCTTGGGAACGGGTATAGTTACTAGATTCCCATGTGTAGTAGGAGCTTATACAGATTTGCTGAATGAATGCAGAGGTCCTGGTCCAATCCGATGGAGCACTTCTGTGTCCTGCTCAAAGAATAACTCTCCTTTCCTCCTGAGAGGGGGTGACCACTTCCTTGGTGATCAAAGGCAAGATCTATTTTCTTTATGCTGTTAACCTTAGGTGGGGAGACTGGGGGATCTTCATTTATATTTTAAAATTTGACTCACTCTACAATTTGTCTTCTGTCTATGTATCCTTTTGAGAAACCATTTATGAGTGATCATTCTTCCATCAGATTGAACAGGATCCAGGGGGAAGTACCAAGCCTGTCCCATCGGCCATTCTGTGTGTCATGTCCTGTGACCCAGTGGATGCTCAGCACCTAAGTGAACCGACAGGAGTGAGTGAAGAGATGGGAGCATCTCATTATTGTGGTGGCTGCACTCTGTCTGATGCCTTGAGATTTGGGGAATGGTTTACAAGTGCGGAGGTGTGAGGGCAGGGCCTCTGTGCTCTTCCTGAGTGCCCTGGCCTTACCCATTCCCCCAGCCCCCTCTGGGCAGCCAAGCTCAGGAGCTGGGCCACCGGCGATTGTGCTGATCAATAATCCACTTCACCCCAAGTCCGGGAGTAGGAGCGGCCAGCACACCTTGTTGTAGACTCTGGAGTCAGGTCCTTGGAGGAATTCCTCACTGAACGATGTTTTGGACCTTTTATTTTTCTCTGTAGCCTCCAGCTGAAGAAACAGGTTGCCTTAGATACATGAAAGGTGAGGACACCTACTATCCCCATAGAGCCCAGGTGGGGCTGGGAGTCTGCTGTTTGTACAGCCGGTGGGCTTGTGTTGCTTTGGGCATCCCTGTGCCTGAATTCCTGCAGTACACTTGGTGGTAAGGACGGGGGTGCCTGGCAGGGAGAGAAGCGTGTCGGGAGACTGCACAGCTGGGGAGAAGTTAACCTGGGGTAAGCGGGAGCCGGCTGATGCATGGTATCTCGGTGCAGGGAACTCTCCACACTCAGAGAGGTTCCCACTCCTGCAGGGTCCCTTTGATCAGGGTGCTGGGCTGTCAGCACAGCAGGGTCCCTGTGAGGATCATGGTGCCTTCAGGCAGTGGGAAGTGAGGGGTCCAGTGTCACTTAAATTAACTGTGTACCCAAAGCCAACCCCCGTCTCTTTCAGCCTGTTTCCTAATCTGCAAACCTGGAATGATGTTAACCATCCCACAGGTTCGTTGATGGGCTGGGACACACTAGACAGCCAGGAGCTGGAATTCCTCTGTCCCCTCATTGTTTTCCTTCCTTCCCACTATTTGATCTCACAAGCTCAGTCTCTCTGTCTCTCTCTCATTCACTTGTAACTTTCTCTCCTTCTCTGGTCTCATTTGATTCCCACCCTCCTCCCAATCCCCAGATGAGTGAAATTAATTTCTGTGTGTTAGTTCCAAATTCCCGGGAAAGATGCTCTGTCCCTCTGGATTGGTTGTCCAACCCATCAGTTGCAGCCAGAGGTGTGAGTCCCTCTGTGACCAGTGGAGGGGCTCTGCCCAGCCCCCCAGCCACCACTGTGGGAGCACATAGCTCTCCGAGGGGGAGGTACTGGATGTGACTTGGTGTCACTAAGTGTGAATTTATGTCTCCTCTTGCCCCAGCTTCATCCTCCTAAATAAAGATGAAAATTAAACACTCCCGGGATTTGTGTCATGGAACACTCAGGGTGGGGGCTAAGAGGGCTGGATTCCCTGCTGAGTGTAAGGGGCTACAGTGACTCCCCAACGAGAACCTGTAAAGGGAACAGAACTGGCCCCACCAGACACTTAGAGCCCTGAGTCTGAGTGACATTGAGCCAGGCTTCTGACCACAGCTCAGGGGTCTGGTCCGACCCGTTAGTTTTTGAAACCAACCAGCTTTGGATTCCTCAATCCCTGAGGTTTTACCTGAACCACCAGCTTCTGCATCTCTGAAGACAGATGATGAGGACCCTTCACGTAAGGCATTTGCACAGCCCTGTGCGGGAATTTGTGCTGCACAGTCTGCCCGGCGAGCTGACCGAAGTTGGTATTTTACTGATCTTAGAAATAGTCTGGTTTCCTGATGAACTGTTTCAATGAACAAGCAACAGAAGCCACCTCTGGCTGATAAAAGCAAAAAAGGGACTTAATGATAAGATACTGGGAGGGTGCATGGAGTGGCGTGGACCAGAGCCGACCCGGGGGCCGTAGGAGATTTTGGTAAGCCCAAGGCAGCAGTATGGGCAGTGTGCTACCTGGCCCCCTGCTGCCCCAGCAGGGATCCCCCTCCTCCTGACCCTCCACCTCACTGCAGGTTCATGTCCTGGCAGGGCCACGTCACACTGAAGCCACCAGCACACACCTTAATGGGGGAGTTGGCCCCGTCTCAGCTGGGAGCGTGCCTGGTGTGGGGAGAGGCCCAGTTAGAGGAAGGCAGTTCCCCTACTGTTCCGAGTTAAGGTGCAAGTCATTGCCCATCACTCAGGAGAGCCAGGCTGGTCTGACCTCATTGTGGTGACTAGGCCTTCTGAGTTCACTTATTACTTTTTAGGTTGGAAGGCCCAAGAGGGAGAAAAAGTGGAGATTCTAGTACTTATTTTATATTTCCCATGTACCAGGTGCGGTAAGCAAGCCACTTCAGACAAGGCCCAGAGCAACCACGTTAATAGGCCATGGAGCAAGTCCTGCAGTCAGGCCTCTGCAGCCACGAAACCAGTGTCCTCATCAGCTCCGTAGTTACCAGTGGAAGTTGTAGGGATTTATGGGACTGTGTGCTCCTGTGGGGGCTGGGATGTGTATGTTTAAATCCACATCTTCAGAAACTTGGCTAGAACCACAGCCACTGATTGTCTGCATGGAGGCAGAGGAGGGGAGGCTTCCAGCCTCTGGTCCAGCTTGTGAGGAGCTCAGAAGTTGCTCCTTCTGTCCTGAAAACAACACCAGAGCTGAGGGAGCTGAAAACCCACTGCTCTTCTTAGATCCACAAGAAAACTGAGGGGGAAAGCTGCCCCCAACCCAGAGAGGCAGCCGGGCAGCCTTGGAGAGTCACAGCTCCCAGGGCAGAACCCGCTTTTGTAAGAAACCCGGGGGCAGGCAGATTTAACAGGTCCCTGAGGCCAGCTGGAGGCTCAGGGAAAGTCTGAGTGTGACAACTTCAGGGGGCCAGTCAGAGGGGCCCCTGCTCTTTTTCATGCATTTTACTTCCAGGACCGTACCCTGTTCTCAGAGTGAAAATCATAGGAAAACTCCTCATGCTTCCTGCCAGGAAAGGATAAAATAGCTCTATTGAAATACACCCAGAATATTCTCTTCCATTGTGTGTGTGGGGGGGGGTGTTTTGTTTTTTTTTGTTTTTTTAATGAGAAATTATTTTACCAGAGAATAACCAACCTGGGGGAAGGGAAATCCCTTCTGTCTCACCCAAATTGGGTTGAGGGGAAAGAGACACACTTGTGGAGGTCACAGCTCAGGGCACAGGCTCAATGAGAAATAATCACAGGACTACAGATGCCCTGCTCTGTCCTGCTCCCCCAACACCTTACCTCCATGTCAGTAGGGCCTCTGTGTAATAACAGGAATAAAATTAAAAGAAGTAAATGTCTCAGGAGTGTCTAGGGAAAACCCAAAGACAGCGGGGGGATGAAAACAAGGACACACAGGCAGCTTTAGCCTCTCACACCAATGGCTGTAGCAAACTACACACAGCCCAGCCCCAGTAGATAAACAGAAAACCTCACAGAAAATACTATTTATTTTGGTTCTCTTACCCAGTGCATTCCATGGTGCATCCTCACCTAGAATTGAGTGGAAGCAAGTCCATTTCAGAAGGGACATAACTGAAGAGGAATGGCTTTCCAGACTCTGAAGGGCAGAGAAAGCACCAGCCTGGGTTAGAGAAAGGTGAGGGGTGGGGTAGGGGGTGGGCTGCCTTCTTCCCCAAATAAGGAACCTTCCTGAGGCCAGCACAGTGGGAGGGAGGGCCATGGGGTGGAAGCAGCCAGACTTCTTCCTGAGAACTGATAGGATGCCTCCAAGGGACCATTCAGGTGCCCATTCAGGTGTCTTGACGGTGGGAGCCAGTCGGTCTGCCTCAGAGCCCAGGACTGAGGTGGGCGCACAGCAGGCAGGACTTACTTGGCCGGATCCATTTCACTTCTCCGAAGCCCTGTGTAAAACATGAAGCGTGGACGGCCTGGTGAGCACAGCTCTGCCCTCAAGACCGGTTTCTGCTCCTCTCTTCCCAGAGAACAGCATCTCTGAGCCCGTCCTGGGTGACCTCAGAGAGATCACCCTAGTGGCCCAGGCTAGTGACCGGGAACATGTACCTTCCTGCAGCCAACCCCAGATGTCCACTGATGCATCATATACTGGCAAATATGTCAGTTCCTGTGCATTGGTCTAACAGCAGAGACTCTGCCACAGGCCCAAATGGTGGTGTGTGGGACATACAGGGGTGCAGGACTGTACGCAGTGCAAAGGTGTAAGTGGTGGCAGGGGTGCAGGGGCTGTGGAGGGTGAAGGCAGTTCAGGGGATGTGGGGGTGCAGGCAGTGCAGAACTGCAGAGAGTGGCAGGGGTGCAGAGGTACAGGGAGTGTAGGGGTGCAGGGAGGTGCTCAGGCAAGTGCACATCCTCGCAGTCAGCCTGACCCCGGGAGGCTAGTGCAATGGTTTGGGGCGGCGGAGTCCACGGCGGCGGCGGGTGGGAGGCTGCCCGGGCAAGCCGGTCGATTTCTTCTCTTCCCTGCAGCCTGGCCTGGGGGGGCCTTGGCCGCTGGAGATTCGCCAGATGTTGGACTCCAAGTAAGCTTGCTCGTGGGAGGTGGGGCGGTTAGGTCAGCAGGCGGCGGCAGCGGCAAGGGGACGGAGCGGGGCTGCCCCTGGCTAACCGGTGGAATAGCTGCCTTCTCCCGGCTGCCGGGCCTGGGAGCAGCCTCTGCTGCCCCAGGTCGCAGGACACACCTGTCCCACTCAGCTTGCTGAGTGGGGAGTGGAGGCGGTGCCGTTAAGGTGCGAGGACCACGGGGGTAGGGGGGCTGCTGCGGGGGAGCCGGTCAATTCGCTCCGCTCTCCCCCTCGGAGGAGCCTGGGGATGGCCTCTGCTACCCTAGAGGCGGGACGCCGGGCTCCAGGTGAGCTTGCTCCAGGGAGGAGGGGGCAGCGGCGCCAGGGGGAGGGGGTCCGTTCCAGGGAGCTGCTCCATTTCTTCTCTCCCCCGCGGCCTGGCCTGGGGGCGACCTCTGCTGCCAGAGATTTGCCTGAGGTCCGACTCCAGGTGAGCTTGCTCCTGGGAGATGGGTGCGGTGCGGTCAGGGAGCTGATAAGGTGGTGGCTGCGGGGATAGGGAGGCTGCCCCGGGGTAGCTTGTGTATTAGCTCCATGTCTGCAACGCATGGCCTACAGGCGGCCTCTGCTGCCACAGGTTCCGGGTCACACCTGTCCCACTTAGCTAACTGGGGCCGGGAGGCAGGGTAGCCAGGGTGCAGGGTTGGCGGGTGTCGGGGGCCTGCAGCGGGGAAGCGGGCCCATTTGCTCCCATCTTCCCCGCGGCTTGTCCTGGGGGCGGTCTCTGTTGCCCTGGGTTACGGGACACGTGTATCCTAGTCGGCCTGACCCCGGGAGGCGGGCGTGGTAGGTTGGGGTGGTGGCAGCAGCGGCAGGTTTTCCCATGAAGCCAGTCCATTTGCTCCCATTTCCCCTCATGGTTTGCTCTGGGGGCGGTCACTGTTGCCCCAAGTTCGCCGGAAGTCCATCTCCAGGTCAGCCTGCTCCCTAGAGGAGGCCACCGTGAGGTCAGGGGGCAGGAGCGGTGGCTGATGCGGGGGGATGGGGATGCCTTGGGGAGTTGGTGGATTGGCTCCCGTCTCCCCGATGGCCTGGTGTGGGAGTCGACTCTCCTGCCCCAGATCACCAGACACACCTGTCCAATTCAGCCTGCTGGGGAGGGTCGCCCTGGGCGGTGCCTTTAAGGTGCGAGGGTGGCGACGGCGGGGGTAGAGGACCTGCAGCGCGGAGCTTGTCAATTTGCTCCTCTTCCCCGCGGCCAATCCTGGGGGTGTCCTCTGCTGCCCAAGAAGCCGGATGCCCGTCTCCAGGTCAGCTTGCTCCTGGGAGGCGGACGCGATGAAGTCGAGGGGCAGGGGCAGCCGGCCGTCGCAGCTGCATAATGGGGCCACTTTTTCTCCTTTCCCCTGACCTGGCCTGGGGACGGCCTCTCCCGCCCAAGATTCGTCTGACACACCACACCAGGTCAGGTTGCTCCTGGGAGGTGGGCGCGGTGAGATCAGGGGGTGGGGAGGAGAGGGGTGCTGCCTATTGTGAGCTGGAGGATAATCTCCCATCTCTCTGGAGGCCTGACATGGGGGCGGCCTCTGCCACCCCTCGTTCCCAGGTCACACTTCTCAGGGTCATATTGCCCCGGGGGTGCGTTAAGGTGCGGGGGTGGCGGGGTGATGTCGAAGGTATGGAGCCTGCCGCTTGGGAGCTGGTGGTTTAGCTCCCATCTCCCCAGCAGCTTGGCCTGGGGGCAGCCTCTTTTGCCCCAGGTCGCAAAGCACAGTTTCCCTGACAGCTTAGCCACCTGAGGTGGGCAGGATGTGCTGAGGGGGCGGAGGCAGCTGCCAAGGCAGCGACGGAGGGGGCTGTCCCAGGCCAGCTGGTCTATTTGTTCCCATCTCTACCTTTGCTGCCCTAGTTTTGCAGGACGTCCTTCTCCAGTTTTTCCTTCTCCTGGGAGGTGGGCACAGTGCCTGCAGCCCAAGGTCTGGGCTCTTCCCTGGGGAGGGGAAGAACTCTCTTGTTCTCCTTTGTCTTTATTCTTCAGCGAAGGTGTTACTGGACCCAATTCTTAATTCTGAGAAAGTGTAGCCTGTGTTACAGAAGAGCTGCTGGACAGTGAGTTTTCTGGATGGTTTTCATATCAGCTGATGCCCCAGGCAGGCAGGAAAGCTATTACTCAGAGCTTCTTAGTCTGGAGTTGGGGGATGGCCCCGCCATCCTCACCATGCTTTTTAAAAATGTGTTACTCCTCTCTTTTTCCTAGGTGACATTTTAGGTTATTGGGTCACAGATTCCTGGCACAATCATCCCTGTTCTCAAACATCTTTTAAACTTGGGTGAAGTGATAAGTAGGGGAAGAAGATGATTTACTGAAAGGTAAGAATACTTAAATTTGCATTAAAGCTATATTCTGTCAATCTTTCTCAAATGATTTTTCTCGGATTCAAAATCCACGACCTAATGAATGTTGTAATCCTGTGTAAATCATTGATCTTCACATCACATTTGTTAAATGGTCAATGAGATTTGTTAAGTAGATTATTCCTGAAAGGAAAAGCTCAGGCTTTTGAGAATTCCTTGTCTGATATCACCCAGGCAGTCACAGTAGAAGACAGAGCTGATATAAAAATCCGTCAGCTACCTGAACTGCAAAGCTTCTGGGATTACTGCTCCCTGAAATGCAGGTGACTCTTGATGATATTCTGGGGGGTGGTTTACATGATCAGATTCTTCCAGTCCTGTAAATGGATTCCGTGGCCCCAGCCCTGGGAGAGCTGGTCATAAGGGCCATATCGTGAGGGGTGGGATGGGAAGGAAAGGTGTAAGAGCTGGAATCTCTGAGATTCCACACTCGCTAAACACAGACTCCAGAGCCTAATTGTTGTCAGGTTGTGTTCTGGATTTGAGAGTGTGTTCAGACATGATTCTTGCCCTTCAGGAGTCACTTCCTGGGTGGAAGTAACCTTTACATAGATCTGGGGAGGATGGCAATTAAGTAGATGGGCTGTTATGGTTCTCAGTGTGCCCAGGCTCGCTCTTCCAGGCACTCGTGGGACTAACGAGAGTCATGTTATTCACTCATTCACTGATTTATTACCCTTGAATTGATCATTTGTCCCATAGTAAGTGAAACAAGGGATCAGGAAGCTGAGTTTTGTCCCCTCTCCCATCACTGATTGTATCTGTCAGTCAGGCGCCCTGCGTATGCATTGTGAAATGGTGGTATTTTTTGCCCAATGGGGCTGCACTGTCAGTTCTGAGAATCAGGGGAGTCTCGTGGGTAGGACAGCACCCTGACACACATGGCAACCTGCCCACCATGTGAGACAGCATTGTCGATGCTCAGGTGACCCGATGTAGACCGCGGTGCTAAACCTGTGCGTGTTCAGTGATCTTGGCTGCTCTAAAAATACAGACTACAGGTCCCTACCTCTGGAGACGCTGAGGGTCTGCACCCCAGAATTCTGCATTTTAAGAAGAACTTTTACTAATTCTGATGAAGTTGATCTGAGTGTCCCAATGAGAAACACTGGTGTGCGATTCAGCAATACTGAGGATTCTCAGGGAACGATGTCTTTTCAGGATGGTCCAAGGTCCCTCACTTGAGACTTTTGCCTTGGGTTTAATTGTATATGTTCAGAAGTGATGTCTCTCACTTCCAGTGCTTGTCAGCATGCTCTGTGCAGGGACTTGCACTCAGTAGATGGCAAAAACTATGATTCTTCAGGTCACCGAGCTAGAGTGTGAGCGATATTTTATTTTGGTTTTCTTTATAGCAATGCAGAGTCTCCCGAGAAGAGTTTCAGACTGAACAGCTTTGTGTCAGACTTTGGAAGACCGCTGGTGCCTGAGGTGTTCTCTGACAGGGCAATGACGAATCTAGGTCCCTCTTTCACTGCTACGTCAATGAAGTGGGCCACTTGGACAAGGCCAAATCTGCTATCCCAACCATAGCCCTTGACAGGGATGTTCAGCTCGAGGAAGCCATCAGATGCATCAGGTGGCCAGAGGAGGAGCCGAACGGGCTCATGAAATGTGACATCCCCAACTTCATCAACACGGACCATAACTCTTACTTTGGGGAAGATGATCTCCTGATTTTGGAACCACTAATTGTTCTAGAAGATAAGACAGTTGCTCAGACCTCACACAAAGACTTGAATTGAGAAACGTGCTTTGTCAAGTGTCTTTCTGAAGATGTGAAATTTGTTTGTATGGCAGGAATTCCCCTTTCACAAAATTGTATGTGTTTGTGTCTGAGAGAGAGAAATGGAGACAGACAGAAAGATGGAGACAGAAGAGCGCCCCCTCAGAAGAGTTCTAGTTAAGGTGAGTTTTGTGCCTTTAAAAAACATTTGGGGTTTTGGGGGGAACAAAGTATTTACACTGTCTCATTCTCCTAGTTGTAAACCTTGGCCCCATACTCAGTGTTAGCGGCCTTGAATGGGGATTGGCAAGGTGCATTTCATCTGGCGCTGCCACATCCACGCTCTGCCTTTAGCACGTTGCTTTGCCTCTCAGGGCTGCCACCCTTTTAACTGTAAGGTGAGGAGTCTGGAGTAGGTGATCCATCCCAGCTCTGCTGTTTTGCAAATTTCTGATTTCGTATTCGGATGAGGCTGGTATACACCCAGAGCAGTATAAACCATGCCCTACCTCCTGTCTCTTGCTCGGGCATCCCTCAGGCCTGTGCCTTCTACTCAACCCTTTACTGAGCCCAGCTTTTGTCAGGAGCCCAAGTGCCTACCGAGATGGCAGGGGATGTCTCTCGTGGTCACGGTGGCCATCATTTCTATTGGTTGTGCTGAAACAGCTCTTCTGAGATCCCCCAGCCACCCTTGCTCAAACCTGAGGACAGCCCTACCGTTCCTTTCCTAGGAGGAGGATCAATCCATGGTGCATTTTATGACAATCCTGTCCCCAGGAATGCACGGAAGGTTATCAGCTGAGTAAGGGGAGGTGCCTCTGTGTCCCTGTGTCCCTGTATCTCTGTCTGCTCACAGTGCCCTGCCACCGGCTACTGAGCAAGAAAAGTGCTATTCACCATGATGGGTGTTTTGCAGATGTGTAGGTGATGGTCGTGTAGCTCGTGTGTGGGCTTTGAGCTGGGATTTTGAAGAGCTTATAAATACCTCATCAACATTTATTCGAGGTGGCCTGGTGCCATACAGACTTGATTCATGAAGGCATCAAGCCTGCACATTGGTTTGGAAACAACTTGGTTTTGATCAGTCACACTGCATGCATGACTCGCTGCTAATCTCTGGGTGGTTTTTCATTTTAGATTTATTCACCCAGTGTCTTGCTTAAGCTGAAAAATACTTTTGTTTCACCAGAATATTCTCTGATTCTTTGTTTTCACACATCCAGTTTTTTAATTCCTTTAAAAATTGTTCTGTGTTTATAATGCCTCCTTATTTCTATCATCTCTAGGTTCCCAGTGGCCTGAGCCATGCACCAGATTTTATGTAGGAACTGTACCACCAAAAGAAATTCCCTCGCCATAATATCTTTTGAGGAAAATATTATTGTTTAAGACTCTAACACTAAATCGTAGAAGAAAGCATGGAACATTTCTTGTAGTTAATACATGTTCATGCAAAAAGAAATTTGATATTTTCATTGAAAAATGTTGATTTTAATAACTTTTACTAATGTGAATATTATTATTCATAATTTAAGTAACCAAATAAAACCAGTTATTTATTATTAAGATTGAAAACTATTTACACAGTCTCTCAATTAGAAGACTGAAGTGTATTTAAAAGATGGAAAAATACCCATGATGACACCATCATTTTTATTAACTAAATGTCAAGAACTGTGCAGGGTTAAGATTTGACCCCCTGCAAGCTGCCAGGTTAGCATGAGGTAGTCTGTGGATGCTGCCAGAAGACAGGACACTCCCCCAGGATCAGAGACAAAGGACTTCCTGCCGGCACAGCAGGCAGCCTGGGGTTCATGTTCATGTTGGTTACTGAGCTCTTTTCCTATTGCTGTTGTAACAAAGGACCACAGACTCAGTGGCTTAAAGTAACACACATCCATTGTCTCACTGTTCTAGGGTGCAGAAATGCAAAGTCAATGTCAGTGGGCTAAAACCAACGTGTGGCCAAGGCTACGTTCCACACTGAGGCTCTTGGGAGGGATTCATCTTACTACCTTTCCCAGCTTGCAGAGGTGCTCACACTCCTTGGCCCAGGGCCCTGTGTCACTGTGACTTCTGCTGCCACATCACATCTCTGTCTCTGACCAATCTGCCTCTCTCCTCTAAGGACCTCCGTGATGACGTTTGCTTTCCCACAGTGATCTGCCATCACAAGGTCCTTGACAGTCACACCTGCAGAGTCCCTTTTGCCATGCACAGTGACATTCCTAGGTTCTAGGGATCAGACCGTGGACATATTGGGGGCCATTATTCTACCGAGTTCTTCCCTTTGGCCCCACTGGTTCTTGTCCATCCCACATGCAAAATGCATCCACCTCATCCCAACACCCTCCAGAGTCTCATTTACTACACCATCAACTCAAAGTCCAACATGTAGTCTAACTATTATCAGCTCAAAAGCCTAAATATTTTCATCCTCATCACCTAAGTCAGGCATGATTGAGACCCTGGGTGTGATCTTCTCTGCTCAAAATCCTGCAATGGCTTCTCATTTCACTCAGTGAAGAAGCGAGAGTTCTTATGGTGACCTTACAGCTTTCCTCCCCCTCCCCAAGCTGAGCTCATCTCCAGTTTTCTCCCTGGCTCACTCCGCTCCAGCCACACTGGCCTCCCTGCTGTCCCTTGGGGACATCAGACATGCACCCACAGGCCTGTTGCCCTGGCCGGTCTCTGTCCAACTCATATGCTGAAGTCCTAAACCCCAGGACTACAGAACATGACCCCATTTGGAATTAGGGTTGTTGCAGATGTCATTGGTTAAGAAGAGTTCATTAGGGTGGGCCCTAATCCAGTATGACTTGTGTCCGGATAAAAAGGGGCAATGTGGACACAGAGACACATGTACATGGGAGATGACGTGATGAGATGTGGAGAGAGGACTGTCGTCTCCAAGCCAAGGAGAGAGGCCTGGACCAGCCTCTCCCTCCCAGCCCTCAGGAGGAGCCTGCCCTGCTGACATCCTGCCTGCAGACTCCCCGCCCCCAGGGCTGTGAGACAGTGAGCCTCTGTGGTTCACGTCACCCAGTGTGCTGTGCTGTGTTAGAGGGAGCTCAGCAACTAGCACCCCCTTCTCAAGGTCCTCAGTGAGCCCAGCTCTGGCCATCTCATTTTAAACTGGAAACTGCCTTCCCCTTGTCTCTGCCCCAGAAACCCCCTCTCCCTGATCATATTATTTCTATCACCTTCTAGAATACCATATATTTCACATGACTGTCATGACTGTAGTTTATGTTCTGCTCCTCCTCAGTCCTACAGGGACAAGGATCCTTATTTGTTCACTGACTGACCTCAGGTGGCTTGACCTGTACCCGTGGCACAGCAGTCAATACAAATTGACAGGATGGAAGGAGGGATCGTTCCTTACATTCACAGGTGAGTGAACGAAGATTCCGGGGGACTGAGAGTTTCGCTCAGGCACAGAGCTGGTAAGTGTCAGGCCAAGGTGGGTTTCAGGTACCTATGAACCTGAGGGAGGCTTGAGTGATTCCCTTTCCATTGATTAGTATTTCTCAGGTGTCTCTTTTTCTGGCTTTAACTTTTGACTTCTTTCTGTTATTCTTCTAAGCTTTCAACCAGTTTTAAGTTTTAATTCTGCTTTGTCTCAGGTAAACAAATGAAATCTGTAAATCTTTTCACTCATTATTTATTTCATCTAAATACATTGTGATTAGTGATGGTGTTTTATTTCTGGCATCTTGTTTTGTGATTTCTATTTGCTTTGCTCTGCTTTTCTCCTGCCTGTTATATACCTTGCAGTCATGGTTAAAAACATGGCGTCTAGAGACAGCCTATCCGGGCTTGGTTCCCTCCCTTGCTAACCATGTAACCAGTATATGTAATCCCTTTGAGACTCACTTTCTTCATGTACAAAAAGTGGTACTATCCGCCTCAAAGACTGTGAGCATTAAGTGATAAAATAGATGAAGAACTTAGAATAGTGACTGGCCTATTTTGCGTTCTTCATTTTGACTTCTTTATTTTTATTCTCTTTTTAAACAATTACTTTAGAGATTACTGCTGAATTTTAATGAACACCTTAGATATTGAAGATTAAAATGTTACTTAACCCATTCATTGAATTTTATATACCAAATGATATCTGTATTTTGTTTCCGTAAGTTCTGTTTGGTTCTTTAAAAAATTAATGTTTTCTTTTTCATGATGTCCTGATTGTTCATTATGTTATATAAGATTCATTTTATCTTTTAATGATTCAGTCATACTTCTTTTATGCTCTCTCTTAGATTGTTTCATAATTTTAGGCTCTGGAATATTAATCATCTTGTTTTTTACGGTTAGATCTTTCTTCCCAGTGGCACTGATTTCCTTCTGTTTTTAGTTGTGTGTCTGTGTGTGTGTAGAGTTGTGGGAGCTTCTCTATAGTGAGTACATTTTTTTTCCTATGATTGTCCCTTACATCTTGGTTTTTAAAGTTTCCCTAGAGAACAATTTTGTTTTGCTTATCCTAAGGCTCCAGGTGATATGATCAACCTTGAATTATTATGTTTTTTGGTTTGGGAATTCCGGAATCTTCAGTGGAGTATCAATTTGGATTCCACATTCATATAAAACAGGGGCGTGGAGATTAGATTTTTTTAAGGGAGACTGTTTTTCCCTAGAGAACCGGTTGTTACACCCCTTTCCTGTGTGCACATGTGGAGAACTTTGAGTCTCCCTTTCAGTGAAGAGGCAAGTCTTCCAATACGTCTTATGCAGAGGTTTCTATAAAGGAAGACTCTTCTACATCTGGTATGGACCCTGTTTCCTAAATGGACATTGTATCCCTATTTATGTGCAGATGAAAACCCCTTCCCTCCAGGGTGCGGTGGCATCAGCTCACAAGATTACCATTTTGGCGTTAAGTGTCCTCTTTGTATTGTCACCTGGGAACTTCTCTCTCCATAGTTAGCTCTGTGCTACTTTTGTTGTATTTTATCCGGCATTACTGAAAGTTTTACTTAAAAGGGATCCTAATTAGTTCTGTTTACCTGTTTCCAGAGCTGAAAGCTTCAGTTCTAGAGTATCTGTTTGATTTTTCTTAAAACTACATTCCAGTATATTTCTCTGGTGAAAGTCTTGACCCTGTAATATATTCTCCCATTATTTCTTTATTTTCTTGAATGTATTAAAAGTATTTTATAGCCTTTATTGGTAACTCTGATGCCTACATCACCTGGGGTTTGCATCCTTTGTCTAATATCTCTTATTCTCATTTTATCCATCATATAGTCTTGACATGATGCATGTCTAGAAATTCTGTATTACATGGCAGACATTGCAAATGAAAAATCCATATCTTATCTTCCGTAAGAGGCTTTCTACCTTCCCGTTAGGCAGACAGGGTGAGGGACTGATCATCTCACTCCAATCAGGCCCTGAGTTTTGTCAGGACAGAAGTGCCTTTTTTCTTAAGACAGCTTTGAGGTATACTTGGCAAAATAATTTTCACACATTTAAAGTGTACAACTTAATACATTTTGACATAAGTGTATCCCCAAGAAACCATGACCACATTCAAGACAGTGAACATACCCATCACCCACAAAACTCTTCTCCTTCATTTTGTTGTCCCTCCCTCCCTCCCCATCTATTCCCGTGGAAACCATTGATCTGCTTTCTATCACAACATACTGGTTTGCATTTTCAAGATCGTTGTATGGATGGATTCATGCAGTATCTACTCTATGTTGTCTGACTTCTTTCATTCAGTGTAATTATTTTCAGAGTCATCTGTGTTCCTGTATTAATAGCTTATTTTAATTATAGCAGAGTATTGCTTAGTGCTGAGTTTTTCCTGAATAGTTTATTGTGAGCAGTGTTTGGATAGACCATCCTTTGTTTCTTCATTTACTTCTTGATGGATGCATGGGTTGTTTACAACTTGAGCTATTATAAATAATATTGCAGTGAATATTTGGTTACAAGTCTTTGTATGGACATATGCTTTTCTTTTCTAAAGCATCAGATGAGTAATATCTGGCTTATATGGCAGAATGGTGTTTACCATTTTTAAAGAAACTGTTAAACAGTTTTCCAAAATGGTTGTGCTATTGTAAATTCCTCGTGGTGTGTATCAGTTCTGGTTGCTCTATTTCCTTGCCAGCACTTTGTAATGTCGGTCTTTCTAATCGTATACATTCTAGTATGTATGTGTACTACTATCTCACTGTGGTTTTTAAAAGCATTTCTCTAATGACTAATGGCATCTTTAATCAGCATCTTTTCATATGCTTATTATCCATCTGGATATCTTTACTGACGTGTGTTTTCTGGCCTCATTCATTCATTCAGGTGTTTGCATTATTATTGAGTTTTGAAAACTTTTTATTCTGGATCAGACACAAAGAGAGACCTTTATCAGATATATGATCTGCAAATAGCTTCTGTCTATGGCTTGTCTTTTCATTTGCTTTGCAGTGTTTAGAAGAGCTTTGAAGAGTCTTCATTTTTGTAAAGTTCACTCTATCAGTTACTTTTTTTAAAATAGGTTATACTTTTGGTGTCATAGCAAAGAAATATTTGCCAAACCCAAGATCATAAAGCTTAAGCCTATGCTTTTTCTCCTAGCTGTTTTATAGTTTTAGATTTCCTATTAAGATCTATGATCCACTTAGAGTTAATTTTTGTATATTTTGTGAGGTGTGGATCAAAGTTCACTTTTTTTTTTTGCATATCACTATCTAACAATTCTAGCACTACTTGTAGAAAAGATCCTTTTCTCCACTGCATCCTTTTGAGAATCAATTGTCTATATAAGTGTTCGTTTAGTTCTGAACTTTCTATTCTGTTCCATTATTCTACTTCCCTGTTTTACACCAACACCTTACTTTCTGATTACTGTAGCTTTATAAAAAAAGTCTGAAAATCAGATAGTGTAAGTCTTCCAAATTTGTTTTTCTTGTTCAAAGTTGTTTTGGATATTTGGGATCCTTTGCATTTTCATATGAATTTTAGAATCAGTTTTTAAATTCCTTACATCCTCTTCTGCCAAAATTCCACCCATGTCTTTGGCCATCTCCAAAGCCACATTTTCTGAAGAGGTCTCTCTAGATCCCAGGTGAAAGTAATTTCTCTTTCATCTGTGCTCCATTCACATTTCATAATATTTGATTACATTTATTCATATTTGGCTTTATGCACTTGTCTGATCTTTCCTGCCATATAGTAAACCTCTCAAGATTAGGAATCTTGACTTCGTTCCCTCTGTCTGCTGAGAAAACTAGTTCTATGCTTTGCAGGAGTGAGCCCTGCAGTAAGAGGTATCTGCAGCACACATCTATCTCATTGCTTGCATATTGTCAAGGAATCCTGCAGATTTAGAATTGTTTATTGATTGTTGTCTCCAAGACGGCTCAGTCTTTTTTATTTCTATTACTACTGCTGCAGTTTCAAAGAACAATGGGCTAATTATTTTCCAAATATGAAAACATACTGTAATTGAGTTGTGATGCAAATTATGTGCTGCTGTGTCTTAAAAACCTGCTTAGTGTTCACAGGCTCCTTCACTCATGGAACTTTTGGGAGAATGACATATCCTTAGAGATAGCACTGCTGACTTTGGCGACTTGAGCTGCAGTATCTGAACTCACTCCTGCTGTTTTTCCAGTGTCCCCTCTAGCCCTCCTCCAGCCCTCCACGCCCGAACCTGCAGTTCTGCCCTTGAAAAGCCTATTACTTCTCAGTAAGACTTCCCTATGGAACATAATCATATCCTTCTTGCGGGGACATTCAGTCCAGTGAACTGACAGCAGGGGAAAATGTTTAGTCTGCTCTTGGTAGAGCCTAAACTCTTCCATACTTATTAGAAGCAAATCCAATGAGGAAGCTGTGTTGGCATTTAACAAATCAGCATAAATGTCTGATGAGGAAGATCAGCTTCCCCATCCCCCTCAGGCATCATGTTGGTGTGACACTCACCGTGGCTAACATTTTCTCCTGTGTGCAATGTAAGTTTCAAGATATTATGAATGGCTTTTTGTTTTTCTTCCTTGGTCTTTCCACATTCACTGTGTCTGGTGAGATTATATGAATCCTGCTTATTTTCAGCCCAGCATTTAACCTTTTTAAAGGATCACGTGTTTAAAAGGCTAGTGGACAATTTGTTAGAAGATAGAAATCCTTAGATTTTGGTCCTAGAGTTGAATCTTGGTTAGGGGTGAATGAAAATTCCCATTAAAATTTTAAATTCAGTGTTACAAAGTTTTAAAAATAGTTAAATATTAGCCAATTCTATTAAACACTTTAGCAGTTATTTACTTTTAATCCTGTTTCTGGGGCAATTTTGCAATGATTCCCTCCCTTTGTTGATTCCCTCTTTGTCAGAATCCTTGAGAGGCCCCTGTCATCACTGTCAGTATCATCATCATCATCATCATGGAACTGATTCCTCTGGAAGATTCTAGGAAAATAAACAGATGGGTGGGGTTATGTGTACGTCAATGTGTGCATATACAATAAGAACAGTTATCAGACATTAGATGCAAGATATCCATTTTATTTGGAGAAGAATGTGCTCATGAAATCCTGATGTGGTGAATGAAGGAAGCAGTGGGAACAGGATAGTCAATGGAAAGGAGGAGGAAGTGAGCGAAGCGGGGAGCATAGATCCTTGGTTAGCCGACCATCAAATTGGTGTGAATGAGGGGAGTGTGGTGGCAGAATCATGTTCCTCCCCCGCCACAGGTTAGCCAACAGTAACATGTTTCTGTACATGGCAAAAGGGATGACAGATATATTAGGAGAAATATCTTAGAGGATTTCTGTATTCTAAATTCTCTATTAGCCTTTTAAACCCATGATACATTATTAAAGTTTAGTGGAGGGCCACAAATAAAAAGGATTCATATAATCTCACCACACATACTGAAGGTAGAAAGACTAAGGAAGAAAAAAAAAAGTCATTCATAAGTGCCTTTAACCTTAAATTGCTCATGGGAGGAAATGTCACACAAGGTGAGTGTCACAGCCACATACATAATGCCTGAATGGGAGGGGAGAAGGGGATCCTGAGATGAGACAATAGGGTGAGTAGCCTGGATTGTCCAGGTGGGCCCAATGTAATCACAGGGGTCTTTAAAATGGAGGACATAGCCCAGCTGAGTTTAAAATCAGAGGGAGGTGTAGCCATGGAGCAGTTTTCAGAAAGGCTGCTGGCCATGAAAATGGAGGAAGTCGTGGGACACAAGCTAAGGAAGGTGGGTGACCTCTGGAAACTGGAAAAAAAAAAAACAAAAAAGAGGAAACATTCTCTTCTAGATCCTCTAGAAGGAAGGAACCGTGCTGGCAACTTGAATTTAGCTCAATGAGAACTGTGTTGGATCTCTGACCTCCACAACCATAAGGTGATAAATCTGTGTTTGTTTAAGCTGTTAAGCTTATGGAAGTTTGTTACAGTGGTAATATAAAAATAACATAGTGAGCGGTAGTGTAAGGGATTAAAGTTCTAGGCTGGGGTGTGGAGAGGATTCTGACATTTACACCTAAAAAACAACCAGGTGCAGTGGGAAGGTGTTTTAAGGAAGATCTACCTGGCAGGGCTGTTAATAGGACTGTTTGGTGTGAGGAGAGCATTGGAGTAGAGGAATCAATTAAATCTCTACCAGAAAAATAAGGAATAAAATATAACAGTGCTTCAGTGTTAGTGGATGCAGGAATGGAAATGGGCAGAGAGATATAAACATTACTTTGAAATTAGCTACAGGTTTGATGATTGCATGTTGGGGAGAGTTAGCTGATGTGTGGACTGAATGTTTGCATCCCCTCAAAATCCATATGTCAAAACCCCATCTCCCAGGGTGATGGTATTGGGAGGCGGGGCCTTTGGGAAGTGATTACTAGGATTAAATAAGGTCATGAGAGTAGAGCCCTCATGAATGGGATTAGTGCCCTTATAAAGGGCCCCAGATTGCTTGCTTCTCTCTGGCCCATGAAGATAGTGGGAAGACAGCCATCTTCGAGACATGAAGGCTATCATCTCCCAGATGCATTGACCTCAGCCTCCAAAACTTAAGGAAAATGCTAGTTGTTTAAGCCACCCGGCCCATGGTAATTTGTTACAGCATCCCAGACTGACGAAGACAGTGGAGAATGCCTCTGAGTTTGACACTGATTGCCTGGAGAATGCTGAAACCCAGGGAAGTGGGCAGCACAGACGTTTACTCATTTAATCCTGGCAACACGGTACGAGATAGAGTCTACATATTCCTCGCTATTTAAAAGGGAAGGAAAAAGAGGCACAAACAACAACAACAACAACAACAACAACAACAACAACAACAAATTTTTCCAAGATTCACACAGAACCCCCTGGAGGCAGAGTGAGAATTTATACTCAGGCAGGCTGACCCCAGAGCCCCTGCTCATAACTACTAAGTCAGATCACCTTGCTTATGTGGATCAATTTTTTTCAAGTGTGATATGAGGGTACTATGTCCAGTAACTTATAATTTCAAAATAACTCACTGTAAGGGAAACATTAGTCGCAGGCATTGCAAACCACATTAAGCTACACATACAAAAATAACTCGTTAGGGCAAGATAACCAATAATGTTTTTAAATATTATACTTGCTGTACCTTTGCAATAAAATGTGTATTTATAATTCTGTCTGCCTACAGAACAACTTCATAATCCTGAATATGGCTGGTGGCTCCCATGGTGGACAGCAAGGGCCTAGAGAATTTAAGTGACTTGTCCAGCCTCGCCCAGGAAGCTAGTGGTGGGATCAGAGCTATAGGTTGGGACTTTTCCTTCCTATCCAACAAGTCCCTCATGGAGGCTTAGAAGCTTCTCCTTTGGTGCCCAGCTGTCTATCCGTACTTATGACATCTTGTCAGGTGTCCGAGCCTGCTCCTGAACATAAGCCAGTAACAACATCTGCTCTTTTCTGGCCAGGTAATACATTCTAGCAACTTCCATTGACTTCTTGGCATCAGTTCTTACCTGGAAGGGTAGTGGCTAGAGATGCAAATGTGTCCACATGACAGGGTTTTCATAAACATAGCAGGAGTTGTCAAAAGAAGAAAACGTCAGGAAGACGAGTGAAAGCAGGTCATTTAATATACCAAATGGGTACTTTCAATGTATGTTTGTGTTTCCAAGTCCAGACTTGTTCTGCTCGTGCATTACAGGCCAATAAATCGGGAGACCAGGTTTTGGGGCAAGAAATAGCGACTTTAATTTGGAAACCCAGCTGAGAAGATGGAAGTCTAATGTCCTGGAAAACCATTCCCCAAAGTCAGAATTCAGGCTCTTCTTATATTAAAAAGGGGAAGCAGGAATGCTTGGTTGTTGCAAACTTGGTTTATGAATTCTTTGTTGTTAAAGTCTTTTGTTCTTGCAGCTCTTCACCTGGGTCAGATCCGTGTAAACCTCCAACAAACAAATGTTATTTTCTATTCTGTAACATGTTATCTTTATATGAATGGAAAAGTGTTAATATCCTTTAAAGTCAGAGCCTTGAGAATAGGGTCTCCTGTATATTTCAGGCTCTAGGCAACATTGTTTTACAAAAGGTGCAGAACCAACAAGACTAAACCTAGGAAACAGGGCACAGGGTTAAACTCAAAAGAACAGATCTAACATGGAGTCAGATTTGTTCTTTCCTATTTCAGTAGTGCCATGGAGAAGGCACTTTGGGCAGCTTGTTGTAGGGTTCTGGATGCTTTCTCTCTCAGCCTCTGGGCGCCTCTATTGCAAACCCTTCATAGCTGTCTGGCCTGCTGGAAAACCACTCCGACTGTTTTGCCCGTAAGATGCGTTCTGTTTATAACTCATCTCTACTCCTTGGAAAACAACTCAAGAAAAACACAAGTTGGTTTTCCACCAGCGTTGGGCAGGGGTGAGGGATAGCATGTAATCATTTTATAAAATAAAAATAAAAATTAAAATTAAAATTAAAATAATAATAAAAATAATAAAAGAAGTATTAAAACAGCACTGGGCACATAGGAGAGAGTCAATAAATGTTTCCTGGCTTAAATTAAAAGTGATGGCTCAGTGATTCTATGGCTGCTCTATTTGCTGAGCTTGTTACTCCTTTGCTCCATTACAATTTTTTTAACTGAAAAAGAAATACATGCATATGGTTAAAAAAATTCAAACAGAGCACAAAAATACACAAGTGTAAGAAGTTTTCCCTCACCCTCTGTTCTTTCAGCCCTCCCTGGAGATGTCACTGTTTATTATCCTTTGTGTGCTTTTCCAGATATGCTATGCACATTCCCACCTATGTATGTAAATTCCTTTAAACTTTTACTTATTTTTAACTTAAAGGGGTTTAAATCCTCAAGTGCTTTCTGCCCAGGTAATAGAAAAGAACAAATCTGACTCCATACTAGATATTTTCCTTTGAATTTAACCCTGTGCTCTGTCTCCTAGGCTTCATCTTGCTTGTGAAACAGTGTTGCCTAGAGCCTGAAATATACAGGAGAGCCTATTCTGAAGGTTCTGACCTTTAAGGATATTTAACACTTTTCCATCCATATAAAGATAACAAGTTGCAGAAAAGAAAATAACGTTTGTTTTGCTGGAGGTTTACAGAGATTTGACTCAGGCAGATAGCTGCAAGAACAAAGGATTCTAACAAAAAAGAACTCCTACACCAAGAAGTTTGCTACAACCAAGCACATAGGAAAGGAGCCTGAATTCTGACTTGGGGAGATGGTTTTCCAGGACATTTGTTTGCCATCAAGGTCTACAGAAACTTGCTATTCCATGTCCCAACACCTGGTCTCTGAAATTATTGGCCTGTCCTGCACTGAGGAGAATGAATTTGGACTCGGTAACACTCCTATCTACTTAGCAAGCTGGACACTGGATCTGAGGACAGCTCTCCCACACCCAGGGACCTACTGTGAGCCCTTGATGGTTCCACTAGGGTGGGGTGTGGTTTACTCAGGAGGGATGGGGACTATGCACCAACACTGAGGCAGTCCGCTCTGTCTGGGGCTCTGATCTTGTACCTCCCACTCCCCACCAGCCCAACACCTGGAACAGTGGAGCTAAGACAGAGATCGTGCCTGCCTGTTTCCCAGCGTGTAAAAGGGGAATATGTACTCTTCCCAAGGTAGTTCTGAGCGGCAACACCCGCGGGTGCTTGTTTCCCAGAGCAACAGGGAACCCAGCTCCGGGTGGGGGCAATGGGTGTGATCCCGTAGGGGTTCTGCAGAGGCCTCGGCTGGAGGGCTGGGCCAGGGAGGGAAAACTTGAGCTGCGGGCCTTGAAGTGTTAGAGAAGGGTACAGAGGCAGGACTGACTTCTGTTTCAGGATGCCCCCAGAGGTAAACCTTTTTCTCTCCATCTCTACTACTCCCCTCCCATCTCCAGATCCCTCCCTTCTCTCTGTACTTCCTGTCCATCTGTCTCCCTCCACTTTTCCCCTCCTCCTCTCCTCCTCCCATCTTCTCCCTCCCTTCCACAGCTTCTCTCACAGAAACCAGAGGATCGCTGGCCCTCCTGCGCATGCACAGTCAGTGCCAGGTGGACCGCGGTTTGGAAGCTCCAGCTCCGAGCCGGGGATCGGCCCCAAAGTCTTCTCAGCTCTGTCGCCCGGTAAGCCTTTAGCTCCTGCCCCGGGGACGGGGCCTCCGGCTGTGGAAGTGCAAGGTGGGGGGCTCACGGAAAAGGTTCATGCGGCTGCTGGAGGGCGGTCCACGTGTCACAGCCCGAGAGGGCACGAGTCAGCGTGTGTTCAGCTATATTGCTCGGGCCAGGCCCCTCTGCCCACGCCACCTGCCCCGGCGCCCTGGCCACAGCTGTCCAGGGCCAGGTGTGCACCTGCCGCCTCTCGCCCCAGCCGGGCTCCCCTCAGTCTGCGGCTGGAGTCCCCTTCCCTTCTCCCGACCGTGAGTCCTCTCCTTCCAGGCTTCCTCTCCTCAGCCGCCGGCCCGTCCCTGTCCCTGGGCGGGCTGTGTCCCGGGCGGGCGGGGTCTGCGGACCCGGACGGGGCAGCTGGGGCTGGGGCTGGGGCTGGGGATGGCCTCCGAGCGGAGCTGCGGTCCGCGTCCCCAATCCCCCGCTTTCCCTGCCCCGTGACCCCTGGGCTGCCCTCCTCTCCCTTTCCCGCTCCCTCAGGACCAGCTCGGTGGCGTCGGCGCTGCTCCCAGGGCTGAGAGCCTCCGGCCGTAAAGCCCAGTTTGTCCTGGTGAAGTCTGCAAAAGGGAGCGTCAGTGCTGAGGGAGCTTCCTTCTCCTCCCTCAGTGTTTCTGCCCCAGGTAAGTACCTTGAACACTTTCAGTTGTTATGATGGCGGTGCTTGTTGATGTCACGTGTTTTTATAGTGAGAGGGATTACAGTGTTGAAAGCAGGGCTTTGTTAAGTTAAAAATGAACTGAAGGCATGAGGCTGCGACATCCTCCTTCCTTCCCTCTCCCAGAGTGAATCATGTGACCGCTGATTTTAGGAATATAGTTACAGTCCCTAAGTAGTCCAGCCCATCTAGTATGTGTTAACAGGAACAGCACCACCAGAGGCGTTGAAGACCTAGGGACATTGCAGTCCTAAAGAGCTCCTGGCACAGTTTGGTTTGTTTTGGTTTTTTCTTTTTCTTAAATTGTGCGGCAGACTAGTTGTATAGAGGGGAAAATAATTGTCAAGAAATTATTTTTCATATAACAGCTTTATTGTGATATTGTTCACACACCGTGAAGTCCATCCATTTAAATGGTACAATTCAGCAGCTTTTAGCATATTCACAGTGCTGCAACCATTATTATTCCAGAACGTTTTCATCACTTCAGAAAGAACAGTGGAAATCAATGACCTATTCACCCTTACCCAGTGGTGGTTCTAAAGAAGTTTCTTGGCTATTCCTGACCATAAATTAACTTTCTACATTCCATGAAATACCTGGTAGGAATTCTAATCAGCATTGCATTGAATCTGCCTATCAATACAGGAAGAATTAATGTCTTTATGGCATAAACTTCTTCTAACCATGAATATATCTGAGACCCTATCTTTTCATCTGTCCAGAGCCTGGCCCATGGGAAGTCCTCACTAATTTTTGGGCTTGTGAATGATGAGATTCTATACATTGTTAGTTGCAAATCTAGCCTTTCACAGAAGAGAAAAGTAACCTCAGTGAAGCCAAGTGACTCTCTGATGGTCAGAAAGGGTGACAGTCAGTGCTGGAGTGATACAGTGGACTTGCTGCTTGCAGCCAGAATTCTCCACCACCTACAGCTACGGGGATTACAGTGTTCTTTTATTTTTTTAAAGACTTGCTTTTATTTTTCTAATTATTTTTTATTGAAGTGTAGTTAACTTACAATGTTAGTTTCAGGTGTACAGCAGAGATTCAGTTATAAACATATTCATATGTATATACATACGTTTTAGATTGTTTTTAGTACAACTCATTACAAGGACTTGAACATAGTTCCCTGTGCTATATAGCAGGTCCTTGTCATTTATTTAATATTTATTAATGTGTATCTGTTAATCCCCCTTTTCCTGCCTGCTAACCACAGTTTGTTTCTATGCCCATGAGTCCACTTCTAGCAGCACCATTTTTCCTAGTTAATATATGCTGCTTGGCTGCTTTCAGTTTCAGTAATTCCATCTTATCTGTGGGCGTTTTTCTTCTGGTGGGCCTCTATGTGGTTTGCACACGTGGTAATAGAGATCTGTATTTCGGAGAACTCCAGGCCTCGTGTAGTCCCTGGTAGAGAGCGCCCACTGAGCTGATGCTTGAACTGGGAAAAAAAACATAGTAAATGTTGGTATTTCCACTATGGTTGAGACTTCCAGGTTTCTATAACCTCTCTAGCCAACCTTAATGTTGGCTGCACACATACTGGGTAATTTGGTGGAAATCCATGGTATGGTGATGTAGAGACAGGGCTTTGTATGCTTCTTCTCTTTCCTTTTTCTAACACTCATTCTCCTGGGCCTCCCAGATCCTCCCACAACAGTGCTCAGGGCTGGCTTGGTGCTGCACTCAGGCAATATTTCTTAATAAGACCCTTTCCTCATCTCTTCTGAGCCTCCGTTTCCTTCTCTGCACAATGAGACTGTAGACTAGATAAGTCCTTTTCCCTTCTTTTAAAACCATGTTTCCTTTGAGAAACAGAAAATGCAAATCTCTCCTCCCATTCCAACCCTTTAGATTTTGATATGTCCTCCAAGGAGTGACATAGCTCTCTGTGGAAAGCTGATGTGATTGTGATTCCAGGTGGCACAGAAAAGACTCTTCAGAGATTTATTGCAGGGAAAGGGCAGGAAAGGAGCAGTATGTCACACTTTCTAGTGTGAGCAATGGAGCAGGGGATTGGGTTTAAATACGGTGTCTGATGTGGCCTCTCTCTAATCTTGCACAATGTGATAAACCTCTCTCCCTCAGTTTCTTCATGTATGAAGTTGGGGTGATAGTATTTTAGGGTTTTTGTGAAAGATACACATAATCCATTTGTGTCTCGGTAGAAACTAGAGCTGCTAGGGAGTCAGTGATTTCTTTAAAAAAAAAAAAATCTTGTCCATAGCACTCTGTCTGTGTGTATTTTGAAGTTCCTGGAGGGTGAGGGTTGAAACTAAAGTCCATCATGGGACAGGTGGCCCATGGTCCTATGTGCCCCAGATTGCCCCCTCCTCCCCAGTCCTCTTCCTCTCAGTCCAGAATGAAGTTCCCTAGTAGATTTATACAGAGTTCTTGTGGAAATGGCTTTTCATTTTATTGTTTCACCAAGAAGGGCTGCCATCATGATCTCTCTGGTCAGGTTTTGCTGACCTGAAGGCTATGCAATTGGGGGTTTTTTTTTAATAAAAAGAAAAAAAATTACAAATACAAACTTAGACCTAGGGTGGTGACAGGGGCTCTTGGAAGTGGGGGCCATTAGCTTTGTTAGCTTCAGGTGCAGTGTCCTCTGGCCACGAGGACCCATCCTCGTGCTCTTAAGTTGGAGGGACCAGTGGGTTCAGTGGGAAATTTAACTGAGTGTATCTCATGGTCTAGGGATTGTCCTATTTGTGCTGTGTGTTCCTTATTTGAGACAGTGAGCTCATTTAACCTCAATAGTCTCTTTAAAAATTAGACTTTTAATTTTGTGATGTAACTTAGATTCCCATGTAGTTGTAAGAGATAATATGGAGAGGGCCTATGGACAATTTGCCCAATTTTCCTTAACGGTTCAATATTGCAAAATTCAGGTACAATTCATTACTGACTCACTAACCCTTTGAGGTTTGTGTTATTGCCCTCATTTCTATTCAGGATTAAACTGGGGCTTAGAGAAGCACACAGGCCTGCCCATGTCACCCACATGGTTAGTGTAGAGTCGGGTGAACGTGGGCTTGGGATTTCCAGGCAGTACCATTATGATGGTCTGTGGCAGTGAGCAGCATTCACTTTGCTTGTTTATTCATTCATTCAACAAACATTTATTGAATAACCTCTGTGTGTCAGATGCTTTAATAGGGTTATCAGATTATTCAGCAGTACTGAAAATCAGGTAATGTTTTCTGTTTTTTAATCTGAGAAAATTAGCTCTGAGAGGTTATAACCCCCCGAAAGGTAATATAGCTGATAAAGGAGGGATAGTAAATTTGTACAGTCCCCCCTTTTTATGCAGGTTGTAACCTAGGCATTTAACATTTGCAAATTTCCTTAATCCAGATAATTTCTTGTAAGGCAAGGATTTTTTTTTTTAATTGAAGTATAGTCAAGTTTACAATGTTGTGTCAATTGCAAGCTGTTTTTTTGAATTTTGAATTAAAAAATATTTTTTGAGGAGGGTAATTAGGTTTTTTTATTTGTTTCATTTTTTAAAATGAGGTACTGGGGATTAAACACAGGACCTCATACTTGATAAGCACGTGCTCTACCACTGAACTGTACCCTCCTCCCCAAGGCAAGTTTTCTTATCCATTATTCTGCAGCTTAGGAGTTCAAATAAATTGGAGTTGAAATCCAGATGTTTTGATCCCACTGTGGTTCTTTTCTTTATATTCTGCTTAAAGGGGTGTGGAAAGCAGTTCCTTTGTTCATTTCTTTATTCAGCAGTTTTGAGCACTGTCTTTGCATCAGGGTTTGGCTAGGTGCTTGGAACAGAAAACAAGAAATGACCCTGCTCTGCAGGGGCAGGAAGCCTAGACCAAAAGCTGGGTAATGTGATCCGACCTACAGTAGCCATGTGCAGACACTGAGGACAAACTGTACCCCCGTCTTTGCTTGGGCTTCCCTTGCCTTCTGGCTGGTACACACCAGGTCACCGCAACCCAGAGGGGCCCACAGCCCACAGCAGAGTAAGTATATCGATCTCCTCTCCCCTCTTGGCAGGGGCTGCAACATGAGCATCCCTGACTATGTGCAGTGCACTGAGAACGACCAGATTCTCCCTGTGGTGGTCCAAGCCATTGGGATCATCTCAGAGGAGAATTTCTTTTGCATCTATAAGCGAATCTCCTTGGTGAGCCAGATCAGCCCCTGCGGCTCCCATTGGGCACTCTGTATCCACTACAGGCACCACTATGCACCCGAGAATGGGTGGGGAATCTTCCAGACCCACAGCAAGGTAGTGGGCCTTGTCACCATTGCCGACTGCCTCTCGGCCAAGGCCTTCGATAAGCTCCACTTGCAGAGGAGCTGTATGGCACATCGTTAATGACTCTCAGCTCTTTGTGCTGCATGGGGAGGTAGCCGAGCAGAAGTGCGCCGAAGTGGCCTTCAATCTACGAGGACTGCAGGCTGGTGGAGAAGAGTATCGAGGACTTCACTGCATCACTCTTCATCATGCTCAAGTCCAAGTTGCTGGATAGGGCCCCCAACAAGTCTGGGGATAAGATCCCCCTCCTCTGCACCTTGTTTGAGAAGGAGGACTTCATGGGATTGGACACAGACAGCAGGTAAGTCTACCTGGAGGCCCGGCCACCCTCTCTGTGTGCCAGATTGCTTCCCTATATCCAGGAAGGGATCATCAAGGAAGAGGGCTGTCTTGTAGCCAAGACTGGATGGAGGTGCAGCCTGCTGGTTTACAGACATTTAAAAGTGAATCCACCTTTGTTTCAGAGAGATACTTTTAGGGATATTGTGTACACTTACTCCAGCTTTTCAGCCAGGACCCCTGGTGGGACCCCTGGAGTTGCTGTCCAAAAGAGTAGCCACAGCCTCTGATGCTAGGAGCGCTGGGGAGGAGGCTGGTCTGAGCTGACATGTGCTGTAGGTCAAATGTACATCAGATGCTGAGACATCTAATAAAAGGAATGTAATCTACCTTGTTACTTTCTATATTGATTACATGTCAAATTGATAGTATTTTACTTACAGTAGAATAAGTAAGATCTGTTCTTAAAATCACTTTCTAGTATTTGTTTTTTGTTTGTTTCTTTGTTTACTTTTTAAATGTGGCAACTGGGAAAGTTTCTTTACATGGATCTCATTTCATTTCTGTTGGGCAGCCTGTCCTGGGACAGTCTCATCCCTTTGCTTAGATAAGAGATGCTGAATCCCGAGTTGCAGAAAGAGGCTCTGGTTGAGCTGGGGGTGGAGCCGGTGTCTCCTGACTCCTAGGCGCAGCACCTGCACGGCTCAGGCCCTCTCTTCATGCCCGACAGCCACCATGCCAGGATAGGTCATCAGAAACACCGCCAGGGATTTCCGAATGAACTCCTTACGCAGGGAAAGGCGTGTCACGGAGTATGGGACAGAGCAGGGAAAGGTTCATCCTCACTTTGTCCCTGTGATTAGGTCAAAGGCCTCACTTTGCCTAGAAATTGCAGACGAGCTCTTCTGGGCTGCCTACCCCCCCCCCCCACTTTCTGTTCTGTTTCCCCGTGTGTCCATTGTGCCGTCCCTCGGGCAGAAGAGGTTGAGATGCCTTTGCCGAGAGGTGGTCCCCCTTTGCTGGGGAGAGTGAGGGAAGTTGTGTACCCCCAGCCTACGGCCTCGGGCATTGAGTCTGGAGAGTGCTCATGGTGGTATCACAGGTGACGGTCGGAGAACCTAGCATGTGCAGCCGGGTCCGCTGTGGAGGCGGTGCTCTGTGATTCTTGAACTTGCCCAAGATCAGATCCTACATTCTGGTTGTTGGTCAGTTGGAGGAGAAGGTGCCAGAGAATTGAAAAAAAGAATGTCCAGACCAGCCCTGTGAGTGAGAGGCACAGGGGACCCGAGTCCCACCTGCGTGTGGATGCCTGGCGAACTCTGCATGAATTTTCAGTTCCTCCCCGGATATTCCTCTGTGGCTTAAGGAAGGGGCAAGGCATGTCGTGGCAATGATCTGTACTTGTCCTCACAGGGCCCTGCGATCTACATGTCCGCACTCCCCTTCTGCTCCTTGGAGATGAGGTGGCAGGTTTAGGAGCCTGGGCACTGCTGAAGGCACAGCTGCCAGCACCGGGCTTCTCCCAGACTGGCTGCATTCACCTCACCTGTCACCTCCTGCTGAGCCCCCAGGCGTTAGTCCAGGTAGGTGCATCGGTGCAACGTAAGCAGGGACCAACTTCTCCCCGTGGACAGACTGCTGCGTGAGCAGTGGAAGCCTGGAGCCATGCCCCAGCCCCATGGCCAGTGCTTCCTCTTTTGTCATAGGAGGCACTGGTGACATTTTTGCTCAGCAACTGCTTGGCTCTGAGTCTGTAGACCCACCAGAGAATGCCAGCTTGTTTTTGCCTTTTCAAGTCTGTCCTTGGGATTTAGCAGAGTAGATGGATGTGTGCTTAGCCCACAGCGGTTGACACTGTCACCATTGTTTACCCAGAACCTCGTGTACCAGGCATGGTTCTCGGCATCAAAATACAGCAGCGCATTAAACCTCCCTCCTGGTGGGTCTGTCTGTTTTGGTACAAAAAGCACCCAGCCAGCATCTGAACGTCAGTGAGATAACACGGCCGGTGAGTCGGGTCAAGCACGTTCTTCTCCAGTCACTTTTACTCCATTGTTCCTTTTACTATTCTACAGTCATTAATTTATAAAACAATGCTTTGGTGCAGGAGCAGAGCCGAATCCTCTCCTGCTACTTTTGGTGGGAGTGAGTAAAACTGTCCAGCCTGAAATGTGACCACAATTTGTAGCTCAAAAGCTGTCTAGACGCATGTAGGTGGAGTTTTGGTTTGGGGCTCTGACCACGTTGGTGTCCCCCGGCAGCGCTGCTCCACACAGGCCCCTGCCTTCCCTGGAGCAGGAGGTGAGGATGGGTCTCACTGTCCCTGCGTCCCTGGCCTCACACACTCACGTAAATTCTTGTACAGGCTGTCAAATTCATTTTTGTTCTTGTGTGTTTCTAATTTTCGCTTGTTCCTGTTTTCCTTTTTCTTTTTTCCTTTTTCTCTTGTACTGCCCTTTGAGTATGTTGTTGCGTCTGAAAAGGTGGGCTGTGCACACCCTGCATTGGAAATAGCTGGATCGCCCTCCATGCTGTCTCCATCGCTTTAAAAAGCAAAAACTTAACAGCTGCCTTGATTCATGTATTATCCTAGACATCTTTTAATTTTCTAATTTTTTGGAATGTTTGCTTTGTTATCACATCACCCACTGGTGTTTGATACCTGTTAAAATCCTTGCTTTGAGGAACCTGTTTGGTCCTCCTCATATTTGGTGACAAATGCGCCCTTATTAAATTTGTTTGTTTGTTTTGAAGAAGTGAGATTGGAATTGATTTAGGCGGCTGCTAAATGATTCTTTTCATGGAGTATTTAAACTTCTAAAGTCAAAGTCTGCAGCACCTTGCTCGATATCTGCTTTTACACAAAAGTGCTCAGCACGCGGTTCCTGGCTGTCGCTGTGTGACGTGCGTGATAGCCCTTCCTGGCCGGCGTTCACTGGTGAGGAAGTGGCAGGCTCGGAGGTGAGCAGCTGCAGGGTACGCTGTTGGAGGAAGCAGTCACTTTTTTTTTTTTTTTTTTGCATTCAAATTCCCCTATGTCATTTACTTTACTTTGCCTTCATAAAGGGGCAGTATCGGGTCCAAAATCCATGCCACTCTTTTGTTCCCTGTACGAGGCTGGTTTTTCTGAGTATCAGGACAACATGGCCTTCTCCGAAGAGGCTGGCTCACCTGGATCTGGTGGACACAGGGACCGCTAAAGGGGACCGTGTGTTCCACTCTGCTTCATCCAGTGGGCATTCAGAGTCGGGTCTGTGGTTTGCCTCAGCAGCTGTGCAGGCCTCCCTGCACTGGCCTTTACTTTTAACCCACGTTGGCAGTAAATGGCTGACTCTGTGTCTGTTGCAGCTGACGTCCACCACTGACGGCCGTGTCGTTACTTTTCCGTAGTGAGACCCCAATACCCTAGTCAGCCGTGAAGGAAGATGCTTTGGCCGAACAAACCTTGCATTCTCACCCCTACCATGGTTCATCTCACCCAGGGGAAGGGTTTGGCCACCACCATCATGCTGACCATGAGGCCTTGTTTCTCCTTTCATGCTCTGGTCCAAATGTAGACACTGCGTTTTTCACTGACTTGGTCTCGCTTGAGACAGGCCAGAATTTATGAAAGAGTCCACCACATTCTGGGTGGGGAACAGAACAGAAGTAAGTGTCGCAAATAGAAGGAGTCTAGGCTGTCTGGGTTGGCAAATGCAGGCTGGGATCTGTGATGGCTGGACTGTGCCCTGGACACAGGCCTTTCCCGTGGCTCCTGAGAGCCCAGGGGTCGGAGTGAGAACAGCCTTGCCTGGGTTCCTCTATTCTCTTCTGCTCACTGGCAGGTGTGTCTGCTAATTAGGAGCTCCCCCAGACCTCAGGTCCTTCAAAGCTCAGACCATGGGCGAACCTTGAGTCCCTTCTTCTGGGCCTCCTGTGTGAGTACCCAGTGCCTTCTGAGGTGACCAGCGGCAGGAGATGCCTCCTCCTCCAGGGAGCACCATTCGGAGGACTGTGACTCACTACACCATGCTGTGAGCTTGTGGGGTGACGGCCATGGTCCCTGCAGAACCAGACTTGAGATGGACTTAGCGATGGAAATAACAGGACTGATTCCAGGGCAGGGCTGGTGGGAGGGAACAGGGGATATTGAATGTGACCTCAAACACCTAGGTGGGTGATCTTTCTGTTAGTTAAATGGGGAGCCTGGGAGGTACCTGCCAGGAATCGAATTCCAGAGTAAATGGTGGACATGAGGCATTTTTAAGATGCCATTTGTCATCCAAGTTAGGACTTCAAAGAGGCACTCGGGTCTATGAGCCTGGGGCTCAGGTGAAGGTGCCGGACTAGAGATACACGTTGGGATTCGTCCTTCTTAGCTGGAGTTCACAGCCTTACATGTGGGTTAGCTCTTCTCAAGAGGTGCAGACTGAAGCTGAGGGAGGGCAGGGCTGTGCCTCGGTTGGAGGAAAGCCCAGACAATGAGGCTTTGGTGTGTCAGTCAGTGGCATTTGGGATTTTCAGAGCAATGCCATTTATCCTTAAAGGGCTGGGTGGTGGGCAGGGCCAGCCAGGATGAAATATAAAGAGAGGGTCGTGGCCACGTGTGCATCTTGGGAAGATGCAGAGGCTGCAGGGTCCGGGAGGGGAGACTCCTCAGAAGCTGGAGTTGGAGTGGGGAGTGGGGAGAAAGTAGTCACACTTACCTGTGACGGCGGGAAGGAGTCCTAGGGAGTCCCCACCCTACCGGACTCTCTTTCCCATGAACAGAAAGCAATCAGACAGAGGATCTGAGATGAAAAGGGATGGGTGCTGTGAGGGGAGCCAACCTGGAGAATGGTGCTTGGACAGTTCTGGAATAGTCTTCCTGCAAAATAGAGTTAAAAAAACACAGACTCTAAAGAATATTGACAGTAACTGAGGAGGAGGCAGTTTTTCTGGCCTCCTAAGGGTAAGTCATGTATACGGGGATACACAGAATAATCGGCTAGTCTCTTGCGGGGGCTTGATCCTTACCAGAGGCAACAGTGCAAGTTTAAAGGGGGAGAAGGGCAGCGGAGGGAAACTAGCCAGGCCTCGTGTCAGGTACCAGTCGGCCGCCCTAATTGCGTGCTCCATTCACATCCATCCTTCCCATGTGGGCGGTGGCAGCCCCCTTTTGCGGATTGGCAAGACTTCTCAGAGGGGTTAAGGTATCGGTCCATTTAACGGCTAGTAAATGCTGTAGCAGGATTCAAGCTGGGCCTTGTCAGACTTAAAGGGCATGTTTTATCTACTAATTCCGGTACCTCCCTGTTGTACCTGGAATGGTGAAGTGGGTCAGTTTTGGAGCCTTTCAGAAAAAGTGCGATTTAAGTGCCTCAGGACTGTTTCACAAAGCTCAGTGTTCTTTGATTGTTCGGAAACAACGCAGTGCTTTACGCCCCACCGATGTAAGGTCTTACTCCTTTGACGATGACGTGGTTGCAAATGACATACAGGTGCAAAACCAGACTTAGCAGCTTCTGAAGGGAAACTCTCCAGTTCTTCCTTGATCCGCTGTCTTCTGCGGGATGTAACTCTGCTGCAGCGTAAGCCTGAGTTTTCCGTATGGATTGAGGGTTTGATAACCAATGTTAACATAAAACGATCAGATGGAGAAAATCGACGTTGGCAATTTATTTTTGGGTTTCATTAGACAAGATGCACTATCGGTTAATGGCCCATATAACGTATGAAATTGAGTACAGAACATTGCATTTCTTACTTTCTACTTAGAACTGTGTTCCATTGTAAGGTTGTCTGCTTTGAAAATTCAGCTCAGCCACTAGGGCGCCTGTCAGTGTGTTGGTGTGATTGCATTTACACAGTGCATGTAATCTGGGCTTCCTCAACCCCAAACACTCCAGTGCAGAATCATGGGCTGTAGCAATCACTTAGTTATACAAATACTTCTGAAACTATATGATTCCAAAAGAAAAAAAAAAAAAAAAGAGAGAGAGAGAGATTGCCTTTATCAAAGTTCATTTGGAATTAAACTGCAAACTGTTGTTGAGCAGTTCTGGCTTGCTTCATATATGAATATATACATTTCTTTGCATGTAACTTGGTTTTTGGACTAGAACACCAAGCTCTTGTTTTCCATGAGCCACAAAAATCGTAGCCAAATGACACACGTATGAAACATTTTATTCTTTTTTTCTGAGAAAGGATCCTTAAATTTGGAACTTGGGCTCTGATTTTGCTTTTAGCTCTTCCTTACCCTCTTGTCATCTCACTCCTATTTCCCATGAGGCCTCCAAGATGTCATGGTCTCAAAGGAGTGGGTGGACAAACACCATTTGGTCGCCATGCACTGCTGCTCTAGAGGAAGCCCAGCCAAGAACTAAAGGACATTATCAGAGAGGACTTCCTGGAAGAAATGGGCTCTACATTCAGTTCTGAGGACAGAGTAAGAGTCAGCCAGGAGAAGGAGTCAAGAAGGTGGCTCAGGTGGCAGGTGAAGCCCGGGCAGAGACATGGAGGCTTGTGGGGTGGGGACCCGGGGAAAGTGCCCTCTGTGGTCCAGGGTGAATGGTGCCCCTACTGGGGAGGACACTGGAGAGGACCTGGGAGGAGGGCTTTGGAGGAGCTTGGGTTTTACTAAAACTGACCCAGGAGGCAGTGAAGGGTGTCAACAGGAAGTGACTCTCAGGAAAGGTACTTCTGGTTTTGCTTCTGATATTCTACAGAAAGAAAGGCCGGGATGGGCGAGAGCAGGTAAGTCTCTCCCTTTGAGACCCATCCCGTCATTCATTTATTCATAACATGCACACTTCTGAGTGTCTAGGGGAGAGTGGACCCACATTAATAAGCAAAATTTATTAGCTTCTTGGGAGCTTAGCAGTGTCAGTAGTTGACTTAGCCTAGAATGTTCTAGGAACAGAGGAACAAAGTGCAGAGGTTGGAGGGAGGGAAGGCTTCCTTGAGAAACAGTCAAGATGAGCCTGGAGGCAAGTGGGAAGTAGGAGCAATTCAGGGGTCCCCTGAGGTCACTGGGGACCACGGTACTGAGGTGAGGCTTGGCGAGCAGGGTCAGGGTCAGGGTCAGGGGTGGGGCTAGAACTGTAGCAGGGAGCCTCTGAAGTGTTTGAAGTGGGGGTTGTTGTAATCAAATTTGTGCTTTGGGAAGGCTGCCCTGGCTATGTGTGTGTGTGTGTGTAGCGGGGAAGAGGTGGAGGGTGCCACCAACTGGGGGGGCATTAGAAGACCATTCTAAGGCTGGGAGACAACCAGTGGGAGAGGGACGTCGGGTTATATTGGGGACGGCAGGGGCAGTGTGGATGCCTGATTTCCTTTTGGGGAGGGCTTGTTAGCGGGGCCGCCCTAGCGGCACCTTGTGGCTGGAAGAAAACAGATGGAGGTCGCCAGGTGGACTTTCCTCTTCTCTCCTTCCCTGCCTTGTGTGATGATCTTAGCTCAGCCAACATTTGGAACAGAAAAGGTAAGTTCTAGGGTAGCCCAGTATTTTGTTGCGCTCGTTCGAGTGAGATCTGATAGGACATAAGTTTGTGTTCAGATCTGCATGTTCACTTAGCTAGAAACGTCCCGTCTTTTGGATTTCCATAGGGGTTTTTATTCTTGATAAAGATTGCTTTCTTGGTGAGAGGAAATTTAATACAGCTGTTGTTTTTCTCAAAAAGAAACCATATCTTTTAAGAAATTTAATATTCAAAAGAATCGGAATATTTAAAAATGATAAAGTAAGGTTTTGGTGTAGTTTCTTTGGTTTCTGAGTTAATGTGGAGTTAGAGCCTTTGCATTACTTAATAGCACATCCTTGTCAGTATTTAAAGAGCAGTTAGTGAGCATCACAGGCCCCACCTCTCAAAGCATCATTAAAGTTTGCTCTGAAATAGTGAAGTCATACAGTTCTTGTTTGCAGAAGCCAAACAGTTGGTTTATAATATGCAGCATAGCTCCCTTTATAAAATAAAAATAGGATCAACATTAAGAAAGTGGAAGATGATTTTTTTTAAAGCTGAAACAAAAATTTTCTTGTTCTAATGTTGCACCTGGAAATTTTGAAAAGAAAAATCCTTCTGTAATATAATCTACGTGGAATACATATATAACTTTCACGTTTGAAAAGTAACTGCACAGTGGTTTTTGAAGTCAGGAGCGTTCCACATCAGATAATGGCAGTGATGGTTGCTGGTTTTCAATGGAAGAGCCCAAATTTGCCTTCTTAGCTTTTTTTTTTTTTTTTTTTGTAGTAAGCGGGTTGAGTATTTCTTTGCCAGCATGATTTTGGGGCAATTTGGGGGCAGATGTCATGCACCAGCAGTGAGATATTTCCATGCATTTTACTTTCTTGACATCAACAGGGCACATGTTGGGTTTATACCTGCAGGCTGGGATGCTGAAGTACTCCCTGATCCATCACCGTTATGTCCTGGAGCTGCTCCAGTCAGTGAATGATTTTCTGTGGCTTGGATGTAAGGTGGTCTGATGCAGATGATCAGATGTATAGTTAAAGTGCTATTACTTGAAAAAAGAGAAACCAAGAAACATGGCTCTAAAAATACAGGATGAGGGATGAGAATTGTCTGAGGTGCTTGCAGTGGAGAGTCTTCTCAGGTGACTCCCTCACCGTGATTCCTGCCAATATCTGCCCCAGCCCTGCACGGTAATCCTGCCGAAGCAAGCATGCACTTTGCTCAGAAACTCACTGAATTTCCTTGTGCCTCCATTGGTTGGCTTTTTTTTTTAAGGCACATCTTGCCCTTTGTTTAAATGCCATCCCTGTTAGTCATAATTTTCACTCATTCTTCTGGAACTCATCCATACATAGCTGCTGAATGGATGAACAGAATGTAGTACCTCCATGTAGTGGAACATTATTCAGACGTAAGAGTGAATAAAAAAGAAAAAAAAATAAAGGGGAAGATGAAAAAGTCCACCTGTTCTGGGAAGTCCACCCTGACTGCTCAACCTGCCCTTTTCCCTTTGAAACCCAATATCTTATGCTCCATTCTACTCTTTTTGATAGTACTTACCACCTTCTAATAAACTTTAACGTTTTCAAAAAAAAAAACAAAGAGAGATGCTGATACCACTTCAACATCTACGAGCCTTGATAACAGCATGCTAAGTGAAAGGAACCAGACACAAATGGCCACATATTGTTGATTTCAGTGATCTGAAATGCCCAGAATAGGCACATGCAGAGGCAGAGAGCAGGTGATGGTTGCAAGGGGCTGGGAGGAGGGGGGATGGAGTGTGACTACTAGTGGACAGGGGGTTTCTTTTGGGATGATGGAGTGTTCTGGAGATAGATGGTGGTGAGGGCTGCACAGCCGTGAGTGTGCAGAAGACTGATGAGCGCTGTCTCTGGGAGTGCCTGTTGTTGGGGCCGCTTTATTTTGGCCTCATCCTGCAATTTGAAGAGTCATCTTCTGCTGTGGCCTTTCTACTCCTGTGAGTGGTGAGGCTCAGAGACTTTGCAGAGTCATGTTTCTTTTTTGCCCCTTGCTGAGTGTAGGCAAAAAAGGTTTAAGCCTGAGAAAGTGCTCCATCTGCAGAAATGTCTTTTAGTTTTGCATGGTGTAAAAATCTTGAGAGCTTTTTAATCGTTGAGGACAGTCTGTGGGGGCAATAACCCGTGAAGCCTGGGTGAGAACTGGAAGAGCCGCGCTTCCCTCCCAGACACGGGTGGGGACTTCACCCCAGTTCAGGCAGTGAAGGGCCCAGACCCGTGAGCGGAGTTGACACTCGTGAATATTTACGTGTATCCGCTGCTTCATCTTGGATATTAATTTCAAGCTGAGTCAGTTTGTGGCGGCAGCCTCATCCTACATCAGGAATTTATAGTATCTGCTCTTTGAGGTGAAGACCAGACAGACTTGATTATTTAACAGTCTCTCTTGAATTGATATCTCAGATTCCTTTGTCAAAAGCAAAACAGCAGAAATACAGACGTCCTTTAATGCCGATGTGACCTGGAACGGGTTTAGTCTCAGTGCCTCAGTGGCCTTATCTGCGGGTGGAGAACATGATAACAATGCTTCCCTCAGAGGGGCTGGGGAGGGGGGAGTGAGAAGCACAAATGTAGGACTTACACGTGATGATCATGAATGACCGAATTTAGTGCTCTCAGCCTGGTGAGGCCTCAGGGGCAGAGATGTCAGAACAGAGCAGTCCTAGCCGGAACTCGATCCGTGTTGGCAGCTGTTACGATCACTATCACCACTGTGGGTTATCAGGTAGTTTTAAGACTTGGTAATATGAATTCTTGAATAATGTTAAAAGAGTAGACATCTCAGACCCAGTTTACATAGTTCTCAAGAATTCCTCTGAGAAATGGATTTTTTTTCCCCATCTTAAATCTGAGTTGAGTCTCTAAAAAAATTCTGTATTCCTCCATCATTTTGCTTTAATTCTCCATTTCTTAAAAAAAAAAACTATTTTAAATGAAGTTACTGGGGACTGAACTGAGGGCCTCATGCATGCTAAGCACATACTCTCCCAAATGAGGTATAATCTCCCCCCTGTTTTTTTTAAACTTTACTTTCTTAATATTCAGAGGTTAGAGGCCTCTAATTCTTTTTCTGGAGACTTTGTCCATGAACCTGTAAATCTATAATTAATGGACAAAACTTGGTTTATTAAAAAAAAAATCAATAGAATATTCTGCAATCCATCCAAAAGGAAATGCTCATTGACTTAAAATGTTTCTCCTTTATGGTGATTTCTACTTTTTGGTCTAGCTTAATTTATTAACAGCCATCCTCATCATCATAATGACCAAACTCGCTGTGAGTGGACACCTTCCTAAGGCTAAAATGCTTTCCTCATGTTTTATTTCATAGCAGGTGTTTGAGGGTAGGTATCAGTGTCTCCTTTTTTGCAGCTGAGTGATTGAGAGATGGGCCAGCTTGTCCCAAATCACACACAGCTGGTGGTGTCTAGCTCGGTGCTGGAATCCAGGCTGCACAGGATGCATTTTTAATTGCTCCTCTAATCAGCCTCCCATTGAGTGATTTCCTGAACTCCTCTGAGTCCATAAATGACCGATTTTAGCGATCTCAGCCCGATGAGGTCTTCAAAGGAGAGACACCAGTGAGAATGTGAGACAGAGTGGCATAAATTAAAATTGTACATTTTCACAAATGTTTTATTCTCAGGTAATGACTTAAAAAGGTAATTTTTTTTATTTTAGTGCTTTGTAAGCACTAAAAACAAAACATTTAAAATAATTATTGTGCAAAAGAGAAGTGGGCTTTGAATATCCAACCGGTGTTACTGATGTTATTATTTTTCTTTAGGGGCGCTTATTGACTGAAAAATTTACAAAGACTGAATTGTTTTTATGTAGTCTTAGTATGGAAGAAAAGATTGTCAGTCAGTATTGTAAGTAAAATCCTTACTCTTTTCTTTCCTGATGATGAATATGTTGGTTGTTTTCATGGCTTGAGTACATTTCGTTATTTGTGAAATTTGAGTAATATCGTTTACCTTGTCTGACTGTGAGAGTTAGACTCCTTGTATACAAAGCACCGTAGAGGTGCGTAATAAAATTGTGCTGTCACAATGACTGATAATTTAGAAGCATCAACTCTGAATACTAAAAAGTGTAGCTTATTTCTGATGCATATTCAGTATTATATATATGATACATATGAATATGGCTTAAAATAACAAGGATTCAGTTTTTTTTTTCCTTAGTGCAGTATTAAGTTTTAATGAAATCTGTATCATTCTTGTGAGACAGGGAATCTTAAATTGCCTTAAGCAGACGAGCTTGAAGATTATTTACACAGAATGTGTAGTGTTAAAACTCAGAATTCATGTTGTCGTGTAAACATCCACTCAGACTTTTAAATTCGTGGGATTCTGACCAGAACCATTAAGTTTAGAAAAATCCGCATTGATCATTTTCAGGGAATAAGCTTCTCTCATTTGTGATTAAAGAAATTTTTGATATTTTTTCTGCACTCTTAACAGGTTTTAAAATATCAACATTTTGATTTGACATGTCACATTTTTAATAGAGAGAATAAAGGTCAGGCTGTTTTAATATGTAAATAAATGTTTTTGTATTTCAACAAACTTGTATGATTTCCTGGCTCTTTGAGAAGTATTTTGCAAGATACTTTGATTACCTGCTGTTGGAAAAATACAGACGTGACTTTTATGAATATAGGCCTGGTACAGATCTGTTGGTTTTTGCTACAGGGCAAGACATGAGGAATAGGAGAGCTTTGCTGCGGATTGCCAGGAGGACATATCCATGGTCTCAGTCTCCCCTCCTGTAAAATGAAGTGGCTGGACTGGATTCTTTCCTCTTCTAAGATGAGTTTCCATGAGCCTGTGTCTTTTGTTTATATTCAGGAGTATTAGCAATATCAGATTAAATACTGAATACCCCTCCCTTCCCCCAAAGCAAAGTGCAGTATGTGGTATACAAGCTTTTAGTTACCTGATTCTCCTTTCTGATCCTACAGGCAATTTTTGTGTTGCATGTTTCCCGAGAACCTGGAAGGTATTTTTAGCCATAGGTGGCGCTGTTGCACCTTCTTAGAGTCTTAATTTTCCTGTTTATAAAAGAAGGCTTAAAAAACATGATTTTATTTTGATTTCTTTGCTTAATGCTTCAGAATAGCACAATGTCCATTGTGTCTGTCTGCCTGGAAAAATTATTCTGCTTATATCTTAGTTTTATTCTGTCATCTCGCTGTGAACTTTTCAGACTTCCTGTGCAAATAATGGCAAAATCGGACTTTTCTTCCAGTGTTAGAAATCAGTGGGCCGGGATTTTATAAAAGAGCAAGAAGCGGCCTCTGGAGCAACTTAAAGCTAAAAAGTGTGTTGAGTTCCCTGAGTATTGACCCCGCCGATGTGTGCTAATTGATGGGAGATGATTTGGTACATATACAAAGGGGTGTAGTTTTTTGACTTGGGTTTGTGTGTACGTGCTGCCACTGAACCACGTGAGCCTGAGTCAGTTCGTTCTGACTTTTTCCCTCGTCTGTGAGATGGGGACACTCATATCTGCTTTGCAGAATTGTGAGAATTAGAAGTTATGTGAAGTGTTTACCACAGTGGGTATGTCAAGAGGGCTCATAAACTTTAGCTGCTGTTTTGTGTGAAGCCTTCATTTGATGGTCTTTGGCAATTACTAAGAAACAGGAGAATAAGAAAAGCTGGTTTTATGATGAAAGATATTTGAGGAGGTTCCATAGTTCCTATACCCATAATTTAGCATCAGCAGAGTCAGAACTGTTACACAGTCGCCCTGAACCAATGTTAAGCCACAGAATTTTTTGTTACTTCATATATGTTGGGGCCTAAGGGGATTCAATACTTATACACATGTCTCCAGCAGCCAACTGAGAGATGACACAAAAGACTAGGCAGGCGATAAATGTCTTCTTTTTTACTGATGAAGCCACGTTCTCCATGAACTTCAGGGCTGTGGGTAAATGAGTGTCATGATACTGTGTCCCAGAAGTAGAGACTTACCCTGTCCCAGGTATCTCTGTGCCACAGCGAGCCTTCCCTTGAGAGGATCTACCCCATCATGCAAAGGGCTGTCCTGCAATGGAGCTGAGCATCCCAGGTGCTTCCCAAGGGTGGACAACACTGCAGGGAAAGGAAGGGTTTCACATGCCCTGCTTGTCTCCCTGGAATCACACCTCACTCTGTTAGTGTGAGGAGGGCTAGCTGTGGGCCAGGGGTCAGTGGTGTGAAAGGAGAAGCACTCTCCATGGCCCAGAGGAGTTGGGAAGAGGCATCCCCTCCTTCAGTTTAAACAGGTGGTGGGATGGAACAGAAGGGTGCACCCCAAGAGTTTATAAAAGGAGAAATAAGGATTTCCTTTGGGACTTAGACTAGCCAGGAAACACAGGAGATGATTAGAAAGGAGACTTGTAAACCACTGCAATATTAAGTTGACATTTGTTGAGCACCAAAAATGTGCTACATTCTTTTCTGAGCATTTTACAGAAATGTATCCTTCAATCTTCTCAACAAGTGAGTAAGAAAAGTTTGATTTTTATCCCAGCTTTACAGTGTGGAAATTGAGGCACACAGAGGGTAAGTTGGCCAAGGTCACAGAAATATTAAGTGGCAGAGCTGGTATTTAAACCCTGGCTGTCTGGCTTTGAGGCTCCGAAAATGGACTTTGGGTGTTTAGATGTATCTGCATCCCTGGATTTCTGTACATCTGTGCATCAGTTAGCCCAGAAAGGACAGAGAAAGGAGAGTCACACAGGTGCTCACAGTCGTGTCTTGGCCACTGTCCACGAAGAGTGCACCGTGATTAGCGTTAATTGTTTTCCAGGCAGTAGATCTGTTGGTATAACAGAAATTCATTCCATTGAATTAATCTAGAAATCCTTACTGCTCTGCTTCTGTCCACCCTTGCCATGTGACTGCCTGCCCGTGATTGGGCCAAGGAGGAGAACATGTACTCACGGTTGAACTCTGATATTGCAGTCTGGTTCAGAGTTTCATGTCTTCTGTTACATTAATAAGTTAAATTTCTGGTTTTCTTGCATCAGTGTCTCATGAGTTTGGTTAATTTGAAACCAGTCCATGGGAGCCCAGGGGTAATGACGGTATAATTTCTTAGCACGTTGTGGCACTTCTAGCTGTGCAGACCTGACTGGAGGATGTTCACCTTCCTCAATGATTTCTCCCAACTGCAGGGTCCTCTCCCATCCCCGGATGTGACGCTGGGAGCTCTCTGAGTAGGCCAGTCAGAGGCCAAGTCCACCAATCAGAAAATGATGAAGTACCTGGAAGTGGGTTTAATAGAAGTAAAGGGCTTCCAGGTAGTCCGATGGGCTGTTCGAGTAATTTAGTGAAAAGCTGTCCACTGTCTGTGGTTGGGCTGCTTCTTTGCTGTTGAAAAGTCTGCATTAGATGAAGGGATTTTAAAAAGCAGAAAGGAGTGATTTCAGGTGGTACGTCCACACCGGTGAGAAGTGATGGATGACCACCTGTGTGAGGCATAGACAGAGTCTTACAAACTTAATAAAACAGCTTTAAAATCTCTGCCATCTGAGTGCACTTCATAAGGGGTCCAGATCATCACTGGTCGTGCTGAGAGGGCAAGTAACTGATGATGGCAGAAAGGACACGGAGGCATCTAAAAGGTCTCAGTCACGTTCCCTTTTTAAAGAATGTGGCACAGTGTAATATATTTGAGCTGGTTTTCCACTGAAAAATTTTTAGTGTTTTCTGGGACTCCCCAATTCCCCAAGGTTCCATGCAGCTGGGTGTCCCCTCAGTGCAGCTCTGTCAGCGGTTGCACTGGGCTGACGTGGTGTCACGGGGAGCAGGACGGTCAGCGTCCCCGGCTCCTCCGAGCTTCGTCTCCTCATCCGCAGTGCCGGGTTGCTCATCCGTGTCTACTTAGAAGGGTTGCTGGGAATCACACGTGATGGTTGTCAGGGGTGATTTGTGGTTGTCTCTGTGATTGGCATATAGTCAATATTTGATAGAAACACTTGTTTTTTTTATTCCAATTGTGGCTCCTAGATTGCAATGGTTTTTAGTCTGCATTTTTTTATAACTTTACTCATTTTTAAATATGCACTTATTTTTATTTATTTTTTTGGAGGTACTGGGGACTGAAGCCAGGATATTTTGCATGCTAAGCAGGTGGTCTACAACTGAGTAACACCCACCCTCCTTGTCTGCACTTAAAAATAAATATTGCAATACACAAAAGAGCTCTTAAACACCATCATGGGACCTAGTCTCTGTATAGGCATTTGAACACGTATACTATATCAATAAGAATAAATGTTGTTGGGACAAACCTTTCTGAATCTGTTAATGTGCTTAAAAACGATCATAGCTAGTGATAAACACGAGACTTGGATCCAGTACTTCTTAGGGTCTGTTTTGCCATCATGGGAAATTACATTCTACAGAGAAGGCTAATTGGGTCTCTTTGATAATTGGATGGTTTAGCAGATGATCAAGGCTTTCAAAAGCTGACAGTTTTGTATTTTAAACTAACTACAAATTTATCTTCTAGATGTTGGAAGTCCTAAGCTTGTGAAGTGCCCAGTAATCCAGGGGGAATATGTCTGTGTCTCTGTGAACGATTGTGTGTGTGATTTCAGGAATGTGGAAAGAAGTTCCATATAGACTTCTGATATATTTCTCCTCTAGTTTAAGCTGTAGGCATATATTTACACAAATAAATTGATATTCTTTTGTCATTTGGCATATTGGTGGGAATAAGTTGTTCTCATACTTGTTTCAGAAGGGTTGGGAAGCATGAGCTTAGAAAATGGGAGGAGAAAGAGGCAGGGAGGCACTTCACACTTTGTGCAGGATATGAGAAACAGTAGCTTTTCTTTTCTCTTTTATTCTAAAGCAAACTGGCACTGAATCGTAACATACTATTACTCAGAATTGCTTTTCTAATCAGATACAAGTGCCTCAGATTTTTCAAGGCAACATGAATGATGAAAGGTGTTTTAGCATTTATCTTTAAAAGTAGTTTTATTTTTCAAGGAAAAGGCTATAGCTTGTTCTTTCTTCCAGCGGTACATGAAGTTCTCATTGATCCAGGTACATGATCTATGTGCTTAGTTTCTTTGGGTTTTTTGTTTTTTTTAAGTGCTTGTTTCATTGTGGTGTGAATGAATGTTTAAAATTTCTGGATTTTGATCTTTACAACATGCTGATTTATCAGAACTGTTAAAAACTTGATTGTTCTTTGGTCCTTGTTTGGTGGGGCACCCTATTGATTACTGTTGTCTGTTAAAGAGAGAAATTCTTCCTCTAGCCTGCAGATCATTAAGTGAATGGTTTGCATTTGCCTTTAAATTTCCTTGAATGCATTGAACATGATTGTCCAGTGAATTTTGAATTGACTCATAATAATGACTTTGCTTTGTTTCTGTGGCTTTTGCTCCTCTCCACAAGAGTTTGAATTCTCTGTTGCATTTTGTAGACGTGTTCTTAACAGGGGAAGAAATTTTGAATTTTTTACAGAGGTGGGTTTTCCTAACCCCTCTGAATGCCTTCTGTAATTGATACAACAAAAATCTGTTATTGCACTGCTTCATTATTTCATACACTAGTTTTTGGCTTAATCAGAAACAATGACAGAGTGATAATAAAAAATAGGAAAACCTTCCTTCCTTTGAAGAATAGAAATCAGGTGGTCAGGCTCACCCATGCTTTACTCTCATGTCATTGTGTATCATGATTCGGAGATAGAGTTGCTTCAGGTTTATAGATTTTTGTTTAAACATTTGTGTTGGATTCTTTCTCCAGGCTGATGTATCCTGTTGGGTTTGTTGAAAGTGTAGAAGGGAAACAAATGCTTTTTTTTTGGTTTCCGGAGGCCTGAGTTGCTGATGATAAAGAGTTGAGGGTGGGCTGAGGAACAAAGTGACACTCCCTCTACTCCCAGCTGAAACTGATGAACAATGAAATCAATTAAGTGTATCGGTATTTGACCAATAGAATTCAGCGAGACCAAACTGGCTAGTTATGCCCAAAGAAAGTACTGAATTCACCTACAGAATTAGTTGCTTTACCAAGAAGAAGCAGCTTAGAGCAATCAAAAATCAGTCCTATGATGAGATATAAAATGAATATAATATCTTTTATTTCTGAAACTTTTCTACGTTAAGTTGTGTAGAGCTAAAATTAAGTTTCAAGCACCAGGAGTTAAGAGTGTGGGTGGTTCTGTAGGATCATTTTTCAGGGATCTGCCTAGACCCTGCTAGAGTGGCTGAAGCTGGCAGGAAAAGGCCCAGAACCAGGATTTGTCACCCAAGGGTGTCCTCCATAATGGTTCCATGTGGGAGCCCATGATTGGATTAACAAATTTAAACAGGCCCCAGCTGCCTGTCAACTTTAAGGAGAAAAAAAAAAGCTTAGTAACTGCTTTGCAAGCAAGCGCCTGTGCATCCTCACTCCTGTCTTCTTGCCTTAAAAAGCAGAGACAATGTTTTGCTTGCATAGTTGAGGTTTTAGATAGCACTCTGCTCATTGCAAAGCAATGACCCAGGCCCTCAGCTATAAACGCTGGGCTTGTGTGCAGTCAGATACTCTATTATCCCCAAAACAAGGACTTAGCTGGTCTGGTGGTCTGCTTTGTAATTCACATATCTAAAGAATGTATCTTATTCCCCTCAACCCATGACTTCCCTAAAGATACACTAAGACTTTGTACTCATGGTGGGTTCTACAATCTCTTTCTCGTCCCTTCTTTCCCCAAGTTCCTGCTTACTATCACACAACTGTTAATGACTATTTCCTTTGATTATACACAATAAATATGGGAGAATTTGATAGGCTCATGGAGTTGGCTCCCTACTCCCTATCGATTGCTGGGCTTTTTCCACAGTGTCTTGAGTAATCATTTACTGTAGGTAAGACTTCTGCAAGCCAGAACCCACAGTTCCAGGTGAGAAGGATGCAGGTTTATCTCTCCTACCCAAGGGAGAGAGAGTAGAGAATTGAGATCTTCTCCTTCATGGACCCTTCCTGCCCCAGGGCAACTCCAGTTCACCTGCAGCCTTCTGGCCTCTGCTCACAGGGCCTCTGTCCCAGGAATGATTGCAGCCTTTTCTTCCCTGGTCAACATTTCCTGTGCCTTTTAGAAGTTGGTCTCTTCTCTGCAATACAACCCTGGCAGATGTGATGGTGGTCAGTGTGCTGATGGGCAGTCACTTAGGGACTGCCAGGAACCATGCTGATTCTCCTGAGTCTCTCCTTCGGGGTTACAGAAATGTCGAGCACTGGAGGAAGCCCATTCACGTGAGGCCAGCACAGCATTGCGTCACTTTCATTTATTTTTTAATTTTCAGTGGAGAAATTATTTCTAGCAAACTGTTCCAGAATTTCGGCCTCCTACTTTCCTCACCACCATTTCCTTGTTGGCTCTGGTGCTTGTTTTAAGAACCAGGTTTCTTCTCTGGTCATTTTTAGCAGCTGGGCTTGCCGAATCCTTGATCTTCATTTGAAGCAGAATGCTTCTTCGTGATGTCAAACTGATTTTCCTATTTCTGAATATTTCGTGCACACTCAGCAAGTGTTTCAAGTGAAATGCTCTTGTCCAATTTCAGTTTACCCACATTTGAAGATCTCCTGCTTTCATGCTGAGGGCAGTTTCTTCTTCCTGTAATAAAAGTTAGCAATTTGCATCTACTATTTGAAAGTACTGTCCCTAGGTGCTTTTGTCCTTAACAGTTTTAATACAATTCACCCATAAAAATGTACAGCGGTTTTTCCTCTATGCCCATAATTGTGCATTGCAGTCAAACTTAGAACATTTTCATCTCACAACAGGAAGCCCTGTATGCACAAGCAGTCATTCCCATCTTCCCCTTCCTCCCCCAGCCCCAGGCAGCCACTGTTCTCTCTCTGTGGATTTGCCTGTGCTGGACATTTCATGTAAAACGAGTCATTTCATGTAAATGGAACCGTCTCTTGTGACTGACATCTTTCACACTGAGTAACCTTTTAAATGTTTGTCCACGTTGTTGCCTAGGTCAGTACTCTATGCTTCGCTATTGCTGAATAATATTCCACTGCATGGCTGGGCCCCACTGTTTACCCATTCATTAGGTGATAGTCATTTGTGTTGTTTCTGCTTTTTGGCTGTGATGAGTAATGGCGCCGTGAATATTCCTGTAGGAGTTTTTATGTGGACATTTGTTTTCAGTTCTCTTACGTGTGTGCCCAGAGAGCAGAAAGGCTGGGTCATTCATAAACCAAATGTTCAAATCTCTGAGGACCTGCCAGGCTGTTTTCCAAAGTGGCCACACAGCGTTACATCCTCACCAGCAAGGGCTGCGAGCTCCGATTCCTCTGTGTCCTCATTAGAGCTTGTTACTCTTTTTTTTTATTATAACCTATTGTAGTGAGTGTGAAACCGTTTCTCCTAGTGGTTTTGACTTGATTTCCATTACAGCTAATGATATTGAACATCGTTTGATTGTGCTTATTGGCCGTTTGTATATTTTCTTTGAAAAATACATTTTCAGATCCTTTATTCACTTTTTAATTGAGTTCCCTTTTTATTGTTGAGTTATAGGAGGTTTTTTTTTTTTAATTTGAAGATAAAAATTCCTAATCAGATAAATGATTTGAAAAAATTTTCTCCTGTTGCTTATTCACTTTCTGGATGGTGTCCTTTGAAGAAAAGTTTTACATTTTGATGAATTCCAATTTATCACTGTTTTCTTTGTTCCTTGTGTTTTGGGGTAATATTTATAATCTGAGGTATTTTATTTAAACCTTTATATATAAAATAACTTAATTCTTAGGACCGTTCTAGGAGATGGGTGCTGTTGTTGTCCCCAGTCTATGGATAGAAGACTGAGATGCAGAAAATTTCACTGACATATCAGTGTCACAGCTACCCAGTGCTGTGGGAGTTCAGACACTCATGTTTGTCCCAAGCATCTGTGCTCTTCACCACCATGCTCCACTTCTTCCTGGAATCGTTATGGAAAAAGTCTTTCCGTTTTTGATTTCTTGTTAGTTTGTTTTCTCATTGGGGACCTCAACTCCTCATTTTCCTTGCAGAGATCAGTGTAGGTTTATTTTAGGTCTCATGTACGCAGAAGCATTGCCATCAGTTTACTTCTTTATTACTCACTTTCCAGTGATGATTGTTGCTAGTTGAACTAATCAAGTCATGCTTAAGTCTTTCCTGCTCATGACACTAAAAACAGAGTCATTACTTACAGAATGCTCAAAGAAGAAAGTACTTGAGTGATTTTATTTTTCTAACAAATCAAACCAATCAAATAAAAACCCTGGTGTTGGAATAGATTATAAGCCCTCCAGAATAGGGTCACTGTCATCCTTGTGTTTCATTTGTTTTGTCACAGTGTCTGGATAGTGCCTTGCTGTCCAGCAGTTTTGTTAGGATACGGTGCTCGTGAATCATTGTAAGGACAGAATTTTGACAACAGACTGTGTTGTTCATTTCACGAGGGAAAAGATCATATACAAATACTGCTCAGATCTATTTTAAAATTAAGCTTGAAATTTTGAGAAGAGTTCAAGAAAGCATACAAAGATCTTTTTCACTAATTTTAGATCTATCTTAGACACATTATGTTTACATAGCAGAGTAACTTATCAACAAGATTTGACAAGAGTAGTGTATTATTGATTATTTGTTTTAGTTGAAATATTCTACCTTGGATAAAGTAATCAGTGCCCATAAATGAACAAATATGTATGTATTTCTATGCAACATGGGAGCAGACTTCATATGTTTCTATATAACATATATGACTGTGTGTTTTAATCTGTCAGTGTTTTTATAGTTTTTCAGCAATGTTGTAGCCTTAGAATTCTTCTAAGAAAATCACCCCCTATTCTAGTGCAGTTTGTATTGTGTATCCTGTCTTATGCATGGGATTCCACTCTTCCCTCAGTTAGGAATTTCCTCTCCTATTGAGTTAGTAGCAGAGTTAAAGGAACTGTGATTTCTAGGCCTTTGCTCTCCATGTGTTTGCAGTTGGATGTCAATCACGATTTTCCCTTTCTTGAGTTTTGATTGTTCAATTAGAATTTTTGAAAATAACTTTTAATATGTTGCATCGGTCTCCCTAGAAACTTGATGTGTTTGTACTTTTCAATTTATGAAAAATATAAATGCACTCTTGTTTTAAGTAGTCCTTTTTCACTAGATATTTGTTTACCTCTTTATAGTTAAAATATTATTTTCCCAAAGAATGAATCGGTGTGCATGTTTTAAAAGATACCTTACTTTTTATTTTTCTTATTGTAATAGTTATTTTCATTGTAGAGAATTTAGAAAATAAGGATAAACACAATAATAAATTAAAAATGGCCTCTAACCTCACCTAGAGATACAGTTGTAAGGTTTGAAATTGAGAATTACAAGTCATCTCACGTTGTTCTTTTTCAAGCACATTTTGGTTACTGGGACCCTCGAATTCCCATATGAATTCTAGCAGCAGCTAGTCAGTTTCTGCAGTGGAACCCGCTGGGATTGTGATCGAAACCACGTTGCATGTATGGATCGCTCTGGGGAGCACTGCCATTCCAAGAGCGCTGTCTTCTGATCCAGGAATGTGCGTGGTGTGTCTGTCCAGGTATTTAGGTCTTCTTTAATTTTTTTCAACAATGCTTTGAGTTTACAGAGCATTATTTTACTTTTTTTCTTTGCCTTTATACTGAGGACAAGTGTGCCAGGTACCGGGATCAGAAGTGTATTTGAGCCCTGCCACTTGCTGCCACCATGGACGCTGCACTCTTGCTTTGCCCTGTGTAAAATCTTGCACAAAATAGGACCTCAGTAACTCTCTCTTGAATGAATGATTATATGATTGTTGGATGATGCTTGAGAGTCCTTCTGATGATGTCTTTTTCCCGCCTTTCCCCTATTCATAATGATGCCCTTTCCCTTCCTTTCCTCCAGCCTGGTTTTCAGCCTACCTGTGGCATTGATTTTTCCTGTCTGTAGACTCTTCTTTTCACTGGTTCACGATAATCTTACATGTGTGCTGTGGAAACTTGCTAAATGACAAGAAAGAGCAAATCCATTGCATGCTAGTATTTTTAGAGTGTGTTATTCTTTTATCGATTGAAATTAAATCAGGCTGACCCCCTGAGCCCTCCTATGAGCTTTTTTCCGCCTTCCTACAGGTGATACTGCTCTGGTTGCTGCATGTCCCTGCCCCCAGCCTTGGTTTTGGAGTTGAGTAAGTCACCATCAGTGGAGCACTCTCTTTAAAAGTTGAAGACAACATTTGCTCCTTCTCCCTTGTTGGGGACTTGGATGAGATGAGGTACCAAATAAAGAATGGAGCTCCACCTCATTCTGACCCCTGCTCTTTCCGTTCCTTTCTCCAGGGGAAAAGAGTACAATTCAACAGTATAAAGATTGATTGTGAGCTAATGAGATAGACAAGACAACCGAACATTTATTAAATATCCTTTCATGCCAGAAAAAAAATGTATTATACACACAAAAAGCACACAGAGCACGTTAGTACCGTGGTTACAAACGTGGGTCCGAGTTCGAGTCCTGCTCTGGAGTGACCAGTCCTGTGAGATGGAGAAATGTTAGGTCAGCTTAGCCTCTCCTGGACTTGTTTCCTGTCCTGCAAAGACGGGCTCGCTAGGTGTCCCTCCCCCGTAGAGGTGCTGTGGGGTGTAAATGATGCGCATGGGCAGACCAAGCACAGCTGCTCGTTCCTCGTAAGTGCAGGATAGAATGGATTTGCGGAGACGGCGTTATGGCCGCACCGTGTAGACTCTCAGTGCTCCAAAGGGAAGACTTGTGGTTTGGAGATGGGATTCTCACTTCTGTAAATACCCAATGATTGTCTTATTGGGCTCTTCTGATTTGAATCTATTCTTTGGAAAGTACATATTGTAGATATATTTTTTCAAGCATGCGTGCTTTTTTTCTTTTATTATTTACAGTTCTACCCTCTCATCTCTTGGTGTGACTTTTCATGGAATCCAGGAAACAGCCCTAAGCCACCTGCCTCTTCACACTTCTCTGTGGTGGTTTTCTTCCCTGACTAGAAGAGGGTTTTGCATAGGAAATTTTCTTTGTTCCCCTTTTCTTGCAGTCTCTCTGTCTGTCTGCCCATCTCTCACCTGTCCATCTGTCCATTTATCTACCCACTCATTCTTCTGACATGTTCCAAGAAGCACTTCAGGCAGCTTACAGAAGAACAGATACCAAATAAACAGGTGAGAAAATGGGGCCAAGTTCAGACAGTGAGGCTAGGAAGCGAGCTTGTGTGATGTTTGCAGGCGTGAGACACACGCCTCTGCCCTGTGACTTATAAGATCGACAACAAGAGTGTGCCTGAGGTTCCCAGCAGACACAGGGAAATAGGGTTTGTGGGAGATGCTCACTGGCTGTGAAATAAATAAGTGGATGAGGAGAAGCCCAGCCTTTCCAGCTACTAAGGCTTAGGAGAATATTTTGAGTGTCTTCCAAAATCAGAGTATTTCATCTTTTATTTTGTCAGAGTTCTACATACTGTTGGTTACATTCTATACCTGGAAATTTCTCCAAAGCTCCTTCCCACATGAGTCCCATGGCTTAGGAATGGGGTGGTCCTGCTCATTGACGGTGTTTGGACAGAAACAGAAAATGACCACCTCAAAGGAGCCTGGGATTTGTCAGTTATGTTTTGTCAGTGCTGTAGATTTCAGAGAATGTTTTCACAGTTTCTCTCCATCTGAGGCGGCAGTGTGCTCTCTTAGCAGCATCAGGAGCTCAGGGCCACGGGATGGTGGGGGCTGACTGCACTGCCGTCAAGACATCTAAGGTAGTCACTGCAGGCGTGGTGCTTTTACATACGGCATTTCACGTTCTTTAATAGAAGGTTTCAACAGGGAGTTAATTGAGTTAATTAACATTTAATAAATATGATACTTTGTTGAAAAGACAGTTATAAGCAGAATATAAGCTGTGAAGATTTTAAGAACGGTTTCATTACTGAAATTTCAGTAGGAAAGATTCACAGTTTACCTTATTTATGCCTCTCTTTTAAAGTAACAAAGAAACAAGACAGAAAAAGCAGAGGATGATTTCTGTTCTTCCTCTCGGTTTGCGGGTGCCCTCACCTCCAGTGGCACCCATCCAGACACCAGCACTGACACTGGCCGTGCTCAGAACTGCCTCAGCCCTGAAGACACAACTGACAAATAGAAAGGGGCCACCCCCTGTTACAGCAGGTGCTCTCACTTAGTGGGTAGTTATGTAACTGTGCGGTGTTAATCAGTATCGCCCATTCTACATTACATGACGCTGCTGCGGTGTCTCCTAGTTACTTGTTTCTGTATGTACTCGTGTATTTTCTCCAGTGTGTGTTACTACACATCTTAAAATGCTTTTCTCAGATGAAAAGTACTGTGTATTTAATATAATAAGTCTGAAAAAAGGGGCAAAAGAGGCTATCCTGATCCCACTACTCAGAGATAATAATTAACACTTTAACATCTATTTTCTGTTCTTTTCATCAATGTGTATCAACTCTCTCATAAAAACCAGTGAGCACTCTGTGCCTGTTTACTGTGTGGAGACCTCCATTTTCCATTCAGCTTTTTATGTTTTTCTACAATATTCTAATTCCCCTGGCATGATTTTTAATGACCAGTATAGCATTCTGTCTTGTGGAGGCATCGTCCATTTTACTTCGGACTTAAATAAACTTTTAAATTCCAAGTATACTTAACTGAAATACTGAAAAGAGAACTGTGGTGGTACTGAAAGGCCCCTACATCCCTTCCCCTTTTTTCCTGAGGGCAAAACTGTTGACAATGTGGTGTATATATTTCATGACATTTATGCCTATGTATATACACATACATACATAGATATATACACGAATCTGAGAAATCTATGTATATGTGTGTGTATATGTGCTTTATTGAAAAATAAGGCCTTAATACATGTTTTATGCAGCTCGCTTTATTCACTCAGGGGTATATCATAGACATCCTCCCACTCCATACTCACCCGGTCCTTTCAGATAGGGTGGAGGGGTCCCCTGATGTGCAGGTGTGTTCTCTTGTGCAAGGACACCTTTGGTGGGAGAGTGCTGTGGAGAAGGCCCTGAACCATGCCGAAACGCCGGCCCCATCAGAGCCCACATCTTGCCGTGATTTACCGCTTCATTGTCTTGATGGTGGACACTTAAGTTTTCTCCATTTTCCACTGTCAGAAAAGATGTTTGACTGGCATCCTTCTTCTGTAAATATTCCTGTGATCTCGTATGAGTATTCCTTTAGTTAAGGCTTCTGGAAATTTAGTCCCTGGATGTGACATTTACATTCATCACAGGCTCTTTTCAAGTGACTCTAGAAATTCCTTCTCCAGTGGGGAATGAAAAGATGTAGAATTACTTATGTAACCATTTCTCTATCGCTGGATTTGATTTCACTTCAGCTTTTCATCCCACCATTGTAAACAGTGCTGTGAAAATATCCTGATGAGTACATCTTTTTGAATTGATTTTTTTCTAAATGAAACGATTCCTAGAAGGGGGAGTTGAGTCTGTGTGTACACACGTTTTTCAGAGTTTACATATCCATTGACATGTCGTCCTCCAAACACGTTGCTCACAGTTTGTTCTCTCACAGATGGACACTAGCTAGAACAACTTTTAAAAATATTTGCCAATATGATGAGCAAAAGTGCTTTTTCATTGTTTTAGTTTGCATTTGATGACCAATGAGATATTCAGCATTTTTCACTTATTAGCCATCTGACTTTTAAAAAGTGAATGATCCCTTTTGTCCTTCGCACACAGTTAAGTGAGGGAGCTTCTTGTTGCTTTGTGACAGCTCTTTGTATGTTATGAACATTAACCCCTTGACTTCATCAATATGTATCATGCAGTTTTTACTTGTCATTTCTTGCCTTTCATTTTGTTCAGTAGGTTTACTTTTGTTGTGGCCCAAAATATACTTAAGATAGTAAATGTCTTCTTTTTGGGTTTTTTTTTTTTGGTATTATTTTAGAAATACTTTCTTATAATGGTACAAATCCCTTCTGTAGGTTTTTTAATCTCTAAGATGGAGATGATAATAGTACTTTTTATAGTGAGAAGAAGTTGAAATAATATAAGCAAAGAGTTGTATTTGCTGTTATCAGTACTTTCTAATATTTACATCACTATCTGTAATTTTTCTTGTGGTCATTATGACAGGAATATAATTTGTTCTTTCCAGGTGATTCTCTGATTGTCCCAGGACAATTATTGAATTCATACTTTGCTCTTTGATTTGAAATCCCACATGTACAAAATACTTATGTACACTAAAGTCTCTTTTTGAGCTCATGGTTTATTTCTGTCAATCTTACTTTATTACTCCAGCACCATAACTTACATATTGTAAAAATTTATTTAATATCTGACAGTGTGATTTTTTTTTTTGATACTTTTCTTCAATCCCAATTTTTCTTGGCTAGTATTATGACTTTATTATTCCTGAAGAATTCTAAAATACTTTGTTCAAGTTAAAAAAAAAAACAGATAAGGGTTTTCATAGGATTTTTTAGTAAGTTTTGAATTATCTTTAACAGAATATTCATCTTTACAAAACTGCTTTTCTCCATGCAATATGTTGATGTCTCTACATTCACATCTCTTACTTTACCCCCTCAGTACAGTCCTGTAGTTTTCTCCATGTAGAACATGGGCATTATTTTTGAGTTTAGGCCAGATTATTGTTTATGTTTTAGTTAATTTTGTAAGTGAGAATTTTTTGCTATTATATTTTTTAACTCTTTAAACTGACACCTAGGAAGGCAGATTCGGATTGTCAATACTCACTTTGTAACTTGTCATTTAAAATTGTAAGTATTAAATACTGGTTCCAGAATCCATTCTTTTCTGTTTTTCAAAATTTGTTTCCAAGATTATCAAAGTGGTCATAGCTAAGTAGTATATTTGGGGAGACTGATGGAGAGAGGTAGTGTGGCTCATGTACAAACTGTGAGCATTTTCATGGCTGCCTTTAGGCTGGAGAGGCCTCCGAAGAGCCCAGGTAAGACCAGGGATGGCTTTTTATGCACTTGAAAGCCAGCATTCCTGCCTTTGTGGAGAAGCATGTTGGGCGTGACAGGTAGATGATCAAGGTCCGATGGAGGCCATTGGCTGCACAGAGCGCTGTGACTGTGAGAACTGGAGACTATCGCCATGGGAAATCCTTGGTGCCAGGAACACTGCAGGGGAGCTGGGGAGCCTGTGTGTTAAGGATTTTCCAGTCCTGGGAGTGAGAAGAGCAGACTCTGCATTCAGATCTGAGTTTGAATTCATCCTCTCTTGTTTACTGGTTCTCTGACTTTTGTCAAGTTATATACCCTCTTTGAACTCCTGTTTTCTTGTGTCTCAAAATAGGAGAATTACGGCCTGCTGCTAGAGTGTTTGATCAGGGTAAATTATTTGTGTCTATAAGATGCCACGTACTGTCACAAGTTCAGTGAGAAATGGGCTGTTGCCTCTTCTTCTGCAACTCAGTGTTCGACAAGACATCGGGGGAAAGCCAGTCCCTAATTTGTGTGTGATGCAAGTAGGAACAAAATTAATGTCTTGCCTTTCACTAGCAGCATTCTTACCCCTTTGCTTCATTTACTTCTTTCCTCCTTTCCTTTCCCCTTTCCCCTCCTCCACCAAAAGAGCCTGAGAATGTCTCAGAACACTAGATTCAAATTACTTTAAAGGTTGTCTCATCCTCATGAAATGACAGTAACAAAAAAATCTGTACACATCCCAGAATTCATTGTATTTGATTTACACACACGCGCGCGTGCACACACACACACACACAATCAGGCTACCTCCCACTTACTGAGGAAGAAGAACCACTTATTCTGAGTTTTCATTCACTGACCGTGAGAGCAAAGTGTCTTACGCAGACTTTCACCTGGCTTCATGCATGGTGTTTTTAGTTGGATTTCTGCTTTGTGGCCATAGAATTATTCTCCTAACAGAAGAGAGGAAGTGGAGACATAGACATTCTGCTCAGATATTGGTGTCATCATATTTGAGTTGGGAAGGACTTAAGACAGCATAGAGTCGTAACTGTTTATGGGTGAGAATCCATAATAGTGTAACTTGGACAAGAACCTGGATCATCTGCCATCGTGCCCACGCGGGTGAAGAGGCAACTTGTTGGGGGATGGCAGTGATCCTTCTTGCTTGAGTTCCAGGGTCTTGCTAGTTTTCATTGCTCACCTGCCTTTAGTTAAGGTCCATGTGGCCCCTCATGGGAAGGTCACTCTGTTCTGATAAATAAAGTTACTAATCAGCTAAAAGCTCTGGACCCACTCATATTTCCCAGAGTTTTTTCTGCTGACCTGCTGACACTTTATATAAATGAGACCTAAGAAACTACTGGATATAAAATCCTTTGTGTTATCATTAGCCCTCGAGTTCCATAGGAATGGGGTGCTGTCTCAGGCTGTCTAAGGCTAGATCTGAATAAAGATAGGGTGATAGGCTTTGCTGCTGGACCTTCCACAATCAAATGTGTTTTCCACCTTAGTGTTTAGAATCAGGCAGATGAGCTCAAATCTTGCCTTTACCAGTTATTAGCTTAGTGACCTTGGGGAAGAAACTGTACTTATTTGTGTTCAATTTTCTTTGTTTGTAAATAAGTTCAGTATTTATTTTAAGGTTTTTGTTTTAGAATTGAATGAGATAATTTCCTCATTTATACCTAAAATACAGATCGCGTGGCTCTGTGATGGTGCCTTGGTTGTTGATTACTAAGGCACTCAGCAGGGAGAAAGGGGGTGGGGGACCCCTGGATTCTAGAGCTTATTATATTCCAGGATATGCTTGTAAAAGACTGGATGTGCAGTGGATTTTTAGTAAATATCCATTCCTTTCCTAATCTGCATTGATTGTGTATATATCTTTATATTAATATATGAACAATTTTATAATGCAATTTAAATCTTTCTGTAGAATTTAAAATATGTAGTTGTAACAAAAATACGTGAAATAAAATGATTTCACTTTTATTTTCTTTTCAATAAGCAAAACAAAATAAAATAGAAAAGAAAAAAAGGTTTGAAGGAGTAGAAATAACTTTCTTTCCATAGAATCAATTCCCTAACATAGGTTTTTTGGTTGTGTTGTTAAACAGCATATAAAATTGATAGGTTGTGACATATTGGAAATGAGGAAACAGTGGAGACATACTACCACCAATGCAGTCATTTTGTTACCAAGTCCAAACTCATTCTGCTTGCTGCATGACAGGCCAATAAATCAGGAGATGAGGTGTTGGAGCAAAGAATAGTGACTTTATTTGAAAAGCTGGCAGACTCAGAAGATGGCATACTGATATCCAGGAGAACCATCTTCCCCAAGTCAGAATTCAGTCTCCTTTTATACTAAAAAGGGGCGGTGGTGTGGTTAGTTGTTGCAAACTTCTTGCTGTATGAATTGTTTGTCCTTGGAGTCCTTTGTTCTTGCAGCTGTCCATGTGGGTCAAATCATGGTGCCCCTGTAAAACCTCCAAAAATAAACAAAGTTTATTCTGTTTTACTACTTGCCATCTATATGTAAGTGCAGAAGAGATAACATCCTTAAAGATCAGAGCCCGGAGAATAGTCTTTCCTGGATATTTCAGGCTAAAGGCAACTTTCTTTTACAAAAGCTCCAGAGCTAGCAAGTCTGAACCTAGAAAACAGGGCAGAGGTTTAAAGCCAAAGGAACACATCTAATATGGAGTCAAATTTGTTCTTTTCTATTACAATTTCTTTTTCCACCTCATAAATAATTTTATTAAGAAACATGGGCAATTTTTTTTATTTTTGCTTCTTAATAACGGATAAGTGGTCCAAATACATTTTTGTGATCAGGGATGCTGTGCGTGCCTTGGGGTCACAGCAAATTCTTGTTGGGGGTGGTCGACCCTGAAACATGCCTGATGCCCCGTGACCCTTGGTGAGAGTCCTCCTAACCAGGGGCTCTCTTCGGGAACCAGCATATGGGCATTGACCTCTGGAGACCTCTTTTTCAGGTGCAGGAAATTTTTTCAGATTCTGTGATTGAAAAATCACTCCAGCTGGGGAAAATTAGGGAATAAAGGAAGAGGAAAGGGGCTTGGAGTAGAGTAGAAGAGAAGGACAGAAGATCAGGGAGGCTGGGGTCTTGGCAGCGGGGCCTCCTGAGAGAGAGAAGCAGGGGTGGGGAGGGGCCCGGTTCCAGAACCAGCTCCTGCACCTGTCCCCGCGCCCAAGACACACAGCCTTTAATGACCCAGGACTCTCTGCTCTCTGGGCGTCACCCTAGGCAGAACCTTGAGAATCAAAATTAAGGGGTGGGCAGTACTCACCTAGGGGGTCACAGAGGACTTTGTTCAAGTCCACAGTGCCTTTTCTGGTCATGAGTCTTCACTTGTCCTTTATCTTAGGATCTGAGGAACAGGAGCAAGGAACACAGGGAGAGATCCAGGAAGACATCTGAGTGTGTTAGGGAGGACATTCACAGCGAAATGGGGAGCGAGGACACTTGCAGCAAAGTAAAATGACTTTACAATTATTTCACCAGAGCTGCAGGTGTGAGAGAGCCTAAGCCTGTTTCAGAGTGCAGGGGACAAGTGGAAAGGAATGGTAAAATTTCCACTGACAATTGAAATTTTGTTAAATAGCCTGCTACTCTTAATTGTATCACTTGAATGTAGGCAGGTGTATTTCTGTGAGCATTTATAGTTTCACACAAACACACCAGCACCTCTTGCCCCCATCGGGGATGGGCTTTCTCAAGCACAGTGCACCTCATGCTTGGGTGGGCCATGCTGCGTGTCCTCGCCTGGGGCCGGGCTGCTGCAGGGCACTGAGTCCCCGAGGCACGGGCTGTGAGACACGACAGGAACATATCTGCTCATAACTGAGAGCCTCCGTTTCCCCCTGCAGTGTAAGAATGCCGGTGACTCAGTTAGAAGCATGCTGCGAAGCTGTCCGTGTCTTTGCCATCCAGAAGCGGAGCCTGGGAGCTTCCGAATTTCTCCAGAATGCGGTTTACATTCACCTTCGATAGGTGAATATATGTCCACTTACAAGTGGAGGAATTACTGCAGTTTTTCTGAAACTTAATTACCACTATTCCATCTGATTTTTCTGTGCTAGGATTCAGTATAGCCTGCTAAAAATTCTGGAGTCAGATCTTGAAACCCTGATGAAGAGGACTATTTACCTTATTTCTTTATATGATAGTATTTTACTTTCAAAATTCAGAGTTTTCGGTTCTTTGAGGAAATTTGGAGGGGGTTGGAGAATCAACTTTGCTCTTACCATCTATGTGACCTGTTGCTATATGCCTCTCACCTGTCTTCTGTCACTTATGAGGCAGTTCCATTTGTGACCCTGTCCGGGTTGTTCATTTTATAAAACATAAAGTCTGTAAAAGTACAGTCCCTTTTACTCTGAAGACATTCCACAAGTACTACTTAAATCTGGGTGTGGTTTTTAGAAGACAGAATCATTAGAACATGTACTTGCAGGTTGCTAGTGCAAAATCCCAAATCAATATTCTAGCTCAACATCTAAGATCTTTCTAATCTACCTTGGATTTATATGGATAAGTGAAGCAGTTTGCTAAGAACACAAGACCAGGTTTAGAATACAGGCTGGTGTAGCTCAGCAGGTCCTCCCATGATGATGCTCTGCCAGAGAGCGGGGCCGAGGAGAGAGGGCGTGTCCTGCCCTCCCTGAGCTGACAGTTTGATGGCAAAGACCTTCACCAGGTGAAGAACTGGGAGTTTCTTCTAAGAACAGTGGGATTGAAAAGAGTCCTATAAGCGCGGGACTGACAGAATCCCATTTGACTCAAGTAGGGGAGAGCTGTTGTGGGGCCACTTGGGAGACTCGTGAGTCCAGGTGGGCAGTGTTGGTGGCTTCCACTTGAGCGGTGAGATGGTCAGTGGGTAAAAGCGAACAGATTGAAGATATGTTTACATTGTAAAAAGAAAGGATGAATGCTGTCTGTGAAGGTAGGATGGAGTAAGGAACAGGTTTCTGGGTGGATTAATCAGGTAAATGATGGTCCTGCTGTGCTTTTAGGAGGGAAACTTGCAGAGGGATTTCGGGGGGAAAACTGATGAGTTCAGTTGTGGGTAAAATGAAAGGCTGCTCGATGTGTGGTCTGGGAACTCAGGTGAGAGCCAGTAGTGAGTAGAGGGAGGGGAGAGAGTCTTTCAAATCATTTTGTCTTGTGAACATACAAATAAGCATGAGTAATGACACACAAAACCTATAAATTCTGGATTTAAAACCCAGTAACATTTTCTTATATTGAGTGCAGAGGTTCTTAATTTTTTTAAAAGATATAAAACAAATAGAAACAAAATAGTGGAGTTAATCAACATCTTAGAGTTGATGTGTGTCCTTGTATGTATTTTGATACCTAATCTCTTTATAAGCATAATCTACAAAAGCTTGTTTAGCATAAGAGTTAATAAAAGGGACGGGGCACACAATGTTGTGGGTTGAGGCTGATCACCTTGGGCAAATTTTGTAGCCTCTCTGTGCCTTAGTTGCATCTTCTGTGACTGCCCCGGGGCCCATCATCACAGCTGATTTCCTAGACTAGATTTTGGGAGGGAGGCTGCTGAAGGGATTAAGAAGTGGCAACTGCTAGAGATACTGAAGAGAGACAAAAAAACAGATTAAAGTCTATAAACTTAGTACAAATACCCTCAAAAGTGAAAGAATCCCACAGTGTTTTGAGCCACTTAGCGTAAGGGAAACAAAATCACGTGGACCCAATTCTCTTGAGCATGTGAGTATTGTGGGTGGGAGGATGTCATCAGAAGTGTTGAGAAGAGGCCTTTTGGTTTCCCTTGACATTTCCAGTAAGGATGGGGCAAAGGAGCGAAAACCCCCTCTTCACAGTGGAAGCTGCTGTTTTGTGCAAAACTGACCAAAGGTTGGAGACCAGTCATCAGCGGTGCTGGCAAATGAAGAGACTTCAGGATTGGGTGGGGCACTTGCTGTGACTTCCAGGTGACCTGCTGGCTGGGGGCTGTGAGGCGGGCAGTAGGTTTGCAGGGTGACCCGGGCATAATCCCTGGCTCTGAGGCTGCTGGTCTGATTAGCAGACCTGGGCACCAGCAGACCTAATGGGGCAGCTCATGATGTAGCCTGGGACACCTGCCATTCTGAGGGCGAGAAGAGGGCTCCTCTGAGGAGGTGTCCCTGTGGAGAGTGGAAACATCCTCCTGCAGGGGAGGAAGTGCCTCTGAGCAAGGGGCCGGAAATACAGGCAAGACCAGCCTGAGCAAAGAGGGTTTGGGAACCCGGAAGTCATACAGTGGCCTGAGCAGCCTTGTTCCTGAGAGACTGGAGGGAAAAGATGCTGAAAAGTCAGGAAAGGGTCCGACCCTGTGGTGGGTTATGAGTGACAAGAAAGGACTGGTCAGGCAGGCACGAGAGAACCCTGTGGCCATTCCAGCTGGGGCATCACGTCGGAGGGAGGAGCAGAGTTATAGAATTTGCCACTTATTAGCTGTGTGACTTTGAGCAATATCACTCCACCTCTCTCTACATATATCTTGATATGTAAAGTGACAGAGTGACAGGCTCGTGTCATCAGAAGGCTTAGTTTAGCTCTGATCCTCTTTGTCCAGTCCTGTCAGTGCTGCCCTGTAAGGTTCTGCAGCGGCTGCTCTTACCCTGAGATGGGAGGGCGTAGAGGGATATTGTAGCGCCTGAGGACAGGAAGAGGTTGCTTTAAAAGCAGACACGTAGCCGCCTGCAATTGCAAACCTTCAGGCAGTTTGGTTGAAGTTAGTGGAGAGAACTTTGGAGGCCTTAGTATCCTCATAAAACTTGTTTTCCCTTGGGGACTGGATTTAAATTTGCAGATTCATGTTGAATATTTGGGCTTCTGGCAAAGCTGTTTTCAGAGATGGGTATATACATAACATATGGTATAAAATAAAATGCTTTTATTTAATGTGTGGAACTTTGCAGGTCTCGGGAACAGCTAAGTTGGCCTGGTCTCCACGGATGACAGTAGGGGTCAGCAGAGCGTGCGGGAGGGCAGGCTGACCGCCTTACTTCTGCAGGGGGTTCTCCATAGCAAGGCACTCTGTTGAGTTGACTCTTCTCTAAGTTTGGTCTGAGCAGACAGCAAAGTAATGAGTTCTGGTGGGATTGTATAATGACAGGAAGAAAGAGGAACCCGTGGTTTTCGGGACTAGAACACGCTTTTGGTTCCTGATCCAGTGTGTTCCATTACAGAATTGATGAGTTGTGTCTATTCTGGGGCTTGATTGAAAGAAACATTCAGCCTTAAATTTAAGAGTTATGTATTATTTGGCGGGAAGACTCGAGCCGGGATGACAGCCTCTCAGATCACTCTGAGGGACTGCTCCCAAGAGGTAGGGAAGGAGCTGGGATATATAGGAGCTTTACAACAAAGACCAGGTTGTTGGAACAATAAAAGATTGTTTGTTATCTAAGAAAGCCAGGTATCTCAAGTTCAAGAATTTAGTGCTTTTCTATGTATGGGAGGATGCGAACATTTTGGTCATTGAATTCAATTCTTTGACAAGCACCTGGCTATCTAGGGCCAGTATCCTGTTGTTTCTTACTGTGAGTCCGCTCAGAGGGCACCACTGTGAGTGGCTGAGAGGCTAGGCTGCAGGCTTGTACTCGCTGGGGGGTGGCAGCAGCTGCTGATAACTTGGTTTCAGCATTCTTTGTTTACTGACATGGATGCAGTATTTTCATTCACATTGTAGTATTTTCATTCACAGTGCTCCCCCTTGGTCCTAAATTCGACCAATATTTTGAGAGACATTTCATGACCAATTTTGTCCCATGGTGCTAGGATGGCTCATTCCTAGTTAAGTTGAAGAATATTCTGAGCTGCCATTCAAGGTGTTAGGTTTTTTATCAGGACCTGTTGATACTAAAATTTCTCTGGATCGCCTGTCTTACTAGTCTATTATGATCCAGGAAATGTTTGCCCTTCGTTGCTCATTCCCATACCTAGAATCACACTATTACAATTATTTTATACAGGGTTATAAATTTTATCTATTTCTTCAAGATGTTTAGCCATCATCAATCTTGTAGGCCTCGTTACACATTGGGAAATGCAACAGACAACAATTTTATTATATAGACAGGATATAAGTAATAAAGCTAGTAACGTTAATAAAGTCACGAATAAGAATTTAATAGTCGAGAAGTTATATTTTTGGGTTAAAATTTTGCTTGTGTTTCCGATTGAGTTTGAGTGATCTTATGAGAAATTTCATATTTATGGTCAGGGTCAGAGCAGGTATTAATTAGCCAGGTGAGGTCTCCCACCTTGTAAGATCAACAGTGGCCTAAACAGAACTATAATTTCCTTTTTAGAATAACGTTTCTGAGGGCTATCTAGTTAGAGCCTTGGAGTAAGGAAACCCGCCAAGGTAACACAGAAGTACTAGACATAGGTAATTTACCATGAACTTAACAGGTGGAGTAGTTCATAATCAAAGGTAGGAGAAATTATCAAAGTAATTGGCATACAGGCCTGGTTCGGTGTCTTGGGTCAGCTGTCTTACCTCAGATGTCATCGTCTTCTCATCCTGGCCTGGGTAGATTTTTCTTCATTTGGGCATTGTTTTAAGGTGAACAGTGCTCTATAGGCCAGTGCACAACAGGGGATGTTTCTGATAGGAAATGAATCCAAAAGTCCATTTCCTTCAGCTTTGGTATGTACGGTCTAGTTAAGAGTACCTGATAAAGGATCCTTCCATTCAGGTTGGAGACAGTTATTTAAGTCATGCCTGTTCCAGTATGTATAATCCCTTGACTGCAGGTCATGGGGCATTGGAACTTTACCCAAGGATAGATTACTGAGCTTCAGAAACAAACCTAGAGTATTCTTTTCATAATTCAATTAACCTTTACAGCAATGTGACATAACAGCAAGGAATGATCTGGGAAATGTCTTAGTAAACATAGACCTCAATTAACAAAACTAGAATTTAATATCCACTAAAATATAATCTTTTTTCTCTCTAAAGTTACCCTCATTTTTCTCAAATATAGTCAAATCAAGATTAATTTGTTTACAAGTTAAGTCTGATTATTTGATCATATAGTCTTTTTTAAATTGGCTGTGTTGGAACTTTTAATAAAGAGTCTCAGGGTAGAATGTTAAGAAGGTTTTCTAATGCCAGGAAAGCCACATCAAGGTCTTGTCATGGTTTTCTGCCTTACACATTTAGGTAAATTCTTTTCTCTTTAAAATCCTTAAAATACCTTGAGATTCCTATATCTGTTAGGAGATGATCTTCCTCATTTGTCTGATAGAGCCACTGGGGACCTAAGAGATTTTAGTCTCTTGAGGGATCAGATAGAGAGAAAAGATAACTGTTCCAAGTCTGCTTACATAGGTATAATTTATCAAATTTCTGTGAATCATAACTAGTTAAGGAGAAGAGTTTCTTTATGTCAGGGAAACAGGTTAAAAGCCAGTAGTATTTCAGACAAAATCAAAAATTATAACCATATCCACCAGTTTACTCAGTCCCATGTAACTAATTTTTTAATCAGTTTTCATTAGACATTTAAAATTTCTTACCGAGTTTAGTTCAGTGTTATAGTTTGAAATTTATTAGAAACCAGTAAATCTCCTTGAAGAGAAAGCATTTTGCAAAATCATCAGAAGAAAACAATTAACTGTCTATAAATGACAAAAATTTAAAAGCATGGTTAAACACCGTTACACTATAATTGATGAAGAAACCTGGTCACTGTAACCAGAAATATGACTGATAACATTTTATATATGCGAGATTTTAGGGAGTCCATATAATTTCTAGAGTATCTATATTAATAATGTTTTCTCATACAATATAACCTTAGAAGATTTATTATTCATTTGACAATACCATGTATTTAACATGCCAAATAAATTTACTAGTTTAAAATCTCTCTTTGGGATGTTTCAGGGGCCCTCTGTAGCATCCCAAACTTAACTGGAGATTAAAAGAACTTTAATTAGAAATTGATATTTGAGGAGCTTGTTAAAAGATTTCAAAACACTTGGTCACGTAAACGTATAGATCACTGTAAAGTAGTACTTACTCATTAAGAAAATACGTCAAAGGTAAAGGCAGAACAGATCAGGTAAGTGGTATAAGAAGCTTTACAATTTGTTACTGAAGGTGGATTAACATTTCAAGACAATTTTGTCCTCTTAACAGAGAGTAAACCAAATCTACTCTTGTACCAGTTTATGTCTAAGATTCATTTACTTTGCCCAAGTTGATTCTAAACTTAGCCAATTCCGACCACGTACAAATCCCTTTCTTCAGGGTTCCTCTTCCACAAGCCTTCCACAGCTTTCTATACTCATATTAGTTTGTTCCTTATTTTCTATTCCATTCAGAAGTAACCAGCTTCAGGAGAAAGTCACTATTTTTCATTAAAAAATATAATTCCATTCTTATATCTTCCTTTACACATTTATCTTACTTTCCTAGGATACTGAGATCATTCCCTTAATAATAGAGACTATTTCAGGGTGGCACCAACCATTTATTAATATTTCTAAACACCTTTATTTTCTCTGTAAGAGGAAGTTAAATGTTAAATAATTCATATTTCAATCTTATTTTATCTGAAAATGGCATAGCTATTTAATAAAATCCTATCATTTAACTTAAAGTAGCACAACTCTAGAATTTAAAGATATCAAACATTTAGAGATTATCTTAAACATACATTTTAAAAATATATTTTAAAAATTTACCCAAAGCTCTCATCTCATTTGCATTTAATTTATTTAAATTTTACCACACCACATTACTATATTTTTTTTAACAAATCTGCACCAGATATAACAGGATCTTATTTGACTTTCATTAAACCTAGGTTCAGTAAAAGTACTATACTTAATATTGGTGACTTTAAAGATGTCTATATTAATTAGAACATACTTAAACTAAACAATATCAAATGTTATCTTAATATTGAATATTTTCCAGTTCACGTGAAGCTGAAGGTCAATTTGGTCAGTTTTTATTTTAAAACTACTTAATTTTTAAGCTCTTATTTTTTACGCCAATTAAGCAGAGCTCTTTGACATTGATTTTTATTTTTTCAGCTGTAGAATTATCTCACATCTACAATGTGTACGCAGGCTTATAAACAGACAAAAGCTAGAGATTTCATAGCTTCACTTTAAAACTTACTTATGAGATAAGTATAATAATAGTTGTAGTAAACTGAATTTTGCTTGCTCAAATCACTAAGGCTTACTATTTATGAAACAGACATTTAAGATTTCTTGACAAAGTCTTAAGGACCCATCAGGGTTCTGAGTTGAAAAATGCCACAAATTTCTTTGGCCCTGAGTTTTATCTCTTGAGCTAATTAGGCTCAGTCCTAGGTCACTGTTTGCTGTATTTACATTTCTGATCTGCAAGACAAAGACACACGCTTCCAGTTCCCCAGAGAACTTCTCTGTCACGCAGGCCCAATTGTATCTCCTTAATTTGCTTCTTTGTATCAGTGAGAAGAGCTGTAAACAAAGAATTCCATGCTTAAAATTTTAAGGTTTACTTTATCTTGCCTTTGAAAGCTTGCATAAGGCATTTAGTAAGGTCTCTTTTCCTTGAGTTATAAGTTAAACCCAGGGTAAACCTCTTATTATATTTTTTTTTAGCTACTGAATATTAGTTTTTAGTTTTACGTTATATTGGACGGCTCATGTAACTCTATTGGTTTCCTTTACTGTGTTCAATTAATATTTTCTGAGGGATAGATACGTGCCCAGCCTTGTAATACCAAGAAGAGGAAGTGTTTTTCCGTTGAAACATATCTATCCCAAAACATAATTAAGCAAGATGTTTATACAAAGCCCATTTAATATACCAATTTTACAAACTTTTATCTCAATTTTATTAAATCTTATACCTTTAATTTTTATATTTATTATGTTTAATCAATAATTCTTATTTCTAGAAGGAGTGCCAAAAGCCTTTTTTTTTTTCCCCCGTGCATTGTATCTAATTTTATAGAAAAGTCTCTGGGATCCCAAAGTTTGAGCCAAAGAGCTTAGGCCCTTCTCAATTTTAATTTCATTAATTGGTCTGTTGTCCCAATCATTGATCAAGTATTTCAGTCTATATATATATATATTTTAGCCCTATAAATACATATATTTTAAACTGTGGTAAATAAAACGGACTTGTTTGAACTTTAATGTTGGGGGTAGTAGGTGATATCTTTGGCTCTTTGTTTTTTAACTTTACGTAGTGTAGTATCAAAACCTTGTATGTAAATGCAAATATGTCCATTTTATTTATCTCATTCAAAATAACCATATAAAAATATTTATCCATTTGGGATAAGCCCCTTATCTTTTTTTTTCCTACATTTACAATCCTTTTTCCAGTTATTCAACCTAATTAACATTAATTATTCTAAGTTTTTATTAGCATGTCTAAAACCATTGATTGGAAAGGAAAAACACAAATGTAGCTTTTGAAACCATTTTTTTTTTTTAACTAAGTTCTTAGGTTAAACATTAGATATATTTTTGGACCTTTAAACTTGATTTTAATAGGTACTCATAAAAGAGATGTTTATGAGAGCTCTTTCAACTTTCACCAATTTAAAAGTTTTTCCAAATTAAAGGATCCATCATATGGCCATCAATTTATATATATATATAGATACTGATTTTAAACCAATAAGATGAAGAGGATTTTCCACATGAGAGTGGGTGTGTTGCCTAAATAAAATTCAAAAGTTTTCTCTCCAAAAGCTAAAGGCCTTTGTGGTCCAGGCTGATGCAACAACGGTTAAGATTGCAAAATATCTGAAAATTGGTACAATCAAAGGATTTTTGAGAATCCCAATTTATTTTCGTGGCCACAATATGTACACAATACTTGTACCTTTTGTATGACAGAGTCCAAGGTTTCGTTTAAAAAAAAAGAAACACATATATACATACATACACACACATAAAACACCCAGAGAAAGATAAAACATTTACATTTCAAGGGCACAGGAAGAGAAATCCAAGTTCCCCCTAAAGGGGATTTTGTTCTTATAAGTTCAGAATTCCAAAAAAATATTTTATCAGGCCTGGTTAGTTACTTTCAGGGTGAGTTTTTTTTCTAATTCCTAATTAATGTTGTAAGTTTTGTACGTATATAAACCTGGCTAGTGGATTAGTTGGAGGCTGGCAATCTGTCATTTCTTTTTCTTTTCTGTTCTGTGTTTTTATTTTTTTTTTTAATTTTTTTTGAAAGTTCTATTCCCCATTGTAAGGTCGGGTTCTCAGAATAAAATTGCTGGTAAGATTTCCTGCAGGGACAACACTATGGCATGAACTCTTTGCCTCTACCATTCCTGAAAGTTTCTCCGTCACCCAAGAAAGCTGTTAGCAGCCAGGAGGAGGGTCCCAGTTTTGGAGTTGAAAGGTTCCTCATAAGAGTTTTACTTTTATTCCGAAAAATTCAATGGATGTAACCAAATTGAGGAAAACATTAGACCAGCCTCTTACCTAACCACTCAGTCCTGAACCCAGTGTCTTTCAACTTGGACCCACTCAGGACGTTTTCACTGGGTGAGTATTTTCCTGGTATGTATCCACCAGCCCCACTTCAGACGTCTCTTCAAGGTGGGTGTTTCCTGTTACCTTTCAACCAGGCCCCACTCAGCATGTCTCCACTGGGTGGGTAATTCTCCCCCAGTCTCTTTCAACTGGAGGGCCAGGTACCTGGATACAACGCCAAATAAAACTCAGGATCATCAACAAATATGGGAGATCCTAGAACCAGGAGAGACTCACCCAAATTCATCTGGACTCCCTGAGGAGGCGGATGGGCACAAAGTGCCACTGCTGGTACCAAGGCTCCGGTAACTCGGAGAGTTCAGCTGGAGAGAAGTCTGCTCTGGGTCCCTTCTTGGTGTCCAAAACTTTTGACTGAAATACATGTGCAGCCTAAAAGTTAAGAGTTATGTTTTATTTGGCGGGAGGACTCCAGCCGGGATGATAGCCTCTCAGATCGCTCGGAGGGACTGTTCCCAAGAGGTTGAGGAGGAGCTAGGATATATAGAAGCTTTAAAACAAAGACCAGGTAGTTGGAAGAATAAAAGATTGCTTGTTATCTAAAGAAAGCCAGGTATCTCAAGTTCAAGAATTTAGTGCTTTTCCATGTATGGGAGGAAGTAAACATTTTGACTCACTGAATTCATTCTTTAGATAAACACCTAGCTATCTAGGGCAAGTATCCTGTCCTTTCTTATTCTGAGTCTGCTCAGAGGGCACAATTGTGAGTGGCTGTAGAGGCTGAGCTGCAGGTCTGTCCTCGCTCGGGTGTGTTGGCAGCCGCTGATGACTTGGTTTCAGCATTCTTTGTTTACTGACATGGTTGCAGTATTTTCATTCACACTGTAGTATTTTAAGTCACAGAATGATTATGGATAATCTGCAAACTTGGAAAGCAACCGATATGGAATTACTTCAGGTACCTTCTAATTTAATAAGCCGTGTGCAAACATAAACATGGAGGAAGCATACAAAAGGCTTTTGTGGTGTAGGGAAGGTGTTCTGCACATTACAGGAGAAAGCAGAATTCCTTTTCTTTGTGGGCAGGGACGTAAGCCCACCTTTCTTTTCTGTAGTGGTTTCTGAGAACAGTTTATGGTAATTAATGAACATTGAGAAATGGTGGCAAACATTGCATTCAAGAGCTGGCCGGCTGCGAACTTGTGTATTGGACAGGTGGATTTCATAGGCAAGTGGTCAGGTGGATGGGAGAGAGATGGAGCCCAGGCCTGGGCCCAGATTCAGGTTTAAATTGCCATTTCCTCACCATGGGGCCTTGGACTAGAATGTAACCTCTCCTAACCTGTTGGTGAATCTGTGAAATGGGCATGATAATATTCGTTTCTACCTGGGATTGTTGTAAGTTGTAAAGACTATTATAGCACACATGAAGCACTTAACACACTGGCACTTAGCAGTGTTCACTGTGTGTGGACGTCCCGCTTCGCGTGTGTCAGAGCCGTAAAGGCAGCATTTGTCTGTTGAGGATGCACTGGTACCCCCTTGAATAGGTTGTGAATTTGGTTATTTCCTTTAATCTTGGTAAATCTGTGTGCCATGGGCAGTTATTTTCATGGACAGATGAGGAATCTCAGGGTAAAGAAGACTGTGTAATTTGCCCAAAGTCAGACCATAATTTTGGGTGCAGGGGCCTCAGTTCAGCATGGGCCCCTGGGCCTTCTGCCCTCTCCTTTCAGCACCTGAGCCAGATGTGTGCTCGGCTGTCTCCCAGCCCAGAATATCCAGCAGGGAGCAAGACATACCTGGCCCTGTGCTTCTTGAGCAAAACTCCGGGGTGGAGGCAGTTACAAAAGGGATAAACATAAAAACAGATGACTGCAAACTGTGATCAGCTCTAAGAAGGAAAGGAACAGGCCTCACCGTGCAGCGCTGGGAGCTTTCCCATCGGGGCTGCTCTGGGGGCGTTCATCTCAGCTAAACAAGCTCTGCTGCTGCACCAAGGCAGGAAGGCAGGGCGCGTGTGACCAGGTAGACTGGGCCTCGTTGGTCATACTCATTCCCCATTAAGTGGCAGCTGTCATGGGCACTTACCTAGTAAACAGTTGTCTGCCATAATCATCACGCAGTTTGCTTGGTAGTTTTATAGGCCCCTCCTTTGAGATGAGGTAATTGAACCTGGGGAGTTTGCTGTATGCCCGTGATCACCTTGGAAATACCCCCACTGGTCTTTCAACCTAGACTGGCGTGGCTGTCATGCCCCAGCCCTGTGAATGGCATCGTGTAGCTTCTCCCAAGTGGCCCAAATGACTGATATTGATTTTCTTAATTCGTAGGAAATGGTATGTGACAATAGGAGAAAAAGGTAGTAAGAAATTGTTTGGAAAACTAGAAAAAAATTCAATTCTTCCCAAGCTGGGGGAGCGTAAGCTCTGTCACACACCCCACTCACTCCCTGTCACCTCCTCCCTGCCGATTCCGTGTTCAGAAGCCACTCTTAGCCTTTGAAGTACATTTTGCCTCATGACACTGTTGACTAGGACCTGCGACTTCTCTGTCCCTGGTTAACTCTCTCTTCAAAGCCATTTAAATTTTATGCAGGCTCCTCCGCTGAGATGTAAGAATAGCCTCTTTAAACTTCTTGATGAAGCTCCTTAATGAGGATCTTGTGAAGGAAACCTAGTCAAAACCAGGGATGTATGCACATAGTGACCGTAAACTCAGCACTTTGTGAAGTTCAGAATCAGATGGGTGGGAGACTCAGGAAAGGCTTTTTAAGGTAGAAAGGGGAAAGTGAAAGGACGCAGGCTGTGTAAGACTGAAACATCTCTGTCCCAGCCAGCAAGGCACCTGCGTTCAGAATGGTGGGTGGGGAGTGCAGAGTTGTCACAAATAAAGAAGTGGTGGGATGGGAGGGAGGACAGTTAGGTACTTTACTGGGGAGGGAAAGAGTGGGCTGAACATTTCCTGGTTGAACAAGACGACTGTGACATGATGTGCTTGTATTTTGGAGAGAAGGGTTTTGTGGGGACAGGCCTAGGGAGAACGCTCTGTGGCTGGGGAGTCAGCACAACAAAGAAACACAGAGAACCGGGCAGACCCCAGGGCCCCTGCTGGGGGAGAGGCTGCCAGCCAATTCGAGCCCTGGGGGCTGCTTCTGTCCTTTAGCCGGGGCCTTAGAGCTCCCTTCACAACCCAGTCCTGTTGATACAAGAAAAAATAAGTGGGTCATGAGAAGGGCTGTGTCCCAGGCTTTGGTTGAGCCCCTTGGATGTGCCCTGCCAGATGTGGGTACTTGGCTTCATGCAGGAAAGTATTCAAGCGCAAGCCACTGTTGAGTAAAGGTAAATTTATTCAGAGCGATTCATTGAAAGGCAACAGAAATTCCACGATGTGTGGGGGTTTGATGCTCAGATTAAAAGGAGGTACACACTCCACAGAGTGTGGGCCTTCTCTGAAGAGGGAGAGAGAGGTGTGACCGCTAGGCGGTGCTGTGTTGCTTGTATTCATGGGCTTGGTGGTTTCATATGCTAATAAGTAGAAGGACCAGCCTAAGGGCAAGGGGTTGGAATTCCCAGGGAGTTGGCCATTTCCCACCCTTTGACCTTTTGTGGCTAGCCTTGGGACTGCCATGGTGCCTGGGGGCGTGTTATTCACCATGTTACTATTACAATGGGTGTGTAATGAAGCTCAAGTTCTGCTAGAACTTAAATCTCTTCATCCTGAGCCTCAAGGCCTATTGGGGGTTGAATCCTTCACCATTTTGTTGTTAATTGCTGTGGCCTTCCTTGAATGGCTGTGCTCTGCTCCCTTCCATCCTGTCTCACTGTGATGACACAGAGAGAACAAAGGCCCGGCCCTGGCTGTGCTCCTGCATTTAACGGGGGGGGGGGGGGTAGGCTGAGGATGACTCTGGGTGGTGTGAAAGATGTTTCAGATTTTCCCATGTGGGACATGGGGACCTGCCAGCTGCCACTGCAGATTTATCTCATGGGCATTATCGCTTGTGTCACTGATTTGTTTCTATTTTTCTTTTTTTTTTTTAAGTATTTAATCTAAATTTAATATCAGGTTTTTTAGGAAAAAAATTTCTCTTTTTCTTTTCTTTGGGGCTCTTTTTGGGGGGGTAGGTAATTAGGTGTATTTATCTGTTAGTGGAGGCCCTGGGGCTTGAACCCAGACCCCGTGTATGCTATACACACGCTCTAACACTGAGCTCTACCACCCACCCCTTCATCTTTTTCTTTTTGCTTTAGCTGCCAAAAATCTTACAGCTGAATTTCTAGTCGGCCTTTAACACTTACGCTGACTTCATGGCATCCATTTTTATGAATTTACCTCCCCCTGGTTTCATTTAATTATTGAATCTCCATTTTCTTTTCACTCTCACTTTTGTCTTTTTGTTGTTATGGTTGTTAAGCTGTGTTTAAAAAATTGTTTAAATTCTCTTTTAGCAGGAGGCTGAAAGTAAATAAATATGTAAATAAACATCACACATAAATGCTTTTATACATTCTAAGCTGGTTAGTAGTTACTTAAAAACCGGACTGATATTAAAGTTATAACATTTTTACATTATTTTTTAATTTTTTCTAAAGGTATAACTGATTTACAATATGATATGTTTCAGGTGTACAATAGTTGCTCCATTTATAGTTATTGTAAAATATTGACTGTATTGCCTATGTTGTAAGATACATCCCTCTAGCGTGTTTACGTTACATGTAGCAGTTTGTATAAGAAAGTTGTGTAACACAGAGTCTGGGGCGTGGCTGTGTCGGACTCAGGTTCCAGGTAACCCTGCCTGTCAGAGCCCAGGCCCTCACACCTGTCTGCAGGGCAGCGAGTGGAGGCAGCTCTCATCAGTGCTGGTACCAACCTCTGAGTGACAGTGACAGCAGTGACTGTCTGTGGACGTGCAACGTGTTGTTCCAGGAGATTTACATGCATTTCTTCATTTATTATTTAAAGCCCTCCTGTGAGGAATCGTTTTATGTTTTTAATGAATAATACACTTTATTTTTAATTTGATAGACTTCAAACTTCCAGAAAATTTACAGAAGTAGTACAATGAACACTTAGATACACTTCACCTAAAAGGGCAGTATTTGTCCTTTTGTGTCTGGCTTATTTCAGCATACTTTTTTAAGGTTCATCCATGTTGTAGCCTGAAAAAGTAATTTATTCTTTTGGTTTAATAATATCTGTTTTCTTTTTTTTTTTTTGTTTTTGGTCTATTTAAAAATAGTTTCATTGAAGTCTAGTCAGTTTATAATGTTGCATCAGTTTCTTCTTTACAGCACAACACTTCAGTTATATAGGAATATACATGTATTCATTTTCATATTCTTTTTCAACATAAGTTACTATAAGATATTAAACATATTTCCCTGTACTATACAGTATAAACTTGCTGTTTATTCTATACATAATCAGTATCTGCAAACCTTGAACTCGCAATTTATCCCTTCCCACACCGTCTCCCCTCTGGTAACCATAGTTTGGTTTCTATGTCTCTGTGTCTGTTTCTGCTCTGTAGATAAGTTTCCCTTTCTTTGTTTGTTTTTTTTTTTTAAGATTCCACATATGAGCGATCTCATATGGTATTTTTCTTTCTCTTTCTGGCTTACTTCTCTTAGAATGACATTCTCCATGTCCATTCATGTTACTGAAAATGGCATTATTTTATTATTTTTTATGCCTGAGTAGTAGTCTATGGTATAAATATACTGCAACCTCTTTATCCAGTCATCTGTCAGTGGACATTTAGGTTGTTTCCATGTCTTGGCTATTGTAAATAGTGCTGCTGTGAACATTTGGGGGAAGGTGTCTTTTTGAATTAGGGTTACTTCTGGATATATGCCCAGGAGTGGGATTGCTGGGTCATAGGGGAAGTCAATTTTTTGTCTTTTGGTGAATCTCCATACTGTTTTCCATAATGGCTTCACCAAACTGCATTCCCAGCACAGTGTAGGAGGGTTCCATTTTCTCCACAGCCTCTCCAGCATTTATTGTTTGTGAACTTCTGAATGATGGCTATTCTGACTGGTGTGAGGTGATACTTGATTGTAGTTTTGATTTGCATTTCTCTGATAATGATACTGAGCATTTTTTCATGTGCCTATTGGCCATTTGTATGTTTTCATTGGAGAAAAGTTTCTTTAGCACTTCTTCCCATTATTGGATTGAATTGTTTATTTTTCTTTCTTATCAAGTGAAAAAGCTGTTTATATATTCTGGGAATTAACCCCTTGACAGTCTCATTTATTGTAAATATTTTCTCCCATTCCATAGGTTGTCTTTTTGTTTTGCTTACTGTTTCCTTTGCTGTGCAAAAGCTTGTAAGTTTAATTAGACCCCACTTGTATATTTTTGCTTGTATTTCTATTGCTTGAGTAGACTGCTCTAGGAGAACATTGCTGAGATGCATGTCAGATGTTTTGCCTACGTTTTCTTCTAAGAGGTTTGTAGTGTCTTGTCTACATGTTTAAGTCTTTAAGCCATTTTGAATTTATTTTTGTGTGTGCTGTCAGGGAGTAGTCTAACTTCATTGATTTACATGCAGCTGTCCAGTTTTCCCTACACCATTTTCTGAAGAGGCTGTCTTTATTGTATGTTCTCAACTCCTTTGTCAAAGATTCAATGACCAAAAGTTTTTGGGACTATTCTTGATAATTTTTTACCCATTCATTGATGGATGGATATTGTTTGTAAATTTTGGCTACTCTGAATGATACTGCTATGAATATTGATGTGCAAATTTTTGTGAGAATATGTTTTCATTTGTTGGCTGTACAGTTGGCCCGCCATATCTGTAGTTTCCACTTCATGGATCCAGATGGCTGGTTGTAAAGGGACTCGAACATCCTTGGGTTATGGAATCCAGGGTGGTGGGTTCCTGAAACCAATCCCCCGAGGATACTGAGGGATGACCCTATATGTAGGAGTAGAATTGCTGAGCCATATGATAACACTAAACTTTTGAGGAAACACCAGACTTTTCCAAAGAAGCTGCACCATTGCCCCTTTCCAATGGCTGCATATTGAGGGTTCCCATTCCTCTGCCTCCTGACCGACACTTGTTATTGTCCGTGTTTTGATTATAACCATCCTAGTGGGTGTAAAATGAGATCTCATTTTGATTTTGATTTGACTAGTGATGCTGAGCATCTTTTCATATGCTTATTGGCCATTTGTGTATCTATTTAATTCCTTGGTAAATTTAAAAATTGGGTCGATTTTCTTTGTATTGGTCAGTTGTAAGCATTTGTTTTATATCCTGGATACTAGTCTCTTATTAGATATATGCTTTGCAAATTTTTTCTACTTTTCTGCAGATTGTCATTCCACTTTACTATTTTTAAACATTAAGACAGTTTCTTTATAGGGGAGGTAATTAGATTTATTCATTTATTTTATTTATTTATTTATTTTTTTTTTTGCCAAGCAGGCACTCTATCACTTGAGCTACCCCCTTCCCCTTTCATTTCACTTTCTTGATGATGTCTTTTGTAACAAATGGTTTTAATATTGATGAAGTCCAGTTTATCTGTTTTTTTTTTTATCACTTCTGCTCTTGGTATTGTATCTAGGAAACCATAACCTATTCTAGGACCACAAAGATTTATACTAGGTCTTCTTTTAGAAAGTTTATAGGCTTAGATTTTACGTTTCTGTCTGATCCATTTTCAATTAATTTTTATTTGTTATATAATATAGGGGGTTTCAGATTCTACATTCATTCTTTTGCCTGCAGATACCCAGGTGTCCCTGCACCATTCATTGAATAGACTATTCTTTCAATGGAGTGTTATTGGCACCCTTGTGGAAAACTGACTGTAATTGTAAGTTTCCCCCCTGGAATTTTTACTGTGTCTCATAGATTTATGTATCCAAACTTATGACAGTACCATAATCACTTGAGTACTATAGATTTGTAGTAACCTTTAAAGTGAGTCCTCCAACTTTGCTCTTCTTTTTCAAGATTGTTTTGTCTGACCTGGGTCCCTTGCACTTCCATATGAATTTTGGGATCAGTTTTTCAATTTTTGCAAAGAAGTCAGCTGGAATTTTGATAGCAATTCCATTAAATTTGTAGATCATTTTGCGGAGTCTTAACATTTTTAACAATATTGTCTACCATTCCATGAACATGGGATGTCTTCCATATATGTAGATCTTCTAAAATTTTTTCAGTGATACTTCAAATTGTTCAATGTACAAATCTTGTAAATTTTTGTTAAATGTATCTCCCATTTTATTTTTAATGCTGTTGTAAATGGAAAGGCTGAGCTTCTTAAGGGTGGGACTATATATCAATTTGTTTATTTCTAGGATTCCTACACATCAAATACACTAGGTTTATATTTGCTACATAAATCTATCCACAACTCTTCCTTCCCCTGTGTTATAAGAAACCATGACCCAGGTTAAACTACCTCAACACCTATGTGGAAGTGAGAAATGAGACCCTTGGGTGGGGCTTTGTGCAGATGATACTGAGAGCTTATTTAGTATGGCTTCATCTTAATTTCTTTTAAACAATCCTTTCAGTGTATATAGTCAGATACATTAAGAACATGCCCTTTTGATGTACAGAGGAGCTAAGACTATCATTTTCAAATAATTTCTAGTGAGAATGTTGTACTTGAAACCTAATTTGTATCTATCTTTGAAGATTTATGTTTCAGGAGCTTTGACTGAAGAACACCTGTCTTTATTCAATAACGACAACTAAATGTTCAAACAACATGTAAGAGTTTGAGCTGTAAGTGGAGGCAGTGCTTACCTCTCCCAATATGCTTGTGCTGATCTGCTCAAAGGGGTTCCTCCAACTGTTTGTCAGTAGTCTGTTGAACAAAGCCATAAAACATTGATTTAAGATTGCTGGAATGCAACATATTCTTATTAATACTAAGTAAGCCCATATTGAGTGCTTACTGTATGTTGGGAATTGTCCCTCAGACTCGCATGAATTTTATTTCTCTGAAAACCTCACATATTTCCTTGTTATTCCCACTTTACAGATAAAGAGACTGAGGATTAAGTCTTCTCTCTTTTTGGGGGAGCTCATTATCAATGACTGGAAGTTGTAAGGAAAAAGATATTGATTCATCCTGAGAAAACATTTTTCTGAGAGTCAGCATTGAAGAGGGTGACCACTGAAGAGGGTGATCATTGTTCGAGTGAGACTAGCCCCGTGTTGTACGGAGTCAGCATCCCAGTCCTGGACACGGCACGTGTAGTGCTGCGTGGTGGGTGAGGCGGTGCGGCTGCGCAGGGAACGAGGATGCCGGGCCGTTGGGCTGTGCTCAGGCCTGGTGAGGCTTTCTCTGAAGGGCAGTGGACTGTCATTGACAGATTTTAAGTAGGGGAGTGGGGTGCTCTCGTAGATCACTTTTGTGTTTGTAGAATGCTTGCAATCATTCAGTAGGCTAGGCAGAAAGTGATGTGACGAATCAGAGTAGGGTGGCTGCGAGGTGTAGCAGTGTTCAATTTTCAAGTGGTTTTCAGTCCCATGTTTGTGGCTCAGTAGACGTGTCACTTTGGATGATGCACTCAAGGAAGTGAAACAATTTATCTAATCAATTGAAACAGTGATGTACCCAATTCCCAGGACTGTTGTGGAGATCCAGTGAGATAACATGCGCACAGTGTGCAGCGTGGTCCCCAGCCCAGAGTCAGTGCTGAGGGAGTGCCTGTGAGTACCTGGTAGGACAGGTGTGGGTGGTGGGGCTCGGTGACTGAGGAAATCTGGGCCCTGATGGAGGGGTCCAGTCACATCTGTGAGTGATGGGCCTGAGCTGGGAGGGGCAGAGAGACCTTCCCTCCCGACCAGGAGTACTGGGCAGGACGGCTATGGGAGGAGAACCGTGAAGTCAGCTCTTTGCAGGTAGAGTTGGAGGTGCCCTTGAGACAACTAAGTGCAATGTCATGAGCTCACAGAGGAGGTCTTGGCCCGGGCTGTGCATTTTCCTATAATCTCAATCCCTGAGGACACCAAGGTATTGATCACTGAACGTGAAGACATATTTTACAGGACAAGTGAATAGTAGTATCATCTCTGTCATCAAAGCTCATGTCTCTATTCATCACCCACTTTGCTAATTGGGTACTTACAGGGCGGTTCTTCACCACCCTCCCCTAGGCTCAGGCTCCACAATAAAGAGCTGGTGAGCCTCCCGCTTTTCCAGAAGAACACACATTTAGCTGGTAGCCTTTTATACCTCGCCAGACTTAGAATTTTTATTTGTTGTTTTAATTCTATTTTCTGTTGGTCATCTCCTGACAGGAGAGAAGTTTTACCTCATGGTCATGTTTCAGTTAGCTGTTACTGAGAATTGCTGATCTGATCCATAGTGTATGTATTATATTAACTTTGTAGAGTACTTATCATTTTTCTTTCTTTGCCCTTTAATTTTGTTTGCCCCTTCAAGGCTCTATCCTATTTCGGGCCTTATTTTTTTTTAATTAAAAAATGTGTGTTAGTAGTTAAGAAAACAAAAGCAAAGAAACAATGCACATGATACCTAAATTTAGAAAATATCTATTGTGTTTTCTGTCTCGGCAATGGAGGGTTCTAGAAACTCGTGAAAACGTTCATTACACAAGTTCCTTAAAATGCTGATTAAGAAATAAAACCTTCCTTCCTCATCTTTCAAGCTGCACAGCTAATTTTCAAGAAAGTGAGGGGAAATCCTCAGAAGCCAAGTCAAACCAGAAAGCAGGGATTCTGGGAGATACGTGAGCCTTAGAAGCCCTGGGGTGCCGGTTGGCTCCTGAACTGAGTGTTAGTTGCCCTGGCAGGAGGGCGGGAGGTGAGCCCCAGGCCTCTCACACTGGGAGTTGGATGGCTCATCCTATGTAAGGCCAAGCACATCCTGAGAATCCTGTTTAATAAAGGGTGAATTAGAAAGAAAGAAAAATATCATTCCTCAAGGCAAGAAATTAAGGAAAGTCAATTTTTTGGGAAGCAGGGAAAAATAACAAATCCAAAGTAAGGATTTAGTTTAAAGCTGTTCTGGCATGAGAGTGACCACAATCTCCTGGCAGAAAATCACAGCTCCTCCCGGAATGGGAAGTTGTGTTTTGAATGAATCAGTGAACAGCCATTCCGAAAAAGGCCTCCTGAGTCTTCTGGATCAAGATACTAGACCCAAACAGATCTCTTCCAAGGTCTCATTTAAATAACCAGAAAGGTTTTAAAGGAAAGAAGCCATAATCATAGTTCTATTTATTGACATTAGTATATGCTAGGAATTCAGAGGTGACTATGGAGTTGTCTCCTCTTTTATGGACCTTACTTTCTGTTTGACATAGTTGGGGAGCTGGGTGGAGGGAGGTTTTAGTCTGTTGCAATTAGCCAGGAAAGGAAATTAAGAAAGCAGTGAAGGGTGGGTGAAATTTTTAGCTGAGGACATTCCTGTTCAGTTGGCTTTTAATTGCAGGCTCGATGAGTTTTCACTGGAGGGAATTGATCTTACAGAGGATGGACTTAACTCAGGCCTCTTCAGAATGGACAAGTGAACCTGGAGAAAGACAGTCAAATCTGTGCAGACATTGAAGTTCACGTGAACGTGCTGTATCCCTGAGCCAAAGATAGGACAAGTAGGCAGCACTTCTTGAGGACAGAGGGGTGGTTTTTAAGGTTCTCCAATAATGAATCCCAGGGAACCGAGATGGCCAGTTGTCAAACTGTGACTTTGCTCTTTGGACGGTGTGCACACCAAAGGTATTTTCCGTTTATTAGTTTTCATTTCTCTTAAATACATCTAGGGTGATGAGGACGTGGGCACAAGCATTGGACACCATGTCGAGGTGACTTTGGATACCTGCCTAGAAGCGCAGGCACAGCTGTGGCTGCGTCATACATCTTGCCGCCAACCCCGTTCCCCGGCTCCGTGATCACGGCAGAGTGGTTCCTTGATGACCTGTCCGTCTCCTTTGTGACATTGTAACCCACCAAAGACCGGAGCGTATTAGCTTGGCTTTGTTCTTTTCCATCCTTCTCTTTGAATGGACTGATAGTGGACCCAGTTATGTTAGCAGATATTTTACAAGTAGGGCTCTCAGTACAACCTTGTAATCCCCGCTGTGTGATCTAGAGAAGAAAGTTACATTCTTTCCAAATTGTTTTGATGCACTTATGTGGGAAAATGGTGTACGTTTGAATATGTATTTCCTCTCTGAATCATCATGGCTAGAGATGAATGTGGGCAGACATGGAATGTGTTTTCTGTATTTGAACTGTATGGTCCCCTAAATTCTCCCCAGCTTTTTAAAGTCATCACTGGAGTGCTACCTCCAGAGTGTCCCAAAGCATCCACCACTGCCTTTTCTTCAGACACTGAGTTTCCAAGTTGGAGAAGGCTGCTAGCTGGTGAGGCATTCTCTGGCACATCTCTGGCTGGCTGATGTGGGCTTAGCACCCAAGACTTGGCAGACAATAACTAACCAAGATCACGTCCATTTCTGGGACACTCATGAAGGATTTTAGACGTATGCTAGTGGCATACGTTATTTCAATTAGTTTTCCCAACAATCATAATTAGATTTTTTCACCTGTATTAATAAGTAAACTGTCAAAGCGAGTGACGTGCAGAATTTGGACTGGAACACGGGTCTTTCTGATCCCTGTCTCTGTTCCCTCCCCGGCCTATCCTTCCAGATGGCCAGGAGACTCTTCCTCAGTCTTGAGTTTCCTGCTGATATTACCACTCTCTTTGTTTCTAGGAGAGGAAAACAAGTCTAAACTTACTTTTCAGTTGAAAATGGAATGGAGAGTTAACGTTGGAAGCCGGGAGAGTCTGTCCTGTGATGAAGCGGTCTCCGAGCTACTTCCACTGGGACGTCATGTCACTGTCTGGGCCCCTTGCTCAGCCTGTGCACAGGTGACAGCACAGATGTGCCGAGCAGTCCTCCCGGACAGGGCAGTGGGTTGGAAATGAGTTTGGGGATTTGGTTTCATTTCATAGGTTTCTGAGGGCCTTGGCCTGGCACTTCGAGTGGGACCATTCCCTGTCCCACATACCCGTGCTCTGGGCCCGTGCAGACCTGATGTGGCCTCAGCCTGAGGCTCAGGGCCCGTGGTGAAGTGGAGCATTTTAGTCCAGGGTCTGTGGAGGCTCTGACAATTCTGGGCTGTGGGACTTTGTCCAGGATGATAATAATTCCTCCCCGAGTTTCAGATTTCCTTGCCTGTGAGCCGGGGTAGAAATAGTTTCTGAAATGATTGTAATGATTCAGTAAGGGGCGCAGCGTGTGCTGGCAGGTAGCTGGTGCTTAAGGAGCAGAAGTCGCAGTCACTCTGTCAGCCTCTCACTGTGTGCTCTGTGCTTTGAGAAGATGTGTGTTTGGTGAAAGTCCCGCCCAAATACTAGGGTCTAGATGAAACGTTGTTCCTTTACTTTCCCTTTCTTTTGCTCCTTCCTTTTTCTGCGTCTCATGTGTAGGGAGCAGATTCCTCTGTTTCAGGGAATACAGGCCTTTCTAGGAAAAGGACAGGATGAACGTGGAGAGGTGGGCCCCGGAGGGGGTCTGGAGTGTCTGGACAGCGCTGCTTCCTTGCATTTCTGCATCCGGTCCCATCAGTGCACGAAGTCAGCCTTCCTCTTCCTTCCTGTGTCATCAGGTCTCTGTTTTATGGGAAAACCTTTTTTACATTTCTTTTTTCACTTACAAGTTTCGTTCAGATGCTTGTTGCTTTTCTCCCTGTGCTTCAGCATTCCTAGGAGAGAATTCAGCATTGCAGCATCCTCTCCGAGCTCTATGAGTTGATCGGCTGCCACTGCAAGTCTGCCTTCTTCAAGTGGGTGGCCCCCGTGCAGCACGCGGCCCCCGGCATCCCGGAGCCTGGTGGGAAGGCCTGCTACCGACTCCTTCTGCAGACGCTTCCTGGCTACAGTCTGTCGCTGATTCTGCAGGACTTCAACAAAAGTTTTGGAACTAAAACATTGCTTCAGTCCGATTAACCATGCCTTGTTTGGGCCCTGCTCTCCTGTCTCATCAGGGTGAATTGTGAGTTGTGTAGAACAGGACACATCAGACTTTTTTCTGTCAAGGGCTTGGGAGTCAATATTTCAGGATCTGCAAACCTCCTGATCTCTGGTGCAGCTGCTCAGCTCTGCTGTTCAGACGCGAGAGCAGCCGGACAGTCCACACACCCACAGAGCTTTATTCACAGCAGTGGCTGGGGCTGGATTGGGTGTATGAACTGCAGTTTGTCCCCACAGCCTCCTCACTATTGACGCCTGCACCTGAGCGTGCATTTGCAACAATGGGTGAACCTACACTGAAACGTCATCATCACCCAGAGCCCATATTTGACACTAGGATTTACACTTGGTGGTGTGCACTCTGTGGGTTTGGACAGATGTACAATGACACGTTTCTACCATCACAGCATCATACAGAGTAGTCTGTCTTAGTGACCCTAAAAATGCTCCGTGCTGCACCTCATTCATTACTCCTTCCCCTCTAGCCTCTGACAGCAACTGATCTTTTAGTCTCTGTGGTTTTGCCTTTCCCAGAACACCATACAGTTGGAATCAGACAGTTGCAGAACCTTCCCAGATTGGCTTCTTTCACTTAGTAATATGCATTTATGGTTCCTCCATGTCTTTCCATGCCTTGATAACTCATTTCATTTTAACACCATAAATAGTCCATTTTCTGCCTGGACCACAGTTTATTTATCCATTCACCTACTGAAGAACAGCTTAGTTGTTTCTGAGTTCTGGTGATTATGAATAAAGCTGCTATTAACATCTGTATGCAGATTTGTGTGTGGACGTAAGTTTCCATTTTGTTCAGTAAACACCAAGGAACACAGTTGCCAGATCATATGGTAGGAGTACGTTTAGTTTTGTAAAAACTTGCCAGACCGTCTTCCAAAGTATCTGGGCCATTTTTCATTCCCACCAGCAATGCAAGAGAATTCCTGTCGCTCCACATCCTCACCAGCATTTGGTGCTGTCAGTGTTCTGCGTTTTGGCAGTTCTGACAGGTGTGCAGTGGTACCTCGCTGTTTCAGTCTGCAGCCCCTTGATGACAGATGCTGTGGAGCATGTTTCCATAGACTTCTTTGGCATCTAGTTTCCTTCTATGATGAGGTGTGTGTTGAGGCATTTTGCTCATTTTTTAAGCAGGTTATTCATTCTTCTTGTTGAGTTTAAAGAGATTTTGGTGTATTCTGGATATCAGCCCTTTATCAGTGTGTCCCTGCCCTTCACCTGCAGCACCGGAGTTGTCCTTTTGGTCTCAGTGGAGTGTCAGCTCTTCAAAGAGGTTCCCTGTCTTCCCTCAGCCTAAATACTGTCCTTGAATTTTTCACTTTCATTGACTCACTTTGTTCTTTTTAAATAGCATTTCCCATAATTTGTTAGTACATTAAAAAAAAAAGGCAATGATTGAACACCGCCTCCCCCACCAGGCTGTGTGCCCTGTGAGAGCAGAGACCCTGTCCCCACTCACCATGTCCCATGACAGCACATGTCACATGTCCATGTAAATGTGTGTAACATGGGGCCAAACCTGATGAGCAGCTATGACGACATGTGTTGGCTACCATTCATTGAATAGATTTTGTTTCTTGATCTTAATTATTAAATCACATGAATGAAACATGTTTCTTTTGAAAAATAAAACAACAAAGCACACCTCCATGTGATTGGTACTTTCTACTTAGCCTTCTGACCCAGGAGGGGACGTTCACCATCATTTTGTGGAGGAGGTTGGGGAGGTAAAGTAGGAGAGTGAGATCAAATAAAGTAAAAATGATAACTATCAGCTGGCTTTATTTTCACTAAGACATAAGTTACTTTAAACCATATCTCAGCTGTTGTTCTGTTGTTTTAAAAACTTCTCATAGAATTAAATGGAAGCCCACTAAACCCTGAAAGGGAAATTATGTGCTCAGGTCCTGAAAAGTGTTTATGTCTATTTCTTGAAATGCACATTTTCCCTGCTGGTTACAGAAAGTCGCGGTGGGAACACAGCCATGAGTTGTGTGTGTCTGCCGGCTTCACGGGCTGCTCACTGTCATTTTCATTTTCTTGTGTTGCAGTGTATGAAGGTTTTCCATCAGACTGTTTGCTCAGCCCCTTCCTGAATGAAGGATTCAATTTTCCACAGGAAATCTTATGAAAGAGAGTGACAAGGCACATGGGTTTCCCAAAAAGCAATAGTTGTTGTAATAAACTCTCACATTGGTGAACTTTTTGAATACAAGCGAGTTGAAAATTTTATCACTAGGTCATATGCCACAAATCTGTCTTAAGAATAAAAAGATTCAGATTTTATAGAAGAAGCAGTTTGAATCAAGTATAAATTATAATTTGTACACTAGTTGGTGTTAGAACTTATACTCACTCTTACCATAATTGCCTGTGGTAGGAACTGGATCATTATTTATTTATTTAAAAAAAAATCCTCAAGGTTCTACTTGCCCCATTCTTGATGCGGCAGTGCTGAGGTTAGTTAAGTTGGGACATTTAGAATTCTTGGCTAGGTTTTCAGGACATTGATTTCAGCCTCTTTATCTTTTTTAGAATCTCTTCTTTTGTGTCGGTCTTTGGTCTTTTGACAATGTGGAAATACTGCACGGATCTGTCTTTCCCTTTTTTCCTGTCTTTATGGGAAAAGATTTCTGTAAGACACACTACTAGGACATTAAGGATTTTGTGTGGGGTAAATTTGGTCGGCTCAAAGGATTTCAGTTAATACGTATTAATACTTGCTATTCAGCTAATGATAGGAAAATTATAAAAAACTTAAGTATACATCAATAAATATAGTACAATAAGCCCATCACCCAGATTAAGGAATTCACAAACATTTCCATATTTCCTTTATTCAGACCTTTGTTCTTTTACTTGTCCTTTGTTGAAGTATTTGACAGCAAATTCAAGAAAACATGTCATTTTACCCTATGTACTCAAGTAGGCATGTCTGAAAAATGAGGGCCATTTCTTTGATCATGTTTTTCCATTTGACTTATGTGCTCATTAAGTACCAGCTGTATCAGGCATCTCACTAGGCATTAGGAATCCTTGGGGCAATGAGAGTCCTGGCTCCCAAGGAAGTTAAGCGCTGATGGAAGAAACCAACACAGGAGCTTAGGTGCCTCACCTAAGGTCCCTGCGGGATGACACCAATTGGAAAAAATTTGTGCACAATACAGTGGGATTCACAGAAGGGACTGGTCAGACTAGTAGGGCAGGCCGTGAGAGAGGCAGTCAGCAGGGCTACAAGAGGAGGAATCATTTGATCAGAATCTGAAATCCTTTCTGCCAACCTTCCTACCAAGCCCCTATGGCCCATCACACACAATCCTGTGCTGTAACTGTTTTTGATTCCTGTTACCACATCTCCTTCAGGAAGGATTTTAAGGTGGAAAATATTTAAAATCAGTAATTGTTGCCAGAAGGGACATAGAACAATGAACATGGAAACAACACAAATGTCCATCAGCACATGACTGGATAAAGACAAGGTGATACATATATACAATGGAATACTACTCAGCCATAAAAGATGCAATTTGCAGCAACATGGATGGACCTGAAAACTGTCATTCTAAGTGAAGTGGGGTGGAAAGAGAAAGAAAAATGCCATATGACTTCATTTATGAGGAATCTAAAATTAATAGCAATAATAATAAGACCACAAATGAACTAATTATTATTTGATTTCTTGAATATGCTTAAGCACATATGACTGTCCTTTGTGATTGGATTACAATATTCTGTTTATTATTCTTTTGTAGTTGGCTTTATTCCTCTGGTAACTATGTAAGTTTAAAAATCTGAAACTAATCTGTTCTTAGAAACAATAATTAGTACATATATGTAAACTAAAAAAATGCAGCATACTCTATACATGTATTTACATGCAATGAGTATGTGGAGTTGAACTGTAATAATTATACCTAATAATACTGAAAAAGAAAAAAATAAAATAACATATAAAAAAAACTAATCACCCCTCTTTAAATATTAAAACGTTCAGTTCTGAGATTCTGTGAAAGACAGCATGGAAATAGGCTTTTAAGTTTTTCTCCTTGTGCCTGAGTGAGCAGCCTGGGCTGCACAGCTTTGCCGCCACAGGCACCCAGGACTTACCGGCTTGCTCCTCACTTGTTGGGAGGAAGATTAGCTGCTTCAGGAATATTTATGCTCTTAGAAGTTGCTGAAAACCCCACAGAGCTTCTGTTTACATGGAGTGTATCTGTCAATATACCCCATTTTAGAAATTAGAACAGAAAATTTAAACCCAAGAACTGACAAGCACACGCTGCCCCAGCACGTGGTCAAAGCAGTGCTGCCACGGTGGCGTGTGTTGGTTCTAGAAAAAATGCACCATACACTCAAGAATGAGGGTGAACCCACAGATCTCTTCTCAGCAATGCTATGAAGAGGTGGGACCCAAAGCCCCTAAAACAGTGCTTAAGTCCCCAGATGTCCCAGAACACACAGAGCTATGGGACCAAGAATCCAGTGTCTCATGGATCATCAGCCGTGGAGACCGCGTCCTGGGTCAGGAGGAGCAGAAGTAGGGATACCAGGCACACAGTCCTATTACAGCAAAGCTTTAAAGGTGTTGAATTGACTAAAAGAGTGGCAAACATTTGCATTTAGAATACTACATTTCCTCTCCTGGAGACGTTAGAAGGAAAACACTGATTAACAGAGGATGATTGTAATGGATTAACTATGATACTGATGACATGAGCTGCTCACACAAACCCTGCACTCAGTGTAGACTATGCCTTTTATGCACACACTTCATTAGGTCTCCACACCCCTGCAACGTGGCATTAAGCACTCATACAACCATGAAACCAGTGACTATAAAACAGTCACAAGGCTTCCTCTCCAGCATGAGGTAGTAAAACCAGCAAGGATTTTCAATGACAAAATCCAAAATCATATGTATTTGGGAAAGAAAGCAAACAAAACACTGAAGAACAATAAAACAAAAGAGCAGATGGAATGGAAACTTTTATTGAAGAAAGCAATGATTGATTCAATTACAACAGGTAATGTCCCTCATATAATTGAACCATCAATCCAAATTTTTGGAATAGTGAGTTGTGAAGTTACTGTCTCATTTAATATTGGAATTCCTAGTTGGACCAATTTGATATGCATCACTGGTTTGATGTTATCTATTTAGGTAAATAACAATATTCATATTTTTTAAGTTAACAGGAATCATAACACAGGACTCCAGATTTAGGGAGAGAATGCAAACAACTACTATCAAACTCCATCCAGTAAGGACAAGTGTCCCTGCGTCACCAAAGCAATGAGAATTTGCACACAGAAAACAGTTCTCCAGTTGTGACAAATACAAGACCGTGAACCATGAATTATGAGAACAAGCAACTGTTTAAATGCCATGGGCAAAATTTTTTATCATCTTGAAAACATCACTGATGCACTAAGAAAAAAATTGTTTTACTAGCAAATCTAACTGACACAGGGGATTTTCCAAGTAAGAAGGTAATTCCAAAAAGTGCAGTAAAATGAGTTAAGATGATCTGTGCAGTGACGGAGCTGATATTAGACTGACCAGCATCACGATTTCCGGTTTTACACTTGCTCTCTGCTTGTCACCTCTGACACAAGAATGCATCATATGATTTTATTTCTTTAGGGAAAAAAAAGATAAATAAAATCTAACTAGAAGATGTGGTATGGAAAGAAGTAATGAAGTTGTTTAACCTAATAATGCAGCCAGTGTAATGTAGCACTTATTCAGGCACTAGAATTTTTTAAATCATGATTTATTTTATATCCTATTTCTATCCTAAAGGAGGCACTTAAAGTTTTCTACTTTATTCAACATATCTTGTGAGGGTTGTGATATACACTGGTATGGCAGTTTTCAGAGATTTAAAATCGCCTCTGTGGTTGTGGTCAGGAAAAGCAAGGCTCCCTCACAGCTGCTGCGGAGAAGGAATCCCCGGAGTCAGCCCCCGGGCAGCTTCCGAACCACATCTGCTTGCACTTGGCACAGGACACCATCAGCAAGTGTAACTCTGACAAGGAGATTTCCCCGGGGACCTGGGAGGTGCTCTACCATTCTGAAGCCACTTGTTTCCCAGTTAGGTAAGGCTTGGAAAAAACAGTTTATTAGAAGTGACTCCCTTTGTATGTGCCTTTTGTCCTGAGAGGTCACTAATTAGCATAAATATAAAATACCCCATAATATAAGAATTTAGGTACCCCATTTTTCTATCTACCTGTCTATTTGTTTATCATATTTATACTTAGGTTACACTTTCCATGATGTTCAATTCCGGGCACCAAAAAAGAAAGGTTGCAAAATATTTCTTATAAAAAGCGGGAATGGGTCTAAGGTTTAAAAACCACTACTGCTAACAATAAAAGCCAGATAATATTTTTAACCTCAATTGCATCAGACCTTCCCGAATTCCTCCCTTAAGTTCACTGTTACAACAATAATGGAATCTCTGTCCTTCCAAGACTTGGGCCTGATCGCCACCCATTCAGATATCTTTCTGTGGGTCCCTACTTGTCCTCGAGGCCCCCAAACACAACTTATAGGTTGAAATTTCTTCAGTGTTCCTACTGTAGGGGAAACCTGGAAGTCCCAGGCACTGTCCAGGAGTCACACCTACCTGCAAAAAATCAAAGTCATGTGACTGAAACGGGACAACCCAGGTTGTGTGGTAGGGCTGAAAGCTTACCAAAAACAGGTTTGGGGGCCTTACCCAAGCCCTCCAGCTCCTAACATGAAGAAGGACAGGGAGGCCAAATTAACCACGAGACTGTGTGGCTTAATTACCCCATGAATAAAGGATTTGTGCCAGTGCCACCTTTAGACAGGGAACCCCAGAACCCAGACTTGGAAGCACCCTGTCCCCTACCCTCTGAACAAATATTCTCTCAAGACACATAGTGAGAGATGGGAGCCCCGGTGAGCTCTGGAATAAGATGCGACCTGAAAGACTGCTGGTAACAAATGGTGTGCAGCTCGGACAGCCCCCAGGACCACCAGCCATTCTGGTACCACTGATGCCCACAATTCCATCCACAACAGTTTCTTCAGGACACTTATGCACATATAACCATCACACAAAAATGATTGCTTAGACATATTTTAAGAGAAATAACATTATGAGAATGCCAAATTCATGACATGTCAGAGTCAAGACCCCAGAGTATTTACTGGATGAGATCTCACGTGTGCTCCGCAGTGAGCTTTAAACCCTTAGGACACAGTCATGGAACAGTAGGCATTTTCTTTCTTTCCTCCAAGTTGGCTTTACTGGAGAACTCCATAGACACAGGAAGACTCTGCATCCCACCTCTACTACTTACACAAAGGGCTAATCAAGTGGTGAGGGATCAGCGCTGGTGCGACCGGCTCCATTGTGAGCACTCCAGTGCCCAGCTCCTCGAGGAGCAGAGCTCCCCCCACAGGAGCAGAGACCCCCCCAGGAGCAGAGCGCCCCCACGGGCACTGCAGTGCCTGCAAGAATCAGGAGTCTGATGAGTGAGCCTGGGGTGGGCAAGTTAGGAAGCAAGCACCGCTCCCTCAAGCTCTGCAGGTGATCTCTGTGTCATCTTGAATAAATACAGTCAGCATTAAAGATGTTTGACAAGAGGGTAAAAGGTAAGGCCTCCCCAAATCTCCTCGCATTCCTTTAGTTGGAGACCTGGTAGAACACATGGTGACAAGAGACGCTGGCTTTTCATGCCCACGTTGGCCTCAGGGCTACAGGGGAGGCCACGGTGCTGCCTCCGCCCCACCTCCTGCCTTCGTCCCACAGACCTCACAGGGGCCGCTGACTCGTTTCTCTGACTTTCTTTCCTTGGTTGTGATGCTCTTCCAGCTTTCAAAAGCTCACAAAATCCTCACCGGAAAATCTTTAACGATGAACCCAATTCAAATGAAATCAACCAAAGAGACACACTGCCTTCTTCATTACTTTATATTTTAGGATGAAATTCTTGAAGACGACTCCCTGACCTGAAGGGGTGGATGGAGGAGAAAAGAAAACAAGGCAAGCATTTTTGGGACCATAAAAAATGAGAGGTAACCAGATGGTGTCTAGTCTTCATTGCACCTCTCTGCCTGCCCCAATTTCACATGCCCCTACCAACTGAACTCATCAGAACTCGACTGAAGGAGACGGCTGTGCAAATTTATTGGAAACCAAATAAATCACTACGGAAACAGTCTCCCAAACCCAGCGAGAACACTGTAAGCTGACCAGTGCCAGGATCTGAATACGTGCAGATCCAAATTCCGACACCTTCCCTGGTGGGTGTACTTACAATGGGGGTATCGCCGTGCAGTTTGTCTGCATCCAACATATAAAAATGAAAGGGACTCCAGTTTTCAACATCACAGTCCCTCTGAAACAACTGGTGGTCAATTAGCGTTTGTCGCCAGCAAAACTCGATTTTCTCCCCTGCACGTGGAGGTGAACACACAGAAGAGACTGATGATCCCTGCTGCGAGTGTAGCTAAGTGTGTCTAAGCAAACTGGCTCCATCAGACTCCTGATGATCAGGGGAGTGTGTGAGCCACGGGGCTCTGCACACTAACGGCCAGGCAAAGAGGGCGCTTTCTTACATTGGGGAGAAAAAGGCTGGAGCAGCACTCGCTGGAAATAAATTCTAATTAAACCTTCAGGTGCGGTTCCTGCAGCAGAACCCACACCAATAGATGAGGCTCCCTCCGTGCTGTCCAGTCATGTGAACCAGGCTCATTAATATACCTGTGTGTTTGGTTTAGCAAGTGAATCATGTCTGTTTTCTGGAAATTACATGAGGATGGAAAACCTTCCAAACATGTTCATTTATTTGCTGTGGACTTTGTTTAATCCTCTTAAGAGCATTTAGAATGACAAACTTCTTAAATTAGCATGTTTGCCCGAGAGACCTTTCCAGGCACATGGGCTGAAACCTAGGACAACCCAGAAGCAAATTCAAAACCGTTCCAGCTGCACAGCACTGCAGAATGTGTCCAGTTTGAGAATCAAGGATTTTTTCTCCACACACTTTTCCTCCTCTGCCCAAATTAATCAGCCTCTGCTGCTCTTGTATAATGAGTATCGTATGACTCATCTTCTCTGCCTGTAAAATGGAAATGGGAAATACTTCTGCCCAATAAAATGACATAGAACTAACCCCCAAAATTATATATATTTAAAAAAAACCCAGGGCTTTACGCTGTACAGGGATATGAATCATTTATTTAATATATCAATTGTTACTAGAATAATCTTTTCAAAATGTAACCCCTCCTCAGAAAACTTCAACTACTATTCGATAAAAATATCACAGAAAATTTCTGAAAAGAATTTAAAGGAAAATCATTTTTAACTGAATCATATTCTAGGCACGCTGAATAAATTCTCTTTAGAGAACTACTTGTTTTTAATAAATGACCTATTAAAATACACACAGCATTAATCAGTAAATCTTCATTCCTTATTTTAAAATTCTTAAGACATGCTATATTTCTTAAATCAAATGAGGAGATATTTGCAAGCCAATGGACAACGGAGTTACCTAAGAAGACATTATAAAGCAGCAAGAGCAACTAGCACTTTGCCAAGCATTCTGCCTGAGAGTCACTCGTACCATCTTATTTTGACCTGACTGCTTGGAGGTGAGCTCCATCAGCCCATATAACACATGAAGAAACTGAGGCTATGTGTGGTCATATTTCCAGTACTTGGTGGAGCCAGGATCCAAACCCAGATCTTTGCTTATAGAGCCTGTGCCTTTACCAGATCACACTACATTTCTCACTCTTCAAATGCACTCAGTCCCCGAGGTAACACACCTTCCTTGCATTTCTAGGAGTTTTAGGAATTACTGAATTACAAGGACTAATCAGACATTTGTGTGAGATAATTTTATATTTTCTGATTTTCCTGAATCAGTTCAGGCTGAATTCATTCTACTTACGAGAAGTCCTGAGGCAGAGGAGAGAGGGGAAGATAAGCCAGACATAAACAATTTCAAGAGATCCACTTCATCAAGGAAGCAAAGTATTAAGTAAACCACTTCTGCAACATGCTTGTCAATAAACCTTGGTGTCTCTGTCTCAGCCTGGAGGAGGGTAAGCCCTCCAGCCCATCTGCCTTCCAGCCACATACCCTGGATGATCTTGGTTCCCTCACTGGTGACACATGTGTTCTCCTGGGACTCTTTGTAGAGGTTAAATGATAAAACTGTATGCAAAGGGGCTACTTCATTGCCAGACAGTAGGCACTAAACAAACAATAAAATTATTTTGTTTCATGAAAATGGGAGGCAAGTCTCCCAATTAAACATTCCTGATAGAATCCCAACAAGCACTTTAATTTATCTACAAGAAATTGTAAAATAGCATTTCTTTTTTGAAGGCCGTATCCATTCTCCCTACTTTTTAAAAATCCTGGCTGTTATCCTGAAAATCTATTCCCAGAACGTGGCATCTATCTCTCATATTTAAATCCTTTAAGTTTGAAATTATGATGAAGCTTGGGCACATAAAGATTCACACCATAATTCACAGAATAAACAAAGACCACAGGAACAGGGCCACCTCCAGACCCCATGTGCTCAGGACAGGCTCCAAACTTCACAAAATCAGAAGCATACTGTTTGAAGAGAAAGAAAATTAAATGTGATCAAGGAGGCTGACATAGAGCACTGGCCGGCTCATGAAACGACCCCGTCACCCCCTCATCTGACCTAAGTCATCTAACACAGTTATCCGTTGATCTCTAACTAAAACTAGAACAAGGGTAGGGTTGGAAAGTAACATTTTTTCCTACAATATATGCATATTGTCAACTAAAAATTGGCACTTGTCATCTGCTTCTGATTTGGTTAAGTCATGAGCCACTGCAGCTGCTGACCTTCAACACCCTCTGAAAGTAGTTAAGTGTGGAGATCAGGAATGGGGCGCTCTGTGCTCTGGGAAAATGGGCAGAAGAGTCTTCAGATAGTTAGACATTTTCAGGAAATTTTATGCGCCCAAATTCTTGCATCCCCTCCTATCTAGAAAAGCACTAAAATCATTAACAGAGACACCTGCTCCTTGACTAACAGCAGCCTCTGCCTAAACTTGTATTGGACCGCACGTCCCCCTTCACTGAAATCTTATATAATTCTGAGCTCCCCCTCATCTTCAGAGCTGTTCCTCCGAGCTCTCTGAGATGCTGTCACCTGGACTCTGGTCCTTATTTTGCCCCAAATAAATTTTAACTAACAAATCTCACGTTTAGTGGTTTATCGACAGTACCACAAAAATTAAGCTTACATACTTGAACTCAGTAAACATTCAGTATCAAATATTTCTTGACTTAAATTCCTATTTAAATGTAAATAATTATTCCATTTCTTAAATATAACATCTTTAAATATAAATTAACAGATATTTGTGAATCTTCGAAAAATATAGTCTAGAAAAAAATTTTAGCAATTAAAAAAAGCTATTGTGTGGAGCTTTAGAATTTCAAAAGTGGAAGAGAATAGTATTGTAACTCAAGTTCTTGTTTTAAATGCAGATATCCTGAGGCCTCAAAAGACACATTAATTTGCCTGATTTTATACACTGTCCTTTAACAGAAAACCTAGAACTAAGTTCCTGGTCTTTGAGAAACCAAGACTTGCTCTGCTGGTGCAGGGCTGAACTTTATGAAAATGGGTCGTGAGAAAGAACCAGAATGCGGGGGCCTGGGCGAGGCAGCGGAGGAAAGGAGGGTCTCACCTGGTCGTGGGTGAGAAATAAGCTCCCCAGTGCTGGTGTGATGGGCATCCCTCAAGTGCCTGAAAACTACTATTTAGCACACCTGCCACCGAAAAGCACACATGCTGTTTAACTAGAAGGCTGACCAGGAGGTTTTCTCAGTGACACAACAAGCTATTTTCATGTTAACTCTACAACTACAGGAAGAGAAAGAATAGAAAGCTGATATTAATTATTAATAATTTACACCAAGAACCAAGGAAATTCCAGGAGAAATATAAAGACGTTGGAAGTTACATTATGCGAACTTACTGCCAATTCAGTTGTCTTAAAAGCTGTGCTATAAAATATATTGTCCTTTGTTGTTCCAAATCACATTTGAAAGAAATAATGTTTCTTAAGGGTGTTTCTGGAAATTTCTTCTATTTCCTAACACCAAATCTCAGACCCTTAAAGAAATGGGGGGTTGGCATTTTGTCCACTCTTCTCTAGGCAATTTGTTTTTCCTTCAAAGAACAAGGGGGGAATCACACAGAAAAGCATTTGAGCATCAGGCTGCTTACATTTCCTCCGGGAGTCTTGGAAAATAACGTGGAAATGAACAGTAGGACAGAAACATGGCGGGAGAGTCACTATCTAGAAGGTGAGAACAAATGTGTTCTCCAACGTGCTCTGGTAGCCACTAGTTTAAATGAACCGAGCAATTGTTCCAGCATACACGCACTTCTACGGGGAAATCTCAACCGTTACCAACCGATCAGTGCAGCCCGAAGCAATGGACGGACTGCGGAGGCCCCGGCGGCTCATCGTGGTGTCTTACACCATGTGCAGGATGAGCAGTGCCTCCCTGCCCCCTCCCTCCCCTCCCCTCGAGGGAGATGGCTGGTCCTGAGCTGAGCTTACCTCATAGCAAGCTGTCTCTCAGCCCTCTGTCTAAAGCAAGATAAAAGCAGGAAAGCTACATGGGACTTTACAGAACCATCCCAAAAGGGAATTGAAGCACCTTTCTTCCCTCCTTTCTGCTGCCTGGAATGTGGACGTGATTTTTGACCCTCAGGCAGACACTTTGGGCCATCAAGTTGACGGGCTGAAAATAAGAGGCATCTGGTTCTCTGACCCTGGGACCTTATGCAAACCAGCCCTGTGGTACCGATTGCTTGACTTCTTTATGTAAGAGGAAAATACAAGTTTAGCATGTGTAAGCTACTGCTGTTATCTGGGGAAGTAGGTGTTGTACATTGCCACAGTAAGTCCTAATAATAAAGTTAAATATTCACCAAAAACTATTAACCAAATAGTTAATAAATGATAAAGAGTTCCTGATTTTTGTTTTAATGCTATGAAATGTAAATCAAGTTTCAGCATATGCTAGTAAAACAAGACACTGTGGAGAAAAAGCAAAACAGAGATTATAGAACAGAGACATAAAGCATCCTCTTCTCCAAGGCACAGGAGGACAGCCGTGACTCTACGTGCCAAGGTTGGAGTCTCATGGGCTCCCTGTTTTCCTTGCCTTGGGTTGTGTTTTCTTTCCAGCCTTGGGAAAAATGGATAAGGCTGCTGGTCAAATCATTTCAGGAGCAGCTTCCATCGTGTAGAACCCCTGTCTCTTCCTTTCCTCTGCCTCCTGGAATGTTCTGACACAATTAATCAGTCCAGCCTTCTAAATTGAGCAAATGGAGCTCAATCAATCTACTTTTAGACAGAGTTAGGAAATAGACATTAAAAAGCATAACTAGGAAATCTTATCTTCCAGAGGTCATTGCACAGATGAAATAGGAGAATAGCTGTGAATCACTCTGTAAACACTAAGTACAATACAAACAATATTAGTACTGATTCTATGTCACATTCTTCAAAAAAGGAAAACAGAATAGTTTTCTACCAGAAGGAGAAGGTGCTTTGCAATTTTCTGTCACTTTAATTCTTCAAATTTTCTATAAAATTGATGCCTTTAAAAAAATCAATGCACATTAGGGACTAATTTTAATTCCTTCATCTTCCCCTGTTTAACAAATATCAAGAATGATACCATTTCTAGACATTTTATCTAGGAAAGCCTTCGGTATACATGAGGCACAGAGCATGACAAATTGCCAGTATCACTCAGGATAGGAAACCCATGTTTGATATCCGAACATGAAGACATGAAGAAGATGCCTGGCATGTCCCACTGACATTTCAAGCTATTATTTTTGAAACACTTGTTTCTTCTTGGTCCAGAACAGACCTGCATTTGTTGATGTGAGACTCTTTAAGTGAAAAGGTCAACCCATCATTACCACTTTAGAGACTGAAACCTTACCCTCCTCATCCATGTGGACATAGCATCCTTACTGATTCCTAACATGAAAAATGACCACCAATGACATCTCAGGTTGCTCCAATGCAGAGGCTCTCTGCTGCAGTGAGGAGGAAAGAGCCGTGTGCTTTAAGATATACTTACTGTCTGTAGCTCACTTGGCAAGGCACGGCAACTTGTCTAAGCTAAAGCTTAAAATTGGAAAATAGAGACAACATCCATGGCAAAGGGCATTCGGAGGCTAATTCCTTGGCCCCACTTCATCGCTTCTCAAGAGCAGTGGGCAATACCTTGAGAAAGGCAGCAATACGTTACCCAACTCATCAAAAAGCTGTGCCTCCTACTAATTGACAGTAAAGCAAGTGTCATCTGGCTCAACAGATCTCCCTGCGTCTCTACAGTGTACGTCTACTTTTTCTTTATTTTCTCGGTTGGGGGACACTCCTTTTTTGAAAATCCTCCTCCCTGCAGTAGAAGTTCTTATTTTCCCAACCAGAATGCAGGCTTGAAGGGGGGCAACAGAGATGAGAACACATAAATCAGTATTTATTCCTTGATATATTTTTTACACATGGACTAAAAATCATTGGGTCAGTTGGACATCAAGATCATATCTAATTTACACAATTGTCAATTTTCATTTTACTACCAGCTCCTGAAACAGTCACGTGGTCACTAGGTTTTTTTTCCTTCCCTTGACCCATGGATTCGATGATTTCTAACCAGACACAATAGCTTTTTGAAAAGAAGTCTGTTTCACCTTTTGCTTTTAAACTAAACTTGTGTGCTTGACCCTGATTTTATTCTAACATTCACAAAAAGCTATCCAAGGACAACCACATTTAACATCATCTCTAGATGTCTTGAATACAATGGTGAGTGATTCTTCTAGATCATTAAACTATATATGCACATTATGCTGTGGTCCTCTTCAATTTGTGGTGTTTTCAGTAATCGTTACCTCTTTGGATACTTTATTACACATTTAGCATTTCTTTATCCAATTCAGATACATTAATATATAAGATTTCAAAAGAACTGCTTTTTCAAAATGATGATATTTAACATCTACAGTCTATTTTAAATCAAGTAATTCAATAAGGTTGTCAAGGACAGCAGTGAAGGTTGTGTGTGGTGATTGCTGCTTCAGAGTCTCCGGTCCTGTCCCTTGACCTTACAAGTGTTTACACATCCTTGTGAATGTCAACACATCAGTCTATTAGGAGCTGAAATTAAACTACCTGGATGCTAATTTTTCTTTTTAACAACAATATACTTAATTTCCCCTTCTAATACTTTATTGTTTCTCATACTGAGGCTCACCAGTTTTCCTAATATATATACTTGGTGGGGAGGGGGGCACAGCCCTGAATGCCTGCAGACAACACCAACTCTATAAGATTAACCAGAGGTGGCCGTGGATGTTCTGTGACTTCAGCCACTGAGCACGAGCACCTGCTGTCCTTCCAACTGTTCTGCCTCCATTATTGACAGCTCTGAAGGTCACTGCCTCTTGTAAAATTCTACAACATTACAGTTCATATATTTTTAAAAGTTATAAATTTGTGAAAGTCGTCTGCTGTTTGTGTAAAAAGAGGGGTACTTGCCTTTGCTCATTTCAGGCTAAACTAAGTCCAGAAGGACACACACACACACACAGAGACACACGCAGTTCTGAGTGCCCCCAAGGAAAAGTTTGAAAGGCTTTGGGACAGTGGTGGCGCTCAAACCTTTGGAATTTTGAGCTCTATGAAAGCATCACTTATTCAGAAATTAAGAATTATAATTCTAGACAAAGAGAATCAGAATCACCCACAAGATACTTACCAGAATTTTTTTAAAGAAATTATCTTCCCTAAAATCCAATGATAATTCAAATATCCATGGAAAGAAAGTAGATCAGTAATATCAAGCAATAATTTCTACACTATTGCTGATTAGACTTCAGCCCCAACCAAAGGACATAGAAATAAGATACCTGGAGATAAAGAGATGGAAATGAGGTATTAAAAAGCAAGAATATAAAAGAAGTAGTGGCCTTATGGAAACCTGCTCATTTTCTTTGAAATAATTTCTTGGTTACAGGAACTCACTCGTGAGGATCTGGAAATGCATCAAGAGGAAATCTAGAAGGGAAAAGAAGCAGAAGCAGAAGCAGGTCTCAGTTTTCTCCGAGGCTGACCCTAAATGAAAAAACTTTCCTTGGCTTCCAGAATAGACAACCTGCATGGTTCCCTTAGCAGAAGAGTGAGGAGGAGAGAAAACCGAATGTGTTTGCAAATCATCCTTCACCAACCCTGTTGGAACACAGAATTTTGGTGTTAGGGGCACTGCCCGACCTATAAATATAAGAGAAGGAACAAGCTCTAATAAGGTTTTTGAGCGAAAAATGCTTTTAGTTTTAAACCTACTCTAGGAATCATGCTGAGAAATCATGGTAAGTGCTTGAGGTGTAGCCTTGCTGTTTACGTTACATAAAGGAATGCGTCCCCACATGTACCATTTTGGGAACGGAATATATGTTGCAGCCTCCTTCACATGGGTTTTTGGAAACCCAGAGTTTCTGGCCACGGGGAATTAGGCTAGTTACATATCTAAGGGGAGGCAAAAACTCCAGGGCGCTTTTCCATTGCAAACCGATTTTACTAGAGACCGGCTTTAAGAATCATGCTGAGAAATCAGAGTAAGTGTTTCTACATGTCACTCTACCTTTTATGACGGATGTAACAACGCCTCTCCACATGATCACTTCTGACATCTCAACCTGTGTGGAAGCTGTTGTAAAACTAGATTTTTGGGAACACAGAGCTTCTGTCTTAGAGCATCTACACTACTTACATATGTAAGGGGAGGCACAATCTCCAAAACGGTTATCCACGGGAAACGGCTTTAACTTTGAAACCGGCATGAGGAAACATTCTGAGAAATCAGAGAAGGTGTCTCTAGAAGTCCCCTTGTCTTTTATGCTGGATGACAGAATGCCTCTACACATGCTAAATTTTTAGGTCTGTATGGGTATGGAAGCCGAGTTTCCACTGGATTGTTGGGAAACCAGAGTTTTTGGCCAGGGGAAACTACACTGCTTTCATATATATGGGTATCTACTAGCACCAACGCGGCTTTCTACAGCAAACAACTTTTCTTTGAAACCGGCTTTGAGAAAAATGTTGAGAAAACAGAGTAAGTGTTTCTGTATGTAACTTAACTTTAATGCTGGATGATAGAACGCCTAAGCACATGGTGAATTCTCACAACAGATTGTGTGTTGGAGACGTCTTTCGCATAAATTCTTGTAAAGACAGAGTTTCTGGTCTAGAGGAACTACGCCACTTATATATCTCAGGGAAAGCACTAATGCAAAAGAATTTTACACAGCAAATAAGATTTACATTGAATACTTACAGAGAAATCAGAGAAGGTATTAATACAATACACTCCAGCGTTTAGTTGGATAAAAGAAAGTCTCAAAATATGATGAAAGATGAAAGAAAGCCTCTCCACATGCTTAGATCTGAGAGATAAGTGAGTGTGAAAGCCGTCCTACAACAAACGTGTTGGGAAAACAAAGTTAATTTTCAGATGCACACTACAGTCCATGCATATATATGGGGAGGTAATAGTTCCAACAAGGTTTTACAGTCAAAAATGCAGGAAATTCAAACTGGCAATAGGAAAAAGACGGAGAAAACAGAGTAAAAGTTTCCCATGCAAACAGTTCCCTTTGTGCGAAATGGAAGATCGTGTCTCCAAATACTCAGTTCTGAGACATAAGTAAGTGTAAAAGCCGCCCTTAACCTAGCTTGTTGGGAACACAAAGTTTTTTATCAGTTGCAAAGTACACTCCATACATATATACGGGGAGGCACAAGCTCCAACTAGGTTATACAGTGAAACCTGCAGGAAGGTGAAACCGACACTAGGAAACAGACTGAGAAACCAGAGTAAAAGTTACCCCTACAACCCGTTCCCTTTGTGCTAGATGAACGAACGTCTCTCCACATGCTCAGTTCTGAGAGATAAGTGTGTGTGAAAGCCGTCCTTCACCTAGCTTGTTGGGAACACAAAGTTTCTTTCCAGTTGCATACTACACTCCATACATATATATGGGGAGGCACAAGCTCCAACTCGGTTTTACAGTGAAAACTGCAGGAACTTCAATCCGGCATTAGGAAACAGACTGAGAAACCAGAGTAAAAGTTTCACCTGCACCCCGTTCCCTTTGTGCTAGTTGAACGAACGTCTCTCCACATGCTCAGTTCTGAGAGATAAGTGTGTGTGAAAGCCGTCCTTCACCTAGATTGTTGGGAACACAAAGTTTCTTTTCAGTTGCAAACTACACTCCATACATATACATGGGGAGGCAAAAGCTCTAACTCTGATTAACACTGAAAACTGCAGGAACTTCAAACCGGCACTAGGAAACAGAATGAGAAACCAGAGTAAAAGTTTCTCTTCCAAATCGTTCCCTTTGTGCTAGATGAACGAACGTCTCTCCACAAGCTCAGTTCTGAGAGATAAGTGTGTGTGAAAGCCGTCCTTCACCTAGCTTGTTGGGAACACAAAGTTTCTTTTCATTTGCAAAATACACTCCTTATATATATATGGGGAGACACATGCTCCAACACGATTTTACAGTGAAAACTGCAGGAACTTCAAAACGGCACTAGGAAACAGACTGAGAAACCAGAGTAAAAATTTCTCCTGCAACCCGTTCCTTTTGCTAGTTGAACGAACGTCTCTCAACATGCTCAGTTCTGAGAGATAAGTTTGTGTGAAACCGTCCTTCAACTATATTGTAGGGAACACAAAATTTCTTTTCAGTTGTAAATTACACTCCATATATATTTATGGGGAGGCACAAGCTCCAACTCGGTTTTACAGTGAAACCTGCCGGAACTTCAAACCGGCACTAGGAAACAGACTGAGAACCAGAGGAAAAGTTTCTCCTGCAACCCGTTCCCTTTGTGCTAGATGAACGAACGTCTCTCCACATGCTCATTTCTGAGAGATAAGTGTGTGTGAAATCCGTCCTTCAACTATATTGTTGGGAACACAAAGATTCTTTTCAGTTGCAAACTACACTCCATATATATTTATGGGGATGCACAAGCTCCAACTCTGTTTTACAGTGAAACCTGCAGGAACTTAAAACCGGCACTAGGAAACAGACTGAGAAACCAGAGTAAAAGTTTCTCCTGCAACCCGTTCCCTTTGTGCTAGATGAACGAACGTCTCTCCACATGCTCAGTTCTGAGAGATAAGTGTGTGTGAATGCCGTCCTTCACATAACTTGTTGGGAATACAAAGTTTCTTTTCAGTTGCAAACTACAATCCATACATATATATGGGGAGGCACAAGCTCCAACTCGGTTTTACAGTGAAACTTTCAGGAACTTCAAACTGGCACTAGGAAACATACTGAGAAACCAGAGTAAAAGTTTCTCCTGCAATCCGTTCCCTTTGTGCTAGTTGAACGAACGTCTCTACACATGCTCAGTTCTGAGAGATAAGTGTGTGTGAAAGCCGTCCTTCACATAGCTTGTTGGGAACACAAAGTTTCTTTTCATTTGCAAAATACACTCCTTACATATATATGGGGAGACACATGCTCCAACACGATTTTACAGTGAAAACTGCAGGAACTTCAAAACGGCACTAGGAAACAGACTGAGAAACCAGAGTAAAAATTTCTCCTGCAACCCGTTCCCTTTTTGCTAGTTGAACAAACGTCTCCCAACATGCTCAGTTCTGAGAGATAAGTTTGTGTGAAACCGTCCTTCAACTATATTGTTGGGAACACAAAATTTCTTTTCAGTTGCAAACTGCACTCCATATATATTTATGGGGAGGCACAAGCTCCAACTCGGTTTTACAGTGAAACCTGCAGGAACTTCAAACCGGCACTAGGAAACAGACTGAGAACCAGAGTAAAAGTTTCTCCTGCAACCCGTTCCCTTTGTGCTAGATGAACGAAAGTCTCTCCACATGCTCAGTTCTGAGAGATATGTGTGTGTGAAAGCCGTCCTTCACCTAGATTTTTGGGAACACAAAGTTTCTTTTCAGTTGCAAACTACACTCCATACATATATATGGGGAGGCACAACTTCCAAATCGGTTTTACAGTGAAACCTGCAGGAACGTCAAACCGGCACTAGGAAACAGAGAAACCAGAGTAAAAGTTTCTCCTGCAACCCGTTCCATTTGTGCTAGATGAACGAAAGTCTCTCAACATGCTCATTTCTGAGAGATAAGTGTGTGTGAAAGCCGTCCTTCACCTAGCTTGTTGGGAACACAAAGTTTCTTATCAGTTGCATACTACACTGCATACATATATATACGGTGGCAAAAGCTCCAACTCGGTTTTACAGTGAAAACTGCAGGAATTTCAAACCGGCACTAGGAAAAAGGCTGAGAAACCAGAGTAATAACTTCTCCTGTATCCCTTTCCATTTGTGCTAGGTGAACGAACGTCTCTCCACATGCTCATTTCTGAGAGATAAGTGTGTGTGAAAGCCGTCCTTCACCTAGCTTGTTGGGAACACAAAGTTTCTTATCAGTTGCATACTACACTGCATACATATATATACGGTGGCAAAAGCTCCAACTCGGTTTTACAGTGAAAACTGCAGGAATTTCAAACCGGCACTAGGAAAAAGGCTGAGAAACCAGAGTAATAACTTCTCCTGTATCCCTTTCCATTTGTGCTAGGTGAACGAACGTCTCTCCACATGCTCAGTTCTGAGAGATAAGTGTGTGTGAAAGCCGTCCTTCACCTTGCTTGTTTGGAACACAAAGTTTCTTTTCAGTTGCAAACTACACTCCATACATATACATGGGGAGGCAAAAGCTCTAACTCTGATTAACACTGAAAACTGCAGGAACTTCAAACCGGCACTAGGAAACAGAATGAGAAACCAGAGTAAAAGTTTCTCTTCCAAATCGTTCCCTTTGTGCTAGATGAACGAACGTCTCTCCACAAGCTCAGTTCTGAGAGATAAGTGTGTGTGAAAGCCGTCCTTCACCTAGCTTGTTGGGAACACAAAGTTTCTTTTCATTTGCAAAATACACCCCTTATATATATATGGGGAGACACATGCTCCAACACGATTTTACAGTGAAAACTGCAGGAACTTCAAAACGGCACTAGGAAACAGACTGAGAAACCAGAGTAAAAATTTCTCCTGCAACCCGTTCCTTTTGCTAGTTGAACGAACGTCTCTCAACATGCTCAGTTCTGAGAGATAAGTTTGTGTGAAACCGTCCTTCAACTATATTGTAGGGAACACAAAATTTCTTTTCAGTTGTAAATTACACTCCATATATATTTATGGGGAGGCACAAGCTCCAACTCGGTTTTACAGTGAAACCTGCCGGAACTTCAAACCGGCACTAGGAAACAGACTGAGAACCAGAGGAAAAGTTTCTCCTGCAACCCGTTCCCTTTGTGCTAGATGAACGAACTTCTCTCCACATGCTCATTTCTGAGAGATAAGTGTGTGTGAAATCCGTCCTTCAACTATATTGTTGGGAACACAAAGATTCTTTTCAGTTGCAAACTACACTCCATATATATTTATGGGGATGCACAAGCTCCAACTCTGTTTTACAGTGAAACCTGCAGGAACTTAAAACCGGCACTAGGAAACAGACTGAGAAACCAGAGTAAAAGTTTCTCCTGCAACCCGTTCCCTTTGTGCTAGATGAACGAACGTCTCTCCACATGCTCAGTTCTGAGAGATAATTGTGTGTGAATGCCGTCCTTCACATAACTTGTTGGGAATACAAAGTTTCTTTTCAGTTGCAAACTACAATCCATACATATATATGGGGAGGCACAAGCTCCAACTCGGTTTTACAGTGAAACTTTCAGGAACTTCAAACTGGCACTAGGAAACATACTGAGAAACCAGAGTAAAAGTTTCTCCTGCAATCCGTTCCCTTTGTGCTAGTTGAACGAACGTCTCTACACATGCTCAGTTCTGAGAGATAAGTGTGTGTGAAAGCCGTCCTTCACATAGCTTGTTGGGAACACAAAGTTTCTTTTCATTTGCAAAATACACTCCTTACATATATATGGGGAGACACATGCTCCAACACGATTTTGCAGTGAAAACTGCAGGAACTTCAAAACGGCACTAGGAAACAGACTGAGAAACCAGAGTAAAAATTTCTCCTGCAACCCGTTCCCTTTTTGCTAGTTGAACAAACGTCTCCCAACATGCTCAGTTCTGAGAGATAAGTTTGTGTGAAACCGTCCTTCAACTATATTGTTGGGAACACAAAATTTCTTTTCAGTTGCAAACTGCACTCCATATATATTTATGGGGAGGCACAAGCTCCAACTCGGTTTTACAGTGAAACCTGCAGGAACTTCAAACCGGCACTAGGAAACAGACTGAGAACCAGAGTAAAAGTTTCTCCTGCAACCCGTTCCCTTTGTGCTAGATGAACGAAAGTCTCTCCACATGCTCAGTTCTGAGAGATATGTGTGTGTGAAAGCCGTCCTTCACCTAGATTTTTGGGAACACAAAGTTTCTTTTCAGTTGCAAACTACACTCCATACATATATATGGGGAGGCACAACTTCCAAATCGGTTTTACAGTGAAACCTGCAGGAACGTCAAACCGGCACTAGGAAACAGAGAAACCAGAGTAAAAGTTTCTCCTGCAACCCGTTCCATTTGTGCTAGATGAACGAAAGTCTCTCCACATGCTCATTTCTGAGAGATAAGTGTGTGTGAAAGCCGTCCTTCACCTAGCTTGTTGGGAACACAAAGTTTCTTATCAGTTGCATACTACACTGCATACATATATATACGGTGGCAAAAGCTCCAACTCGGTTTTACAGTGAAAACTGCAGGAATTTCAAACCGGCACTAGGAAAAAGGCTGAGAAACCAGAGTAATAACTTCTCCTGTATCCCTTTCCATTTGTGCTAGGTGAACGAACGTCTCTCCACATGCTCAGTTCTGAGAGATAAGTGTGTGTGAAAGCCGTCCTTCACCTTGCTTGTTTGGAACACAAAGTTTCTTTTCAGTTGCAAACTACACTCCATACATATATATGGGGATGCAAAAGCTCCCACTCGGTTTTACAGTGAAACCTGCAGGAACGTCAAACCGGCACTAGGAAACAGAGAAACCAGAGTAAAATTTCTCCTGCAATCCGTTCCATTTGTGCTAGATGAACGAAAGTCTCTCCACATGCTCAGTTCTGAGAGATAAGTGTGTGTGAAAGCCGTCCTTCACCTAGCTTGTTGGGAACACAAAGTATCTATTCATTTGCAAAATACTCTCCTTACATATATATGGGGAGACACATGCTCCAACACGATTTTACAGTGAAAACTGCAGGAACTTCAAACCGGCACTAGGAAACAGACTGAGAAACAAGAGTAAAAGTTTCTCCTGCAACCCGTTCCCTTTGTGCTAGTTGAACGAACGTCTCTCCACATGCTCAGTTCTGAGAGATAAGTGTGTGTGAAAGCCGTCCTTCAACTATATTGTTGGGAACACAAAGTTTCTTTTCAGTTGCAAACTAAATTCCATATATATTTATGGGGAGGCACTAGCTCCAACTCGGTTTTACAGTGAAAACTGCAGGAACTTCAAACCGGCACTAGGAAACAGACTGAGAAACCAGAGTAATAGTTTCTCCTGCATCCCTTTCCATTTGTGCTAGGTGAACGAACGTCTCTCCACATGCTCAGTTCTGAGAGATAAGTGTGTGTGAAAGCCATCCTTCACATTACTTGTTTGGAACACAAAGTTTCTTTTCAGTTGCAAACTACACTCCATACATATATATGGGGAGGCAAAAGCTCCAACTCGGTTTTACAGTGAAACCTGCAGGATCGTCAAACCGGCACTAGGAAACAGAGAAACCAGGGTAAAAGTTTTTCCTGCAACCCGTTCCCTTTGTGCTAGATGAACGAACGTTTCTCCACATGCTCATTTCTGAGAGATAAGTGTGTGTGAAATCCGTCCTTCAACAATATTGTTGGGACACAAAGATTCTTTTCAGTTGCAAACTACACTCCATATATATTTATGGTGAGGCACAAGCTCCAACTCGGTTTTACAGTGAAACCTGCAGGAACTTCAAACCGGAACTAGGAAACAGACTGAGAAACCAGAGTAAAAGTTTCTCCTGCAACCCGTTCCCTTTGTGCTAGTTGAACGAACGTCTCTCCACATGCTCAGTTCTGAGAGATAAGTGTGTGTGAATGCCGTCCTTCACATAGCTTGTTGGGAATACAAAGTTTCTTTTCAGTTGCAAACTACAATCCATACATATATATGGGGAGGCACAAGTTCCAACTCGGTTTTACAGTGAAACTTGCAGGAACTTCAAACCGGCACTAGGAAACATACTGAGAAACCAGAGTAAAAGTTTCTCCTGCAACCCGTTCCCCTTGTGCTAGTTGAACGAACGTCTCTACACATGCTCAGTTCTGAGAGATAAGTGTGTGTGAAAGCCGTCCTTCACCTAGCTTGTTGGGAACACAAAGTTTCTTTTCATTTGCAAAATACACTCCTTACATATATATGGGGAGACACATGCTCCAACACGATTTTACAGTGAAAACTGCAGGAACTTCAAACCGGCACTAGGAAACAGACTGAGAAACCAGAGTAAAAGTTTCTCCTGCAACCCGTTCCCTTTGTGCTACTTGAACGAACGTCTCTCCACATGCTCAGTTCTGAGAGATAAGTGTGTGTGAAAGCCGTCCTTCACCTAGAGTGTTGGGAACACAAAGTTTCTTTTCAGTTGCAAACTACACTCCATACATATATATGGGGAGGCACAAGCTCCAACTCGGTTTTACAGTGAAACCTGCAGGAACGTCAAACCGGCACTAGGATACAGAGAAACCAGAGTAAAATTTTCTCCTGCAACCCGTTCCATTTGTGCTAGATGAACGTAAGTCTCTCCACAGGCTCATTTCTGAGAGATAAGTGTGTGTGAAAGCCGTCCTTCACCTAGCTTGTTGGGAACACCAAGTTTCTTTTCAGTTGCATTCTACACTCCATACATATATATGGGGAGGCACAACCTCCAACTCGGTTTTACAGTGAAAACTGCAGGAACTTCAAACCTGCACTAGGAAACAGACTGAGAAACCGGAGTAATAGTTTCTCCTGCATCCCTTTCCCTTTGTGCTAGGTGAACGAACGTCTCTTAACATGCTCAGTTCTGAGAGATAAGTGTGTGTGAAAGCAGTCCTTCAAATTGCTTGTTTGGAACACAAAGTTTCTTTTCAGTTGCAAACTACACTCCATACATATATATGGGGAGGCACAAGCTCCAACACGGTTTTACAGTTAAACCTGCAGGAAGTTGAAACCGACACTAGGAAACAGAATGAGAAACCAGAGTAAAAGTTTCCCCTGCAACCCGTTCCCTTTGTGCTAGATGAACGAACGTCTCTCCACATGCTCAGTTCTGAGAGATATGTGTGTGTGAAACCGTCCTTCACCTAGCTTGTTGGGAACACAAAGTTTCTTTTCAGTTGCAAAATACAGTCCATACATATATATGGGGAGGCACAAGCTCCAACTCGGTTTTACAGTGAAACCTGCAGGAAGTTGAAACCGACACTAGGAAACAGACTGAGAAACCAGAGTAAAAGGTTCACCTGCAACCCGTTCCATTTGTGCTAGATGAACGAACGTCTCTCCACATGCTCATTTCTGAGAGATATGTGTGTGTGAAAGCCGTCCTTCACCTAGCTTGTTGGGAACACAAAGTTTCTTATCAGTTGCATACTACACTCCATACATATATATGGGGTGGCACAAGCTCCAACTCGGTTTTACAGTGAAAACTGCAGGAATTTCAAACCGGCACTAGGAAACAGACTGAGAAACCAGAGAAATAGTTTCTCCTGAATCCCTTTCCATTTGTGCTAGGTGAACGAAAGTCTCTCCACATGCTCAGTTCTGAGAGATAAGTGTGTGTGAAAGCCGTTCTTCACCTTGCTTGTTTGGAACACAAAGTTTCTTTTCAGTTGCAAACTACACTCCATACATATATATGGGGAGGCACAAGCTCCAACTCTGATTTACAGTGAAAACTGCAGGAACTTCAAACCGGCACTAGGAAACAGACTGATAAACCAGACTAAAAATTTCTCCTGCAACCCGTTCCCTCTGTGCTAGATGAATGAACGTATCTCCACATGCTCAGTTCTGAGAGATAAGTGTGTGTGAAAGCCGTCCTTCACTTAGCTTGTTGGGAACACAAAGTTTCTATTAAGTTGCAAACTACAAACCATACTTATATATGGCGAGACACAAGCTCCAACTCTATTTTTCAGTGAAAACTGCAGGAACTTCAAAACTGCACTAGGAAACAGACTGAGAAACCAGAGTAAAAGTTTTTCCTGCAAACACATCCATTAGTGCTAGATGAACGAACGTCTCTCCACATGCTCAGTTCTGAGACATAAGTGTGTGTGAAAGCCGTCCTTCACTTAGCTTGTTGGGAACACAAAGTTTCTTTTCAGTTGCAAACTACACTCCATACATATATAGTGGAGGCACAAGCTCCAACTCTGTTTTACAGTGAAAACTGCAGGAACGTCAAACCGGCACTAGGAAACAGTCTGAGGAACCAGAGTAAAGGTTTCTCCTTCAAGCCGTTCCCTTTGTGCTAGATGAACGAACGTCTCTCCACATGCTCAGTTGTGAGAGATAAGTGTGTGTGAAAGCCGCCCTTAACCTATATTGTTGGGAACACAAAGTTTCTTTTCAGTTGCATACTACACTCCATACATATATATGGGGAGGCACAATCTCCAACTCGGTTTTACAGTGAAACCTGCAGGAACTTCAAACCGGCACTAGGAAACAGACTGAGAATCCAGAGTAAAAGTTTCCCCTGCAACCCGTTCAGTTTGTGCTACATGAACGAATGTATCTCCACATGCTCAGTTCTGAGAGATAATTGTGTGTGAAAGCCGTCCTTCACCTATCTTTTTTGGAACACAAAGTTTCTTTTCAGTTGCAAACTACACTCCATACATATATATGGGGAGGCACAAGCTCCAACTCGGTTTTACAGTGAAAACTGCAGGAACTTCAAACCGGCACTAGGAAACAGACTGAGAAAACACAGTAAAAGTTTCTCTTGCACACCGTTCCCTTTGTGCTAGATGAACGAACATCTCTCCACATGCTCAGTTCTGAGATTTAAGCGTGTGTGAAAGCCGTCCTTCACCAAGCTTGTTAGGAACAAAAAGTTTCTATTCAGTTGCAAACTACAAACCCTACTTATATATGGCGAGGCACAAGCTCCATCTCTATTTTCAGTGAAAACTGCAGGAACTTCAAAACTGCACTAGGAAACAGACTGAGAAACCAGAGTAAAAGTTTTTCCTGCAAACACATCCATTTGTGCTAGATGAACGAACGTCTCTCCACATGCTCAGTTCTGAGAGATAAGTGTGTGTGAAAGCCGTCCTTCACTTAGCTTGTTGGGAACACAAAGTTTCTTTTCAGTTGCAAACTACACTCCATACATATATAGGGGAGGCACAAGCTCCAAATCTGTTTTACAGTGAAAACTGCAGGAACGTCAAACCGGCACTAGGAAACAGACTGAGAAACCAGAGTAAAAGTTTTTCCTGCAAACACATCCATTTGTGCTAGATGAACGAACGTCTCTCCACATGCTCAGTTCTGAGAGATAAGTGTGTGTGAAAGCCGTCCTCCAAATAGCTTGTTGGAAACACAAAGTTTATTTCAGTTGCAAACTACACTCCATACATATATATGGGGAGGCACAAGCTCCAACTCGGTTTTACAGTGAAACCTGCAGGAACTTCAAAATGGCACTAGGAAACAGACTGAGAAATCAGAGTAAAAGTTTCTCCTGCAACCCGTTCCCTCTGTGCTAGATGAACGAACATCTCTCCACATGCTCAGTTCTGAGAGAAAAGTGTGTGTGAGAGCCGTCCTTCAACTAGCTTGTTGGGAACACAAAGTTTCTTTTGAGTTGCAAACTACACTCCATAAATATATATGGGGAGGCACAAGCTCCAACTCGGTTTTACAGTGAAAACTGCAGGAACTTCAAACCGGCACTAGGAAACAGACTGAGAACCCAGAGTAAAAGTATCTCCTGCAAACCGTTCCCCTTTAGGTAGATGAACGAAAGTCTCTCCACATGCTAATTTCGGAGAGAGAAGTGTGTGTGAAAGCCGTCCTTCACCTAGCTTGTTGGGAACACAAAGTTTCTTTTCAGTTGCAAACTACAATCCTTACATATATATGGGGAGACACAAGCTCCAACACGTTTTACAGTTAAACCTGCAGGAATATGAAACCGACACAAGGAAACAGAATGAGAAACCAGAGTAAAAGTTTCCCCTGCAGCCCATTCCATTTGTGCTAGATGAACGAACGTCTCTCCACATGCTCAGTTCTGAGAGATAAGTGTGTGTGAAAGCCGTCCTTCACCTAGCTTGTTGGGAACACAAAGTTTCTTTTCAGTTGCATACTACATCCCATACATATATATGGGGAGGCACAAGCTCCAACTCGGTTTTACAGTGAAAACTGCAGGAACTTCAAACCGGAACTAGGAAACAGACTGAAAAAGCAGAGTAAAAGTTTCTCCTGCAACCCGTTCCCTTTGTGCTAAATGAAGGAACGTCTCTCCACATGCACAGTTCTGAGAGATAAGTGTGTGTGAAATCCGTCCTTCACCTAGCTTGTTGGGAACACAAAGTTTCTTTTCAGTTGCATACTACACTCCGTACATATATATGGTGAGGCACAAGATCCAACTCGGTTTTACAGTGAAAACTGCCTGAACGTCAAACCAGCACTAGGAAACAGAGAAACCAGAGTAATATTTTCTCCTGCATCCCATTCCATTTGTGCTAGGTGAACGAACGTCTCTCCACATGCTCAGTTCTGAGAGATAAGTGTGTGTGAAAGCCGCCCTTAACCTATATTGTTGGGAACACAAAGTTTCTTTTCAGTAGCAAACTACACTCCATACATATATATGAGGAGGCACAAGCTCCAACTCGTTTTTACAGTGAAAACTGCAGGAACTTCATACCGGCACTAGGAAACAGACTGAGAAACCAGAGTAAAAGTTTCTCTTGGAAACCGTTCCCTTTGTGCTAGATGAACGAAAGTCTCTCCACATGCTCATTTCTGAGAGATAAGTGTGTGTGAAAGCCGTCCTTCACCTAGCTTGTTGGGAATACAATGTTTCTTTTAATTTGCAAACTACACTCCATACATATATATGGGGAGGCGCAAGCTCCAATTCGGTTTTACAGTGAAAACTGCAGGATCGTCAAACCAGCACTAGGAAACAGAGAAACCAGAGTAAAAGTTTCTCCTGCAACCCGTTCAATTTGTGCTAGATGAACGAAAGTTTCTACACATACTCAGTTCTCAGAGATAAGTGTGTGTGAAAGCCGTCCTTCAACTAGATTGTTGGGAACACAAAGTTTCTTTTCATTTGCAAAATTCACTCCTTAGATATATATGGGGAGGCACAACCTCCATCACGGTTTTACAGTGAAACCTGCAGGAACTTCAAACCGGCATTAGGAAACAGACTGAGAAACCAGAGAAAAAGTTTCTCCTGCATCCCTTTCCCTTTGTGCTAGGTGAACGAACGTCTCTCCACATTCTCAGTTCTGAGAGATAAGTGTGTGTGAAAGCCGTCCTTCAACTAGCTTGTTGGGAACACAAAGTTTCTTTTCAGTTGCATACTACAATCCATACATATATATGGGGAGGCACAATCTCCAACTCGGTTTTACAGTGAAACCTGCAGGAACTTCAAACCGGCACTAGGAAACAGACTGAGAAAACACAGTAAAAGTTTCTCCTGCACACCGTTCCCTTTGTGCTAGATGAACGAACATCTCTCCACATGCTCAGTTCTGAGAGATAAGCGTGTTTGAAAGCCGTCCTTCACCAAGCTTGTTAGGAACAAAAAGTTTCTATTCAGTTGCAAACTACAAACCCTACTTATATATGGCGAGGCACAAGCTCCAACTCTATTTTTCAGTGAAAACTGCAGGAACTTCAAAACTGCACTAGGAAACAGACTGAGAAACCAGAGTAAAAGTTTTTCCTGCAAACACATCCATTTGTGCTAGATGAACGAACGTCTCTCCACATGCTCAGTTCTGAGAGATAAGTGTGTGTGAAAGCCGTCCTTCACTTAGCTTGTTGGGAACACAAAGTTTCTTTTCAGTTGCAAACTACACTCCATACATATATAGGGGAGGCACAAGCTCCAAATCTGTTTTACAGTGAAAACTGCAGGAACGTCAAACCGGCACTAGGAAACAGAGAAACCAGGGTAAAAGTTTTTCCTGCAACCCGTTCCCTTTGTGCTAGATGAACGAACGTTTCTCCACATGCTCATTTCTGAGAGATAAGTGTGTGTGAAATCCGTCCTTCAACAATATTGTTGGGAACACAAAGATTCTTTTCAGTTGCAAACTACACTCCATATATATTTATGGTGAGGCACAAGCTCCAACTCGGTTTTACAGTGAAACCTGCAGGAACTTCAAACCGGAACTAGGAAACAGACTGAGAAACCAGAGTAAAAGTTTCTCCTGCAACCCGTTCCCTTTGTGCTAGATGAACGAACGTCTCTCCACATGCTCAGTTCTGAGAGATAAGTGTGTGTGAATGCCGTCCTTCACATAGCTTGTTGGGAATACAAAGTTTCTTTTCAGTTGCAAACTACAATCCATACATATATATGGGGAGGCACAAGCTCCAACTCGGTTTTACAGTGAAACTTGCAGGAACATCAAACCGGCACTAGGAAACATACTGAGAAACCAGAGTAAAAGTTTCTCCTGCAAACCGTTCCCCTTGTGCTAGTTGAACGAACGTCTCTACACATGCTCAGTTCTGAGAGATAAGTGTGTGTGAAAGCCGTCCTTCACCTAGCTTGTTGGGAACACAAAGTTTCTTTTCATTTGCAAAATACACTCCTTACATATATATGGGGAGACACATGCTCCAACACGATTTTACAGTGAAAACTGCAGGAACTTCAAACCGGCACTAGGAAACAGACTGAGAAACCAGAGTAAAAGTTTCTCCTGCAACCTGTTCCCTTTGTGCTAGTTGAACGAACGTCTCTCCACATGCTCAGTTCTGAGAGATAAGTGTGTGTGAAAGCCGTCCTTCACCTAGAGTGTTGGGAACACAAAGTTTCTTTTCAGTTGCAAACTACACTCCATACATATATATGGGGAGGCACAAGCTCCAACTCGGTTTTACAGTGAAACCTGCAGGAACGTCAAACCGGCACTAGGATACAGAGAAACCAGAGTAAAATTTTCTCCTGCATCCCGTTCCATTTGTGCTAGATGAACGAAAGTTTCTACACATACTCAGTTCTCAGAGATAAGTGTGTGTGAAAGCCGTCCTTCAACTAGATTGTTGGGAACACAAAGTTTCTTTTCATTTGCAAAATTCACTCCTTAGATATATATGGGGAGGCACAACCTCCATCACGGTTTTACAGTGAAACCTGCAGGAACTTCAAACCGGCATTAGGAAACAGACTGAGAAACCAGAGTAAAAGTTTCTCCTGCATCCCTTTCCCTTTGTGCTAGGTGAACGAACGTCTCTCCACATTCTCAGTTCTGAGAGATAAGTGTGTGTGAAAGCCGTCCTTCAACTAGCTTGTTGGGAACACAAAGTTTCTTTTCAGTTGCATACTACACTCCATACATATATATGGGGAGGCACAATCTCCAACTCGGTTTTACAGTGAAACCTGCAGGAACTTCAAACCGGCACTAGGAAACAGACTGAGAATCCAGAGTAAAAGTTTCCCCTGCAACCCGTTCCGTTTGTGCTACATGAACGAATGTATCTCCACATGCTCAGTTCTGAGAGATAATTGTGTGTGAAAGCCGTCCTTCACCTATCTTTTTTGGAACACAAAGTTTCTTTTCAGTTGCAAACTACACTCCATACATATATATGGGGAGGCACAAGCTCCAACTCGGTTTTACAGTGAAAACTGCAGGAACTTCAAACCGGCACTAGGAAACAGACTGAGAAAACACAGTAAAAGTTTCTCCTGCACACCGTTCCCTTTGTGCTAGATGAACGAACATCTCTCCACATGCTCAGTTCTGAGAGATAAGCGTGTGTGAAAGCCGTCCTTCACCAAGCTTGTTAGGAACAAAAAGTTTCTATTCAGTTGCAAACTACAAACCCTACTTATATATGGCGAGGCACAAGCTCCAACTCTATTTTTCAGTGAAAACTGCAGGAACTTCAAACCGGCACTACGAAACAGACTTAGAAACCAGAGTAAAAGTTTCTCCTGCAACCCGTTCCCTTTGTGCTAGGTGAACGAACGTCTCTCCACATGCTCAGTTCTGAGAGATAAGTGTGTGTGAAAGCCGTCCTTCACGTATATTGTTGGGAACACAAAGTTTCTTTTCAGTTGCAAACTACACTCCATACATATATATGGGGAGGCACAAGCTCCAACTCTGATTTACAGTGAAAACTGCAGGAACTTCAAACCGGCACTAGGAAACAGACTGATAAACCAGACTAAAAATTTCTCCTGCAACCAGTTCCCTCTGTGCTAGATGAATGAACGTATCTCCACATGCTCAGTTCTGAGAGATAAGTGTGTGTGAAAGCCGTCCTTCACTTAGCTTGTTGGGAACACAAAGTTTCTATTAAGTTGCAAACTACAAACCATACTTATATATGGCGAGACACAAGCTCCAACTCTATTTTTCAGTGAAAACTGCAGGAACTTCAAAACGGCACTAGGAAACAGACTGAGAAACCAGAGTAAAAGTTTTTCCTGCAAACACATCCATTAGTGCTAGATGAACGAACGTCTCTCCACATGCTCAGTTCTGAGACATAAGTGTGTGTGAAAGCCGTCCTTCACTTAGCTTGTTGGGAACACAAAGTTTCTTTTCAGTTGCAAACTACACTCCATACATATATAGTGGAGGCACAAGCTCCAACTCTGTTTTACAGTGAAAACTGCAGGAACGTCAAACCGGCACTAGGAAATAGTCTGAGAAACCAGAGTAAAAGTTTCTCCTTTAAGCCGTTCCCTTTGTGCTAGATGAACGAACGTCTCTCCACATGCTCAGTTGTGAGAGATAAGTGTGTGTGAAAGCCGCCCTTAACCTATATTGTTGGGAACACAAAGTTTCTTTTCAGTTGCAAACTACACTATATACATATATAGTGGAGGCACAATCTCCAACTCGGTTTTACAGTGAAACCTGCAGGAACTTCAAACCGGCACTAGGAAACAGACTGAGAATCCAGAGTAAAAGTTTCCCCTGCAACCCGTTCCGTTTGTGCTACATGAACGAATGTATCTCCACATGCTCAGTTCTGAGAGATAATTGTGTGTGAAAGCCGTCCTTCACCTATCTTTTTTGGAACACAAAGTTTCTTTTCAGTTGCAAACTACACTCAATACATATATATGGGGAGGCACAAGCTCCAACTCGGTTTTACAGTGAAAACTGCAGGAACTTCAAACCGGCACTAGGAAACAGACTGAGAAAACACAGTAAAAGTTTCTCCTGCACACCGTTCCCTTTGTGCTAGATGAACGAACGTCTCTCCACATGCTCAGTTCTGAGAGATAAGCGTGTGTGAAAGCCGTCCTTCACCAAGCTTGTTAGGAACAAAAAGTTTCTATTCAGTTGCAAACTACAAACCCTACTTATATATGGCGAGGCACAAGCTCCATCTCTATTTTTCAGTGAAAACTGCAGGAGCTTCAAAACTGCACTAGGAAACAGACTGAGAAACCAGAGTAAAAGTTTTTCCTGCAAACACATCCATTTGTGCTAGATGAACGAACGTCTCTCCACATGCTCAGTTCTGAGAGATAAGTGTGTGTGAAAGCCGTCCTTCACCTAGCTTGTTGGGAACACAAAGTTTCTTTTCAGTTGCAAACTACACTCCATACATATATAGGGGAGGCACAAGCTCCAAATCTGTTTTACAGTGAAAACTGCAGGAACGTCAAACCGGCACTAGGAAACAGTCTGAGAAACCAGAGTAAAAGTTTCTCCTTCAAGCCGTTCCCTTTGTGCTAGATGAACGAACGTCTCTCCACATGCTCAGTTCTGAGAGATAAGTTTGTGTGAAAGCCGTCCTCCAAATAGCTTGTTGGAAACACAAAGTTTATTTCAGTTGCAAACTACACTCCATATATATATATGTGGAGGCACTAGCTCCAACTCGTTTTTACAGTGAAAACTGCAGGAACTTCAAACCGGCACTAGGAAACACACTGAGAAAGCAGAGTAAAAGTTTCTCCTGCAACCCGTTCCATTTGTGCTATATGAACGAACGTCTCTACACATGCTCAGTTCTGAGAGATTAGTGTGTGTGAAAGCCGTCCTTCACCTATCTTCTTGGGAACACAAAGTTTCTTTTCAGTTGCAAACTACACTCCATACATATATATGGGGAGGCACAAGCTCCAACTCGGTTTTACAGTGAAACCTGCAGGAACTTCAAAATGGCACTAGGAAACAGACTGAGAAATCAGAGAAAAATTTCTCCTGCAACCCGTTCAGTCTGTGCTTGATGAACGAACATCTCTCCACATGCTCAGTTCTGAGAGAAAAGTGTGTGTGAGAGCCTTCCTTCAACTAGCTTGTTGGGAACACAAAGTTTCTTTTCAGTTGCAAACTACACTCCATAAATATATATGGGGAGGCCAAGCTCCAACTCGGTTTTACAGTGAAAACTGCAGGAACTTCAAACCGGCACTAGGAAACAGACTGAGAACCCAGAGTAAAAGTACCTCCTGCAAACCGTTCCCCTTTAGGTAGATGAACGAAAGTCTCTCCACATGCTAATTTCGGAGAGAGAAGTGTGTGTGAAAGCCGTCCTTCACCTAGCTTGTTGGGAACACAAAGTTTCTTTTCAGTTGCAAACTACAATCCTTACATATATATGGGGAGGCACAAGCTCCAACACGTTTTACAGTTAAACCTGCAGGAATATGAAACCGACACAAGGAAACAGAATGAGAAACCAGAGTAAAAGTTTCTCCTGCAACCCGTTCCCTTTGTGCTAAATGAAGGAACGTCTCTCAACATGCACAGTTCTGAGAGATAAGTGTGTGTGAAATCCGTCCTTCACCTAGCTTGTTGGGAACACAAAGTTTCTTTTCAGTTGCATACTACACTCCATACATATATATGGTGAGGCACAAGATCCAACTCGGTTTTACAGTGAAAACTGCCTGAACGTCAAACCAGCACTAGGAAACAGAGAAACCAGAGTAATATTTTCTCCTGCATCCCATTCCATTTGTGCTAGGTGAACGAACGTCTCTCCACATGCTCAGTTCTGAGAGATAAGTGTGTGTGAAAGCCGCCCTTAACCTATATTGTTGGGAACACAAAGTTTCTTTTCAGTAGCAAACTACACTCCATACATATATATGGGGAGGCACAAGCTCCAACTCGTTTTTACAGTGAAAACTGCAGGAACTTCATACCGGCACTAGGAAACAGACTGAGAAACCAGAGTAAAAGTTTCTCTTGGAAACCGTTCCCTTTGTGCTAGATGAACGAAAGTCTCTCCACATGCTCATTTCTGAGAGATAAGTGTGTGTGAAAGCCGTCCTTCACCTAGCTTGTTGGGAATACAATGTTTCTTTTAATTTGCAAACTACACTCCATACATATATATGGGGAGGCGCAAGCTCCAATTCGGTTTTACAGTGAAAACTGCAGGATCGTCAAACCAGCACTAGGAAACAGAGAAACCAGAGTAAAAGTTTCTCCTGCAACCCGTTCCATTTGTGCTAGATGAACGAAAGTCTCTACACATACTCAGTTCTGAGAGATAAGTTTGTGTGAAAGCCGTCCTTCAACTAGATTGTTGGGAACACAAAGTTTCTTTTCATTTGCAAAATTCACTCCTTACATATATATGGGGAGGCACAACCTCCAACACGGTTTTACAGTGAAACCTGCAGGAACTTCAAACCGGCATTAGGAAACAGACTGAGAAACCAGAGTAAAAGTTTCTCCTGCATCCCTTTCCCTTTGTGCTAGGTGAACGAACGTCTCTCCACATTCTCAGTTCTGAGAGATAAGTGTGTGTGAAAGCCGTCCTTCAACTAGATTGTTGGGAACACAAAGTTTCTTTTCAGTTGCATACTACACTCCATACATATATATGGGGAGGCACAATCTCCAACTCGGTTTTACAGTGAAACCTGCAGGAACTTCAAACCGGCACTAGGAAACAGACTGAGAATCCAGAGTAAAAGTTTCCCCTGCAACCCGTTCCGTTTGTGCTACATGAACGAATGTATCTCCACATGCTCAGTTCTGAGAGATAATTGTGTGTGAAAGCCGTCCTTCACCTATCTTTTTTGGAACACAAAGTTTCTTTTCAGTTGCAAACTACACTCCATACATATATATGGGGAGGCACAAGCTCCAACTCGGTTTTACAGTGAAAACTGCAGGAACTTCAAACCGGCAATAGGAAACAGTCTGAGAAAACACAGTAAAAGTTTCTCCTGCACACCGTTCCCTTTGTGCTAGATGAACGAACATCTCTCCACATGCTCAGTTCTGAGAGATAAGCGTGTGTGAAAGCCGTCCTTCACCAAGCTTGTTAGGAACAAAAAGTTTCTATTCAGTTGCAAACTACAAACCCTACTTATATATGGCGAGGCACAAGCTCCAACTCTATTTTTCAGTGAAAACTGCAGGAACTTCAAAACTGCACTAGGAAACAGACTGAGAAACCAGAGTAAAAGTTTTTCCTGCAAACAAATCCATTTGTGCTAGATGAACGAACGTCTCTCCACATGCTCAGTTCTGAGAGATAAGTGTGTGTGAAAGCCGTCCTTCAATTAGCTTGTTGGGAAAACAAAGTTTCTTTTCAGTTGCAAACTACACTATATACATATATAGGGGAGGCACAAGCTCCAAATCTGTTTTACAGTGAAAACTGCAGGAACGTCAAACCGGCACTAGGAAACAGTCTGAGAAACCAGAGTAAAAGTTTCTCCTTCAAGCCGTTCCCTTTGTGCTAGATGAACGAACGTCTCTCCACATGCTCAGTTCTGAGAGATAAGTGTGTGTGAAAGCCGTCCTCCAAATAGCTTGTTGGAAACACAAAGTTTATTTCAGTTGCAAACTACACTCCATATATATATATGTGGAGGCACTAGCTCCAACTCGTTTTTACAGTGAAAACTGCAGGAACTTCAAACCGGCACTAGGAAACACACTGAGAAACCAGAGTAAAAGTTTCTCCTGCAACCCGTTCCCTTTGTGCTAGGTGAACGAACGTCTCTCCACATGCTCAGTTCTGAGAGAAAAGTGTGTGTGAAAGCCGTCCTTCACTTAGCTTGTTGGGAATACAAAGTTTTTTTTCAGTTGCAAACTACACTCCAGACATATATATGGGGAGGCACAAGCTCCGACTCGGTTTTACAGTGAAAACTGCAGGAACTTCAAACCGGAACTAGGAAACAGACTGAAAAGCAGAGTAAAAGTTTCTCCTGCAACCCGTTCCCTTTGTCCTAGATGAACGAACGTCTCTCCACATGCTCAGTTCTGAGAGATAAGTGTGTGTGAAAGCCGTCCTTCACCTATATTGTTGGGAACACAAAGTTTCTTTTCATTTGCAAACTACACTCCATTTATATATATGGGGATGCACAAGCTCCAAATCGGTTTTACAGTGAAACCTGCAGGAACTTCAAACCGGCACTAGGAAACAGACTGAGAAACCAGAGTAAAAGTTTCTCCTGCAACCCGTACCCTTTGTGCTAAATGAACGAACGTCTCTCCACATGCACAGTTCTGAGAGATAAGTGTGTGTGAAATCCGTCCTTCACCTAGCTTGTTGGGAACACAAAGTTTCTTTTCAGTTGCATACTACACTCCATACATATATATGGTGAGGCACAAGATCCAACTCGGTTTTAGAGTGAAAACTGCCTGAACGTCAAACCAGCACTAGGAAACAGAGAAACCAGAGTAATATTTTCTCCTGCATCCCATTCCATTTGTGCTAGGTGAACGAACGTCTCTCCACATGCTCAGTTCTGAGAGATAAGTGTGTGTGAAAGCCGCCCTTAACATATATTGTTGGGAACACAAAGTTTCTTTTCAGTAGCAAACTACACTCCATACATATATATGGGGAGGCACAAGCTCCAACTCGTTTTTACAGTGAAAACTGCAGGAACTTCAAACCGGCACTAGGAAACAGACTGAGAAAACAGAGTAAAAGTTTCTCTTGGAAACCGTTCCCTTTGTGCTAGATGAACGAACGTCTCTCCATATGCTCATTTCTGAGAGATAAGTGTGTGTGAAAGCCGTCCTTCACCTAGCTTGTTGGGAACACAAAGTTTCTTTTTAGTTGCAAACTATACTCCATACATATATATGGGGAGTCACAAGCTCCAACACGGTTTTACAGTTAAACCTGCAGGAATTTCAAACCGAAACTAGGAAACAGACTGAGAAACCAGAGTAATAGTTTCTCCTGCAAACCGTTCCCTTTGTGCTAGATGAACGAACGTCTCTCCACATGCTCAGTTCTGAGAGATATTTGTGTGTGAATGCCGTCCTTCACCTATCTTGTTTGGAACACAAAGTTTCTTTTCAGTTGCAAACTACACTCCATACATATATATAGGGAGGAACAAGCTCCAACTCGGTTTTACAGTGAAAACTGCAGGAACTTCAAAAAGGCACTAGGAAACAGACTGAGATAAAAGAGTAAAAGTTTCTCCTGCAAACCGATCCCTTTGTGCTAGATGAACGAACGTCTCTCCACATGCTCAGTTGTGAGAGATAAGTGTGTGTGAAAGCCGTCCTTCACTTAGCTTGTTGGGAACACAAAGTTTCTTTTCAGTTGCAAACTACACTCCATAAATATATAGGGGAGGCACAAGCTCCAACTCTGTTTTACAGTGAAAACTGCAGGAACTTCAAACCGGCACTAGGAAACAGACTGAGAAACCAGAGTAAAAGTTTCTCCTGCAACACTTTCCTTTGTGCTATATGAACGAACGTCTCTCCACATGCTCAGGTCTGAGAGATAAGTGTGTGTGAAAGCCGTCCTTCACTTAGCTTGTTGGGAACACAAAGTTTCTTTTCAGTTGCAAACTACACTCCATACATATATAGGGGAGGCACAAGCTCCAACTCTGTTTTACAGTGAAAACTGCAGGAACGTCAAACCGGCACTAGGAAACAGTCAGAGAAACCAGAGTAAAAGTTTCTCCTTCAAGCCGTTCCTTTTGTGCTAGATGAACGAACGTCTCTCCACATGCTCAGTTCTGAGAGATAAGTGTGTGTGAAAGCCGCCCTTAACCTATATTGTTGGGAACACAAAGTTTCTTATCAGTTGCAAACTACACTCGATACATATATATGGGGAGGCACAAGCTCCAACTCGTTTTTATAGTGAAAACTGCAAGAACTTCAAAACGGCACTGGGAAACAGACTGAGAAACCAGAGTAAAAGTTTGCCCTGCAACCTGTTCCCTTTGTGCTAGATGAACGAACGTCTCTCCACATGCTCAGTTCTGAGAGATAAGTGTGTGTGAAAGCCGTCCTTCAAATAGCTTGTTGGAAACACAAAGTTTATTTCAGTTGCAAACTACACTCCATATATATATATGTGGATGCACTAGCTCCAACTCGTTTTACAGTGAAAACTGCAGGAACTTCAAACCGGCACTAGGAAACACACTGAGAAACCAGAGTAAAAGTTTCTCCTACAACCCGTTCCATTTGTGCTTTATGAACGAACGTCTCTCCACATGCTCAGTTCTGAGAGTTAAGTGTGTGTGAAAGCCGCCCTTAACCTATATTGTTGGGAACACAAAGTTTCTTTTCAGTTGCAAACTACACTCCATAAATATATAGGGGAGGCACAAGCTCCAACTCTGTTTTACAGTGAAAACTGCAGGAACTTCAAACCGGCACTAGGAAACAGACTGAGAAAACAGAGTAAAAGTTTCTCCTGCAAACCGTTCCCTTTGTGCTAGATGAAGCAACGTCTCTCCACATCTCAGTTCTGAGAGATAAGTGTGTGTGAAAGCCGTCCTTCACCTAGCTTGTTGGGAACACAAGGTTTCTTTTCAGTTGCATACTAAACTCCATACATATATATGGGGAGGCAGAAGCTCCAACTCGGTTTTACAGTGAAAACTGCAAGAACTTCAAACCGGCACTAGGAAACAGACTGAGAAAACAGAGTAAAAGTTTCTCCTGCAACCCGTTCCCTTTGTGCTATATGAACGAACGTCTCTACACATGCTCAGTTCTGAGAGATTAGTGTGTGTGAAAGCCGTCCTTCACCTATCTTCTTGGGAACACAAAGTTTCTTTTCAGTTGCAAACTACACTCCATACATATATATGGGGAGGCACAAGCTCCAACTCGGTTTTACAGTGAAACCTGCAGGAACTTCAAAATGGCACTAGGAAACAGACTGAGAAATCAGAGAAAAATTTCTCCTGCAACCCGTTCAGTCTGTGCTTGATGAACGAACATCTCTCCACATGCTCAGTTCTGAGAGAAAAGTGTGTGTGAGAGCCTTCCTTCAACTAGCTTGTTGGGAACACAAAGTTTCTTTTCAGTTGCAAACTACACTCCATAAATATATATGGGGAGGCCAAGCTCCAACTCGGTTTTACAGTGAAAACTGCAGGAACTTCAAACCGGCACTAGGAAACAGACTGAGAACCCAGAGTAAAAGTACCTCCTGCAAACCGTTCCCCTTTAGGTAGATGAACGAAAGTCTCTCCACATGCTAATTTCGGAGAGAGAAGTGTGTGTGAAAGCCGTCCTTCACCTAGCTTGTTGGGAACACAAAGTTTCTTTTCAGTTGCAAACTACAATCCTTACATATATATGGGGAGGCACAAGCTCCAACACGTTTTACAGTTAAACCTGCAGGAATATGAAACCGACACAAGGAAACAGAATGAGAAACCAGAGTAAAAGTTTCTCCTGCAACCCGTTCCCTTTGTGCTAAATGAAGGAACGTCTCTCAACATGCACAGTTCTGAGAGATAAGTGTGTGTGAAATCCGTCCTTCACCTAGCTTGTTGGGAACACAAAGTTTCTTTTCAGTTGCATACTACACTCCATACATATATATGGTGAGGCACAAGATCCAACTCGGTTTTACAGTGAAAACTGCCTGAACGTCAAACCAGCACTAGGAAACAGAGAAACCAGAGTAATATTTTCTCCTGCATCCCATTCCATTTGTGCTAGGTGAACGAACGTCTCTCCACATGCTCAGTTCTGAGAGATAAGTGTGTGTGAAAGCCGCCCTTAACCTATATTGTTGGGAACACAAAGTTTCTTTTCAGTAGCAAACTACACTCCATACATATATATGGGGAGGCACAAGCTCCAACTCGTTTTTACAGTGAAAACTGCAGGAACTTCATACCGGCACTAGGAAACAGACTGAGAAACCAGAGTAAAAGTTTCTCTTGGAAACCGTTCCCTTTGTGCTAGATGAACGAAAGTCTCTCCACATGCTCATTTCTGAGAGATAAGTGTGTGTGAAAGCCGTCCTTCACCTAGCTTGTTGGGAATACAATGTTTCTTTTAATTTGCAAACTACACTCCATACATATATATGGGGAGGCGCAAGCTCCAATTCGGTTTTACAGTGAAAACTGCAGGATCGTCAAACCAGCACTAGGAAACAGAGAAACCAGAGTAAAAGTTTCTCCTGCAACCCGTTCCATTTGTGCTAGATGAACGAAAGTCTCTACACATACTCAGTTCTGAGAGATAAGTTTGTGTGAAAGCCGTCCTTCAACTAGATTGTTGGGAACACAAAGTTTCTTTTCATTTGCAAAATTCACTCCTTACATATATATGGGGAGGCACAACCTCCAACACGGTTTTACAGTGAAACCTGCAGGAACTTCAAACCGGCATTAGGAAACAGACTGAGAAACCAGAGTAAAAGTTTCTCCTGCATCCCTTTCCCTTTGTGCTAGGTGAACGAACGTCTCTCCACATTCTCAGTTCTGAGAGATAAGTGTGTGTGAAAGCCGTCCTTCAACTAGATTGTTGGGAACACAAAGTTTCTTTTCAGTTGCATACTACACTCCATACATATATATGGGGAGGCACAATCTCCAACTCGGTTTTACAGTGAAACCTGCAGGAACTTCAAACCGGCACTAGGAAACAGACTGAGAATCCAGAGTAAAAGTTTCCCCTGCAACCCGTTCCGTTTGTGCTACATGAACGAATGTATCTCCACATGCTCAGTTCTGAGAGATAATTGTGTGTGAAAGCCGTCCTTCACCTATCTTTTTTGGAACACAAAGTTTCTTTTCAGTTGCAAACTACACTCCATACATATATATGGGGAGGCACAAGCTCCAACTCGGTTTTACAGTGAAAACTGCAGGAACTTCAAACCGGCAATAGGAAACAGTCTGAGAAAACACAGTAAAAGTTTCTCCTGCACACCGTTCCCTTTGTGCTAGATGAACGAACATCTCTCCACATGCTCAGTTCTGAGAGATAAGCGTGTGTGAAAGCCGTCCTTCACCAAGCTTGTTAGGAACAAAAAGTTTCTATTCAGTTGCAAACTACAAACCCTACTTATATATGGCGAGGCACAAGCTCCAACTCTATTTTTCAGTGAAAACTGCAGGAACTTCAAAACTGCACTAGGAAACAGACTGAGAAACCAGAGTAAAAGTTTTTCCTGCAAACAAATCCATTTGTGCTAGATGAACGAACGTCTCTCCACATGCTCAGTTCTGAGAGATAAGTGTGTGTGAAAGCCGTCCTTCAATTAGCTTGTTGGGAAAACAAAGTTTCTTTTCAGTTGCAAACTACACTATATACATATATAGGGGAGGCACAAGCTCCAAATCTGTTTTACAGTGAAAACTGCAGGAACGTCAAACCGGCACTAGGAAACAGTCTGAGAAACCAGAGTAAAAGTTTCTCCTTCAAGCCGTTCCCTTTGTGCTAGATGAACGAACGTCTCTCCACATGCTCAGTTCTGAGAGATAAGTGTGTGTGAAAGCCGTCCTCCAAATAGCTTGTTGGAAACACAAAGTTTATTTCAGTTGCAAACTACACTCCATATATATATATGTGGAGGCACTAGCTCCAACTCGTTTTTACAGTGAAAACTGCAGGAACTTCAAACCGGCACTAGGAAACACACTGAGAAACCAGAGTAAAAGTTTCTCCTGCAACCCGTTCCCTTTGTGCTAGGTGAACGAACGTCTCTCCACATGCTCAGTTCTGAGAGAAAAGTGTGTGTGAAAGCCGTCCTTCACTTAGCTTGTTGGGAATACAAAGTTTTTTTTCAGTTGCAAACTACACTCCAGACATATATATGGGGAGGCACAAGCTCCGACTCGGTTTTACAGTGAAAACTGCAGGAACTTCAAACCGGAACTAGGAAACAGACTGAAAAGCAGAGTAAAAGTTTCTCCTGCAACCCGTTCCCTTTGTCCTAGATGAACGAACGTCTCTCCACATGCTCAGTTCTGAGAGATAAGTGTGTGTGAAAGCCGTCCTTCACCTATATTGTTGGGAACACAAAGTTTCTTTTCATTTGCAAACTACACTCCATTTATATATATGGGGATGCACAAGCTCCAAATCGGTTTTACAGTGAAACCTGCAGGAACTTCAAACCGGCACTAGGAAACAGACTGAGAAACCAGAGTAAAAGTTTCTCCTGCAACCCGTACCCTTTGTGCTAAATGAACGAACGTCTCTCCACATGCACAGTTCTGAGAGATAAGTGTGTGTGAAATCCGTCCTTCACCTAGCTTGTTGGGAACACAAAGTTTCTTTTCAGTTGCATACTACACTCCATACATATATATGGTGAGGCACAAGATCCAACTCGGTTTTAGAGTGAAAACTGCCTGAACGTCAAACCAGCACTAGGAAACAGAGAAACCAGAGTAATATTTTCTCCTGCATCCCATTCCATTTGTGCTAGGTGAACGAACGTCTCTCCACATGCTCAGTTCTGAGAGATAAGTGTGTGTGAAAGCCGCCCTTAACATATATTGTTGGGAACACAAAGTTTCTTTTCAGTAGCAAACTACACTCCATACATATATATGGGGAGGCACAAGCTCCAACTCGTTTTTACAGTGAAAACTGCAGGAACTTCAAACCGGCACTAGGAAACAGACTGAGAAAACAGAGTAAAAGTTTCTCTTGGAAACCGTTCCCTTTGTGCTAGATGAACGAACGTCTCTCCATATGCTCATTTCTGAGAGATAAGTGTGTGTGAAAGCCGTCCTTCACCTAGCTTGTTGGGAACACAAAGTTTCTTTTTAGTTGCAAACTATACTCCATACATATATATGGGGAGTCACAAGCTCCAACACGGTTTTACAGTTAAACCTGCAGGAATTTCAAACCGAAACTAGGAAACAGACTGAGAAACCAGAGTAATAGTTTCTCCTGCAAACCGTTCCCTTTGTGCTAGATGAACGAACGTCTCTCCACATGCTCAGTTCTGAGAGATATTTGTGTGTGAATGCCGTCCTTCACCTATCTTGTTTGGAACACAAAGTTTCTTTTCAGTTGCAAACTACACTCCATACATATATATAGGGAGGAACAAGCTCCAACTCGGTTTTACAGTGAAAACTGCAGGAACTTCAAAAAGGCACTAGGAAACAGACTGAGATAAAAGAGTAAAAGTTTCTCCTGCAAACCGATCCCTTTGTGCTAGATGAACGAACGTCTCTCCACATGCTCAGTTGTGAGAGATAAGTGTGTGTGAAAGCCGTCCTTCACTTAGCTTGTTGGGAACACAAAGTTTCTTTTCAGTTGCAAACTACACTCCATAAATATATAGGGGAGGCACAAGCTCCAACTCTGTTTTACAGTGAAAACTGCAGGAACTTCAAACCGGCACTAGGAAACAGACTGAGAAACCAGAGTAAAAGTTTCTCCTGCAACACTTTCCTTTGTGCTATATGAACGAACGTCTCTCCACATGCTCAGGTCTGAGAGATAAGTGTGTGTGAAAGCCGTCCTTCACTTAGCTTGTTGGGAACACAAAGTTTCTTTTCAGTTGCAAACTACACTCCATACATATATAGGGGAGGCACAAGCTCCAACTCTGTTTTACAGTGAAAACTGCAGGAACGTCAAACCGGCACTAGGAAACAGTCAGAGAAACCAGAGTAAAAGTTTCTCCTTCAAGCCGTTCCTTTTGTGCTAGATGAACGAACGTCTCTCCACATGCTCAGTTCTGAGAGATAAGTGTGTGTGAAAGCCGCCCTTAACCTATATTGTTGGGAACACAAAGTTTCTTATCAGTTGCAAACTACACTCGATACATATATATGGGGAGGCACAAGCTCCAACTCGTTTTTATAGTGAAAACTGCAAGAACTTCAAAACGGCACTGGGAAACAGACTGAGAAACCAGAGTAAAAGTTTGCCCTGCAACCTGTTCCCTTTGTGCTAGATGAACGAACGTCTCTCCACATGCTCAGTTCTGAGAGATAAGTGTGTGTGAAAGCCGTCCTTCAAATAGCTTGTTGGAAACACAAAGTTTATTTCAGTTGCAAACTACACTCCATATATATATATGTGGATGCACTAGCTCCAACTCGTTTTACAGTGAAAACTGCAGGAACTTCAAACCGGCACTAGGAAACACACTGAGAAACCAGAGTAAAAGTTTCTCCTACAACCCGTTCCATTTGTGCTTTATGAACGAACGTCTCTCCACATGCTCAGTTCTGAGAGTTAAGTGTGTGTGAAAGCCGCCCTTAACCTATATTGTTGGGAACACAAAGTTTCTTTTCAGTTGCAAACTACACTCCATAAATATATAGGGGAGGCACAAGCTCCAACTCTGTTTTACAGTGAAAACTGCAGGAACTTCAAACCGGCACTAGGAAACAGACTGAGAAAACAGAGTAAAAGTTTCTCCTGCAAACCGTTCCCTTTGTGCTAGATGAAGCAACGTCTCTCCACATCTCAGTTCTGAGAGATAAGTGTGTGTGAAAGCCGTCCTTCACCTAGCTTGTTGGGAACACAAGGTTTCTTTTCAGTTGCATACTAAACTCCATACATATATATGGGGAGGCAGAAGCTCCAACTCGGTTTTACAGTGAAAACTGCAAGAACTTCAAACCGGCACTAGGAAACAGACTGAGAAAACAGAGTAAAAGTTTCTCCTGCAACCCGTTCCCTTTGTGCTAGATGCACGAACGTCTCTCCACATGCTCAGTTCTGAGAGATAAGTGTGTGTGAAAGCCGTCCTTCACCTAGCTTGTTGGGAACAAAAAGTTTCTTTTCAGTTGCAAACTACAATCCATACATATATATGGGGAGGCACAAGCTCCAAGTCGGTTTTACAGTGAAAACTGCAGGAACGTGAAACCGGCACTAGGAAACAGTCTGAGAATCCAGAGTAAAAGTTTCTCCTTCAAGCCGTTCCCTTTGTGCTAGATGAACGAACGTCTCTCCACATGCTCAGTTCTGAGAGATAAGTGTGTGTGAAAGCCGTCCTTCACCTAGCTTGTTTGGAACCCAAAGTTTCTTTTCAGTTGCAAACTACACTCCATACATATATATGGGGAGGCAAAAGCTCCAACTCGGTTTTACAGTGAAAACTGCAGGAACGTCAAACCGGCACTACGAAAGATTGAAACCAGAGTAAAAGTTTCCCCTGCAACCCGTTCCCTTTTAGGTAGATGAACGAACGTCTCTCCACATGCTCATTTCGGAGAGAGAAGTGTGTGTGAAAGCCTTCCTTCACCTAGCTTGTTGGGATCACAAAGATTCTTTTGAGTTGCAAACTACACTCCATACATATATATGGGGAGGCACAAGCTCCAACTCGGTTTTACAGTGAAAACTGCAGGAACTTCAAACCGGCACTAGGAAACAGACGGATAAAGCAGACTAAAAGTTTCTCCTGCAAACTTTTCCATTTGTGCTAGATGAACGAACTTTTCTCCACATGCTCAGTTCTGAGAGATAAGTGTGTGTGAAAGCCGCCATTAACCTATATTGTTGGGAACACAAAGTTTCTTTTCAGTTGCAAACTACACTCCATACATATATATGGGGAGGCACAAGCTCCAACTCGGTTTTACAGTGAAAACTGCAGGAACTTCAAACCGGCACTAGGAAACAGACTGAGAAACCAGAGTAAAAGTTTCTCCTGCAACACTTTCCTTTGTGCTAGATGAACGAAAGTCTCTCCACATGCTCAGGTCTGAGAGATAAGTGTGTGTGAAAGCCGTCCTTCACTTAGCTTGTTGGGAACACAAAGTTTCTTTCCAGTTGCAAACTACACTCCATACATATATAGGGGAGGCACAAGCTCCAACTCTGTTTTACAGTGAAAACTGCAGGAACTTCAAACCGGCACTAGGAAACAGTCAGAGAAACCAGAGTAAAAGTTTCTCCTTCAAGCCGTTCCTTTTGTGCTAGATGAACGAACGTCTCTCCACATGCTCAGTTCTGAGAGATAAGTGTGTGTGAAAGCCGCCCTTAACCTATATTGTTGGGAACACAAAGTTTCTTTTCAGTTGCAAACTACACTCGATACATATATATGGGGAGGCACAAGCTCCAACTCGTTTTTATAGTGAAAACTGCAAGAACTTCAAAACGGCACTGGGAAACAGACTGAGAAACCAGAGTAAAAGTTTGCCCTGCAACCTGTTCCCTTTGTGCTAGATGAACGAACGTCTCTCCACATGCTCAGTTCTGAGAGATAAGTGTGTGTGAAAGCCGTCCTTCAAATAGCTTGTTGGAAACACAAAGTTTATTTCAGTTGCAAACTACACTCCATATATATATATGTGGATGCACTAGCTCCAACTCGTTTTTACAGTGAAAACTGCAGGAACTTCAAACCGGCACTAGGAAACACACTGAGAAACCAGAGTAAAAGTTTCTCCTACAACCCGTTCCATTTGTGCTTTATGAACGAACGTCTCTCCACATGCTCAGTTCTGAGAGATAAGTGTGTGTGAAAGCCGCCCTTAACCTATATTGTTGGGAACACAAAGTTTCTTTTCAGTTGCAAACTACACTCCATAAATATATAGGGGAGGCACAAGCTCCAACTCTGTTTTACAGTGAAAACTGCAGGAACTTCAAACCGGCACTAGGAAACAGACTGAGAAAACAGAGTAAAATTTCTCCTGCAAACCGTTCCCTTTGTGCTAGATGAAGCAACGTCTCTCCACATCTCAGTTCTGAGAGATAAGTGTGTGTGAAAGCCGTCCTTCACCTAGCTTGTTGGGAACACAAGGTTTCTTTTCAGTTGCATACTACACTCCATACATATATATGGGGAGGCAGAAGCTCCAACTCGGTTTTACAGTGAAAACTGCAAGAACTTCAAACCGGCACTAGGAAACAGACTGAGAAAACAGAGTAAAAGTTTCTCCTGCAACCCGTTCCCTTTGTGCTAGATGCACGAACGTCTCTCCACATGCTCAGTTCTGAGAGATAAGTGTGTGTGAAAGCCGTCCTTCACCTAGCTTGTTGGGAACAAAAAGTTTCTTTTCAGTTGCAAACTACAATCCATACATATATATGGGGAGGCACAAGCTCCAAGTCGGTTTTACAGTGAAAACTGCAGGAACGTCAAACCGGCACTAGGAAACAGTCTGAGAATCCAGAGTAAAAGTTTCTCCTTCAAGCCGTTCCCTTTGTGCTAGATGAACGAACGTCTCTCCACATACTCAGTTCTGAGAGATAAGTGTGTGTGAAAGCCGTCCTTCACCTAGCTTGTTTGGAACCCAAAGTTTCTTTTCAGTTGCAAACTACACTCCATACATATATATGGGGAGGCAAAAGCTCCAACTCGGTTTTACAGTGAAAACAGCAGGAACGTCAAACCGGCACTACGAAAGAGAGAAACCAGAGTAAAAGTTTCCCCTGCAACCCGATCCCTTTTAGGTAGATGAACGAACGTCTCTCCACATGCTCATTTCGGAGAGAGAAGTGTGTGTGAAAGCCGTCCTTCACCTAGCTTGTTGGGAACACAAAGTTTCTTTTAGGTTGTAAACTACACTCCATACATATATATGGGGAGGCACAAGCTCCAACTCGGTTTTACAGTGAAAACTGCAGGAAATTCATACCGGCACTAGGAAACAGACTGAGAACCCAGAGTAAAATTTTCTCCTGCAACCCGTTCCTTTGTGCTAGATGAACGAACGTCTCTCCACATGCTCAGTTCTGAGAGATAAGTGTGTGTGAAAGCCGTCCTTCACCTAGCTTGTTGGGATCACAAAGTTTCTTTTGAGTTGCAAACTACACTCCATACATATATACGGGGAGGCACAAGCTCCAACTCGGTTTTACAGTGAAAACTGCAGGAACTTCAAACCGGCACTAGGAAACAGACGGATAAACCAGACTAAAAGTTTCTCCTGCAAACTTTTCCATTTGTGCTAGATGAACGAACTTTTCTCCACATGCTCAGTTCTGAGAGATAAGTGTGTGTGAAAGCCGCCATTAACCTATATTGTTGGGAACACAAAGTTTCTTTTCAGTTGCAAACTACACTCCATACATATATATGGGGAGGCACAAGCTCCAACTCGGTTTTACAGTGAAAACTGCAGGAACATAAAACCGGCACTAGGAAACAGACTGAGAAACCAGAGTAAAATTTACTCTTGCAAACCGTTCCCTTTGTGCTAGATGAACGAACGTCTCTCCACATGCTCAGTTCTGAGAGATAAGTGTGTGTGAAATCCGTCCTTCACCTAGCTTGTTGGGAATACAACGTTTCTTTTCATTTGCAAACTACACTCCATACATATATATGGGGAGGCACAAGCTCCAACTCGGTTTTACAGTGAAAACTGCAGGAACTTCAAACCGGCACTAGGAAACAGACGGATAAACCAGACTAAAAATTTCTCCTGCAACCCGTTCCCTTTGTGCTAGATGAATGAACGTTTCTCAACATGCTCAGTTCTGAGAGATAAGTGTGTGTGAAAGCCGTCCTTCAACTATATTGTTGGGAACACAAAGTTTCTTTTCAGTTGCAAACTACACTCCATACATATATATGGGGAGGCACAAGCTCCAACTCTGATTTACAGTGAAAACTGCAGGAACTATAAACCGGCACTAGGAAACAGACTGATAAACAAGACTAAAAATTTCTCCTGCAAACCGTTCCCTTTGTGCTAGATGAATTAACGTTTCTCCACATGCTCAGTTCTGAGAGATAAGTGTGTGTGAAAGCCGTCCTTCAACTAGCTTGTTGGGAACACAAAGTTTCTTTTCAGTAGCAAACTACACCCCATACATATATATGGGTAGGCACAAGCTCCCACACGATTTTACAGTGAAACCTGCAGGAATTTAAAACCGACACTAGGAAACAGACTGAGAAACCAGTGTAATAGTTTCTCCTGCAAACAGTTCCCTTTGTGCAAGATGAACGAACGTCTCTCCACATGCTCAGTTCTGAGAGATAAGTGTGTGTGAAAGCCGTCCTTCAACTAGCTTGTTGGGAACACAAAGTTTCTTTTCAGTTGCATACTACACTCCATACATATATATGCGGAGGCACAATCTCCAACTCGGTTTTACAGTGAAAACTGCAAGAAGTTCAAACCGGCACTAGGAAACAGACTGAGAAACCAGAGTAAAAGTTTCCCCTGCAACCCGTTCCGTTTGTGCTACATGAACGAATGTCTCTCCACATGCTCAGTTCTGAGAAATAATTGTGTGTGAAAGCCGTCCTTCACCTATCTTTTTTGGAACACAAAGTTTCTTTTCAGTTGCAAACTACACTCCATACATATATATGGGGAGGCACAAGCTCCAACTCGGTTTTACAGTGAAAACTGCAGGAACTTCAAACCGGAACTAGGAAACAGACTGAGAAAACACAGTAAAAGTTTCTCCTCCACACCGTTCCCTTTGTGCTAGATGAACGAACATCTCTCCACATGCTCAGTTCTGAGAGAAAAGCGTGTGTGAAAGCCGTCCTTCCCCAAGCTTGTTAGGAACAAAAAGTTTCTATTCAGTTGCAAACTACAAACCATACTTATATATGGCGAGGCACAAGCTCCAACTCTATTTTTCAGTGAAAACTGCAGGAACTTCAAAACTGCACTAGGAAACAGACTGAGAAACCAGAGTAAAAGTTTTTCCTGCAAACACATCCAATAGTGCTAGATGAACGAACGTCTCTACACATGCTCAGTTCTGAGAGATAAGTGTGTGTGAAAGCCGGCCTTCACTTAGCTTGTTGGGAACACAAAGTTTCTTTTCAGTTGCAAACTACACTCCATACATATATAGGGGAGGCACAAGCTCCAACTCTGTTTTACAGTGAAAACTGCAGGAACGTCAAACCGGCACTAGGAAACAGTCTGAGAAACCAGAGTAAAAGTTTCTCCTTCAAGCCGTTCCCTTTGTGCTAGATGAACGAACGTCTCTCCACATGCTCAGTTCTGAGAGATAAGTGTGTGTGAAAGCCGCCATTAACCTATATTGTTGGGAACACAAAGTTTCTTTTCAGTTGCAAACTACACTCCATACATATATATGGGGAGGCACAAGCTCCAACTCGGTTTTACAGTGAAAACTGCAGGAACTTGAAACCGGCACTAGGAAACAGACTGAGAAACCAGAGTAAAATTTACTCTTGCAAACCGTTCCCTTTGTGCTAGATGAACGAACGTCTCTCCACATGCTCAGTTCTGAGAGATAAGTGTGTGTGAAATCCGTCCTTCACCTAGCTTGTTGGGAATACAACGTTTCTTTTCATTTGCAAACTACACTCCATACATATATATGGGGAGGCACAAGCTCCAACTCGGTTTTACACTGAAAACTGCAAGAATTTCAAACCGGCACTAGAAAAGAGACTTATAAACCAGACTAAAAATTTCTCCTGCAACCCGTTCCCTTTGTGCTAGATGAATGAACGTTTCTCCACATGCTCAGTTCTGAGAGATAAGTGTGTGTGAAAGCCGTCCTTCAAATATATTGTTGGGAACACAAAGTTTCTTTTCAGTTGCAAACTACACTCCATACATATATATGGGGAGGCACAAGCTCCAACTCTGATTTACAGTGAAAACTGCAGGAACTATAAACCGGCACTAGGAAACAGACTGATAAACAAGACTAAAAATTTCTCCTGCAACCCGTTCCCTTTGTGCTAGATGAATGAACGTTTCTCCACATGCTCAGTTCTGAGAGATAAGTGTGTGTGAAAGCCGTCCTTCAACTAGCTTGTTGGTAACACAAAGTTTCTTTTCAGTAGCAAACTACACTCCATACATATATATGGGTAGGCACAAGCTCCCACACGATTTTACAGTGAAACCTGCAGGAATTTAAAACCGACACTAGGAAACAGACTGAGAAACCAGTGTAATAGTTTCTCCTGCAAACAGTTCCCTTTGTGCAAGATGAACGAACGTCTCTCCACATGCTCAGTTCTGAGAAATAATTGTGTGTGAAAGCCGTCCTTCACCTATCTTTTTTGGAACACAAAGTTTCTTTTCAGTTGCAAACTACACTCCATACATATATATGGGGAGGCACAAGCTCCAACTCGGTTTTACAGTGAAAACTGCAGGAACTTCAAACCGGAACTAGGAAACAGACTGAGAAAACACAGTAAAAGTTTCTCCTCCACACCGTTCCCTTTGTGCTAGATGAACGAACATCTCTCCACATGCTCAGTTCTGAGAGATAAGCGTGTGTGAAAGCCGTCCTTCCCCAAGCTTGTTAGGAACAAAAAGTTTCTATTCAGTTGCAAACTACAAACCATACTTATATATGGCGAGGCACAAGCTCCAACTCTATTTTTCAGTGAAAACTGCAGGAACTTCAAAACTGCACTAGGAAACAGACTGAGAAACCAGAGTAAAAGTTTTTCCTGCAAACACATCCAATAGTGCTAGATGAACGAACGTCTCTACACATGCTCAGTTCTGAGAGATAAGTGTGTGTGAAAGCCGGCCTTCACTTAGCTTGTTGGGAACACAAAGTTTCTTTTCAGTTGCAAACTACACTCCATACATATATAGGGGAGGCACAAGCTCCAACTCTGTTTTACAGTGAAAACTGCAGGAACGTCAAACCGGCACTAGGAAACAGTCTGAGAAACCAGAGTAAAAGTTTCTCCTTCAAGCCGTTCCCTTTGTGCTAGATGAACGAACGTCTCTCCACATGCTCAGTTCTGAGAGATAAGTGTGTGTGAAAGCCGTTCTTCAAATAGCTTGTTGGAAACACAAAGTTTATTTCAGTTGCAAACTACACTCCATATATATATATGTGGAGGCACTAGCTCCAACTCGTTTTTACAGTGAAAACTGCAGGAACTTCAAACCGGCACTAGGAAACACACTGAGAAACCAGAGTAAAAGTTTCTCCTGCAACCCGTTCCATTTGTGCTATATGAACGAAAGTCTCTACACATGCTCAGTTCTGAGAGATTAGTGTGTGTGAAAGCCGTCCTTCACCTATCTTCTTGGGAACACAAAGTTTCTTTTCAGTTGCAAACTACACTCCATACATATATATGGGGAGGCACAAGCTCCAACTCGGTTTTACAGTGAAATCTGCAGGAACTTCAAAATGGCACTAGGAAACAGACTGAGAAACCAGAGTAAAAGTTTCTCCTGCAACCCGTTCCCTCTGTGCTAGATGAACGAACATCTCTCCACATGCTCAGTTCTGAGAGAAAAGTGTGTGTGAGAGCCGTCCTTCAACTAGCTTGTTGGGAACACAAAGTTTCTTTTGAGTTGCAAACTACACTCCATAAATATATATGGGGAGGCACAAGCTCCAACTCGGTTTTACAGTGAAAACTGCAGGAACTTCAAACCGGCACTAGGAAACAGACTGAGAACCCAGAGTAAAAGTATCTCCTGCAAACCGTTCCCCTTTAGGTAGATGAACGAAAGTCTCTCCACATGCTAATTTCGGAGAGAGAAGTTTGTGTGAAAGCCGTCCTTCACCTAGCTTGTTGGGAACACAAAGTTTCTTTTCAGTTGCATACTACACTCCATACATATATATGGGGAGGCACAATCTCCAACTCGGTTTTACAGTGAAACCTGCAGGAACTTCAAACCGGCACTAGGAAACAGACTGAGAAACCAGAGTAAAAGTTTCCCCTGCAACCCGTTCCGTTTGTGCTACATGAACGAATGTATCTCCACATGCTCAGTTCTGAGACATAATTGTGTGTGAAAGCCGTCTTTCACCTATCTTTTTTGGAACACAAAGTTTCTTTTCAGTTGCAAACTACACTCCATACATATATATGGGGAGGCACAAGCTCCAACTCGGTTTTACAGTGAAAACTGCAGGAACTTCAAACCGGCACTAGGAAACAGACTGAGAAAACACAGTAAAAGTTTCTCCTACACACCGTTCCCTTTGGGCTAGATGAACGAACATCTCTCCACATGCTCAGTTCTGAGAGATAAGCGTGTGTGAAAGCCGTCCTTCACCAAGCTTGTTAGGAACAAAAAGTTTCTATTCAGTTGCAAACTACAAACCATACTTATATATGGCGAGGCACAAGCTCCAACTCTATTTTTCAGTGAAAACTGCAGGAACTTCAAAACTGCACTAGGAAACAGACTGAGAAACCAGAGTAAAAGTTTTTCCTGCAAACACATCCATTTGTGCTAGATGAACGAACGTCTCTCCACATGCTCAGTTCTGAGAGATAAGTGTGTGTGAAAGCCGCCCTTAACCTATATTGTTGGGAACACAAAGTTTCTTTTCAGTTGCAAACTACACTCCATACATATATATGGTGAGGCACAAGCTCCAACTCCTTTTTTATAGTGAAAACTGCAAGAACTTCAAAACGGCACTAGGAAACAGACTGAGAAACTAGAGTAAAAGTTTGCCCTGCAACCCGTTCCCTTTGTGCTAGATGAACGAACGTCTCTCCACATGCTCAGTTCTGAGAGATAAGTGTGTGTGAAAGCCGTCCTTCAAATAGCTTGTTGGAAACACAAAGTTTATTTCAGTTGCAAACTACACTATATATATATATATATGTGGAGGCACTAGCTCCAACTCGTTTTTACAGTGAAAACTGCAGGAACTTCAAACCGGCACTAGGAAACACACTGAGAAAACAGAGTAAAAGTTTCTCCTGCAAACCGTTCCATTTGTGCTATATGAACGAACGTCTCTACACATGCTCAGTTCTGAGAGATTAGTGTGTGTGAAAGCCGTCCTTCACCTATCTTCTTGGGAACACAAAGTTTCTTTTCAGTTGCAAACTACAATCCATACAAATATATGGGGAGGCACAAGCTCCAACTCGGTTTTACAGTGAAACCTGCAGGAACTTCAAAATGGCACTAGGAAACAGACTGAGAAACCAGAGTAAAAGTTTCTCCAGCAACCCGTTCCCTCTGTGCTAGATGAACGAACATCTCTCCACATGCTCAGTACTGAGAGAAATGTGTGTGTGAGAGCCGTCCTTCAACTAGCTTGTTGGGAACACAAAGTTTCTTTTGAGTTGCAAACTACACTCCATAAATATATATGGGGAGGCACAAGCTCCAACTCGGTTTTACAGTGAAAACTGCAGGAACTTGAAACCGGCACTAGGAAACAGACTGAGAACCCAGAGTAAAAGTTTCTTCTGCAAAACGTTCCCTTTTTGGTAGATGAACGAACGTCTCTCCACATGCTAATTTCGGAGGGTGAAATGTGTATGAAAGCCGTCCTTCACCTAGCTTGTTGGGAACACAAAGTTTCTTTTCAGTTGCAAACTACACTCGTTACATATATATGGGGAGGCACAAGCTCCAATACGGTTTACAGTTAAACCTGCAGAAATATGAAACCGACACTAGGAAACAGAATGAGAAACCAGAGTAAAAGTTACCCCTGCAGCCCATTCCCTTTGTGCTAGATGAACGAACGTCTCTCCACATGCTCATTTCTGAGAGAAAATTGTGTGTGAAAGCCGTCCTTCACCTAGCTTGTTGGGAACACAAAGTTTCTTTTCAGTTGCAAACTACACTCCATACATATATATGGTGAGGCACAAGCTCCAACTCGGTTTTACAGTGAAAACAGCAGGACGTCAAACCAGCACTAGGAAACAGATAAACCAGAGTAATATTTTCTCCTGCATCCCATTCCATTTGTGCTAGGTGAACGAAAGTCTCTCCACATGCTCAGTTCTGAGAGATAAGTGTGTGTGAAAGCCGTCCTTCACTTAGCTTGTTGGGAACACAAAGTTTCTTTTCAGTTGCAAACTACACTCCATACATATATAGGGGAGGCACAAGCTCCAACTCGGTTTTACAGTGAAAACTGCAGGAACGTCAAACCGGCACTAGGAAACAGACTGAGAAAAAAGAGTAAAAGTTTCTCATGCAAACCGATCCCTTTGTGCTAGATGAACGAACGTCTCTCCACATGCTCAGTTCTGAGAGATAAGTGTGTGTGAAAGCCGTCCTTCACTTAGCTTATTGGGAACACAAAGTTTCTTTTCAGTTGCAAACTACACTCCATAAATATATAGGGGAGGCACAAGCTCCAACTCTGTTTTACAGTGAAAACTGCAGGAACGTCAAACCGGCACTAGGAAACAGTCAGAGAAACCAGAGTAAAAGTTTCTCCTTCAAGCCGTTCCCTTTGTGCTAGATGAACGAACGTCTCTCCACATGCTCAGTTCTAAGAGATAAGTGTGTGTGAAAGCCGCCCTTAACCTATATTGTTGGGAACACAAAGTTTCTTTTCAGTTGCAAACTACACTCCATACATATATATGGGGAGGCACAAGCTATAACTCGTTTTTATAGTGAAAACTGCAAGAACTTCAAAACGGCACTAGGAAACAGACTGAGAAACCAGAGTAAAAGTTTGAGCTGCAACCCGTTCCCTTTGTGCTAGATGAACGAACGTCTCTCCACATGCTCAGTTCTGAGAGATAAGTGTGTGTGAAAGCCGTCCTTCAAATAGCTTGTTGGAAACACAAAGTTTATTTCAGTTGCAAACTACACTCCATATATATATATGTGGAGGCACTAGCTCCAACTCGTTTTTACAGTGAAAACTGCAGGAACTTCAAACCGGCACTAGGAAACACACTGGGAAAACAGAGTAAAAGTTTCTCCTGCAAACCGTTCCATTTGTGCTATATGAACGAACGTCTCTACACATGCTCAGTTCTGAGAGATTAGTGTGTGTGAAAGCCGTCCTTCACCTATCTTCTTGGGAACACAAAGTTTCTTTTCAGTTGCAAACTACAATCCATACAAATATATGGGGAGGCACAAGCTCCAACTCGGTTTTACAGTGAAACCTGCAGGAACTTCAAAATGGCACTAGGAAACAGACTGAGAAACCAGAGTAAAAGTTTCTCCAGCAACCCGTTCCCTCTGTGCTAGATGAACGAACATCTCTCCACATGCTCAGTACTGAGAGAAATGTGTGTGTGAGAGCCGTCCTTCAACTAGCTTGTTGGGAACACAAAGTTTCTTTTGAGTTGCAAAGTACACTCCATAAATATATATGGGGAGGCACAAGCTCCAACTCGGTTTTACAGTGAAAACAGCAGGACGTCAAACCAGCACTAGGAAACAGATAAACCAGAGTAATATTTTCTCCTGCATCCCATTCCATTTGTGCTAGGTGAACGAAAGTCTCTCCACATGCTCAGTTCTGAGAGATAAGTGTGTGTGAAAGCCGCCCTTAACCTATATTGTTGGGAACACAAAGTTTTTTTCAGTTGCAAACTACACTCCATACATATATATGGGGAGGCACAAGTTCCAACTCGGTTTTAATGTGAAAACTGCAGGAACTTCAAACTGGCACTAGGAAACAGACTGAGAAACCAGAGTAAAAGTTTCTCCTGCAAACCGTTCCCTTTGTGCTAGATGAAGCAACGTTTCTCCACATCTCAGTTCTGAGAGATAAGTGTGTGTGAAAGCCGTCCTTCACCTAGATTGTTGGGAACACAAGGTTTCATTTCAGTTGCATACTACACTCCATACATATATATGGGGAGGCAGAAGCTCCAACTCGGTTTTACAGTGAAAACTGCAAGAACTTCAAACCGGCACTAGGAAACAGACTGAGAAAACAGAGTAAAAGTTTCTCCTCCAAACCGTTCCCTTTGTGCTAGATGCACGAACGTCTCTCCACATGCTCAGTTCTGAGAGATAAGTGTGTGTGAAAGCCGTCCTTCACCTAGCTTGTTGGGAACACAGTTTCTTTTCAGTTGCAAACTACAATCCATACATATATATGGGGAGGCACAAGCTCCAACTCGGTTTTACAGTGAAAACTGCAGGAACTTCAAACCGGCACTAGGAAACTGTCTGAGAAACCAGAGTAAAAGTTTCTCCTTCAAGCCGTTCCCTTTGTGCTAGATGAACGAACGTCTCTCCACATGCTCAGTTCTGAGAGATAAGTGTGTGTGAAAGCCGTCCTTCACCTAGCTTGTTTGGAACCCAAAGTTTCTATTCAGTTGCAAACTACACTCCATACATATATATGGGGAGGCAAAAGCTCCAACTCGGTTTTACAGTGAAAACTGCAGGAACGTCTAACCGGCACTACGAAAGAGAGAAACCAGAGTAAAAGTTTCCCCTGCAACCCGTTCCCTTTTAGGTAGATGAACGAACGTCTCTCCACATGCTCATTTCGGAGAGAGAAGTGTGTGTGAAAGCCGTCCTTCACCTAGCTTGTTGGGAACACAAAGTTTCTTTTAGGTTGCAAACTACACTCCATACATATATATGGGGAGGCACAAGTTCCAACTCGGTTTTACAGTGAAAACTGCAGGAAATTCATACCGGCACTAGGAAACAGACTGAGAACCCACAGTAAAATTATCTCCTGCAACCCGTTCCTTTGTGCTAGATGAACGAACGTCTCTCCACATGGTCACTTCTGAGATATAAGTGTGTGTGAAAGCCGACCTTCACCTAGCTTGTTGGGATCACAAAGTTTCTTTTGAGTTGCAAACTACACTCCATACATATATATGGGGAGGCACAAGCTCCAACTCGGTTTTACAGTGAAAACTGCAGGAACTTCAAACCGGCACTAGGAAACAGACGGATAAACCAGACTAAAAGTTTCTCCTGCAAACTTTTCCATTTGTGCTAGATGAACGAACTTTTCTCCACATGCTCAGTTCTGAGAGATAAGTGTGTGTGAAAGCCGCCATTAACCTATATAGTTGGGAACACAAAGTTTCTTTTCAGTTGCAAACTACACTCCATACATATATATGGGGAGGCACAAGCTCCAACTCGGTTTTACAGTGAAAACTGCAGGAACTTCAAACCGGCACTAGGAAACAGACTGAGAAACCAGAGTAAAATTTTCTCTTGCAAACCGTTCCCTTTGTGCTAGATGAACGAACGTCTCTCCACATGCTTAGTTCTGAGAGATAAGTGTGTGTGAAACCGTCCTTCACATAGCTTGTTGGGAATACAACGTTTCTTTTCATTTGCATACTACACTCCATACATATATATGGGGAGGCACAAGCTCCAGCTCGGTTTTACACTGAAAACTGCAAGAATTTCAAACCGGCACTAGAAAAGAGACTTATAAACCAGACTAAAAATTTCTCCTGCAACCCGTTCCCTTTGTGCTAGATGAATGAACGTTTCTCCACATGCTCAGTTCTGAGAGATAAGTGTGTGTGAAAGCCGTCCTTCAACTATATTGTTGGGAACACAAAGTTTCTTTTCAGTTGCAAACTACACTCCATACATATATATGGGGAGGCACAAGCTCCAACTCGTTTTTACAGTGAAAACTGCAGGAACGTCAAACCGGCACTAGGAAACAGTCTGATAAATCAGAGAAAAAGTTTCTCCTGCAACCCGTTCCCTTTGTGCTAGATGAACGAACGTCTCTCCACATGCTCAGTTCTGAGAGATAAGTGTGTGTGAAAGCCGTCCTTCACCTAGCTTGTTTGGAACACAAAGTTTCTATTCAGTTGCAAACTACACTCCATACATATATATGGGAAGGCAAAAGCTCCAACTCGGTTTTACAGTGAAAACTGCAGGAACGTCAAACCGGCACTACGAAAGAGAGAAACCAGAGTAAAAGTTTCCCCTGCAACCCGTTCCCTTTTAGGTAGATGAACGAACGTCTCTCCACATGCTCATTTCGGAGAGAGAAGTGTGTGTGAAAGCCGTCCTTCACCTAGCTTGTTGGGAACACAAAGTTTCCTTTAGGTTGCAAACTACACTCCATACATATATATGGGGAGGCACAAGTTCCAACTCGGTTTTACAGTGAAAACTGCAGGAAATTCATACCGGCACTAGGAAACAGACTGAGAACCCAGAGTAAAATTTTCTCCTGCAACCCGTTCCTTTGTGCTAGATGAACGAACGTCTCTCCACATGGTCACTTCTGAGATATAAGTGTGTGTGAAAGCCGACCTTCACCTAGCTTGTTGGGATCACAAAGTTTCTTTTGAGTTGCAAACTACACTCCATACATATATATGGGGAGGCACAAGCTCCAACTCGGTTTTACAGTGAAAACTGCAGGAACTTCAAACCGGCACTAGGAAACAGACGGATAAACCAGACTAAAAGTTTCTCCTGCAAACTTTTCCATTTGTGCTAGATGAACGAACTTTTCTCCACATGCTCAGTTCTGAGAGATAAGTGTGTGTGAAAGCCGTACTTCCCTAGATTGTTTGGAACACAAAGTTTCTTTTCAGTTGCAAACTACACTCCATACATATATATGGGGAGGCGCAAGCTCCAAATCGGTTTTACAGTGAAAAATGCAGGATCGTCAAACCAGCACTAGGAAACAGAGAATCCAGAGTAATAGTTTCTCGTGCAACCCGTTCCATTTGTGCTAGATGAACGAAAGTCTCTACACATACTCAGTTCTGAGAGATAAGTGTGTGTGAAAGCCGTCCTTCAACTAGATTGTTGGGAACACAAAGTTTCTTTTCATTTGCAAAATATACTCCTTACATATATATGGGGAGGCACAAGTTCCAACACGGTTTTACAGTTAAAACTGCAGGAATTTCAAACCGACACTAGGAAACAGACTGAGAAACCAAAGTAATAGTTTCTCCTGCAAACCGTTCCCTTTGTGCTAGATGAACGAACGTCTCTCCACATGCTCACTTCTGAGAAATAAGTGTGTGTGAAAGCCGTCCTTCACCTAGCTTGTTGGGAACACAAAGTTTCTTTTCAGTTGCATACTACACGCCATACATATATATGGGGAGGCACAAGCTCCAACTCGGTTTTACAGTGAAAATTGCAAGAACTTCAAACCGGCACTAGGAAACAGACTGATAAACCAGAGTAAAAGTTTCCCCTGCAACCCGTTCCGTTTGTGCTACATGAACGAATGTCTCTCCACATGCTCAGTTCTGAGAGATACTTGTGTGTGAAAGCCGTCCTTCACCTATCTTGTTTGGAACACAAAGTTTCTTTTCAGTTGCAAACTACACTCCATACATATATAGGGGAGGCACAAGCTCCAACTCTGTTTTACAGTGAAAACTGCAGGAACTTCAAACCGGCACTAGGAAACAGACTGAGAAACCAGAGTAAAAATTTCTCCTGCAACCCTTTCCTTTGTGCTAGATGAACGAACGTCTCTCCACATGCTCAGTTCTGACAGATATTTGTGTGTGATAGCCGTCCTTCAACTAATTGTTGGGAACACAAAGTTTCTTTTGAGTTGCAAACTACACTCCATACATATATATGGGGAGGCACAAGCTCCAACACGGTTTTACAGTTAAACCTGCAGGAATTTCAAACCGACACTAGGAAACAGACTGAGAAACCAAAGTAATAGTTTCTCCTGCAAACCGTTCCCTTTGTGCTAGATGAACGAACGTCTCTCCACATGCTCAGTTCTGAGAGATAAGTGTGTGTGAAAGCCGTCCTTCACATATCTTGTTAGGAACACAAAGTTTCTATTCAGTTGCAAACTACAAACCATACATATATATGGGGAGGCACAAGCTCCAACTCTATTTTTCAGTGAAAACTGCAGGAACTTCCAAACTGCACTAGGAAACAGACTGAGAAACCAGAGTAAAATTTACTCTTGCAAACCGTTCCCTTTGTGCTAGATGAACGAACGTCTCTCCACATGCTAATTTCGGAGAGTGAAGTGTGTATGAAAGCCGTCCTTCACCTAGCTTGTTGGGAACACAAAGTTTCTTTTCAGTTGCAAACTACACTCGTTACATATATATGGGGAGGCACAAGCTCCAATACGGTTTACAGTTAAACCTGCAGAAATATGAAACCGACACTAGGAAACAGAATGAGAAACCAGAGTAAAAGTTACCCCTGCAGCCCATTCCCTTTGTGCTAGATGAACGAACGTCTCTCCACATGCTCATTTCTGAGAGAAAATTGTGTGTGAAAGCCGTCCTTCACCTAGCTTGTTGGGAACACAAAGTTTCTTTTCAGTTGCAAACTACACTCCATACATATATATGGTGAGGCACAAGCTCCAACTCGGTTTTACAGTGAAAACAGCAGGACGTCAAACCAGCACTAGGAAACAGATAAACCAGAGTAATATTTTCTCCTGCATCCCATTCCATTTGTGCTAGGTGAACGAAAGTCTCTCCACATGCTCAGTTCTGAGAGATAAGTGTGTGTGAAAGCCGTCCTTCACTTAGCTTGTTGGGAACACAAAGTTTCTTTTCAGTTGCAACCTACACTCCATACATATATAGGGGAGGCACAAGCTCCAACTCGGTTTTACAGTGAAAACTGCAGGAACGTCAAACCGGCACTAGGAAACAGACTGAGAAAAAAGAGTAAAAGTTTCTCATGCAAACCGATCCCTTTGTGCTAGATGAACGAACGTCTCTCCACATGATCAGTTCTGAGAGATAAGTGTGTGTGAAAGCCGTCCTTCACTTAGCTTGTTGGGAACACAAAGTTTCTTTTCAGTTGCAAACTACACTCCATAAATATATAGGGGAGGCACAAGCTCCAACTCTGTTTTACAGTGAAAACTGCAGGAACTTCAAACCGGCACTAGGAAACAGACAGAGAAACCAGAGTAAAAGTTTCTCCTGCAACACTTTCCTTTGTGCTAGATGAACGAACGTCTCTCCACATGCTCAGTTCTGAGAGATAAGTGTGTGTGAAAGCCGTCCTTCACTTAGCTTGTTGGGAACACAAAGTTTCTTTTCAGTTGCAAACTACACTCCATACATATATAGGGGAGGCACAAGCTCCAACTCTGTTTTACAGTGAAAACTGCTGGAACGTCAAACCGGCACTAGGAAACAGTCAGAGAAACCAGAGTAAAAGTTTCTCCTTCAAGCCGTTCCCTTTGTGCTAGATGAACGAACGTCTCTCCACATGCTCAGTTGTAAGAGATAAGTGTGTGTGAAAGCCGCCCTTAACCTATATTGTTGGGAACACAAAGTTTCTTTTCAGTTGCAAACTACACTCCATACATATATATGGGGAGGCACAAGCTCCAACTCGTTTTTATAGTGAAAACTGCAAGAACTTCAAAACGGCACTAGGAAACAGACTGAGAAACCAGAGTAAAAGTTTGCCCTGCAACCCGTTCCCTTTGTGCTAGATGAACGAACGTCTCTCCACATGCTCAGTTCTGAGAGATAAGTGTGTGTGAAAGCCGTCCTTCAAATAGCTTGTTGGAAACACAAAGTTTATTTCAGTTGCAAACTACACTCCATATATATATATGTGGAGGCACTAGCTCCAACTCGTTTTTACAGTGAAAACTGCAGGAACTTCAAACCGGCACTAGGAAACACACTGAGAAAACAGAGTCAAAGTTTCTCCTGCAAACCGTTCCATTTGTGCTATATGAACGAACGTCTCTACACATGCTCAGTTTTGAGAGATTAGTGTGTGTGAAAGCCGTCCTTCACCTATCTTCTTGGGAACACAAAGTTTCTTTTCAGTTGCAAACTACAATCCATACAAATATATGGGGAGGCACAAGCTCCAACTCGGTTTTACAGTGAAACCTGCAGGAACTTCAAAATGGCACTAGGAAACAGACTGAGAAACCAGAGTAAAAGTTTCTCCAGCAACCCGTTCCCTCTGTGCTAGATGAACGAACATCTCTCCACATGCTCAGTACTGAGAGAAATGTGTGTGTGAGAGCCGTCCTTCAACTAGCTTGCTGGGAACACAAAGTTTCTTTTGAGTTGCAAACTACACTCCATAAATATATATGGGGAGGCACAAGCTCCAACTCGGTTTTACAGTGAAAACTGCAGGAACTTGAAACCGGCACTAGGAAACAGACTGAGAAACCAGAGTAAAAGTTTCTTCTGCAAACCGTTCCCTTTTTGGTAGATGAACGAACGTCTCTCCACATGCTAATTTCGGAGGGTGAAGTGTGTATGAAAGCCGTCCTTCACCTAGCTTGTTGGGAACACAAAGTTTCTTTTCAGTTGCAAACTACACTCGTTATATATATATGGGGAGGCACAAGCTCCAATACGGTTTACAGTTAAACCTGCAGAAATATGAAACCGACACTAGGAAACAGAATGAGAAACCAGAGTAAAAGTTACCCCTGCAGCCCATTCCCTTTGTGCTAGATGAACGAACGTCTCTCCACATGCTCATTTCTGAGAGAAAATTGTGTGTGAAAGCCGTCCTTCACCTAGCTTGTTGGGAACACATAGTTTCTTTTCATTTGCAAACTACACTCCATACATATATATGGTGAGGCACAAGCTCCAACTCGGTTTTACAGTGAAAACAGCAGGACGTCAAACCAGCACTAGGAAACAGATAAACCAGAGTAATATTTTCTCCTGCATCCCATTCCATTTGTGCTAGGTGAACGAAAGTCTCTCCACATGCTCAGTTCTGAGAGATAAGTGTGTGTGAAAGCCGCCCTTAACCTATATTGTTGGGAACACAAAGTTTCTTTTCAGTTGCAAACTACACTCCATACATATATATGGGGAGGCACAAGTTCCAACTCGGTTTTAATGTGAAAACTGCGGGAACTTCAAACTGGCACTAGGAAACAGACTGAGAAACCAGAGTAAAAGTTTCTCCTGCAAACCGTTCCCTTTGTGCTAGATGAAGCAACGTCTCTCCACATCTCAGTTCTGAGAGATAAGTGTGTGTGAAAGCCGTCCTTCACCTAGATTGTTGGGAACACAAGGTTTCATTTCAGTTGCATACTACACTCCATACATATATATGGGGAGGCAGAAGCTCCAACTCGGTTTTACAGTGAAAACTGCAAGAACTTCAAACCGGCACTAGGAAACAGACTGAGAAAACAGAGTAAAAGTTTCTCCTCCAAACCGTTCCCTTTGTGCTAGATGCACGAACGTCTCTCCACATGCTCAGTTCTGAGAGATAAGTGTGTGTGAAAGCCGTCCTTCACCTAGCTTGTTGGGAACACAAAGTTTCTTTTAGGTTGCAAACTACAATCCATACATATATATGGGGAGGCACAAGTTCCAACTCGGTTTTACAGTGAAAACTGCAGGAAATTCATACCGGCACTAGGAAACAGACTGAGAACCCACAGTAAAATTATCTCCTGCAACCCGTTCCTTTGTGCTAGATGAACGAACGTCTCTCCACATGGTCACTTCTGAGATATAAGTGTGTGTGAAAGCCGACCTTCACCTAGCTTGTTGGGATCACAAAGTTTCTTTTGAGTTGCAAACTACACTCCATACATATATATGGGGAGGCACAAGCTCCAACTCGGTTTTACAGTGAAAACTGCAGGAACTTCAAACCGGCACTAGGAAACAGACGGATAAACCAGACTAAAAGTTTCTCCTGCAAACTTTTCCATTTGTGCTAGATGAACGAACTTTTCTCCACATGCTCAGTTCTGAGAGATAAGTGTGTGTGAAAGCCGCCATTAACCTATATAGTTTGGAACACAAAGTTTCTTTTCAGTTGCAAACTACACTCCATACATATATATGGGGAGGCACAAGCTCCAACTCGGTTTTACAGTGAAAACTGCAGGAACTTCAAACCGGCACTAGGAAACAGACTGAGAAACCAGAGTAAAATTTTCTCTTGCAAACCGTTCCCTTTGTGCTAGATGAACGAACGTCTCTCCACATGCTTAGTTCTGAGAGATAAGTGTGTGTGAAACCGTCCTTCACATAGCTTGTTGGGAATACAACGTTTCTTTTCATTTGCATACTACACTCCATACATATATATGGGGAGGCACAAGCTCCAGCTCGGTTTTACACTGAAAACTGCAAGAATTTCAAACCGGCACTAGAAAAGAGACTTATAAACCAGACTAAAAATTTCTCCTGCAACCCGTTCCCTTTGTGCTAGATGAACGAACGTCTCTCCACATGCTCAGTTCTGAGAGATAAGTGTGTGTGAAAGCCGTCCTTCAACTATATTGTTGGGAACACAAAGTTTCTTTTCAGTTGCAAACTACACTCCATACATATATATGGGGAGGCACAAGCTCCAACTCGTTTTTACAGTGAAAACTGCAGGAACGTCAAACCGGCACTAGGAAACAGTCTGATAAATCAGAGAAAAAGTTTCTCCTGCAACCCGTTCCCTTTGTGCTAGATGAACGAACGTCTCTCCACATGCTCAGTTCTGAGAGATAAGTGTGTGTGAAAGCCGTCCTTCACCTAGCTTGTTTGGAACCCAAAGTTTCTATTCAGTTGCAAACTACACTCCATACATATATATGGGGAGGCAAAAGCTCCAACTCGGTTTTACAGTGAAAACTGCAGGAACGTCAAACCGGCACTACGAAAGAGAGAAACCAGAGTAAAAGTTTCCCCTGCAACCCGTTCCCTTTTAGGTAGATGAACGAACGTCTCTCCACATGCTCATTTCGGAGAGAGAAGTGTGTGTGAAAGCCGTCCTTCACCTAGCTTGTTGGGAACACAAAGTTTCTTTTAGGTTGCAAACTACACTCCATACATATATATGGGGAGGCACAAGTTCCAACTCGGTTTTACAGTGAAAACTGCAGGAAATTCATACCGGCACTAGGAAACAGACTGAGAACCCACAGTAAAATTATCTCCTGCAACCCGTTCCTTTGTGCTAGATGAACGAAAGTCTCTCCACATGGTCACTTCTGAGATATAAGTGTGTGTGAAAGCCGACCTTCACCTAGCTTGTTGGGATCACAAAGTTTCTTTTGAGTTGCAAACTACACTCCATACATATATATGGGGAGGCACAAGCTCCAACTCGGTTTTACAGTGAAAACTGCAGGAACTTCAAACCGGCACTAGGAAACAGACGGATAAACCAGACTAAAAGTTTCTCCTGCAAACTTTTCCATTTGTGCTAGATGAACGAACTTTTCTCCACATGCTCAGTTCTGAGAGATAAGTGTGTGTGAAAGCCGTACTTCCCTAGATTGTTTGGAACACAAAGTTTCTTTTCAGTTGCAAACTACACTCCATACATATATATGGGGAGGCGCAAGCTCCAAATCGGTTTTACAGTGAAAAATGCAGGATCGTCAAACCAGCACTAGGAAACAGAGAATCCAGAGTAATAGTTTCTCGTGCAACCCGTTCCATTTGTGCTAGATGAACGAAAGTCTCTACACATACTCAGTTCTGAGAGATAAGTGTGTGTGAAAGCCGTCCTTCAACTAGATTGTTGGGAACACAAAGTTTCTTTTCATTTGCAAAATACACTCCTTACATATATATGGGGAGGCACAAGTTCCAACACGGTTTTACAGTTAAAACTGCAGGAATTTCAAACCGACACTAGGAAACAGACTGAGAAACCAAAGTAATAGTTTCTCCTGCAAACCGTTCCCTTTGTGCTAGATGAACGAACGTCTCTCCACATGCTCACTTCTGAGAAATAAGTGTGTGTGAAAGCCGTCCTTCACCTAGCTTGTTGGGAACACAAAGTTTCTTTTCAGTTGCATACTACACGCCATACATATATATGGGGAGGCACAAGCTCCAACTCGGTTTTACAGTGAAAATTGCAAGAACTTCAAACCGGCACTAGGAAACAGACTGATAAACCAGAGTAAAAGTTTCCCCTGCAACCCGTTCCGTTTGTGCTACATGAACGAATGTCTCTCCACATGCTCAGTTCTGAGAGATACTTGTGTGTGAAAGCCGTCCTTCACCTATCTTGTTTGGAACACAAAGTTTCTTTTCAGTTGCAAACTACACTCCATACATATATAGGGGAGGCACAAGCTCCAACTCTGTTTTACAGTGAAAACTGCAGGAACTTCAAACCGGCACTAGGAAACAGACTGAGAAACCAGAGTAAAAATTTCTCCTGCAACCCTTTCCTTTGTGCTAGATGAACGAACGTCTCTCCACATGCTCAGTTCTGACAGATATTTGTGTGTGATAGCCGTCCTTCAACTAATTGTTGGGAACACAAAGTTTCTTTTGAGTTGCAAACTACACTCCATACATATATATGGGGAGGCACAAGCTCCAACACGGTTTTACAGTTAAACCTGCAGGAATTTCAAACCGACACTAGGAAACAGACTGAGAAACCAAAGTAATAGTTTCTCCTGCAAACCGTTCCCTTTGTGCTAGATGAACGAACGTCTCTCCACATGCTCATTTCTGAGAGATAAGTGTGTGTGAAAGCCGTCCTTCACATATATTGTTAGGAACACAAAGTTTCTATTCAGTTGCAAACTACAAACCATACATATATATGGGGAGGCACAAGCTCCAACTCTATTTTTCAGTGAAAACTGCAGGAACTTCCAAACTGCACTAGGAAACAGACTGAGAAACCAGACTATAAGTTTCTCCTGCAACCCTTTGCTTTGTGCTAGATGAACGAACGTCTCTCCACATGCTCAGTTCTGAGAGATATGTGTGTGTGAAAGCCGTTATTCACCTAGCTTTTTGGGAACACAAAGTTTCTTTTCAGTTGCAAACTACACTCCATACATATATATGGGGAGGCACAAGCTCCAACTCGGTTTTACAGTGAAAACTGCAGGAACTTCAAACCGGCACTAGGAAAGAGACTTATAAACCAGACTAAAAATTTCTCCTGCAACCCGTTCCCTTTGTGCTAGATGAACGAAAGTCTCTCCACATGCTCAGTTCTAAGAGATAAGTGTGTGTGAAAGCCGTCTTTCAACTATATTGTTGGGAACACAAAGTTTCTTTTCAGTTGCAAACTACACTCCATAGATATATATGGGGAGGCACAAGTTCCAACTCGATTTTACAGTGAAACCTGCAGGAAATTCAAACCGGCACTAGGAAACAGACTGAGATACCAGAGTAAAAGTTTCTCCTCCAACCCGTTCCCTTTGTGCTAGATGAACGAACGTCTCTGCACATGCTCATTTCTGAGAGATAAGTGTGTGTGAAAGCCGTCCTTCACCTAGAAGGTTGGGAACACAAAGTTTCTTTTCAGTTGCAAACTACAATCCATACAAATATATGATGAGGCACATGCTCCAACTCGTTTTTACAGTGAAAACTGCAGGAACATCAAATCGGCACTAGGAAACAGTCTGATAAACCAGAGAAAAAGTTTCTCCTGCAACCCGTTCCCTTTGTGCTAGATGAACGAACGTCTCTCCACATGCTCAGTTCTGAGAGATAAGTGTGTGTGAAAGCCGTACTTCCCTAGTTTGTTTGGAACACAAAGTTTCTTTTCAGTTGCAAACTACACTCCATACATATATATGGTGAGGCACAAGCTCCAACTCGGTTTTACAGTGAAAACAGCAGGACGTCAAACCAGCACTAGGAAACAGATAAACCAGAGTAATATTTTCTCCTGCATCCCATTCCATTTGTGCTAGGTGAACGAAAGTCTCTCCACATGCTCAGTTCTGAGAGATAAGTGTGTGTGAAAGCCGTCCTTCACTTAGCTTGTTGGGAACACAAAGTTTCTTTTCAGTTGCAACCTACACTCCATACATATATAGGGGAGGCACAAGCTCCAACTCGGTTTTACAGTGAAAACTGCAGGAACGTCAAACCGGCACTAGGAAACAGACTGAGAAAAAAGAGTAAAAGTTTCTCATGCAAACCGATCCCTTTGTGCTAGATGAACGAACGTCTCTCCACATGATCAGTTCTGAGAGATAAGTGTGTGTGAAAGCCGTCCTTCACTTAGCTTGTTGGGAACACAAAGTTTCTTTTCAGTTGCAAACTACACTCCATAAATATATAGGGGAGGCACAAGCTCCAACTCTGTTTTACAGTGAAAACTGCAGGAACTTCAAACCGGCACTAGGAAACAGACAGAGAAACCAGAGTAAAAGTTTCTCCTGCAACACTTTCCTTTGTGCTAGATGAACGAACGTCTCTCCACATGCTCAGTTCTGAGAGATAAGTGTGTGTGAAAGCCGTCCTTCACTTAGCTTGTTGGGAACACAAAGTTTCTTTTCAGTTGCAAACTACACTCCATACATATATAGGGGAGGCACAAGCTCCAACTCTGTTTTACAGTGAAAACTGCAGGAACGTCAAACCGGCACTAGGAAACAGTCAGAGAAACCAGAGTAAAAGTTTCTCCTTCAAGCCGTTCCCTTTGTGCTAGATGAACGAACGTCTCTCCACATGCTCAGTTGTAAGAGATAAGTGTGTGTGAAAGCCGCCCTTAACCTATATTGTTGGGAACACAAAGTTTCTTTTCAGTTGCAAACTACACTCCATACATATATATGGGGAGGCACAAGCTCCAACTCGTTTTTATAGTGAAAACTGCAAGAACTTCAAAACGGCACTAGGAAACAGACTGAGAAACCAGAGTAAAAGTTTGCCCTGCAACCCGTTCCCTTTGTGCTAGATGAACGAACGTCTCTCCACATGCTCAGTTCTGAGAGATAAGTGTGTGTGAAAGCCGTCCTTCAAATAGCTTGTTGGAAACACAAAGTTTATTTCAGTTGCAAACTACACTCCATATATATATATGTGGAGGCACTAGCTCCAACTCGTTTTTACAGTGAAAACTGCAGGAACTTCAAACCGGCACTAGGAAACACACTGAGAAAACAGAGTCAAAGTTTCTCCTGCAAACCGTTCCATTTGTGCTATATGAACGAACGTCTCTACACATGCTCAGTTTTGAGAGATTAGTGTGTGTGAAAGCCGTCCTTCACCTATCTTCTTGGGAACACAAAGTTTCTTTTCAGTTGCAAACTACAATCCATACAAATATATGGGGAGGCACAAGCTCCAACTCGGTTTTACAGTGAAACCTGCAGGAACTTCAAAATGGCACTAGGAAACAGACTGAGAAACCAGAGTAAAAGTTTCTCCAGCAACCCGTTCCCTCTGTGCTAGATGAACGAACATCTCTCCACATGCTCAGTACTGAGAGAAATGTGTGTGTGAGAGCCGTCCTTCAACTAGCTTGCTGGGAACACAAAGTTTCTTTTGAGTTGCAAACTACACTCCATAAATATATATGGGGAGGCACAAGCTCCAACTCGGTTTTACAGTGAAAACTGCAGGAACTTGAAACCGGCACTAGGAAACAGACTGAGAAACCAGAGTAAAAGTTTCTTCTGCAAACCGTTCCCTTTTTGGTAGATGAACGAACGTCTCTCCACATGCTAATTTCGGAGGGTGAAGTGTGTATGAAAGCCGTCCTTCACCTAGCTTGTTGGGAACACAAAGTTTCTTTTCAGTTGCAAACTACACTCGTTATATATATATGGGGAGGCACAAGCTCCAATACGGTTTACAGTTAAACCTGCAGAAATATGAAACCGACACTAGGAAACAGAATGAGAAACCAGAGTAAAAGTTACCCCTGCAGCCCATTCCCTTTGTGCTAGATGAACGAACGTCTCTCCACATGCTCATTTCTGAGAGAAAATTGTGTGTGAAAGCCGTCCTTCACCTAGCTTGTTGGGAACACATAGTTTCTTTTCATTTGCAAACTACACTCCATACATATATATGGTGAGGCACAAGCTCCAACTCGGTTTTACAGTGAAAACAGCAGGACGTCAAACCAGCACTAGGAAACAGATAAACCAGAGAAATATTTTCTCCTGCATCCCATTCCATTTGTGCTAGGTGAACGAAAGTCTCTCCACATGCTCAGTTCTGAGAGATAAGTGTGTGTGAAAGCCGCCCTTAACCTATATTGTTGGGAACACAAAGTTTCTTTTCAGTTGCAAACTACACTCCATACATATATATGGGGAGGCACAAGTTCCAACTCGGTTTTAATGTGAAAACTGCGGGAACTTCAAACTGGCACTAGGAAACAGACTGAGAAACCAGAGTAAAAGTTTCTCCTGCAAACCGTTCCCTTTGTGCTAGATGAAGCAACGTCTCTCCACATCTCAGTTCTGAGAGATAAGTGTGTGTGAAAGCCGTCCTTCACCTAGATTGTTGGGAACACAAGGTTTCATTTCAGTTGCATACTACACTCCATACATATATATGGGGAGGCAGAAGCTCCAACTCGGTTTTACAGTGAAAACTGCAAGAACTTCAAACCGGCACTAGGAAACAGACTGAGAAAACAGAGTAAAAGTTTCTCCTCCAAACCGTTCCCTTTGTGCTAGATGCACGAACGTCTCTCCACATGCTCAGTTCTGAGAGATAAGTGTGTGTGAAAGCCGTCCTTCACCTAGCTTGTTGGGAACACAAAGTTTCTTTTAGGTTGCAAACTACAATCCATACATATATATGGGGAGGCACAAGTTCCAACTCGGTTTTACAGTGAAAACTGCAGGAAATTCATACCGGCACTAGGAAACAGACTGAGAACCCACAGTAAAATTATCTCCTGCAACCCGTTCCTTTGTGCTAGATGAACGAACGTCTCTCCACATGGTCACTTCTGAGATATAAGTGTGTGTGAAAGCCGACCTTCACCTAGCTTGTTGGGATCACAAAGTTTCTTTTGAGTTGCAAACTACACTCCATACATATATATGGGGAGGCACAAGCTCCAACTCGGTTTTACAGTGAAAACTGCAGGAACTTCAAACCGGCACTAGGAAACAGACGGATAAACCAGACTAAAAGTTTCTCCTGCAAACTTTTCCATTTGTGCTAGATGAACGAACTTTTCTCCACATGCTCAGTTCTGAGAGATAAGTGTGTGTGAAAGCCGCCATTAACCTATATAGTTTGGAACACAAAGTTTCTTTTCAGTTGCAAACTACACTCCATACATATATATGGGGAGGCACAAGCTCCAACTCGGTTTTACAGTGAAAACTGCAGGAACTTCAAACCGGCACTAGGAAACAGACTGAGAAACCAGAGTAAAATTTTCTCTTGCAAACCGTTCCCTTTGTGCTAGATGAACGAACGTCTCTCCACATGCTTAGTTCTGAGAGATAAGTGTGTGTGAAACCGTCCTTCACATAGCTTGTTGGGAATACAACGTTTCTTTTCATTTGCATACTACACTCCATACATATATATGGGGAGGCACAAGCTCCAGCTCGGTTTTACACTGAAAACTGCAAGAATTTCAAACCGGCACTAGAAAAGAGACTTATAAACCAGACTAAAAATTTCTCCTGCAACCCGTTCCCTTTGTGCTAGATGAACGAACGTCTCTCCACATGCTCAGTTCTGAGAGATAAGTGTGTGTGAAAGCCGTCCTTCAACTATATTGTTGGGAACACAAAGTTTCTTTTCAGTTGCAAACTACACTCCATACATATATATGGGGAGGCACAAGCTCCAACTCGTTTTTACAGTGAAAACTGCAGGAACGTCAAACCGGCACTAGGAAACAGTCTGATAAATCAGAGAAAAAGTTTCTCCTGCAACCCGTTCCCTTTGTGCTAGATGAACGAACGTCTCTCCACATGCTCAGTTCTGAGAGATAAGTGTGTGTGAAAGCCGTCCTTCACCTAGCTTGTTTGGAACCCAAAGTTTCTATTCAGTTGCAAACTACACTCCATACATATATATGGGGAGGCAAAAGCTCCAACTCGGTTTTACAGTGAAAACTGCAGGAACGTCAAACCGGCACTACGAAAGAGAGAAACCAGAGTAAAAGTTTCCCCTGCAACCCGTTCCCTTTTAGGTAGATGAACGAACGTCTCTCCACATGCTCATTTCGGAGAGAGAAGTGTGTGTGAAAGCCGTCCTTCACCTAGCTTGTTGGGAACACAAAGTTTCTTTTAGGTTGCAAACTACACTCCATACATATATATGGGGAGGCACAAGTTCCAACTCGGTTTTACAGTGAAAACTGCAGGAAATTCATACCGGCACTAGGAAACAGACTGAGAACCCACAGTAAAATTATCTCCTGCAACCCGTTCCTTTGTGCTAGATGAACGAAAGTCTCTCCACATGGTCACTTCTGAGATATAAGTGTGTGTGAAAGCCGACCTTCACCTAGCTTGTTGGGATCACAAAGTTTCTTTTGAGTTGCAAACTACACTCCATACATATATATGGGGAGGCACAAGCTCCAACTCGGTTTTACAGTGAAAACTGCAGGAACTTCAAACCGGCACTAGGAAACAGACGGATAAACCAGACTAAAAGTTTCTCCTGCAAACTTTTCCATTTGTGCTAGATGAACGAACTTTTCTCCACATGCTCAGTTCTGAGAGATAAGTGTGTGTGAAAGCCGTACTTCCCTAGATTGTTTGGAACACAAAGTTTCTTTTCAGTTGCAAACTACACTCCATACATATATATGGGGAGGCGCAAGCTCCAAATCGGTTTTACAGTGAAAAATGCAGGATCGTCAAACCAGCACTAGGAAACAGAGAATCCAGAGTAATAGTTTCTCGTGCAACCCGTTCCATTTGTGCTAGATGAACGAAAGTCTCTACACATACTCAGTTCTGAGAGATAAGTGTGTGTGAAAGCCGTCCTTCAACTAGATTGTTGGGAACACAAAGTTTCTTTTCATTTGCAAAATACACTCCTTACATATATATGGGGAGGCACAAGTTCCAACACGGTTTTACAGTTAAAACTGCAGGAATTTCAAACCGACACTAGGAAACAGACTGAGAAACCAAAGTAATAGTTTCTCCTGCAAACCGTTCCCTTTGTGCTAGATGAACGAACGTCTCTCCACATGCTCACTTCTGAGAAATAAGTGTGTGTGAAAGCCGTCCTTCACCTAGCTTGTTGGGAACACAAAGTTTCTTTTCAGTTGCATACTACACGCCATACATATATATGGGGAGGCACAAGCTCCAACTCGGTTTTACAGTGAAAATTGCAAGAACTTCAAACCGGCACTAGGAAACAGACTGATAAACCAGAGTAAAAGTTTCCCCTGCAACCCGTTCCGTTTGTGCTACATGAACGAATGTCTCTCCACATGCTCAGTTCTGAGAGATACTTGTGTGTGAAAGCCGTCCTTCACCTATCTTGTTTGGAACACAAAGTTTCTTTTCAGTTGCAAACTACACTCCATACATATATAGGGGAGGCACAAGCTCCAACTCGGTTTTACAGTGAAAACTGCAGGAACTTCAAACCGGCACTAGGAAACAGACTGAGAAACCAGAGTAAAAATTTCTCCTGCAACCCTTTCCTTTGTGCTAGATGAACGAACGTCTCTCCACATGCTCAGTTCTGACAGATATTTGTGTGTGATAGCCGTCCTTCAACTAATTGTTGGGAACACAAAGTTTCTTTTGAGTTGCAAACTACACTCCATACATATATATGGGGAGGCACAAGCTCCAACACGGTTTTACAGTTAAACCTGCAGGAATTTCAAACCGACACTAGGAAACAGACTGAGAAACCAAAGTAATAGTTTCTCCTGCAAACCGTTCCCTTTGTGCTAGATGAACGAACGTCTCTCCACATGCTCATTTCTGAGAGATAAGTGTGTGTGAAAGCCGTCCTTCACATATATTGTTAGGAACACAAAGTTTCTATTCAGTTGCAAACTACAAACCATACATATATATGGGGAGGCACAAGCTCCAACTCTATTTTTCAGTGAAAACTGCAGGAACTTCCAAACTGCACTAGGAAACAGACTGAGAAACCAGACTATAAGTTTCTCCTGCAACCCTTTGCTTTGTGCTAGATGAACGAACGTCTCTCCACATGCTCAGTTCTGAGAGATATGTGTGTGTGAAAGCCGTTATTCACCTAGCTTTTTGGGAACACAAAGTTTCTTTTCAGTTGCAAACTACACTCCATACATATATATGGGGAGGCACAAGCTCCAACTCGGTTTTACAGTGAAAACTGCAGGAACTTCAAACCGGCACTAGGAAAGAGACTTATAAACCAGACTAAAAATTTCTCCTGCAACCCGTTCCCTTTGTGCTAGATGAACGAAAGTCTCTCCACATGCTCAGTTCTAAGAGATAAGTGTGTGTGAAAGCCGTCTTTCAACTATATTGTTGGGAACACAAAGTTTCTTTTCAGTTGCAAACTACACTCCATAGATATATATGGGGAGGCACAAGTTCCAACTCGATTTTACAGTGAAACCTGCAGGAAATTCAAACCGGCACTAGGAAACAGACTGAGATACCAGAGTAAAAGTTTCTCCTCCAACCCGTTCCCTTTGTGCTAGATGAACGAACGTCTCTGCACATGCTCATTTCTGAGAGATAAGTGTGTGTGAAAGCCGTCCTTCACCTAGAAGGTTGGGAACACAAAGTTTCTTTTCAGTTGCAAACTACAATCCATACAAATATATGATGAGGCACATGCTCCAACTCGTTTTTACAGTGAAAACTGCAGGAACATCAAATCGGCACTAGGAAACAGTCTGATAAACCAGAGAAAAAGTTTCTCCTGCAACCCGTTCCCTTTGTGCTAGATGAACGAACGTCTCTCCACATGCTCAGTTCTGAGAGATAAGTGTGTGTGAAAGCCGTACTTCCCTAGTTTGTTTGGAACACAATGTTTCTTTTCAGTTGCAAACTACACTCCATACATATATATGGGGAGGCGCAAGCTCCAAATCGGTTTTACAGTGAAAAATGAAGGATCGTCAAACCAGCACTAGGAAACAGAGAAACCAGAGTAAAAGATTCTACTGCAAACCGTTCCCTTTGTGCTAGATGAATGAAAGTCTCTTCACATACTCAGTTCTGAGAGATAAGTGTGTGTGAAAGCCGTCCTTCAACTAGATTGTTCGGAACACAAATTTTCTATTCATTTGCAAAATACACTCCTTACATATATATGGGGAGGCACAAGCTCCAACACGGTTTTACAGTTAAACCTGCAGGAATTTCAAACCGACACTAGGAAACAGACTGAGAAACCAAAGTAATAGTTTCTCCTGCAAACCGTTCCATTTGTGCTACATGAACGAACGTCTCTCCACATGCTCACTTCTGAGAGATATGTGTGTGTGAAAGCCGTCCTTCACCTAGCTTGTTGGGAACACAAAATTTCTTTTCAGTTGCATACTACACGCCATACATATATATGGGGAGGCACAAGCTCCAACTCGGTTTTACAGTGAAAACTGCAAGAACTTCAAACCGGCACTAGGAAACAGACTGATAAACCAGAGTAAAAGTTTCCCCTGCAACCCGTTCCGTTTGTGCTACATGAACGAATGTCTCTCCACATGCTCAGTTCTGAGAGACATTTGTGTGTGAAAGCCGTCCTTCACCTATCTTGTTTGGAACACAAAGTTTCTTTTCAGTTGCAAACTACACTCCATACATATATAGGGGAGGCACAAGCTCCAACTCTATTTTTCAGTGAAAACTGCAGGAACTTCAAAACTGCACTAGGAAACAGACTGAGAAACCAGAGTAAAAGTTTTTCCTGCAAACACATCCATTTGTGCTAGATGAACGAACGTCTCTCCACATGCTCAGTTCTGAGAGATAATTGTGTGTGAAAGCCGTCCTTCACTTAGCTTGTTGGGAACACAAAGTTTCTTTTCAGTTGCAAACTACACTCCATACATATATAGGGGAGGCACAAGCTCCAACTCTGTTTTACAGCGAAAACTGCAGGAACTTCAAACCGGCACTAGGAAACAGACTGAGAAACCAGAGTAAAAGTTTCTCCTGCAAACCTTTCCGTTTGTGCTAGATGAACCAACTTGTCTCCACATGCTCAGTTCTGAGAGATAAGTGTGTGTGAAAGCCGTCCTTCACCTAGCTTGTTGGGAACACAAGGTTTCTTTTCAGTTGCATACTACACTCCATACATATATATGGGGAGGCACAAGCTCCAACTCGGTTTTACAGTGAAAACTGCAAGAACTTCAAACCGGCCCTAGGAAACAGACTGAGAAACCAGAGTAAAAGTTTCTCCTGCAATACGTTCCCTTTGTGCTAGATGCAAGAACGTCTCTCCACATGCTCAGTTCTGAGAGATAAGTGTGTGTGAAAGCCGTCCTTCACTTAGCTTGTTGGGAACACAAAGTTTCTTTTCAGTTGCAATCTACAATCCATACATATATATGGGGAGGCACAAGCTCCAACTCGGTTTTACAGTGAAAACTGCAGGAACGTCAAACCGGCACTAGGAAACAGACTGAGAAACCAGAGTAAAAGTTTCTCCTGCAAACCTTTCCGTTTGTGCTAGATGAACCAACTTGTCTCCACATGCTCAGTTCTGAGAGATAAGTGTGTGTGAAAGCCGTCCTTCACCTAGCTTGTTGGGAACACAAGGTTTCTTTTCAGTTGCATACTACACTCCATAAATATATATGGGGAGGCACAAGCTCCAACTCGGTTTTACAGTGAAAACTGCAGGAACTTGAAACCGGCACTAGGAAACAGACTGAGAAACCAGAGTAAAATTTACTCTTGCAAACCGTTCCCTTTGTGCTAGATGAACGAACGTCTCTCCACATGCTAATTTCGGAGAGTGAAGTGTGTATGAAAGCCGTCCTTCACCTAGCTTGTTGGGAACACAAAGTTTCTTTTCAGTTGCAAACTACACTCGTTACATATATATGGGGAGGCACAAGCTCCAATACGGTTTACAGTTAAACCTGCAGAAATATGAAACCGACACTAGGAAACAGAATGAGAAACCAGAGTAAAAGTTACCCCTGCAGCCCATTCCCTTTGTGCTAGATGAACGAACGTCTCTCCACATGCTCATTTCTGAGAGAAAATTGTGTGTGAAAGCCGTCCTTCACCTAGCTTGTTGGGAACACAAAGTTTCTTTTCAGTTGCAAACTACACTCCATACATATATATGGTGAGGCACAAGCTCCAACTCGGTTTTACAGTGAAAACAGCAGGACGTCAAACCAGCACTAGGAAACAGATAAACCAGAGTAATATTTTCTCCTGCATCCCATTCCATTTGTGCTAGGTGAACGAAAGTCTCTCCACATGCTCAGTTATGAGAAATAAGTGTGTGTGAAAGCCGTCCTTCACTTAGCTTGTTGGGAACACAAAGTTTCTTTTCAGTTGCAAACTACACTCCATACATATATAGGGGAGGCACAAGCTCCAACTCGGTTTTACAGTGAAAACTGCAGGAACGTCAAACCGGCACTAGGAAACAGACTGAGAAAAAAGAGTAAAAGTTTCTCATGCAAACCGATCCCTTTGTGCTAGATGAACGAACGTCTCTCCACATGCTCAGTTCTGAGAGATAAGTGTGTGTGAAAGCCGTCCTTCACTTAGCTTGTTGGGAACACAAAGTTTGTTTTCAGTTGCAAACTACACTCCATAAATATATAGGGGAGGCACAAGCTCCAACTCTGTTTTACAGTGAAAACTGCAGGAACTTCAAACCGGCACTAGGAAACAGACAGAGAAACCAGAGTAAAAGTTTCTCCTGCAACACTTTCCTTTGTGCTAGATGAACGAACGTCTCTCCACATGCTCAGTTCTGAGAGATAAGTGTGTGTGAAAGCCGTCCTTCACTTAGCTTGTTGGGAACACAAAGTTTCTTTTCAGTTGCAAACTACACTCCATACATATATAGGGGAGGCACAAGCTCCAACTCTGTTTTACAGTGAAAACTGCAGGAACGTCAAACCGGCACTAGGAAACAGTCAGAGAAACCAGAGTAAAAGTTTCTCCTTCAAGCCGTTCCCTTTGTGCTAGATGAACGAACGTCTCTCCACATGCTCAGTTCTAAGAGATAAGTGTGTGTGAAAGCCGCCCTTAACCTATATTGTTGGGAACACAAAGTTTCTTTTCAGTTGCAAACTACACTCCATACATATATATGGGGAGGCACAAGCTCCAACTCGTTTTTATAGTGAAAACTGCAAGAACTTCAAAACGGCACTAGGAAACAGACTGAGAAACCAGAGTAAAAGTTTGCCCTGCAACCCGTTCCCTTTGTGCTAGATGAACGAACGTCTCTCCACATGCTCAGTTCTGAGAGATAAGTGTGTGTGAAAGCCGTCCTTCAAATAGCTTGTTGGAAACACAAAGTTTATTTCAGTTGCAAACTACACTCCATATATATATATGTGGAGGCACTAGCTCCAACTCGTTTTTACAGTGAAAACTGCAGGAACTTCAAACCGGCACTAGGAAACACACTGAGAAAACAGAGTAAAAGTTTCTCCTGCAAACCGTTCCATTTGTGCTATATGAACGAACGTCTCTACACATGCTCAGTTCTGAGAGATTAGTGTGTGTGAAAGCCGTCCTTCACCTATCTTCTTGGGAACACAAAGTTTCTTTTCAGTTGCAAACTACAATCCATACAAATATATGGGGAGGCACAAGCTCCAACTCGGTTTTACAGTGAAACCTGCAGGAACTTCAAAATGGCACTAGGAAACAGACTGAGAAACCAGAGTAAAAGTTTCTCCAGCAACCCGTTCCCTCTGTGCTAGATGAACGAACATCTCTCTACATGCTCAGTACTGAGAGAAATGTGTGTGTGAGAGCCGTCCTTCAACTAGCTTGTTGGGAACACAAAGTTTCTTTTGAGTTGCAAACTACACTCCATAAATATATATGGGGAGGCACAAGCTCCAACTCGGTTTTACAGTGAAAACTGCAGGAACTTGAAACCGGCACTAGGAAACAGACTGAGAACCCAGAGTAAAAGTTTCTTCTGCAAACCGTTCCCTTTTTGGTAGATGAACGAACGTCTCTCCACATGCTAATTTCGGAGGGTGAAGTGTGTATGAAAGCCGTCCTTCACCTAGCTTGTTGGGAACACAAAGTTTCTTTTCAGTTGCAAACTACACTCGTTACATATATATGGGGAGGCACAAGCTCCAATACGGTTTACAGTTAAACCTGCAGAAATATGAAACCGACACTAGGAAACAGAATGAGAAACCAGAGTAAAAGTTACCCCTGCAGCCCATTCCCTTTGTGCTAGATGAACGAACGTCTCTCCACATGCTCATTTCTGAGAGAAAATTGTGTGTGAAAGCCGTCCTTCACCTAGCTTGTTGGGAACACAAAGTTTCTTTTCAGTTGCAAACTACACTCCATACATATATATGGTGAGGCACAAGCTCCAACTCGGTTTTACAGTGAAAACAGCAGGACGTCAAACCAGCACTAGGAAACAGATAAACCAGAGTAATATTTTCTCCTGCATCCCATTCCATTTGTGCTAGGTGAACGAAAGTCTCTCCACATGCTCAGTTCTGAGAGATAAGTGTGTGTGAAAGCCGCCCTTAACCTATATTGTTGGGAACACAAAGTTTCTTTTCAGTTGCAAACTACACTCCATACATATATATGGGGAGGCACAAGTTCCAACTCGGTTTTAATGTGAAAACTGCAGGAACTTCAAACTGGCACTAGGAAACAGACTGAGAAACCAGAGTAAAAGTTTCTCCTGCAAACCGTTCCCTTTGTGTTAGATGAAGCAACGTCTCTCCACATCTCAGTTCTGAGAGATAAGTGTGTGTGAAAGCCGTCCTTCACCTAGATTGTTGGGAACACAAGGTTTCATTTCAGTTGCATACTACACTCCATACATATATATGGGGAGGCAGAAGCTCCAACTCGGTTTTACAGTGAAAACTGCAAGAACTTCAAACCGGCACTAGGAAACAGACTGAGAAAACAGAGTAAAAGTTTCTCCTCCAAACCGTTCCCTTTGTGCTAGATGCACGAACGTCTCTCCACATGCTCAGTTCTGAGAGATAAGTGTGTGTGAAAGCCGTCCTTCACCTAGCTTGTTGGGAACACAGTTTCTTTTCAGTTGCAAACTACAATCCATACATATATATGGGGAGGCACAAGCTCCAACTCGGTTTTACAGTGAAAACTGCAGGAACTTCAAACCGGCACTAGGAAACAGTCTGAGAAACCAGAGTAAAAGTTTCTCCTTCAAGCCGTTCCCTTTGTGCTAGATGAACGAACGTCTCTCCACATGCTCAGTTCTGAGAGATAAGTGTGTGTGAAAGCCGTCCTTCACCTAGCTTGTTTGGAACCCAAAGTTTCTATTCAGTTGCAAACTACACTCCATACATATATATGGGGAGGCAAAAGCTCCAACTCGGTTTTACAGTGAAAACTGCAGGAACGTCAAACCGGCACTACGAAAGAGAGAAACCAGAGTAAAAGTTTCCCCTGCAACCCGTTCCCTTTTAGGTAGATGAACGAACGTCTCTCCACATGCTCATTTCGGAGAGAGAAGTGTGTGTGAAAGCCGTCCTTCACCTAGCTTGTTGGGAACACAAAGTTTCTTTTAGGTTGCAAACTACACTCCATACATATATATGGGGAGGCACAAGTTCCAACTCGGTTTTACAGTGAAAACTGCAGGAAATTCATACCGGCACTAGGAAACAGACTGAGAACCCACAGTAAAATTATCTCCTGCAACCCGTTCCTTTGTGCTAGATGAACGAACGTCTATCCACATGGTCACTTCTGAGATATAAGTGTGTGTGAAAGCCGACCTTCACCTAGCTTGTTGGGATCACAAAGTTTCTTTTGAGTTGCAAACTACACTCCATACATATATATGGGGAGGCACAAGCTCCAACTCGGTTTTACAGTGAAAACTGCAGGAACTTCAAACCGGCACTAGGAAACAGACGGATAAACCAGACTAAAAGTTTCCCCTGCAAACTTTTCCATTTGTGCTAGATGAACGAACTTTTCTCCACATGCTCAGTTCTGAGAGATAAGTGTGTGTGAAAGCCGCCATTAACCTATATAGTTGGGAACACAAAGTTTCTTTTCAGTTGCAAACTACACTCCATACATATATATGGGGAGGCACAAGCTCCAACTCGGTTTTACAGTGAAAACTGCAGGAACTTCAAACCGGCATTAGGAAACAGACTGAGAAACCAGAGTAAAATTTTCTCTTGCAAACCGTTCCCTTTGTGCTAGATGAACGAACGTCTCTCCACATGCTTAGTTCTGAGAGATAAGTGTGTGTGAAACCGTCCTTCACATAGCTTGTTGGGAATACAACGTTTCTTTTCATTTGCATACTACACTCCATACATATATATGGGGAGGCACAAGCTCCAGCTCGGTTTTACACTGAAAACTGCAAGAATTTCAAACCGGCACTAGAAAAGAGACTTATAAACCAGACTAAAAATTTCTCCTGCAACCCGTTCCCTTTGTGCTAGATGAATGAACGTTTCTCCACATGCTCAGTTCTGAGAGATAAGTGTGTGTGAAAGCCGTCCTTCAACTATATTGTTGGGAACACAAAGTTTCTTTTCAGTTGCAAACTACACTCCATACATATATATGGGGAGGCACAAGCTCCAACTCGTTTTTACAGTGAAAACTGCAGGAACGTCAAACCGGCACTAGGAAACAGTCTGATAAATCAGAGAAAAAGTTTCTCCTGCAACCCGTTCCCTTTGTGCTAGATGAACGAACGTCTCTCCACATGCTCAGTTCTGAGAGATAAGTGTGTGTGAAAGCCGTCCTTCACCTAGCTTGTTTGGAATCCAAAGTTTCTATTCAGTTGCAAACTACACTCCATACATATATATGGGGAGGCAAAAGCTCCAACTCGGTTTTACAGTGAAAACTGCAGGAACGTCAAACCGGCACTACGAAAGAGAGAAACCAGAGTAAAAGTTTCCCCTGCAACCCGTTCCCTTTTAGGTAGATGAACGAACGTCTCTCCACATGCTCATTTCGGAGACAGAAGTGTGTGTGAAAGCCGTCCTTCACCTAGCTTGTTGGGAACACAAAGTTTCTTTTAGGTTGCAAACTACACTCCATACATATATATGGGGAGGCACAAGTTCCAACTCGGTTTTACAGTGAAAACTGCAGGAAATTCATACCGGCACTAGGAAACAGACTGAGAACCCAGAGTAAAATTTTCTCCTGCAACCCGTTCCTTTGTGCTAGATGAACGAACGTCTCTCCACATGGTCACTTCTGAGATATAAGTGTGTGTGAAAGCCGACCTTCACCTAGCTTGTTGGGATCACAAAGTTTCTTTTGAGTTGCAAACTACACTCCATACATATATATGGGGAGGCACAAGCTCCAACTCGGTTTTACAGTGAAAACTGCAGGAACTTCAAACCGGCACTAGGAAACAGACGGATAAACCAGACTAAAAGTTTCTCCTGCAAACTTTTCCATTTGTGCTAGATGAACGAACTTTTCTCCACATGCTCAGTTCTGAGAGATAAGTGTGTGTGAAAGCCGTACTTCCCTAGATTGTTTGGAACACAAAGTTTCTTTTCAGTTGCAAACTACACTCCATACATATATATGGGGAGGGGCAAGCTCCAAATCGGTTTTACAGTGAAAAATGCAGGATCGTCAAACCAGCACTAGGAAACAGAGAATCCAGAGTAATAGTTTCTCGTGCAACCCGTTCCATTTGTGCTAGATGAACGAAAGTCTCTACACATACTCAGTTCTGAGAGATAAGTGTGTGTGAAAGCCGTCCTTCAACTAGATTGTTGGGAACACAAAGTTTCTTTTCATTTGCAAAATACACTCCTTACATATATATGGGGAGGCACAAGTTCCAACACGGTTTTACAGTTAAAACTGCAGGAATTTCAAACCGACACTAGGAAACAGACTGAGAAACCAAAGTAATAGTTTCTCCTGCAAACCGTTCCCTTTGTGCTAGATGAACGAACGTCTCTCCACATGCTCACATCTGAGAATTAAGTGTGTGTGAAAGCCGTCCTTCACCTAGCTTGTTGGGAACACAAAGTTTCTTTTCAGTTGCATACTACACGCCATACATATATATGGGGAGGCACAAGCTCCAACTCGGTTTTACAGTGAAAATTGCAAGAACTTCAAACCGGCACTAGGAAACAGACTGATAAACCAGAGTAAAAGTTTCCCCTGCAACCCGTTCCGTTTGTGCTACATGAACGAATGTCTCTCCACATGCTCAGTTCTGAGAGATACTTGTGTGTGAAAGCCGTCCTTCACCTATCTTGTTTGGAACACAAAGTTTCTTTTCAGTTGCAAACTACACTCCATACATATATAGGGGAGGCACAAGCTCCAACTCTGTTTTACAGTGAAAACTGCAGGAACTTCAAACCGGCACTAGGAAACAGACTGAGAAACCAGAGTAAAAATTTCTCCTGCAACCCTTTCCTTTGTGCTAGATGAACGAACGTCTCTCCACATGCTCAGTTCTGACAGATATTTGTGTGTGATAGCCGTCCTTCAACTAATTGTTGGGAACACAAAGTTTCTTTTGAGTTGCAAACTACACTCCATACATATATATGGGGAGGCACAAGCTCCAACACGGTTTTACAGTTAAACCTGCAGGAATTTCAAACCGACACTAGGAAACAGACTGAGAAACCAAAGTAATAGTTTCTCCTGCAAACAGTTCCCTTTGTGCTAGATGAACGAACGTCTCTCCACATGCTCAGTTCTGAGAGATAAGTGTGTGTGAAAGCCGTCCTTCACATATCTTGTTAGGAACACAAAGTTTCTATTCAGTTGCAAACTACAAACCATACATATATATGGGGAGGCACAAGCTCCAACTCTATTTTTCAGTTAAAACTGCAGGAACTTCCAAACTGCACTAGGAAACAGACTGAGAAACCAGACTATAAGTTTCTCCTGCAACCCTTTGCTTTGTGCTAGATGAACGAACGTCTCTCCACATGCTCAGTTCTGAGAGATATGTGTGTGTGAAAGCCGTCCTTCACCTAGCTTTTTGGGAACACAAAGTTTCTTTTCAGTTGCAAACTACACTCCATACATATATATGGGGAGGCACAAGCTCCAACTCGGTTTTACAGTGAAAACTGCAGGAACTTCAAACGGGCACTAGGAAACAGACTGAGATACCAGAGTAAAATTTTCTCCTGCAACCCGTTCCCTTTGTGCTAGATGAACGAAAGTCTCTCCACATGCTCAGTTCTAAGAGATAAGTGTGTGTGAAAGCCGTCCTTCAACTATATTGTTGGGAACACAAAGTTTCTTTTCAGTTGCAAACTACACTCCATAGATATATATGGGGAGGCACAAGTTCCAACTCGATTTTACAGTGAAACCTGCAGGAAATTCAAACCGGCACTAGGAAACAGACTGAGATACCAGAGTAAAAGTTTCTCCTCCAACCCGTTCCCTTTGTGCTAGATGAACGAACGTCTCTGCACATGCTCATTTCTGAGAGATAAGTGTGTGTGAAAGCCGTCCTTCACCTAGAAGGTTGGGAACACAAAGTTTCTTTTCAGTTGCAAACTACAATCCATACAAATATATGATGAGGCACATGCTCCAACTCGTTTTTACAGTGAAAACTGCAGGAACATCAAATCGGCACTAGGAAACAGTCTGATAAACCAGAGAAAAAGTTTCTCCTGCAACCCGTTCCCTTTGTGCTAGATGAACGAACGTCTCTCCACATGCTCAGTTCTGAGAGATAAGTGTGTGTGAAAGCCGTACTTCCCTAGTTTGTTTGGAACACAAAGTTTCTTTTCAGTTGCAAACTACACTCCATACATATATATGGGGAGGCGCAAGCTCCAAATCGGTTTTACAGTGAAAAATGCAGGATCGTCAAACCAGCACTAGGAAACAGAGAAACCAGAGTAAAAGATTCTACTGCAACCCGTTCCCTTTGTGCTAGATGAATGAAAGTCTCTTCACATACTCAGTTCTGAGAGATAAGTGTGTGTGAAAGCCGTCCTTCAACTAGATTGTTCGGAACACAAATTTTCTATTCATTTGCAAAATACACTCCTTACATATATATGGGGAGGCACAAGCTCCAACACGGTTTTACAGTTAAACCTGCAGGAATTTCAAACCGACACTAGGAAACAGACTGAGAAACCAAAGTAATAGTTTCTCCTGCAAACCGTTCCATTTGTGCTACATGAACGAACGTCTCTCCACATGCTCACTTCTGAGAGATATGTGTGTGTGAAAGCCGTCCTTCACCTAGCTTGTTGGGAACACAAAGTTTCTTTTCAGTTGCATACTACACGCCATACATATATATGGGGAGGCACAAGCTCCAACTCGGTTTTACAGTGAAAACTGCAAGAACTTCAAACCGGCACTAGGAAACAGACTGATAAACCAGAGTAAAAGTTTCCCCTGCAACCCGTTCCGTTTGTGCTACATGAACGAATGTCTCTCCACATGCTCAGTTCTGAGAGACATTTGTGTGTGAAAGCCGTCCTTCACCTATCTTGTTTGGAACACAAAGTTTCTTTTCAGTTGCAAACTACACTCCATACATATATAGGGGAGGCACAAGCTCCAACTCTATTTTTCAGTGAAAACTGCAGGAAATTCAAAACTGCACTAGGAAACAGACTGAGAAACCAGAGTAAAAGTTTTTCCTGCAAACACATCCATTTGTGCTAGATGAACGAACGTCTCTCCACATGCTCAGTTCTGAGAGATAATTGTGTGTGAAAGCCGTCCTTCACTTAGCTTGTTGGGAACACAAAGTTTCTTTTCAGTTGCAAACTACACTCCATACATATATAGGGGAGGCACAAGCTCCAACTCTGTTTTACAGCGAAAACTGCAGGAACTTCAAACCGGCACTAGGAAACAGACTGAGAAACCAGAGTAAAAGTTTCTCCTGCAAACCTTTCCGTTTGTGCTAGATGAACCAACTTGTCTCCACATGCTCAGTTCTGAGAGATAAGTGTGTGTGAAAGCCGTCCTTCACCTAGCTTGTTGGGAACACAAGGTTTCTTTTCAGTTGCATACTACACTCCATACATATATATGGGGAGGCACAAGCTCCAACTCGGTTTTACAGTGAAAACTGCAAGAACTTCAAACCGGCACTAGGAAACAGACTGAGAAACCAGAGTAAAAGTTTCTCCTGCAATCCGTTCCCTTTGTGCTAGATGCAAGAACGTCTCTCCACATGCTCAGTTCTGAGAGATAAGTGTGTGTGAAAGCCGTCCTTCACTTAGCTTGTTGGGAACACAAAGTTTCTTTTCAGTTGCAATCTACAATCCATACATATATATGGGGAGGCACAAGCTCCAACTCGGTTTTACAGTGAAAACTGCAGGAACGTCAAACCGGCACTAGGAAATAGTCTGAGAAACCAGAGTAAAAGTTTCTCCTTCAAGCCGTTCCCTTTGTGCTAGATGAACGAACGTCTCTCCACATGCTCAGTTCTGAGAGATAAGTGTGTGTGAAAGCCGCCCTTAACCTATATTGTTGGGAACACAAAGTTTCTTTTCAGTTGCAAACTACACTCCATACATATATATGGGGAGGCACAAGCTCCAACTCGTTTTATAGTGAAAATTGCAAGAACTTCAAAACGGCACTAGGAAACACACTGAGAAACCAGAGTAAAAGTTTCCCCTGCAACCCGTTCCCTTTGTGCTACATGAACGAACGTCTCTCCACATGTTCAGTTCTGAGAGATGTGTGTGTGAAAGCCGTCCTTCAAATAGCTTGTTGGAAACACAAAGTTTATTTCAGTAGCAAACTACACTCCATATATATATATGTGGAGGCACTAGCTCCAACTCGTTTTTACTGTGAAAACTGCAGGAACTTCAAACCGGCACTAGGAAACACACTGAGAAACCAGAGTAAAAGTTTCTCCTGCAACACTTTCCTTTGTGCTAGATGAACGAACGTCTCTCCACATGCTCAGTTCTGAGAGATATTTGTGTGTGCTAGCCGTCCTTCACCTAGATTGTTGGGAACACAAAGTTTCTTTTGAGTTGCAAACTACACTCCATACATATATATGGGGAGGCACAATCTCCAACACGGTTTTACAGTTAAACCTGGAGGAATTTCAAACCGACACTAGGAAACAGACTGAGAAACCAAAGTAATAGTTTCTCCTGCAAACCGTTCCCTTTGTGCTAGATGAACGAACGTCTCTCCACATGCTCATTTCTGAGAGATAAGTGTGTGTGAAAGCCGTCCTTCACCTATCTTGTTGGGAACACAAAGTTTCTTTTCAGTTGCATACTAAACTCCATACATATATATGGGTAGGCACAAGCTCCAATGCGGTTTTACAGTGAAAACTGCAAGAACTTCAAACCGGCACTAGGAAGCAGACTGAGAAACCAGAGTAAAAGTTTTTACTGCAAACACATCCATTTGTGCTAGATGAACCAAAGTCTCTCCACATGCTCAGTTCTGAGAGATAAGTGTGTGTGAAAGCCGTCCTTCACCTAGCTTGTTGGGAACACAAAGTTTCTTTTCAGTTGCAAACTACACTCCATACATATATATGGGCAGGCACAAGTTCCAACTCGGTTTTACAGTGAAAACAGCAGGAACGTCAAACCGGCACTAGGAAACAGTCTGAGAAACCAGAGTAAAAGTTTCTCCTGCAACCCGTTCCCTTTGTGCTAGATGAACGAACTTCTCTCCACATGCTCACTTCTGAGAGATAAGTGTGTGTGAAAGCCGTCCTTCACCTAGCTTGTTTGGAACCCAAAGTTTCTTTTCAGTTGCAAACTACAATCCATACATATATATGGGGAGGCACAAGCTCCAGCTCGATTTTACAGTGAAAACTGCAGGAACGTCAAACCGGCACTAGGAAAGAGAGAAACCAGAGTAAAAGTTTCTCCTGCAACCCGTTCCCTTTGTGCTAGATGAACCAACGTCTCTCCACATGCTCAGTTCTGAGAGATAAGTGTCTGTGAAAGCCGTCCTTCACCTAGCTTGTTGGGAACACAAAGTTTCTTTTCAGTTGCCAACTACAATCCATACATATATATGGGGAGGCACAAGCTCCAACTCGGTTTTACAGTGAAAACTGCAGGAACGTCAAACCGGCACTAGGAAACAGTCTGAGAAACCAGTGTAAAAGTTTCTCCTTCAAGCCGTTCTCTTTGTGCTAGATGAACGAACGTCTCTCCACATGCTCAGTTCTGAGAGATAAGTGTGTGTGAAAGCCGTCCTTCACCTAGCTTGTTTGGATCACAAAGTTTCTTTTCACTTGCAAACTACACTCCATACATATATATGGGGAGGCACAAGCTCCAACTCGGTTTTACAGTGAAAACTGCAGGAACTTCAAACCGGCAGTAGGAAACAGACGGATAAACCAGACTAAAAGTTTCTCCTGCAACCATTTCCATTTGTGCTAGATGAACGAACTTTTCTCCACATGCTCAGTTCTGAGAGATAAGTGTGTGTGAAAGCCGCCCTTAACCTATATTGTTGGGAACACAAAGTTTCTTTTCAGTTGCAAACTACACTCCATACATATATATGGGGAGGCACAAGCTCCAACTCGGTTTTACAGTGAAAACTGCAGGAATTTCAAACCGGCACTAGGAAACAGTCTGAGAAACCAGAGTAAAAGTTTCTCTTGCAAACCGTTCCCTTTGTGCTAGATGAACGAACGTCTCTCCACATGCTCAGTTCTGAGAGATAAGTGTGTGTGAAAGCCGACCTTCACCTAGCTTGTTGGGAATACAACGTATCTTTTCATTTGCAAACTACACTCCATACATATATATGGGGAGGCACAAGCTCCAACTCGGTTTTACACTGAAAACTGCAGGAATTTCAAACCGAAACTAGGAAAGAGACTGATAAACCAGACTAAAAATTTCTCCTGCAACCCGTTCCTTTTGTGCTAGATGAATGAAAGTTTCTCCACATGCTCAGTTCTGAGAAATAAGTGTGTGTGAATGCCGTCCTTCAACAATATTGTTGGGAACACAAAGTTTCTTTTCAGTTGCAAACTACACTCCATAAATATATATGGGGAGGCACAAGCTCCAACTCGGTTTTACAGTGAAACCTGCAGGAACTTCAAACCGGCACTAGGAAACAGACTGAGATACCAGAGTAAAAGTTTCTCTTGCAACCCGTTCCCTTTGTGCTAGATGAACTAACGTCTCGGCACATGCGCATTTCTGAGAGATAAGTGTGTGTGAAAGCCGTCCTTCACCTAGATTGTTGGGAACACAAAGTTTCTTTTCAGTTGCAAACTACACTCCATACATATATATGGGGAGGCACAAGCTCCAACTCTGTTTTACAGTGAAAACTGCAGGAACGTCTAACCGGCACTAGGAAACAGTCTGATAAACCAGAGAAAAAGTTTCTCCTGCAACCCGTTCCCTTTGTGCTAGATGAACGAACGTCTCTCCACATGCTCAGTTCTGAGAGATAATTGTGTGTGAAAGCCGTACTTCCCTAGTTTGTTTGGAACACAAAGTTTCTTTTCAGTTGCAAACTACACTCCATACATATATATGGGGAGGCGCAAGCTCCAAATCGGTTTTACAGTGAAAAATGCAGGATCGTCAAACCAGCACTAGGAAACAGAGAAACCAGAGTAAAATTTTCTCGTGCAACCCGTTCCATTTGTGCTAGATGAACGAAAGTCTCTACACATACTCAGTTCTGAGAGATAAGTGTGTGTGAAAGCCGTACTTCAACTAGATTGTTGGGAACACAAAGTTTCTTTTGAGTTGCAAACTACACTCCATACATATATATTGGGAGGCACAAGCTCCAACACGGTTTTACAGTTATACCTGCAGGAATTTCAAACCGACACTAGGAAACAGACTGAGAAACCAAAGTAATAGTTTCTCCTGCAAACCGTTCCTTTTGTGCTAGATGAACGAACGTCTCTCCACATGCTCAGTTCTGAGAGATAAGTGTGTGTGAAAGCCGTCCTTCACATATCTTGTTAGGAACACAAAGTTTCTATTCAGTTGCAAACTACAAACCATACATATATATGGGGAGGCACAAGCTCCAACTCGGTTTTACAGTGAAAACTGCAAGAACTTCAAACCGGCACTAGGAAACAGACTGATAAACCAGAGTAAAAGTTTCCCCTGCAACCCGTTCCGTTTGTGCTACATGAACGAATGTCTCTCCACATGCTCAGTTCTGAGAGACATTTGTGTGTGAAAGCCGTCCTTCACCTATCTTGTTTGGAACACAAAGTTTCTTTTCAGTTGCAAACTACAATCCATACATATATATGGGGAGGCACAAGCTCCAACTCGGTTTTACAGTGAAAACTGCAGGAACTTCAAACCGGCACTAGGAAACAGACTGAGAAAACAGAGTAAAAGTTTCTCCTGCAAACCGTTCCCTTTGTGCTAGATGAACGAACGTCTCTCCACATGCTCAGTTCTGAGAGATAAGTGTGTGTGAAAGCCGTCCTTCACTTAGCTTGTTGGGAACACAAAGTTTCTTTTCAGTTGCAAACTACACTCCATACATATATAGGGGAGGCACAAGCCCCAACTCTATTTTTCAGTGAAAACTGCAGGAACTTCAAAACTGCACTAGGAAACAGACTGAGAAACCAGAGTAAAAGTTTTTCCTGCAAACACATCCATTTGTGCTAGATGAACGAACGTCTCTCCACATGCTCAGTTCTGAGAGATAATTGTGTGTGAAAGCCGTCCTTCACTTAGCTTGTTGGGAACACAAAGTTTCTTTTCAGTTGCAAAATACACTCCATACATATATAGGGGAGGCACAAGCTCCAACTCTGTTTTACAGCGAAAACTGCAGGAACTTCAAACCGGCACTAGGAAACAGACTGAGAAACCAGAGTAAAAGTTTCTCCTGCAAACCTTTCCGTTTGTGCTAGATGAACCAACTTGTCTCCACATGCTCAGTTCTGAGAGATAAGTGTGTGTGAAAGCCGTCCTTCACCTAGCTTGTTGGGAACACAAGGTTTCTTTTCAGTTGCATACTACACTCCATACATATATATGGGGAGGCACAAGCTCCAACTCGGTTTTACAGTGAAAACTGCAAGAACTTCAAACCGGCACTAGGAAACAGACTGAGAAACCAGAGTAAAAGTTTCTCCTGCAATCCGTTCCCTTTGTGCTAGATGCAAGAACGTCTCTCCACATGCTCAGTTCTGAGAGATAAGTGTGTGTGAAAGCCGTCCTTCACTTAGCTTGTTGGGAACACAAAGTTTCCTTTCAGTTGCAATCTACAATCCATACATATATATGGGGAGGCACAAGCTCCAACTCGGTTTTACAGTGAAAACTGAAGGAACGTCAAACCGGCACTAGGAAACAGTCTGAGAAACCAGAGTAAAAGTTTCTCCTTCAAGCCGTTCCCTTTGTGCTAGATGAACGAACGTCTCTCCACATGCTCAGTTCTGAGAGATAAGTGTGTGTGAAAGCCGCCCTTAACCTATATTGTTGGGAACACAAAGTTTCTTTTCAGTTGCAAACTACACTCCATACATATATATGGGGAGGAACAAGCTCCAACTCGTTTTATAGTGAAAATTGCAAGAACTTCAAAACGGCACTAGGAAACACACTGAGAAACCAGAGTAAAAGTTTCCCCTGCAACCCGTTCCCTTTGTGCTACATGAACGAACGTCTCTCCACATGTTCAGTTCTGAGAGATGTGTGTGTGAAAGCCGTCCTTCAAATAGCTTGTTGGAAACACAAAGTTTATTTCAGTAGCAAACTACACTCCATATATATATATGTGGAGGCACTAGCTCCAACTCGTTTTTACTGTGAAAACTGCAGGAACTTCAAACCGGCACTAGGAAACACACTGAGAAACCAGAGTAAAAGTTTCTCCAGCAACCCGTTCCATTTGTGCTATATGAACGTACGTCTCTACACATGCTCAGGTCTGAGAGATAAGTGTGTGTGAAAGCCGTCCTTCACTTAGCTTGTTGGGAACACAAAGTTTCTTTTCAGTTGCAAACTACACTCCATAAATATATAGGGGAGGCTCAAGCTCCAACTCTGTTTTACAGTGAAAACTGCAGGAACTTCAAACCGGCACTAGGAAACAGACGGATAAACCAGAGTAAAAGTTTCTCCTGCAACACTTTCCTTTGTGCTAGATGAACGAACGTCTCTCCACATGCTCAGTTCTGAGAGATATTTGTGTGTGCTAGCCGTCCTTCACCTAGATTGTTGGGAACACAAAGTTTCTTTTGAGTTGCAAACTACACTCCATACATATATATGGGGAGGCACAATCTCCAACACGGTTTTACAGTTAAACCTGGAGGAATTTCAAACCGACACTAGGAAACAGACTGAGAAACCAAAGTAATAGTTTCTCCTGCAAACCGTTTCCTTTGTGCTAGATGAACGAACGTCTCTCCACATGCTCATTTCTGAGAGATAAGTGTGTGTGAAAGCCGTCCTTCACCTATCTTGTTGGGAACACAAAGTTTCTTTTCAGTTGCATACTAAACTCCATACATATATATGGGTAGGCACAAGCTCCAATGCGGTTTTACAGTGAAAACTGCAAGAACTTCAAACCGGCACTAGGAAGCAGACTGAGAAACCAGAGTAAAAGTTTTTACTGCAAACACATCCATTTGTGCTAGATGAACCAAAGTCTCTCCACATGCTCAGTTCTGAGAGATAAGTGTGTGTGAAAGCCGTCCTTCACCTAGCTTGTTGGGAACACAAAGTTTCTTTTCAGTTGCAAACTACACTCCATACATATATATGGGCAGGCACAAGTTCCAACTCGGTTTTACAGTGAAAACAGCAGGAACGTCAAACCGGCACTAGGAAACAGTCTGAGAAACCAGAGTAAAAGTTTCTCCTGCAACCCGTTCCCTTTGTGCTAGATGAACGAACTTCTCTCCACATGCTCACTTCTGAGAGATAAGTGTGTGTGAAAGCCGTCCTTCACCTAGCTTGTTTGGAACCCAAAGTTTCTTTTCAGTTGCAAACTACAATCCATACATATATATGGGGAGGCACAAGCTCCAGCTCGATTTTACAGTGAAAACTGCAGGAACGTCAAACCGGCACTAGGAAAGAGAGAAACCAGAGTAAAAGTTTCTCCTGCAACCCGTTCCCTTTGTGCTAGATGAACCAACGTCTCTCCACATGCTCAGTTCTGAGAGATAAGTGTCTGTGAAAGCCGTCCTTCACCTAGCTTGTTGGGAACACAAAGTTTCTTTTCAGTTGCCAACTACAATCCATACATATATATGGGGAGGCACAAGCTCCAACTCGGTTTTACAGTGAAAACTGCAGGAACGTCAAACCGGCACTAGGAAACAGTCTGAGAAACCAGAGTAAAAGTTTCCCCTTCAAGCCGTTCTCTTTGTGCTAGATGAACGAACGTCTCTCCACATGCTCAGTTGTGAGAGATAAGTGTGTGTGAAAGCCGTCCTTCACCTAGCTTGTTTGGATCACAAAGTTTCTTTTCACTTGCAAACTACACTCCATACATATATATGGGGAGGCAAAAGCTCCAACTCGGTTTTACAGTGAAAACTGCAGGAACGTCAAACCGGCACTATGAAACAGAGAAACCAGAGTAAAAGTTTCCCCTGCAACCCGTTCCCTTTTAGGTAGATGAACGAACGTCTCTCCACATGCTCATTTCGGAGAGAGAAGTGTGTGTGAAAGCCGTCCTTCACCTAGCTTGTTGGGAACACAAAGTTTCTTTTAGGTTGCAAACTACACTCCATACATATATATGGGGAGGCACAAGCTCCAACTCGGTTTTACAGTGAAAACTGCAGGAACTTCAAACCGGCACTAGGAAACAGACGGATAAACCAGACTAAAAGTTTCTCCTGCAACCATTTCCATTTGTGCTAGATGAACGAACTTTTCTCCACATGCTCAGTTCTGAGAGATAAGTGTGTGTGAAAGCCGCCCTTAACCTATATTGTTGGGAACACAAAGTTTCTTTTCAGTTGCAAACTACACTCCATACATATATATGGGGAGGCACAAGCTCCAACTCGGTTTTACAGTGAAAACTGCAGGAATTTCAAACCGGCACTAGGAAACAGACTGAGAAACCAGAGTAAAAGTTTCTCTTGCAAACCGTTCCCTTTGTGCTAGATGAACGAACTTCTCTCCACATGCTCAGTTCTGAGAGATAAGTGTGTGTGAAAGCCGTCCTTCACCTAGCTTGTTGGGAATACAACGTTTCTTTTCATTTGCAAACTACACTCCATACATATATATGGGGAGGCACAAGCTCCAACTCGGTTTTACACTGAAAACTGCAGGAATTTCAAACCGAAACTAGGAAAGAGACTGATAAACCAGACTAAAAATTTCTCCTGCAACCCGTTCCTTTTGTGCTAGATGAATGAAAGTTTCTCCACATGCTCAGTTCTGAGAAATAAGTGTGTGTGAATGCCGTCCTTCAACAATATTGTTGGGAACACAAAGTTTCTTTTCAGTTGCAAACTACACTCCATAAATATATATGGGGAGGCACAAGCTCCAACTCGGTTTTACAGTGAAACCTGCAGGAACTTCAAACCGGCACTAGGAAACAGACTGAGATACCAGAGTAAAAGTTTCTCCTCCAACCCGTTCCCTTTGTGCTAGATGAACTATCGTCTCGGCACATGCGCATTTCTGAGAGATAAGTGTGTGTGAAAGCCGTCCTTCACCTAGATTGTTGGGAACACAAAGTTTCTTTTCAGTTGCAAACTACACTCCATACATATATATGGGGAGGCACAAGCTCCAACTCTGTTTTACAGTGAAAACTGCAGGAACGTCAAACCGGCACTAGGAAAAATTCTGATAAACCAGAGAAAAAGTTTCTCCTGCAACCCGTTCCCTTTGTGCTAGATGAACGAACGTCTCTCCACATGCTCAGTTCTGAGAGATAATTGTGTGTGAAAGCCGTACTTCCCTAGTTTGTTTGGAACACAAAGTTTCTTTTCAGTTGCAAACTACACTCCATACATATATATGGGGAGGCGCAAGCTCCAAATCGGTTTTACAGTGAAAAATGCAGGATCGTCAAACCAGCACTAGGAAACAGAGAAACCAGAGTAAAATTTTCTCGTGCAACCCGTTCCATTTGTGCTAAATGAACGAAAGTCTCTACACATACTCAGTTCTGAGAGATAAGTGTGTGTGAAAGCCGTCCTTCAACTAGATTGTTCGGAACACAAAGTTTCTATTCATTTGCAAAATACACTCCTTACATATATATGGGGAGGCACAAGCTCCAACACGGTTTTACAGTTAAACCTGCAGGAATTTCAAACCGACACTAGGAAACAGACTGAGAAACCAAAGTAATAGTTTCTCCTGCAAACCGTTCCCTTTGTGCTACATGAACGAACGTCTCTCCACATGCTCACTTCTGAGAGATATGTGTGTGTGAAAGCCGTCCTTCACCTAGCTTGTTGGGAACACAAAGTTTCTTTTCAGTTGCATACTACACGCCATACATATATATGGGGAGGCACAAGCTCCAACTCGGTTTTACAGTGAAAACTGCAAGAACTTCAAACCGGCACTAGGAAACAGACTGATAAACCAGAGTAAAAGTTTCCCCTGCAACCCGTTCCGTTTGTGCTACATGAACGAATGTCTCTCCACATGCTCAGTTCTGAGAGACATTTGTGTGTGAAAGCCGTCCTTCACCTATCTTGTTTGGAACACAAAGTTTCTTTTCAGTTGCAAACTACAATCCATACATATACATGGGGAGGCACAAGCTCCAACTCGGTTTTACAGTGAAAACTGCAGGAACTTCAAACCGGCACTAGGAAACAGACTGAGAAAACAGAGTAAAAGTTTCTCCTGCAAACCGTTCCCTTTGTGCTAGATGAACGAACGTCTCTCCACATGCTCAGTTCTGAGAGATAAGTGTGTGTGAAAGCCGTCCTTCACTTAGCTTGTTGGGAACACAAAGTTTCTTTTCAGTTGCAAACTACACTCCATACATATATAGGGGAGGCACAAGCTCCAACTCTATTTTTCAGTGAAAACTGCAGGAACTTCAAAACTGCACTAGGAAACAGACTGAGAAACCAGAGTAAAAGTTTTTCCTGCAAACACATCCATTTGTGCTAGATGAACGAACGTCTCTCCACATGCTCAGTTCTGAGAGATAATTGTGTGTGAAAGCCGTCCTTCACTTAGCTTGTTGGGAACACAAAGTTTCTTTTCAGTTGCAAACTACACTCCATAAATATATAGGGGAGGCACAAGCTCCAACTCTGTTTTACAGCGAAAACTGCAGGAACTTCATACCGGCACTAGGAAACAGACTGAGAAACCAGAGTAAAAGTTTCTCCTGCAAACCTTTCCGTTTGTGCTAGATGAACCAACTTGTCTCCACATGCTCAGTTCTGAGAGATAAGTGTGTGTGAAAGCCGTCCTTCACTTAGCTTGTTGGGAACAGAAAGTTTCTTTTCAGTTGCAAACTACACTCCATACATATATAGGGGAGGCACAAGCTCCAAATCTATTTTTCAGTGAAAACTGCAGGAACTTCAAAACTGCACTAGGAAACAGACTGAGAAACCAGAGTAAAAGTTTTTCCTGCAAACACATCCATTTGTGCTAGATGAACGAACGTCTCTCCACATGCTCAGTTCTGAGAGATAAGTGTGTGTGAAAGCCGTCCTTCACTTAGCTTGTTGGGAACACAAAGTTTCTTTTCAGTTGCAAACTACACTCCATACATATATAGGGGAGGCACAAGCTCCAACTCTGTTTTACAGCGAAAACTGCAGGAACTTCAAACTGGCACTAGGAAAAAGACTGAGAAACCAGAGTAAAAGTTTCTCCTGCAAACCTTTCCCTTTGTGCTAGATGAACCAACTTCTCTCCACATGCTCAGTTCTGAGAGATAAGTGTGTGTGAAAGCCGCCCTTAACATATATTTTGGGAACACAAAGTTTCTTTTCAGTTGCAAACTACAATCCTTACATATATATGGGGAGGCACAAGCTCCAACACGTTTTACAGTTAAACCTGCAGGAATATGAAACCGACACAAGGAAACAGAATGAGAAACCAGAGTAATAGTTTCCCGTGCAGCCCATTCCATTTGTGCTAGATGAACGAACGTCTCTCCACATGCTCATTTCTGAGAGATAAGTGTGTGTGAAAGCCGTCCTTCACCTAGCTTGTTGGGAACACAAAGTTTCTTTTCAGTTGCATACTACATTCCATAAATATATATGGGGAGGCACAAGCTCCAACTCGGTTTTACAGTGAAAACTGCAGGAACTTCAAACCGGAACTAGGAAACAGACTGAAAAAGCAGAGTAAAAGTTTCTCCTGCAACCCGTTCCCTTTGTCCTAGAAGAACGAACGTCTCTCCACATGCTCAGTTCTGAGAGATAAGTGTGTGTGAAAGCCGTCCTTCACCTATATTGTTGGGAACACAAACTTTCTTTTCATTTGCAAACTACACTCCATATATATATATGGGGAAGCACAAGCTCCAACTCGGTTTTACAGTGAAACCTGCAGGAACTTCAAACCGGCACTAGGAAACAGACTGAGAAACCAGAGTAAAAGTTTCTCCTGCAACCCGTTCCCTTTGTGCTAAATGAAGGAACGTCTCTCCACATGCACAGTTCTGAGAGATAAGTGTGTGTGAAATCCGTCCTTCACCTAGCTTGTTGGGAACACAAAGTTTCTTTTCAGTTGCATACTACACTCCATACATATATATGGTGAGGCACAAGATCCAACTCTGTTTTACAGTGAAAACTGCCTGAACGTCAAACCAGCACTAGGAAACAGAGAAACCAGAGTAATATTTTCCCTGCATCCCATTCCATTTGTGCTAGTTGAACGAACGTCTCTCCACATGCTCAGTTCTGAGAGATAAGTGTGTGTGAAAGCCGCCCTTAACCTATATTGTTGGGAACACAAAGTTTCTTTTCAGTAGCAAACTACACTCCATACATATATATGGGGAGGCACAAGCTCCAACTCGTTTTTACAGTGAAAACTGCAGGAACTTCATACCGGCACTAGGAAACAGACTGAGAAACCAGAGTAAAAGTTTCTCTTGGAAACCGTTCCCTTTGTGCTAGATGAACGAAAGTCTCTCCACATGCTCATTTCTGAGAGATAAGTGTGTGTGATAGCCGTCCTTCACCTAGCTTGTTTGGAATACAATGTTTCTTTTAATTTGCAAACTACACTCCATACATATATATGGGGAGGCGCAAGCTCCAATTCGGTTTTACAGTGAAAACTGCAGGATCGTCAAACCAGCACTTGGAAACAGAGAAACCAGAGTAAAAGTTTCTCCTGCAACCCGTTCCATTTGTGCTAGATGAACGAAAGTCTCTACACATACTCAGTTCTGAGAGATAAGTGTGTGTGAAAGCCGTCCTTCAACTACATTGTTGGGAACACAAAGTTTCTTTTCATTTGCAAAATTCACTCCTTAGATATATATGGGGAGGCACAATCTCCATCACGGTTTTACAGTGAAACCTGCAGGAACTTCAAACCGGCACTAGGAAACAGACTGAGAATCCAGAGTAAAAGTTTCCCCTGCAACCCGTTCCGTTTGTGCTACATGAACGAATGTATCTCCACATGCTCAGTTCTGAGAGATAAGTGTGTGTGAAAGCCGTCCTTCACTTAGCTTGTTGGGAACACAAAGTTTCTTTTCAGTTGCAAACTACAATCCATACATATATAGGGGAGGCACAAGCTCCAACTCTGTTTTACAGTGAAAACTGCAGGAACGTCAAACCGGCACTAGGAAACAGTCTGAGAAACCAGAGTAAAAGTTTCTCCTTCAAGCCGTTCCCTTTGTGCTAGATGAACGAACGTCTCTCCACATGCTCAGTTCTGAGAGATAAGTGTGTGTGAAAGCCGTCCTCCAAATAGCTTGTTGGAAACACAAAGTTTATTTCAGTTGCAAACTACACTCCATATATATATATGTGGAGGCACTAGCTCCAACTCGTTTTTACAGTGAAAACTGCAGGAACTTCAAACCGGCACTAGGAAACACACTGAGAAACCAGGGTAAAAGTTTCTCCTGCAACCCGTTCCATTTGTGCTATATGAAAGAAAGTCTCTACACATGCTCAGTTCTGAGAGATTAGTGTGTGTGAAAGCCGTCCTTCACCTATCTTGTTTGGAACACAAAGTTTCTTTTCAGTTGCAAACTACACTCCATACATATATATGGGGAGGCACAAGCTCCAACTCGGTTTTACAGTGAAACCTGCAGGAACTTCAAAATGGCACTAGGAAACAGACTGAGAAATCAGAGAAAAATTTCTCCTGCAACCCGTTCAGTCTGTGCTAGATGAACGAACATCTCTCCACATGCTCAGTTCTGAGAGAAAAGTGTGTGTGAGAGCCTTCCTTCAACTAGCTTGTTGGGAACACAAAGTTTCTTTTGAGTTGCAAACTACACTCCATAAATATATATGGGGAGGCACAAGCTCCAACTCGGTTTTACAGTGAAAACTGCAGGAACTTCAAACCGGCACTAGGAAACAGACTGAGAACCCAGAGTAAAAGTATCTCCTGCAAACCGTTCCCCTTTAGGTAGATGAACGAAAGTCTCTCCACATGCTAATTTCGGAGAGAGAAGTGTGTGTGAAAGCCGTCCTTCTCCTAGCTTGTTGGGAACACAAAGTTTCTTTTCAGTTGCAAACTACAATCCTTACATATATATGGGGAGGCACAAGCTCCAACACGTTTTACAGTTATACCTGCAGGAATATGAAACCGACACAAGGAAACAGAATGAGAAACCAGAGTAAAAGTTTCCCCTGCACCCCATTCCATTTGTGCTAGATGAACGAACGTCTCTCCACATGCTCAGTTCTGAGAGATAAGTGTGTGTGAAAGCCGTCCTTCACCTAGCTTGTTGGGAACACAAAGTTTCTTTTCAGTTGCATACTACATTCCATACATATATATGGGGAGGCACAAGCTCCAACTCGGTTTTACAGTGAAAACTGCAGGAACTTCAAAACGGAACTAGGAAACAGACTGAAAAAGCAGAGTAAAAGTTTCTCCTGCAAACCGTTCCCTTTGTCCTAGAAGAACGAACGTCTCTCCACATGCTCAGTTCTGAGAGATAAGTGTGTGTGAAAGCCGTCCTTCACCTATATTGTTGGGAACACAAACTTTCTTTTCATTTGCAAACTACACTCCATATATATATATGGGGAAGCACAAGCTCCAACTCGGTTTTACAGTGAAACCTGCAGGAACTTCAAACCGGCACTAGGAAACAGACTGAGAAACCAGAGTAAAAGTTTCTCCTGCAACCCGTTCCCTTTGTGCTAAATGAAGGAACGTCTCTCCACATGCACAGTTCTGAGAGATAAGTGTGTGTGAAATCCGTCCTTCACCTAGCTTGTTGGGAACACAAAGTTTCTTTTCAGTTGCATACTACACTCCATACATATATATGGTGAGGCACAAGATCCAACTCGGTTTTACAGTGAAAACTGCCTGAAAGTCAAACCAGCACTAGGAAACAGAGAAACCAGAGTAATATTTTCTCCTGCATCCCATTCCATTTGTGCTAGGTGAACGAACGTCTCTCCACATGCTCAGTTCTGAGAGATAAGTGTGTGTGAAAGCCGCCCTTAACCTATATTGTTGGGAACACAAAGTTTCTTTTCAGTAGCAAACTACAATCCATACATATATATGGGGAGGCACAAGCTCCAACTCGTTTTTACAGTGAAAACTGCAGGAACTTCATACCGGCACTAGGAAACAGACTGAGAAACCAGAGTAAAAGTTTCTCTTGGAAACCGTTCCCTTTGAGCTAGATGAACGATAGTCTCTCCACATGCTCATTTCTGAGAGATAAGTGTGTGTGAAAGCCGTCCTTCACCTAGCTTGTTGGGAATACAATGTTTCTTTAATTTGCAAACTACACTCCATACATATATATGGGGAGGCGCAAGCTCCAATTCGGTTTTACAGTGAAAACTGCAGGATCGTCAAACCAGCACTAGGAAACAGAGAAACCAGAGAAAAAGTTTCTCCTGCAACCCGTTCCATTTGTGCTAGATGAACGAAAGTCTCTACACATACTCAGTTCTGAGAGATAAGTGTGTGTGAAAGCCGTCCTTCAACTAGATTGTTGGGAACACAAAGTTTCTTTTCATTTGCAAAATTCACTCCTTACATATATATGGGGAGGCACAACCTCCATCACGGTTTTACAGTGAAACCTGCAGGAACTTCAAACCGGCATTAGGAAACAGACTGAGAAACCAGAGTAAAAGTTTCTCCTGCATCCCTTTCCCTTTGTGCTAGGTGAACGAACGTCTCTCCACATTCTCAGTTCTGAGAGATAAGTGTGTGTGAAAGCCGTCCTTCAACTAGCTTGTTGGGAACACAAAGTTTCTTTTCAGTTGCATACCACACTCCATACATATATATGGGGAGGCACAATCTCCAACTCGGTTTTACAGTGAAACCTGCAGGAACTTCAAACCGGCACTAGGAAACAGACTGAGAATCCAGAGTAAAAGTTTCCCCTGCAACCCGTTCCGTTTGTGCTACATGAACGAATGTATCTCCACATGCTCAGTTCTGAGAGATAATTGTGTGTGAAAGCCGTACTTCACCTACCTTTTTTGGAACACAAAGTTTCTTTTCAGTTGCAAACTACACTCCATACATATATATGGGGAGGCACAAGCTCCAACTCGGTTTTACAGTGAAAACTGCAGGAACTTCAAACCGGCACTAGGAAACAGACTGAGAAAACACAGTAAAAGTTTCTCCTGCACACCGTTCCCTTTGTGCTAGATGAACGAACATCTCTCCACATGCTCAGTTCTGAGAGATAAGCGTGTGTGAAAGCCGTCCTTCACCAAGCTTGTTAGGAACAAAAAGTTTCTATTCAGTTGCAAACTACAAACCCTACTTATATATGGCGAGGCACAAGCTCCAACTCTATTTTTCAGTGAAAACTGCAGGAACTTCAAAACTGCACTAGGAAACAGACTGAGAAACCAGAGTAAAAGTTTTTCCTGCAAACAAATCCATTTGTGCTAGATGAACGAACGTCTCTCCACATGCTCAGTTCTGAGAGATAAGTGTGTGTGAAAGCCGTCCTTCACCTAGCTTGTTGGGAAAACAAAGTTTCTTTTCAGTTGCAAACTACACTCCATACATATATATGGGAGGCACAAGCTCCAAATCTGTTTTACAGTGAAAACTGCAGGAACGTCAAACCGGCACTAGGAAACAGTCTGAGAAACCAGAGTAAAAGTTTCTCCTTCAAGCCGTTCCCTTTGTGCTAGATGAACGAACGTCTCTCCACATGCTCAGTTCTGAGAGATAAGTGTGTGTGAAAGCCGTCCTCCAAATAGCTTGTTGGAAACACAAAGTTTATTTCAGTTGCAAACTACACTCCATATATATATATGTGGAGGCACTAGCTCCAACTCGTTTTTACAGTGAAAACTGCAGGAACTTCAAACCGGCACTAGGAAACACACTGAGAAACCAGAGTAAAAGTTTCTCCTGCAACCCGTTCCATTTGTGCTATATGAACGAAAGTCTCTACACATGCTCAGTTCTGAGAGATTAGTGTGTGTGAAAGCCGTCCTTCACCTATCTTCTTGGGAACACAAAGTTTCTTTTCAGTTGCAAACTACACTCCATACATATATATGGGGAGGCACAAGCTCCAACTCGGTTTTACACTGAAACCTGCAGGAACTTCAAAATGGCACTAGGAAACAGACTGAGAAACCAGAGTAAAAGTTTCTCCTGCAACCCGTTCCCTCTGTGCTAGATGAACGAACATCTCTCCACATGCTCAGTACTGAGAGAAAAGTGTGTGTGAGAGCCGTCCTTCAACTAGCTTGTTGGGAACACAAAGTTTCTTTTGAGTTGCAAACTACACTCCATAAATATATATGGGGAGGCACAAGCTCCAACTCGGTTTTACAGTGAAAACTGCAGGAACTTCAAACCGGCACTAGGAAACACACTGAGAACCCAGAGTAAAAGTTTCCCCTGCAACCCGTTCCTTTTGTGCTACATGAACGAATGTATCTCCACATGCTCAGTTCTGAGAGATAATTGTGTGTGAAAGCCGTCCTTCACCTATCTTTTTTGGAACACAAAGTTTCTTTTCAGTTGCAAACTACACTCCATACATATATATGGGGAGGCACAAGCTCCAACTCGGTTTTACAGTGAAAACTGCAGGAACTTCAAACCGGCACTAGGAAACAGACTGAGAAAACACAGTAAAAGTTTCTCCTGCACACCGTTCCCTTTGTGCTAGATGAACGAACATCTCTCCACATGCTCAGTTCTGAGAGATAAGCGTGTGTGAAAGCCGTCCTTCACCAAGCTTGTTAGGAACAAAAAGTTTCTATTCAGTTGCAAACTACAAACCCTACTTATATATGGCGAGGCACAAGCTCCAACTCTATTTTTCAGTGAAAACTGCAGGAACTTCAAAACTGCACTAGGAAACAGACTGAGAAACCAGATTAAAAGTTTTTCCTGCAAACACATCCATTTGTGCTAGATGAACGAACGTCTCTCCACATGCTCAGTTCTGAGAGATAAGTGTGTGTGAAAGCCGTCCTTCACTTAGCTTGTTGGGAACACAAAGTTTCTTTTCAGTTGCAAACTACACTCCATACATATATAGGGGAGGCACAAGCTCCAAATCTGTTTTACAGTGAAAACTGCAGGAACGTCAAACCGGCACTAGGAAACAGTCTGAGAAACCAGAGTAAAAGTTTCTCCTTCAAGCCGTTCCCTTTGTGCTAGATGAACGAACGTCTCTCCACATGCTCAGTTCTGAGAGATAAGTGTGTGTGAAAGCCGTCCTCCAAATAGCTTGTTGGAAACACAAAGTTTATTTCAGTTGCAAACTACACTCCATATATATATATGTGGAGGCACTAGCTCCAACTCGTTTTTACAGTGAAAACTGCAGGAACTTCAAACCGGCACTAGGAAACACACTGAGAAACCAGAGTAAAAGTTCCTCCTGCAACCCGTTCCATTTGTGCTATATGAACGAAAGTCTCTACACATGCTCAGTTCTGAGAGATTAGTGTGTGTGAAAGCCGTCCTTCACCTATCTTCTTGGGAACACAAAGTTTCTTTTCAGTTGCAAACTACATTCCATACATATATATGGGGAGGCACAAGCTCCAACTCGGTTTTACAGTGAAACATGCAGGAACTTCAAACCGGCACTAGGAAACAGACTGAGAAACCAGAGTAAAAGTTTCTCCTGCAACCCGTTCCCTTTGTGCTAGGTGAACGAACGTCTCTCCACATGCTCAGTTCTGAGAGAAATGTGTGTGTGAAAGCCGTCCTTCACTTAGCTTGTTGGGAATACAAAGTTTTTTTTCAGTTGCAAACTACACTCCAGACATATATATGGGGAGGCACAAGCTCCGACTCGGTTTTACAGTGAAAACTGCAGGAACTTCAAACCGGAACTAGGAAACAGACTGAAAAACAGAGTAAAAGTTTCTCCTGCAACCCGTTCCCTTTGTCCTAGATGAACGAACGTCTCTCCACATGCTCAGTTCTGAGAGATAAGTGTGTGTGAAAGCCGTCCTTCACCTATATTGTTGGGAACACAAAGTTTCTTTTCATTTGCAAACTACACTCCATTTATATATATGGGGATGCACAAGCTCCAAATCGGTTTTACAGTGAAACCTGCAGGAACTTCAAACCGGCACTAGGAAAAAGACTGAGAAACCAGAGTAAAAGTTTCTCTTGGAAACCGTTCCCTTTGTGCTAGATGAACGAACGTCTCTCCATATGCTCATTTCTGAGAGATAAGTGTGTGTGAAAGCCGTCCTTCACCTAGCTTGTTGGGAACACAAAGTTTCTTTTTAGTTGCAAACTATACTCCATACATATATATGGGGAGTCACAAGCTCCAACACGGTTTTACAGTTAAACCTGCAGGAATTTCAAACCGAAACTAGGAAACAGACTGAGAAACCAGAGTAATAGTTTCTCCTGCAAACCGTTCCCTTTGTGCTAGATGAACGAACGTCTCTCCACATGCTCAGTTCTGAGAGATATTTGTGTGTGAAAGCCGTCCTTCACCTATCTTGTTTGGAACACAAATTTTCTTTTCAGTTGCAAACTACACTCCATACATATATATAGGGAGGAACAAGCTCCAACCCGGTTTTACAGTGAAAACTGCAGGAACTTCAAACCGGCACTAGGAAACAGACTGAGAAAAAAGAGTAAAAGTTTCTCCTGCAAACCGATCCCTTTGTGCTAGATGAACGAACGTCTCTCCACATGCTCAGTTCTGAGAGATAAGTGTGTGTGAAAGCCGTCCTTCACTTAGCTTGTTGGGAACACAAAGTTTCTTTTCAGTTGCAAACTACACTCCATAAATATATAGGGGAGGCACAAGCTCCAACTCTGTTTTACAGTGAAAACTGCAGGAACTTCAAACCGGCACTAGGAAACAGACTGAGAAACAAGAGTAAAAGTTTCTCCTGCAACACTTTCCTTTGTGCTATATGAACGAACGTCTCTCCACATGCTCAGGTCTGAGAGATAAGTGTGTGTGAAAGCCGTCCTTCACTTAGCTTGTTGGGAACACAAAGTTTCTTTTCAGTTGCAAACTACACTCCATACATATATAGGGGAGGCACAAGCTCCAACTCTGTTTTACAGTGAAAACTGCAGGAACGTCAAACCGGCACTAGGAAACAGTCAGAGAAACCAGAGTAAAAGTTTCTCCTTCAAGCCGTTCCTTTTGTGCTAGATGAACGAACGTCTCTCCACATGCTCAGTTCTGAGAGATAAGTGTGTGTGAAAGCCGCCCTTAACCTATATTGTTGGGAACACAAAGTTTCTTTTCAGTTGCAAACTACACTCGATACATATATATGGGGAGGCACAAGCTCCAACTCGTTTTTATAGTGAAAACTGCAAGAACTTCAAAACGGCACTGGGAAACAGACTGAGAAACCAGAGTAAAAGTTTGCCCTGCAACCTTTTCCCTTTGTGCTAGATGAACGAACGTTTCTCCACATGCTCAGTTCTGAGAGATAAGTGTGTGTGAAAGCCGTCCTTCAAATAGCTTGTTGGAAACACAAAGTTTATTTCAGTTGCAAACTACACTCCATATATATATATGTGGATGCACTAGCTCCAACTCGTTTTTACAGTGAAAAATGCAGGAACTTCAAACCGGCACTAGGAAACACACTGAGAAATCAGAGTAAAAGTTTCTCCTACAACCCGTTCCATTTGTGCTTTATGAACGAACGTCTCTCCACATGCTCAGTTCTGAGAGATAAGTGTGTGTGAAAGCCGCCCTTAACCTATATTGTTGGGAACACAAAGTTTATTTTCAGTTGCAAACTACACTCCATAAATATATAGGGGAGGCACAAGCTCCAACTCTGTTTTACAGTGAAAACTGCAGGAACTTCAAACCGGCACTAGGAAACAGACTGAGAAAACAGAGTAAAAGTTTCTCCTGCAAACCGTTCCCTTTGTGCTAGATGAAGCAACGTCTCTCCACATCTCAGTTCTGAGAGATAAGTGTGCGTGAAAGCCGTCCTTCACCTAGATTGTTGGGAACACAAGGTTTCTTTTCAGTTGCATTCTACACTCCATACATATATATGGGGAGGCAGAAGCTCCAACTCGGTTTTACAGTGAAAACTGCAAGAACTTCAAACCGGCACTAGGAAACAGACTGAGAAAACAGAGTAAAAGTTTCTCCTGCAACCCGTTCCCTTTGTGCTAGATGCACGAACGTCTCTCCACATGCTCAGTTCTGAGAGATAAGTGTGTGTGAAAGCCGTCCTTCACCTAGCTTGTTGGGAACAAAAAGTTTATTTTCAGTTGCAAACTACAATCCATACATATATATGGGGAGGCACAAGCTCCAAGTCGGTTTTACAGTGAAAACTGCAGGAACGTCAAACCGGCACTAGGAAACAGTCTGAGAATCCAGAGTAAAAGTTTCTCCTTCAAGCCGTTCCCTTTGTGCTAGATGAACGAACGTCTCTCCACATTTTCAGTTCTGAGAGATAAGTGTGTGTGAAAGCCGTCCTTCACCTAGCTTGTTTGGAACCCAAAGTTTCTTTTCAGTTGCAAACTACACTCCATACATATATATGGGGAGGCAAAAGCTCCAACTCGGTTTTACAGTGAAAACTGCAGGAACGTCAAACCGGCACTACGAAAGACTGAAACCAGAGTAAAAGTTTCCCCTGCAACCAGTTCCCTTTTAGGTAGATGAACGAACGTCTCTCCACATGCTCATTTCGGAGAGAGAAGTGTGTGTGAAAGCCGTCCTTCACCTAGCTTGTTGGGATCACAAAGATTCTTTTGAGTTGCAAACTACACTCCATACATATATATGGGGAGGCACAAGCTCCAACTCGGTTTTACAGTGAAAACTGCAGGAACTTCAAACCGGCACTAGGAAACAGACTGAGAAACCAGAGTAAAATTTTCTCTTGCAAACCGTTCCCTTTGTGCTAGATGAACGAACGTCTCTCCACATGCTCAGTTCTGAGAGATAAGTGTGTGTGAAATCCGTCCTTCACCTAGCTTGTTGGGAATACAACGTTTCTTTTCATTTGCAAACTACACTCCATACATATATATGGGGAGGCACAAGCTCCAACTCGGTTTTACACTGAAAACTGCAAGAATTTCAAACCGGCACTAGAAAATAGACTTATAAACCAGACTAAAAATTTCTCCTGCAACCCGTTCCCATTGTGCTAGATGAATGAACGTTTCTCCACATGCTCAGTTCTGAGAGATAAGTGTGTGTGAAAGCCGTCCTTCAACTATATTGTTGGGAACACAAAGTTTCCTTTCAATTGCAAACTACACTCCATACATATATATGGGGAGGCACAAGCTCCAACTCGGTTTTACAGTGAAAACTGCAGGAACTAGAAACCGGCACTAGGAAACAGACTGAGAAACCAGAGTAAAATTTACTCTTGCAAACCGTTCCCTTTGTGCTAGAGGAACGAACGTCTCTCCACATGCTCAGTTCTGAGAGATAAGTGTGTGTGAAATCCGTCCTTCACCTAGCTTGTTGGGAATACAACGTTTCTTTTCATTTGCAAACTACACTCCATACATATATATGGGGAGGCACAAGCTCCAACTCGGTTTTACACTGAAACCTGCAGGAACTTCAAAATGGCACTAGGAAACAGACTGAGAAACCAGAGTAAAAGTTTCTCCTGCAACCCGTTCCCTCTGTGCTAGATGAACGAACATCTCTCCACATGCTCAGTACTGAGAGAAAAGTGTGTGTGAGAGCCGTCCTTCAACTAGCTTGTTGGGAACACAGAGTTTCTTTTGAGTTGCAAACTACACTCCATAAATATATATCGGGAGGCACAAGCTCCAACTCGGTTTTACAGTGAAACCTGCAGGAACTTCAAACCGGCACTAGGAAACAGACTGAGAACCCAGATTAAAAGTTTCCCCTGCAACCCGTTCCGTTTGTGCTACATGAACGAATGTATCTCCACATGCTCGGTTCTGAGAGATAATTGTGTGTGAAAGCCGTCCTTCACCTATCTTTTTTGGAACACAAAGTTTCTTTTCAGTTGCAAACTACACTCCATACATATATATGGGGAGGCACAAGCTCCAACTCGGTTTTACAGTGAAAACTGCAGGAACTTCAAACCGGCACTAGGAAACAGACTGAGAAAACACAGTAAAAGTTTCTCCTGCACACCGTTCCCTTTGTGCTAGATGAACGAACATCTCTCCACATGCTCAGTTCTGAGAGATAAGCGTGTGTGAAAGCCGTCCTTCACCAAGCTTGTTAGGAACAAAAAGTTTCTATTCAGTTGCAAACTACAAACCCTACTTATATATGGCGAGGCACAAGCTCCAACTCTATTTTTCAGTGAAAACTGCAGGAACTTCAAAACTGCACTAGGAAACAGACTGAGAAACCAGAGTAAAAGTTTTTCCTGCAAACACATCCATTTGTGCTAGATGAACGAACGTCTCTCCACATGCTCAGTTCTGAGAGATAAGTGTGTGTGAAAGCCGTCCTTCACTTAGCTTGTTGGGAACACAAAGTTTCTTTTCAGTTGCAAATTACACTCCATACATATATAGGGGAGGCACAAGCTCCAAATCTGTTTTACATTGAAAACTGCAGGAACGTCAAACCGGCACTAGGAAACAGTCTGAGAAACCAGAGTAAAAGTTTCCCCTTGAAGCCGTTCCCTTTGTGCTAGATGAACGAACGTCTCTCCACATGCTCAGTTCTGAGAGATAAGTGTGTGTGAAAGCCGTCCTCCAAATAGCTTGTTGGAAACACAAAGTTTATTTCATTTGCATACTACACTCCATATATATATATGTGGAGGCACTAGCTCCAACTCGTTTTTACAGTGAAAACTGCAGGAACTTCAAACCGGCACTAGGAAACACACTGAGAAACCAGAGTAAAAGTTTCGTCTGCAACCCGTTCCATTTGTGCTATATGAACGAAAGTCTCTACACATGCTCAGTTCTGAGAGATTTGTGTGTGTGAAAGCCGTCCTTCACCTATCTTCTTGGGATCACAAAGTTTCTTTTCAGTTGCAAACTACATTCCATATATATATATGGGGAGGCACAAGCTCCAACTCGGTTTTACAGTGAAACATGCAGGAACTTCAAACCGGCACTAGGAAACAGACTGAGAAACCAGAGTAAAAGTTTCTCCTGCAACCCGTTCCCTTTGTGCTAGGTGAACGAACGTCTCTCCACATGCTCAGTTCTGAGAGAAATGTGTGTGTGAAAGCCGTCCTTCACTTAGCTTGTTGGGAATACAAAGTTTTTTTTCAGTTGCAAACTACACTCCAGACATATATATGGGGAGGCACAAGCTCCAACTCGTTTTTACAGTGAAAACTGCAGGAACTTCAAACCGGCACTAGGAAACAGACTGAGAAACCAGAGTAATAGTTTCTCCTGCAAACCATTCCCTTTGTGCTAGATGAACGAACGTCTCTCCACATGCTCAGTTCTGAGAGATATTTGTGTGTGAAAGCCGTCCTTCACCTATCTTGTTTGGAACACAAAGTTTCTTTTCAGTTGCAAACTACACTCCATACATATATATAGGGAGGAACAAGCTCCAACTCGGTTTTACAGTGAAAACTGCAGGAACTTCAAACCGGCACTAGGAAACAGACTGAGAAAAAGAGTAAAAGTTTCTCCTGCAAACCGATCCCTTTGTGCTAGATGAACGAACGTCTCTCCACATGCTCAGTTCTGAGAGATAAGTGTGTGTGAAAGCCGTCCTTCACTTAGCTTGTTGGGAACACAAAGTTTCTTTTCAGTTGCAAACTACACTCCATAAATATATAGGGGAGGCACAAGCTCCAACTCTGTTTTACAGTGAAAACTGCAGGAACTTCAAACCGGCACTAGGAAACAGACTGAGAAACCAGAGTAAAAGTTTCTCCTGCAACACTTTCCTTTGTGCTATATGAACGAAAGTCTCTCCACATGCTCAGGTCTGAGAGATAAGTGTGTGTGAAAGCCGTCCTTCACTTAGCTTGTTGGGAACACAAAGTTTCTTTTCAGTTGCAAACTACACTCCTTACATATATAGGGGAGGCACAAGCTCCAACTCTGTTTTACAGTGAAAACTGCAGGAACGTCAAACCGGCACTAGGAAACAGTCAGAGATACCAGAGTAAAAGTTTCTCCTTCAAGCCGTTCCTTTTGTGCTAGATGAACGAACGTCTCTCCACATGCTCAGTTCTGAGAGATAAGTGTGTGTGAAAGCCGCCCTTAACCTATATTGTTGGGAACACAAAGTTTCTTTTCAGTTGCAAACTACACTCGATACATATATATGGGGAGGCACAAGCTCCAACTCGTTTTTATAGTGAAAACTGCAAGAACTTCAAAACGGCACTGGGAAACAGACTGAGAAACCAGAGTAAAAGTTTGCCCTGCAACCTGTTCCCTTTGTGCTAGATGAACGAACGTCTCTCCACATGCTCAGTTCTGAGAGATAAGTGTGTGTGAAAGCCGTCCTTCAAATAGCTTGTTGGAAACACAAAGTTTATTTCAGTTGCAAACTACACTCCATATATATATATGTGGATGCACTAGCTCCAACTCGTTTTTACAGTGAAAACTGCAGGAACTTCAAACCGGCACTAGGAAACACACTGAGAAACCAGAGTAAAAGTTTCTCCTACAACCCGTTCCATTTGTGCTTTATGAACGAACGTCTCTCCACATGCTCAGTTCTGAGAGATAAGTGTGTGTGAAAGCCGCCCTTAACCTATATTGTTGGGAACACAAAGTTTCTTTTCAGTTGCAAACTACACTCCATAAATATATAGGGGAGGCACAAGCTCCAACTCTGTTTTACAGTGAAAACTGCAGGAACTTCAAACCGGCACTAGGAAACAGACTGAGAAAACAGAGTAAAAGTTTCTCCTGCAAACCGTTCCCTTTGTGCTAGATGAAGCAACGTCTCTCCACATCTCAGTTCTGAGAGATAAGTGTGTGTGAAAGCCGTCCTTCACCTAGCTTGTTGGGAACACAAGGTTTCTTTTCAGTTGCATACTACACTCCATACATATATATGGGGAGGCAGAAGCTCCAACTCGGTTTTACAGTGAAAACTGCAAGAACTTCAAACCGGCACTAGGAAACAGACTGAGAAAACAGAGTAAAAGTTTCTCCTGCAACCCGTTCCCTTTGTGCTAGATGCACGAACGTCTCTCCACATGCTCAGTTCTGAGAGATAAGTGTGTGTGAAAGCCGTCCTTCACCTAGCTTGTTGGGAACAAAAAGTTTCTTTTCAGTTGCAAACTACAATCCATACATATATATGGGGAGGCACAAGCTCCAAGTCGGTTTTACAGTGAAAACTGCAGGAACGTGAAACCGGCACTAGGAAACAGTCTGAGAATCCAGAGTAAAAGTTTCTCCTTCAAGCCGTTCCCTTTGTGCTAGATGAACGAACGTCTCTCCACATGCTCAGTTCTGAGAGATAAGTGTGTGTGAAAGCCGTCCTTCACCTAGCTTGTTTGGAACCCAAAGTTTCTTTTCAGTTGCAAACTACACTCCATACATATATATGGGGAGGCAAAAGCTCCAACTCGGTTTTACAGTGAAAACTGCAGGAACGTCAAACCGGCACTACGAAAGAGAGAAACCAGAGTAAAAGTTTCCCCTGCAACCCGATCCCTTTTAGGTAGATGAACGAACGTCTCTCCACATGCTCATTTCGGAGAGAGAAGTGTGTGTGAAAGCCTTCCTTCACCTAGCTTGTTGGGAACACAAAGTTTCTTTTAGGTTGTAAACTACACTCCATACATATATATGGGGAGGCACAAGCTCCAACTCGGTTTTACAGTGAAAACTGCAGGAAATTCATACCGGCACTAGGAAACAGACTGAGAACCCAGAGTAAAATTTTCTCCTGCAACCCGTTCCTTTGTGCTAGATGAACGAACGTCTCTCCACATGCTCACTTCTGAGAGATAAGTGTGTGTGAAAGCCGTCCTTCACCTAGCTTGTTGGGATCACAAAGTTTCTTTTGAGTTGCAAACTACACTCCATACATATATATGGGGAGGCACAAGCTCCAACTCGGTTTTACAGTGAAAACTGCAGGAACTTCAAACCGGCACTAGGAAACAGACGGATAAACCAGACTAAAAGTTTCTCCTGCAAACTTTTCCATTTGTGCTAGATGAACGAACTTTTCTCCACATGCTCAGTTCTGAGAGATAAGTGTGTGTGAAAGCCGCCATTAACCTATATTGTTGGGAACACAAAGTTTCTTTTCAGTTGCAAACTACACTCCATACATATATATGGGGAGGCACAAGCTCCAACTCGGTTTTACAGTGAAAACTGCAGGAACTTGAAACCGGCACTAGGAAACAGACTGAGAAACCAGAGTAAAATTTACTCTTGCAAACCGTTCCCTTTGTGCTAGATGAACGAACGTTTCTCCACATGCTCAGTTCTGAGAGATAAGTGTGTGTGAAAGCCGTCCTTCAAATAGCTTGTTGGAAACACAAAGTTTATTTCAGTTGCAAACTACACTCCATATATATATATGTGGATGCACTAGCTCCAACTCGTTTTTACAGTGAAAAATGCAGGAACTTCAAACCGGCACTAGGAAACACACTGAGAAATCAGAGTAAAAGTTTCTCCTACAACCCGTTCCATTTGTGCTTTATGAACGAACGTCTCTCCACATGCTCAGTTCTGAGAGATAAGTGTGTGTGAAAGCCGCCCTTAACCTATATTGTTGGGAACACAAAGTTTCTTTTCAGTTGCAAACTACACTCCATAAATATATAGGGGAGGCCCAAGCTCCAACTCTGTTTTACAGTGAAAACTGCAGGAACTTCAAACCGGCACTAGGAAACAGACTGAGAAAACAGAGTAAAAGTTTCTCCTGCAAACCGTTCCCTTTGTGCTAGATGAAGCAACGTCTCTCCACATCTCAGTTCTGAGAGATAAGTGTGCGTGAAAGCCGTCCTTCACCTAGATTGTTGGGAACACAAGGTTTCTTTTCAGTTGCATTCTACACTCCATACATATATATGGGGTGGCAGAAGCTCCAACTCGGTTTTACAGTGAAAACTGCAAGAACTTCAAACCGGCACTAGGAAACAGACTGAGAAAACAGAGTAAAAGTTTCTCCTGCAACCCGTTCCCTTTGTGCTAGATGCACGAACGTCTCTCCACATGCTCAGTTCTGAGAGATAAGTGTGTGTGAAAGCCGTCCTTCACCTAGCTTGTTGGGAACGAAAAGTTTATTTTCAGTTGCAAACTACAATCCATACATATATATGGGGAGGCACAAGCTCCAAGTCGGTTTTACAGTGAAAACTGCAGGAACGTGAAACCGGCACTAGGAAACAGTCTGAGAATCCAGAGTAAAAGTTTCTCCTTCAAGCCGTTCCCTTTGTGCTAGATGAACGAACGTCTCTCCACATGCTCAGTTCTGAGAGATAAGTGTGTGTGAAAGCCGTCCTTCACCTAGCTTGTTTGGAACCCAAAGTTTCTTTTCAGTTGCAAACTACACTCCATACATATATATGGGGAGGCAAAAGCTCCAACTCGGTTTTACAGTGAAAACTGCAGGAACGTCAAACCGGCACTACGAAAGAGAGAAACCAGAGTAAAAGTTTCCCCTGCAACCCGATCCCTTTTAGGTAGATGAACGAACGTCTCTCCACATGCTCATTTCGGAGAGAGAAGTGTGTGTGAAAGCCTTCCTTCACCTAGCTTGTTGGGAACACAAAGTTTCTTTTAGGTTGTAAACTACACTCCATACATATATATGGGGAGGCACAAGCTCCAACTCGGTTTTACAGTGAAAACTGCAGGAAATTCATACCGGCACTAGGAAACAGACTGAGAACCCAGAGTAAAATTTTCTCCTGCAACCCGTTCCTTTGTGCTAGATGAACGAACGTCTCTCCACATGCTCACTTCTGAGAGATAAGTGTGTGTGAAAGCCGTCCTTCACCTAGCTTGTTGGGATCACAAAGTTTCTTTTGAGTTGCAAACTACACTCCATACATATATATGGGGAGGCACAAGCTCCAACTCGGTTTTACAGTGAAAACTGCAGGAACTTCAAACCGGCACTAGGAAACAGACGGATAAACCAGACTAAAAGTTTCTCCTGCAAACTTTTCCATTTGTGCTAGATGAACGAACTTTTCTCCACATGCTCAGTTCTGAGAGATAAGTGTGTGTGAAAGCCGCCATTAACCTATATTGTTGGGAACACAAAGTTTCTTTTCAGTTGCAAACTACACTCCATACATATATATGGGGAGGCACAAGCTCCAACTCGGTTTTACAGTGAAAACTGCAGGAACTTGAAACCGGCACTAGGAAACAGACTGAGAAACCAGAGTAAAATTTACTCTTGCAAACCGTTCCCTTTGTGCTAGATGAACGAACGTTTCTCCACATGCTCAGTTCTGAGAGATAAGTGTGTGTGAAAGCCGTCCTTCAAATAGCTTGTTGGAAACACAAAGTTTATTTCAGTTGCAAACTACACTCCATATATATATATGTGGATGCACTAGCTCCAACTCGTTTTTACAGTGAAAAATGCAGGAACTTCAAACCGGCACTAGGAAACACACTGAGAAATCAGAGTAAAAGTTTCTCCTACAACCCGTTCCATTTGTGCTTTATGAACGAACGTCTCTCCACATGCTCAGTTCTGAGAGATAAGTGTGTGTGAAAGCCGCCCTTAACCTATATTGTTGGGAACACAAAGTTTATTTTCAGTTGCAAACTACACTCCATAAATATATAGGGGAGGCCCAAGCTCCAACTCTGTTTTACAGTGAAAACTGCAGGAACTTCAAACCGGCACTAGGAAACAGACTGAGAAAACAGAGTAAAAGTTTCTCCTGCAAACCGTTCCCTTTGTGCTAGATGAAGCAACGTCTCTCCACATCTCAGTTCTGAGAGATAAGTGTGCGTGAAAGCCGTCCTTCACCTAGATTGTTGGGAACACAAGGTTTCTTTTCAGTTGCATTCTACACTCCATACATATATATGGGGTGGCAGAAGCTCCAACTCGGTTTTACAGTGAAAACTGCAAGAACTTCAAACCGGCACTAGGAAACAGACTGAGAAAACAGAGTAAAAGTTTCTCCTGCAACCCGTTCCCTTTGTGCTAGATGCACGAACGTCTCTCCACATGCTCAGTTCTGAGAGATAAGTGTGTGTGAAAGCCGTCCTTCACCTAGCTTGTTGGGAACGAAAAGTTTATTTTCAGTTGCAAACTACAATCCATACATATATATGGGGAGGCACAAGCTCCAAGTCGGTTTTACAGTGAAAACTGCAGGAACGTCAAACCGGCACTAGGAAACAGTCTGAGAATCCAGAGTAAAAGTTTCTCCTTCAAGCCGTTCCCTTTGTGCTAGATGAACGAACGTCTCTCCACATGCTCAGTTCTGAGAGATAAGTGTGTGTGAAAGCCGTCCTTCACCTAGCTTGTTTGGAACCCAAAGTTTCTTTTCAGTTGCAAACTACACTCCATACATATATATGGGGAGGCAAAAGCTCCAACTCGGTTTTACAGTGAAAACTGCAGGAACGTCAAACCGGCACTACGAAAGACTGAAACCAGAGTAAAAGTTTCCCCTGCAACCCGTTCCCTTTTAGGTAGATGAACGAACGTCTCTCCACATGCTCATTTCGGAGAGAGAAGTGTGTGTGAAAGCCGTCCTTCACCTAGCTTGTTGGGATCACAAAGATTCTTTTGAGTTGCAAACTACACTCCATACATATATATGGGGAGGCACAAGCTCCAACTCGGTTTTACAGTGAAAACTGCAGGAACTTCAAACCGGCACTAGGAAACAGACGGATAAACCAGACTAAAAGTTTCTCCTGCAAACTTTTCCATTTGTGCTAGATGAACGAACTTTTCTCCACATGCTCAGTTCTGAGAGATAAGTGTGTGTGAAAGCCGCCATTAACCTATATTGTTGGGAACACAAAGTTTCTTTTCAGTTGCAAACTACACTCCATACATATATATGGGGAGGCACAAGCTCCAACTCGGTTTTACAGTGAAAACTGCAGGAACTTGAAACCGGCACTAGGAAACAGACTGAGAAACCAGAGTAAAATTTTCTCTTGCAAACCGTTCCCTTTGTGCTAGATGAACGAACGTCTCTCCACATGCTCAGTTCTGAGAGATAAGTGTGTGTGAAATCCGTCCTTCACCTAGCTTGTTGGGAATACAACGTTTCTTTTCATTTGCAAACTACACTCCATACATATATATGGGGAGGCACAAGCTCCAACTCGGTTTTACACTGAAAACTGCAAGAATTTCAAACCGGCACTAGAAAATAGACTTATAAACCAGACTAAAAATTTCTCCTGCAACCCGTTCCCTTTGTGCTAGATGAATGAACGTTTCTCCACATGCTCAGTTCTGAGAGATAAGTGTGTGTGAAAGCCGTCCTTCAACTATATTGTTGGGAACACAAAGTTTCCTTTCAATTGCAAACTACACTCCATACATATATATGGGGAGGCACAAGCTCCAACTCGGTTTTACAGTGAAAACTGCAGGAACTAGAAACCGGCACTAGGAAACAGACTGAGAAACCAGAGTAAAATTTACTCTTGCAAACCGTTCCCTTTGTGCTAGATGAACGAACGTCTCTCCACATGCTCAGTTCTGAGAGATAAGTGTGTGTGAAATCCGTCCTTCACCTAGCTTGTTGGGAATACAACGTTTCTTTTCATTTGCAAACTACACTCCATACATATATATGGGGAGGCAGAAGCTCCAACTCGGTTTTACACTGAAACCTGCAGGAACTTCAAAATGGCACTAGTAAACAGACTGAGAAACCAGAGTAAAAGTTTCTCCTGCAACCCGTTCCCTCTGTGCTAGATGAACGAACATCTCTCCACATGCTCAGTACTGAGAGAAAAGTGTGTGTGAGAGCCGTCCTTCAACTAGCTTGTTGGGAACACAGAGTTTCTTTTGAGTTGCAAACTACACTCCATAAATATATATGGGGAGGCACAAGCTCCAACTCGGTTTTACAGTGAAAACTGCAGGAACTTCAAACCGGCACTAGGAAACAGACTGAGAACCCAGATTAAAAGTTTCCCCTGCAACCCGTTCCGTTTGTGCTACATGAACGAATGTATCTCCACATGCTCGGTTCTGAGAGATAATTGTGTGTGAAAGCCGTCCTTCACCTATCTTTTTTGGAACACAAAGTTTCTTTTCAGTTGCAAACTACACTCCATACATATATATGGGGAGGCACAAGCTCCAACTCGGTTTTACAGTGAAAACTGCAGGAACTTCAAACCGGCACTAGGAAACAGACTGAGAAAACACAGTAAAAGTTTCTCCTGCACACCGTTCCCTTTGTGCTAGATGAACGAACATCTCTCCACATGCTCAGTTCTGAGAGATAAGCGTGTGTGAAAGCCGTCCTTCACCAAGCTTGTTAGGAACAAAAAGTTTCTATTCAGTTGCAAACTACAAACCCTACTTATATATGGCGAGGCACAAGCTCCAACTCTATTTTTCAGTGAAAACTGCAGGAACTTCAAAACTGCACTAGGAAACAGACTGAGAAACCAGAGTAAAAGTTTTTCCTGCAAACACATCCATTTGTGCTAGATGAACGAACGTCTCTCCACATGCTCAGTTCTGAGAGATAAGTGTGTGTGAAAGCCGTCCTTCACTTAGCTTGTTGGGAACACAAAGTTTCTTTTCAGTTGCAAACTACACTCCATACATATATAGGGGAGGCACAAGCTCCAAATCTGTTTTACATTGAAAACTGCAGGAACGTCAAACCGGCACTAGGAAACAGTCTGAGAAACCAGAGTAAAAGTTTCTCCTTGAAGCCGTTCCCTTTGTGCTAGATGAACGAACGTCTCTCCACATGCTCAGTTCTGAGAGATAAGTGTGTGTGAAAGCCGTCCTCCAAATAGCTTGTTGGAAACACAAAGTTTATTTCATTTGCATACTACACTCCATATATATATATGTGGAGGCACTAGCTCCAACTCGTTTTTACAGTGAAAACTGCAGGAACTTCAAACCGGCACTAGGAAACACACTGAGAAACCAGAGTAAAAGTTTCTCCTGCAACCCGTTCCATTTGTGCTATATGAACGAAAGTCTCTACACATGCTCAGTTCTGAGAGATTAGTGTGTGTGAAAGCCGTCCTTCACCTATCTTCTTGGGATCACAAAGTTTCTTTTCAGTTGCAAACTACATTCCATATATATATATGGGGAGGCACAAGCTCCAACTCGGTTTTACAGTGAAACATGCAGGAACTTCAAACCGGCACTAGGAAACAGACTGAGAAACCAGAGTAAAAGTTTCTCCTGCAACCCGTTCCCTTTGTGCTAGGTGAACGAACGTCTCTCCACATGCTCAGTTCTGAGAGAAAAGTGTGTGTGAAAGCCGTCCTTCACTTAGCTTGTTGGGAATACAAAGTTTTTTTTCAGTTGCAAACTACACTCCAGACATATATATGGGGAGGCACAAGCTCCAACTCGTTTTTACAGTGAAAACTGCAGGAACTTCAAACCGGCACTAGGAAACAGACTGAGAAACCAGAGTAATAGTTTCTCCTGCAAACCGTTCCCTTTGTGCTAGATGAACGAACGTCTCTCCACATGCTCAGTTCTGAGAGATATTTGTGTGTGAAAGCCGTCCTTCACCTATCTTGTTTGGAACACAAAGTTTCTTTTCAGTTGCAAACTACACTCCATACATATATATAGGGAGGAACAAGCTCCAACTCGGTTTTACAGTGAAAACTGCAGGAACTTCAAACCGGCACTAGGAAACAGACTGAGAAAAAAGAGTAAAAGTTTCTCCTGCAAACCGATCCCTTTGTGCTAGATGAACGAACGTCTCTCCACATGCTCAGTTCTGAGAGATAAGTGTGTGTGAAAGCCGTCCTTCACTTAGCTTGTTGGGAACACAAAGTTTCTTTTCAGTTGCAAACTACACTCCATAAATATATAGGGGAGGCACAAGCTCCAACTCTGTTTTACAGTGAAAACTGCAGGAACTTCAAACCGGCACTAGGAAACAGACTGAGAAACCAGAGTAAAAGTTTCTCCTGCAACACTTTCCTTTGTGCTATATGAACGAAAGTCTCTCCACATGCTCAGGTCTGAGAGATAAGTGTGTGTGAAAGCCGTCCTTCACTTAGCTTGTTGGGAACACAAAGTTTCTTTTCAGTTGCAAACTACACTCCTTACATATATAGGGGAGGCACAAGCTCCAACTCTGTTTTACAGTGAAAACTGCAGGAACGTCAAACCGGCACTAGGAAACAGTCAGAGATACCAGAGTAAAAGTTTCTCCTTCAAGCCGTTCCTTTTGTGCTAGATGAACGAACGTCTCTCCACATGCTCAGTTCTGAGAGATAAGTGTGTGTGAAAGCCGCCCTTAACCTATATTGTTGGGAACACAAAGTTTCTTTTCAGTTGCAAACTACACTCGATACATATATATGGGGAGGCACAAGCTCCAACTCGTTTTTATAGTGAAAACTGCAAGAACTTCAAAACGGCACTGGGAAACAGACTGAGAAACCAGAGTAAAAGTTGCCCTGCAACCTGTTCCCTTTGTGCTAGATGAACGAACGTCTCTCCACATGCTCTGTTCTGAGAGATAAGTGTGTGTGAAAGCCGTCCTTCAAATAGCTTGTTGGAAACACAAAGTTTATTTCAGTTGCAAACTACACTCCATATATATATATGTGGATGCACTAGCTCCAACTCGTTTTTACAGTGAAAACTGCAGGAACTTCAAACCGGCACTAGGAAACACACTGAGAAACCAGAGTAAAAGTTTCTCCTACAACCCGTTCCATTTGTGCTTTATGAACGAACGTCTCTCCACATGCTCAGTTCTGAGAGATAAGTGTGTGTGAAAGCCGCCCTTAACCTATATTGTTGGGAACACAAAGTTTCTTTTCAGTTGCAAACTACACTCCATAAATATATAGGGGAGGCACAAGCTCCAACTCTGTTTTACAGTGAAAACTGCAGGAACTTCAATCCGGCACTAGGAAACAGACTGAGAAAACAGAGTAAAAGTTTCTCCTGCAAACCGTTCCCTTTGTGCTAGATGAAGCAACGTCTCTCCACATCTCAGTTCTGAGAGATAAGTGTGTGTGAAAGCCGTCCTTCACCTAGCTTGTTGGGAACACAAGGTTTCTTTTCAGTTGCATACTACACTCCATACATATATATGGGGAGGCAGAAGCTCCAACTCGGTTTTACAGTGAAAACTGCAAGAACTTCAAACCGGCACTAGGAAACAGACTGAGAAAACAGAGTAAAAGTTTCTCCTGCAACCCGTTCCCTTTGTGCTAGATGCACGAACGTCTCTCCACATGCTCAGTTCTGAGAGATAAGTGTGTGTGAAAGCCGTCCTTCACCTAGCTTGTTGGGAACAAAAAGTTTCTTTTCAGTTGCAAACTACAATCCATACATATATATGGGGAGGCACAAGCTCCAAGTCGGTTTTACAGTGAAAACTGCAGGAACGTGAAACCGGCACTAGGAAACAGTCTGAGAATCCAGAGTAAAAGTTTCTCCTTCAAGCCGTTCCCTTTGTGCTAGATGAACGAACGTCTCTCCACATGCTCAGTTCTGAGAGATAAGTGTGTGTGAAAGCCGTCCTTCACCTAGCTTGTTTGGAACCCAAAGTTTCTTTTCAGTTGCAAACTACACTCCATACATATATATGGGGAGGCAAAAGCTCCAACTCGGTTTTACAGTGAAAACTGCAGGAACGTCAAACCGGCACTACGAAAGAGAGAAACCAGAGTAAAAGTTTCCCCTGCAACCCGATCCCTTTTAGGTAGATGAACGAACGTCTCTCCACATGCTCATTTCGGAGAGAGAAGTGTGTGTGAAAGCCTTCCTTCACCTAGCTTGTTGGGAACACAAAGTTTCTTTTAGGTTGTAAACTACACTCCATACATATATATGGGGAGGCACAAGCTCCAACTCGGTTTTACAGTGAAAACTGCAGGAAATTCATACCGGCACTAGGAAACAGACTGAGAACCCAGAGTAAAATTTTCTCCTGCAACCCGTTCCTTTGTGCTAGATGAACGAACGTCTCTCCACATGCTCACTTCTGAGAGATAAGTGTGTGTGAAAGCCGTCCTTCACCTAGCTTGTTGGGATCACAAAGTTTCTTTTGAGTTGCAAACTACACTCCATACATATATATGGGGAGGCACAAGCTCCAACTCGGTTTTACAGTGAAAACTGCAGGAACTTCAAACCGGCACTAGGAAACAGACGGATAAACCAGACTAAAAGTTTCTCCTGCAAACTTTTCCATTTGTGCTAGATGAACGAACTTTTCTCCACATGCTCAGTTCTGAGAGATAAGTGTGTGTGAAAGCCGCCATTAACCTATATTGTTGGGAACACAAAGTTTCTTTTCAGTTGCAAACTACACTCCATACATATATATGGGGAGGCACAAGCTCCAACTCGGTTTTACAGTGAAAACTGCAGGAACTTGAAACCGGCACTAGGAAACAGACTGAGAAACCAGAGTAAAATTTACTCTTGCAAACCGTTCCCTTTGTGCTAGATGAACGAACGTCTCTCCACATGCTCAGTTCTGAGAGATAAGTGTGTGTGAAATCCGTCCTTCACCTAGCTTGTTGGGAATACAACGTTTCTTTTCATTTGCAAACTACACTCCATACATATATATGGGGAGGCACAAGCTCCAACTCGGTTTTACACTGAAAACTGCAAGAATTTCAAACCGGCACTAGAAAATAGACTTATAAACCAGACTAAAAATTTCTCCTGCAACCCGTTCCCTTTGTGCTAGATGAATGAACGTTTCTCCACATGCTCAGTTCTGAGAGATAAGTGTGTGTGAAAGCCGTCCTTCAACTATATTGTTGGGAACACAAAGTTTCCTTTCAGTTGCAAACCAGACTCCATACATATATATGGGGAGGCACAAGCTCCAACTCGGTTTTACAGTGAAAACTGCAGGAACTTGAAACCGGCACTAGGAAACAGACTGAGAAACCAGAGTAAAATTTACTCTTGCAAACCGTTCCCTTTGTGCTAGATGAACGAACGTCTCTCCACATGCTCAGTTCTGAGAGATAAGTGTGTGTGAAATCCGTCCTTCACCTAGCTTGTTGGGAATACAACGTTTCTTTTCATTTGCAAACTACACTCCATACATATATATGGGGAGGCACAAGCTCCAACTCGATTTTACACTGAAAACTGCAAGAATTTCAAACCGGCACTAGAAAAGAGACTTATAAACCAGACTAAAAATTTCTCCTGCAACCCGTTCCCTTTGTGCTAGATGAATGAACGTTTCTCCACATGCTCAGTTCTGAGAGATAAGTGTGTGTGAAAGCCGTCCTTCAACTATATTGTTGGGAACACAAAGTTTCCTTTCAATTGCAAACTACACTCCATACATATATATGGGGAGGCACAAGCTCCAACTCGGTTTTACAGTGAAAACTGCAGGAACTTGAAACCGGCACTAGGAAACAGACTGAGAAACCAGAGTAAAATTTAAACTTGCAAACCGTTCCCTTTGTGCTAGATGAACGAACGTCTCTCCACATGCTCAGTTCTGAGAGATAAGTGTGTGTGAAATCCGTCCTTCACCTAGCTTGTTGGGAATACAACGTTTCTTTTCATTTGCAAACTACACTCCATACATATATATGGGGAGGCACAAGCTCCAACTCGGTTTTACACTGAAACCTGCAGGAACTTCAAAATGGCACTAGGAAACAGACTGAGAAACCAGAGTAAAAGTTTCTCCTGCAACCCGTTCCCTCTGTGCTAGATGAACGAACATCTCTCCACATGCTCAGTACTGAGAGAAAAGTGTGTGTGAGAGAGGTCCTTCAACTAGCTTGTTGGGAACACAGAGTTTCTTTTGAGTTGCAAACTACACTCCATAAATATATATGGGGAGGCACAAGCTCCAACTCGGTTTTACAGTGAAAACTGCAGGAACTTCAAACCGGCACTAGGAAACAGACTGAGAACCCAGAGTAAAAGTTTCCCCTGCAACCCGTTCCGTTTGTGCTACATGAACGAATGTATCTCCACATGCTCAGTTCTGAGAGATAATTGTGTGTGAAAGCCGTCCTTCACCTATCTTTTTTGGAACACAAAGTTTCTTTTCAGTTGCAAACTACACTCCATACATATATATGGGGAGGCACAAGCTCCAACTCGGTTTTACAGTGAAAACTGTTGGAACTTCAAACCGGCACTAGGAAACAGACTGAGAAAACACAGTAAAAGTTTCTCCTGCACACCGTTCCCTTTGTGCTAGATGAACGAACATCTCTCCACATGCTCAGTTCTGAGAGATAAGCGTGTGTGAAAGCCGTCCTTCACCAAGCTTGTTAGGAACAAAAAGTTTCTATTCAGTTGCAAACTACAAACCCTACTTATATATGGCGAGGCACAAGCTCCAACTCTATTTTTCAGTGAAAACTGCAGGAACTTCAAAACTGCACTAGGAAACAGACTGAGAAACCAGAGTAAAAGTTTTTCCTGCAAACACATCCATTTGTGCTAGATGAACGAACGTCTCTCCACATGCTCAGTTCTGAGAGATAAGTGTGTGTGAAAGCCGTCCTTCACTTAGCTTGTTGGGAACACAAAGTTTCTTTTCAGTTGCAAACTACACTCCATACATATATAGGGGAGGCACAAGCTCCAAATCTGTTTTACAGTGAAAACTGCAGGAACGTCAAACCGGCACTAGGAAACAGTCTGAGAAACCAGAGTAAAAGTTTCTCCTTGAAGCCGTTCCCTTTGTGCTAGATGAACGAACGTCTCTCCACATGCTCAGTTCTGAGAGATAAGTGTGTGTGAAAGCCGTCCTCCAAATAGCTTGTTGGAAACACAAAGTTTATTTCAGTTGCAAACTACACTCCATATATATATATGTGGAGGCACTAGCTCCAACTCGTTTTTACAGTGAAAACTGCAGGAACTTCAAACCGGCACTAGGAAACACACTGAGAAACCAGAGTAAAAGTTTCTCCTGCAACCCGTTCCATTTGTGCTATATGAACGAAAGTCTCTACACATGCTCAGTTCTGAGAGATTAGTGTGTGTGAAAGCCGTCCTTCACCTATCTTCTTGGGATCACAAAGTTTCTTTTCAGTTGCAAACTACATTCCATATATATATATGGGGAGGCACAAGCTCCAACTCGGTTTTACAGTGAAACATGCAGGAACTTCAAACCGGCACTAGGAAACAGACTGAGAAACCAGAGTAAAAGTTTCTCCTGCAACCCGTTCCCTTTGTGCTAGGTGAACGAACGTCTCTCCACATGCTCATTTCGGAGAGAGAAGTGTGTGTGAAAGCCGTCCTTCACTTAGCTTGTTGGGAATACAAAGTTTTTTTTCAGTTGCAAACTACACTCCAGACATATATATGGGGAGGCACAAGCTCCAACTCGTTTTTACAGTGAAAACTGCAGGAACTTCAAACCGGCACTAGGAAACAGACTGAGAAACCAGAGTAATAGTTTCTCCTGCAAACCGTTCCCTTTGTGCTAGATGAACGAACGTCTCTCCACATGCTCAGTTCTGAGAGATATTTGTGTGTGAAAGCCGTCCTTCACCTATCTTGTTTGGAACACAAAGTTTCTTTTCAGTTGCAAACTACACTCCATACATATATATAGGGAGGAACAAGCTCCAACTCGGTTTTACAGTGAAAACTGCAGGAACTTCAAACCGGCACTAGGAAACAGACTGAGAAAAAAGAGTAAAAGTTTCTCCTGCAAACCAATCCCTTTGTGCTAGATGAACGAACGTCTCTCCACATGCTCAGTTCTGAGAGATAAGTGTGTGTGAAAGCCGTCCTTCACTTAGCTTGTTGGGAACACAAAGTTTCTTTTCAGTTGCAAACTACACTCCATAAATATATAGGGGAGGCACAAGCTCCAACTCTGTTTTACAGTGAAAACTGCAGGAACTTCAAACCGGCACTAGGAAACAGACTGAGAAACCAGAGTAAAAGTTTCTCCTGCAACACTTTCCTTTGTGCTATATGAACGAAAGTCTCTCCACATGCTCAGGTCTGAGAGATAAGTATGTGTGAAAGCCGTCCTTCACTTAGCTTGTTGGGAACACAAAGTTTCTTTTCAGTTGCAAACTACACTCCTTACATATATAGGGGAGGCACAAGCTCCAACTCTGTTTTACAGTGAAAACTGCAGGAACGTCAAACCGGCACTAGGAAACAGTCAGAGATACCAGAGTAAAAGTTTCTCCTTCAAGCCGTTCCTTTTGTGCTAGATGAACGAACGTCTCTCCACATGCTCAGTTCTGAGAGATAAGTGTGTGTGAAAGCCGTCCTTCAAATAGCTTGTTGGAAACACAAAGTTTATTTCAGTTGCAAACTACACTCCATATATATATATGTGGATGCACTAGCTCCAACTCGTTTTTACAGTGAAAACTGCAGGAACTTCAAACCGGCACTAGGAAACACACTGAGAAACCAGAGTAAAAGTTTCTCCTACAACCCGTTCCATTTGTGCTTTATGAACGAACGTCTCTCCACATGCTCAGTTCTGAGAGATAAGTGTGTGTGAAAGCCGCCCTTAACCTATATTGTTGGGAACACAAAGTTTCTTTTCAGTTGCAAACTACACTCCATAAATATATAGGGGAGGCACAAGCTCCAACTCTGTTTTACAGTGAAAACTGCAGGAACTTCAAACCGGCACTAGGAAACAGACTGAGAAAACAGAGTAAAAGTTTCTCCTGCAAACCGTTCCCTTTGTGCTAGATGAAGCAACGTCTCTCCACATCTCAGTTCTGAGAGATAAGTGTGTGTGAAAGCCGTCCTTCACCTAGCTTGTTGGGAACACAAGGTTTCTTTTCAGTTGCAAACTACACTCCATACATATATATGGGGAGGCAGAAGCTCCAACTCGGTTTTACAGTGAAAACTGCAAGAACTTCAAACCGGCACTAGGAAACAGACTGAGAAAACAGAGTAAAAGTTTCTCCTGCAACCCGTTCCCTTTGTGCTAGATGCACGAACGTCTCTCCACATGCTCAGTTCTGAGAGATAAGTGTGTGTGAAAGCCGTCCTTCACCTAGCTTGTTGGGAACAAAAAGTTTCTTTTCAGTTGCAAACTACAATCCATACATATATATGGGGAGGCACAAGCTCCAAGTCGGTTTTACAGTGAAAACTGCAGGAACGTGAAACCGGCACTAGGAAACAGTCTGAGAATCCAGAGTAAAAGTTTCTCCTTCAAGCCGTTCCCTTTGTGCTAGATGAACGAACGTCTCTCCACATGCTCAGTTCTGAGAGATAAGTGTGTGTGAAAGCCGTCCTTCACCCAGCTTGTTTGGAACCCAAAGTTTCTTTTCAGTTGCAAACTACACTCCATACATATATATGGGGAGGCAAAAGCTCCAACTCGGTTTTACAGTGAAAACTGCAGGAACGTCAAACCGGCACTACGAAAGAGAGAAACCAGAGTAAAAGTTTCCCCTGCAACCCGATCCCTTTTAGGTAGATGAACGAACGTCTCTCCACATGCTCATTTCGGAGAGAGAAGTGTGTGTGAAAGCCGTCCTTCACCTAGCTTGTTGGGAACACAAAGTTTCTTTTAGGTTGTAAACTACACTCCATACATATATATGGGGAGGCACAAGCTCCAACTCGGTTTTACAGTGAAAACTGCAGGAAATTCATACCGGCACTAGGAAACAGACTGAGAACCCAGAGTAAAATTTTCTCCTGCAACCCGTTCCTTTGTGCTAGATGAACGAACGTCTCTCCACATGCTCACTTCTGAGAGATAAGTGTGTGTGAAAGCCGTCCTTCACCTAGCTTGTTGGGATCACAAAGTTTCTTTTGAGTTGCAAACTACACTCCATACATATATATGGGGAGGCACAAGCTCCAACTCGGTTTTACAGTGAAAACTGCAGGAACTTCAAACCGGCACTAGGAAACAGATGGATAAACCAGACTGAAAGTTTCTCCTGCAAACTTTTCCATTTGTGCTAGATGAACGAACTTTTCTCCACATGCTCAGTTCTGAGAGATAAGTGTGTGTGAAAGCCGCCATTAACCTATATTGTTGGGAACACAAAGTTTCTTTTCAGTTGCAAACTACACTCCATACATATATATGGGGAGGCACAAGCTCCAACTCGGTTTTACAGTGAAAACTGCAGGAACTTGAAACCGGCACTAGGAAACAGACTGAGAAACCAGAGTAAAATTTACTCTTGCAAACCGTTCCCTTTGTGCTAGATGAACGAACGTCTCTCCACATGCTCAGTTCTGAGAGATAAGTGTGTGTGAAATCCGTCCTTCACCTAGCTTGTTGGGAATACAACGTTTCTTTTCATTTGCAAACTACACTCCATACATATATATGGGGAGGCACAAGCTCCAACTCGGTTTTACACTGAAAACTGCAAGAATTTCAAACCGGCACTAGAAAATAGACTTATAAACCAGACTAAAAATTTCTCCTGCAACCCGTTCCCTTTGTGCTAGATGAATGAACGTTTCTCCACATGCTCAGTTCTGAGAGATAAGTGTGTGTGAAAGCCGTCCTTCAACTATATTGTTGGGAACACAAAGTTTCCTTTCAGTTGCAAACCAGACTCCATACATATATATGGGGAGGCACAAGCTCCAACTCGGTTTTACAGTGAAAACTGCAGGAACTTGAAACCGGCACTAGGAAACAGACTGAGAAACCAGAGTAAAATTTACTCTTGCAAACCGTTCCCTTTGTGCTAGATGAACGAACGTCTCTCCACATGCTCAGTTCTGAGAGATAAGTGTGTGTGAAATCCGTCCTTCACCTAGCTTGTTGGGAATACAACGTTTCTTTTCATTTGCAAACTACACTCCATACATATATATGGGGAGGCACAAGCTCCAACTCGATTTTACACTGAAAACTGCAAGAATTTCAAACCGGCACTAGAAAATAGACTTATAAACCAGACTAAAAATTTCTCCTGCAACCCGTTCCCTTTGTGCTAGATGAATGAACGTTTCTCCACATGCTCAGTTCTGAGAGATAAGTGTGTGTGAAAGCCGTCCTTCAACTATATTGTTGGGAACACAAAGTTTCTTTTCAGTTGCAAACTACACTCCATACATATATATGGGGAGGCACAAGCTCCAACTCTGGTTTACAATGAAAACTGCAGGAACTTCAAACCGGCACTAGGAAACAGACTGATAAACAAGACTAAAAATTTCTCCTGCAACCCGTTCCCTTTGTGCTAGATGAATGAACGTTTCTCCACATGCTCAGTTCTGAGAGATAAGTGTGTGTGAAAGCCGTCCTTCAACTAGATTGTTGGGAACACAAAGTTTCTTTTCATTTGCAAAATACACTCCTTACATATATATGGGGAGGCACAAGCTCCCACACGATTTTACAGTGAAACCTGCAGGAATTTAAAACCGACACTAGGAAACAGACTGAGAAACCAGAGTAAAAGTTTCCCCTGCAACCCGTTCCGTTTGTGCTACATGAACGAATGTCTCTCCACATGCTCAGTTCTGAGAAATAATTGTGTGTGAAAGCCGTCCTTCACCTATCTTTTTTGGAACACAAAGTTTCTTTTCAGTTGCAAACTACACTCCATACATATATATGGGGAGGCACAAGCTCCAACTCGGTTTTACAGTGAAAACTGCAGGAACTTCAAACCGGAACTAGGAAACAGACTGAGAAAACACAGTAAAAGTTTCTCCTCCACACCGTTCCCTTTGTGCTAGTTGAACGAACATCTCTCCACATGCTCAGTTCTGAGAGATAAGCGTGTGTGAAAGCCGTCCTTCACCAAGCTTGTTAGGAACAAAAAGTTTCTATTCAGTTGCAAACTACAAACCATACTTATATATGGCGAGGCACAAGCTCCAACTCTATTTTTCAGTGAAAACTGCAGGAACTTCAAAACTGCACTAGGAAACAGACTGAGAAACCAGAGTAAAAGTTTTTCCTGCAAACACATCCAATAGTGCTAGATGAACGAACGTCTCTACACATGCTCAGTTCTGAGAGATAAGTGTGTGTGAAAGCCGGCCTTCACTTAGCTTGTTGGGAACACAAAGTTTCTTTTCAGTTGCAAACTACACTCCATACATATATAGGGGAGGCACAAGCTCCAACTCTGTTTTACAGTGAAAACTGCAGGAACGTCAAACCGGCACTAGGAAACAGTCTGAGAAACCAGAGTAAAAGTTTCTCCTTCAAGCCGTTCCCTTTGTGCTAGATGAACGAACGTCTCTCCACATGCTCAGTTCTGAGAGATAAGTGTGTGTGAAAGCCGTTCTTCAAATAGCTTGTTGGAAACACAAAGTTTATTTCAGTTGCAAACTACACTCCATATATATATATGTGGAGGCACTAGCTCCAACTCGTTTTTACAGTGAAAACTGCAGGAACTTCAAACCGGCACTAGGAAACACACTGAGAAACCAGAGTAAAAGTTTTTCCTGCAACCCGTTCCATTTGTGCTATATGAACGAAAGTCTCTACACATGCTCAGTTCTGAGAGATTAGTGTGTGTGAATGCCGTCCTTCACCTATCTTCTTGGGAACACAAAGTTTCTTTTCAGTTGCAAACTACACTCCATACATATATATGGGGAGGCACAAGCTCCAACTCGGTTTTACAGTGAAATCTGCAGGAACTTCAAAATGGCACTAGGAAACACACTGAGAAACCAGAGTAAAAGTTTCTCCTGCAACCCGTTCCCTCTGTGCTAGATGAACGAACATCTCTCCACATGCTCATTTCTGAGAGAAAAGTGTGTGTGAGAGCCGTCCTTCAACTAGCTTGTTGGGAACACAAAGTTTCTTTTGAGTTGCAAACTACACTCCATAAATATATATGGGGAGGCACAAGCTCCAACTCGGTTTTACAGTGAAAACTGCAGGAACTTCAAACCGGCACTAGGAAACAGACTGAGAACCCAGAGTAAAAGTATCTCTTGCAAACCGTTCCCCTTTAGGTAGATGAACGAACGTCTCTCCACATGCTAATTTCGGAGAGAGAAGTGTGTGTGAAAGCCGTCCTTCACCTAGCTTGTTGGGAACACAAAGTTTCTTTTCAGTTGCAAACTACAATCCTTACATATATATGGGGAGGCACAAGCTCCAACACGGTTTACAGTTAAACCTGCAGGAATATGAAACCGACACAAGGAAACAGAATGAGAAACCAGAGTAAAAGTTTCCCCTGCAGCCCATTCCATTTGTGCTAGATGAACGAACGTCTCTCCACATGCTCAGTTCTGAGAGATAAGTGTGTGTGAAAGCCGTCCTTCACCTAGCTTGTTGGGAACACAAAGTTTCTTTTCAGTTGCATACTACATTCCATACATATATATGGGGAGGCACAAGCTCCAACTCGGTTTTACAGTGAAAACTGCAGGAACTTCAAACCGGAACTAGGAAACAGACTGAAAAAGCAGAGTAAAAGTTTCTCCTGCAACCCGTTCCCTTTGTCCTAGATGAACGAACGTCTCTCCACATGCTCAGTTCTGAGAGATAAGTGTGTGTGAAAGCCGTCCTTCACCTATATTGTTGGGAACACAAACTTTCTTTTCATTTGCAAACTACACTCCATATATATATATGGGGAAGCACAAGCTCCAACTCGGTTTTACAGTGAAACCTGCAGGAACTTCAAACCGGCACTAGGAAACAGACTGAGAAACCAGAGTAAAAGTTTCTCCTGCAACCCTTTCCCTTTGTGCTAGATGAACGAAAGTCTCTCCACAAGCTCATTTCTGAGAGATAAGTGTGTGTGAAAGCCGTCCTTCACCTAGCTTGTTGGGAATACAATGTTTCTTTTAATTTGCAAACTACACTCCATACATATATATGGGGAGGCGCAAGCTCCAATTCGGTTTTACAGTGAAAACTGCAGGATCGTCAAACCAGCACTAGGAAACAGAGAAACCAGAGTAAAAGTTTCTCCTGCAACCCGTTCAATTTGTGCTAGATGAACGAAAGTTTCTACACATACTCAGTTCTCAGAGATAAGTGTGTGTGAAAGCAGTCCTTCAACTAGATTGTTGGGAACACAAAGTTTCTTTTCATTTGCAAAATTCACTCCTTACATATATATGGGGAGGCACAACCTCCATCACGGTTTTACAGTGAAACCTGCAGGAACTTCAAACCGGCATTAGGAAACAGACTGAGAAACCAGAGTAAAAGTTTCTCCTGCATCCCTTTCCCTTTGTGCTAGGTGAACGAACTTCTCTCCACATGCTCAGTTCTGAGAGATAAGTGTGTGTGAAAGCCGTCCTTCAACTAGCTTGTTGGGAACACAAAGTTTCTTTTCAGTTGCATACTACACTCCATACATATATATGGGGAGGCACAATCTCCAACTCGGTTTTACAGTGAAACCTGCAGGAACTTTAAACCGGCACTAGGAAACAGACTGAGAAACCAGAGTAAAAGTTTCCCCTGCAACCCGTTCCGTTTGTGCTACATGAACGAATGTATCTCCACATGCTCAGTTCTGAGACATAATTGTGTGTGAAAGCCGTCTTTCACCTATCTTTTTTGGAACACAAAGTTTCTTTTCAGTTGCAAACTACACTCCATACATATATATGGGGAGGCACAAGCTCCAACTCGGTTTTACAGTGAAAACTGCAGGAACTTCAAACCGGCACTAGGAAACAGAGTGAGAAAACACAGTAAAAGTTTCTCCTGCACACCGTTCCCTTTGTGCTAGATGAACGAACATCTCTCCACATGCTCAGTTCTGAGAGATAAGTGTGTGTGAAATCCGTCCTTCACCTAGCTTGTTGGGAATACAACGTTTCTTTTCATTTGCAAACTACACTCCATACATATATATGGGGAGGCACAAGCTCCAACTCGGTTTTACACTGAAAACTGCAAGAATTTCAAACCGGCACTAGAAAATAGACTTATAAACCAGACTAAAAATTTCTCCTGCAACCCGTTCCCTTTGTGCTAGATGAATGAACGTTTCTCCACATGCTCAGTTCTGAGAGATAAGTGTGTGTGAAAGCCGTCCTTCAACTATATTGTTGGGAACACAAAGTTTCCTTTCAGTTGCAAACCAGACTCCATACATATATATGGGGAGGCACAAGCTCCAACTCGGTTTTACAGTGAAAACTGCAGGAACTTGAAACCGGCACTAGGAAACAGACTGAGAAACCAGAGTAAAATTTACTCTTGCAAACCGTTCCCTTTGTGCTAGATGAACGAACGTCTCTCCACATGCTCAGTTCTGAGAGATAAGTGTGTGTGAAATCCGTCCTTCACCTAGCTTGTTGGGAATACAACGTTTCTTTTCATTTGCAAACTACACTCCATACATATATATGGGGAGGCACAAGCTCCAACTCGATTTTACACTGAAAACTGCAAGAATTTCAAACCGGCACTAGAAAAGAGACTTATAAACCAGACTAAAAATTTCTCCTGCAACCCGTTCCCTTTGTGCTAGATGAATGAACGTTTCTCCACATGCTCAGTTCTGAGAGATAAGTGTGTGTGAAAGCCGTCCTTCAACTATATTGTTGGGAACACAAAGTTTCTTTTCAGTTGCAAACTACACTCCATACATATATATGGGGAGGCACAAGCTCCAACTCTGATTTACAGTGAAAACTGCAGGAACTTCAAACCGGCACTAGGAAACAGACTGATAAACAAGACTAAAAATTTCTCCTGCAACCCGTTCCCTTTGTGCTAGATGAATGAACGTTTCTCCACATGCTCAGTTCTGAGAGATAAGTGTGTGTGAAAGCCGTCCTTCAACTAGCTTGTTGGGAACACAAAGTTTCTTTTCAGTAGCAAACTACACTCCATACATATATATGGGTAGGCACAAGCTCCCACACGATTTTACAGTGAAACCTGCAGGAATTTAAAACCGACACTAGGAAACAGACTGAGAAACCAGTGTAATAGTTTCTCCTGCAAACAGTTCCCTTTGTGCAAGATGAACGAACGTCTCTCCACATGCTCAGTTCTGAGAGATAAGTGTGTGTGAAAGCCGTCCTTCAACTAGCTTGTTGGGAACACAAAGTTTCTTTTCAGTTGCATACTACACTCCATACATATATATGGGGAGGCACAATCTCCAACTCGGTTTTACAGTGAAAACTGCAAGAACTTCAAACCGGCACTAGGAAACAGACTGAGAAACCAGAGTAAAAGATTCCCCTGCAACCCGTTCCGTTTGTGCTACATGAACGAATGTCTCTCCACATGCTCAGTTCTGAGAAATAATTGTGTGTGAAAGCCGTCCTTCACCTATCTTTTTTGGAACACAAAGTTTCTTTTCAGTTGCAAACTACACTCCATACATATATATGGGGAGGCACAAGCTCCAACTCGGTTTTACAGTGAAAACTGCAGGAACTTCAAACCGGAACTAGGAAACAGACTGAGAAAACACAGTAAAAGTTTCTCCTCCACACCGTTCCCTTTGTGCTAGATGAACGAACATCTCTCCACATGCTCAGTTCTGAGAGATAAGCGTGTGTGAAAGCCGTCCTTCACCAAGCTTGTTAGGAACAAAAAGTTTCTATTCAGTTGCAAACTACAAACCATACTTATATATGGTGAGGCACAAGCTCCAACTCTATTTTTCAGTGAAAACTGCAGGAACTTCAAAACTGCACTAGGAAACAGACTGAGAAACCAGAGTAAAAGTTTTTCCTGCAAACACATCCAATAGTGCTAGATGAACGAACGTCTCTACACATGCTCAGTTCTGAGAGATAAGTGTGTGTGAAAGCCGTCCTTCACCCAGCTTGTTTGGAACCCAAAGTTTCTTTTCAGTTGCAAACTACACTCCATACATATATATGGGGAGGCAAAAGCTCCAACTCGGTTTTACAGTGAAAACTGCAGGAACGTCAAACCGGCACTACGAAAGAGAGAAACCAGAGTAAAAGTTTCCCCTGCAACCCGATCCCTTTTAGGTAGATGAACGAACGTCTCTCCACATGCTCATTTCGGAGAGAGAAGTGTGTGTGAAAGCCGTCCTTCACCTAGCTTGTTGGGAACACAAAGTTTCTTTTAGGTTGTAAACTACACTCCATACATATATATGGGGAGGCACAAGCTCCAACTCGGTTTTACAGTGAAAACTGCAGGAAATTCATACCGGCACTAGGAAACAGACTGAGAACCCAGAGTAAAATTTTCTCCTGCAACCCGTTCCTTTGTGCTAGATGAACGAACGTCTCTCCACATGCTCACTTCTGAGAGATAAGTGTGTGTGAAAGCCGTCCTTCACCTAGCTTGTTGGGATCACAAAGTTTCTTTTGAGTTGCAAACTACACTCCATACATATATATGGGGAGGCACAAGCTCCAACTCGGTTTTACAGTGAAAACTGCAGGAACTTCAAACCGGCACTAGGAAACAGATGGATAAACCAGACTGAAAGTTTCTCCTGCAAACTTTTCCATTTGTGCTAGATGAACGAACTTTTCTCCACATGCTCAGTTCTGAGAGATAAGTGTGTGTGAAAGCCGCCATTAACCTATATTGTTGGGAACACAAAGTTTCTTTTCAGTTGCAAACTACACTCCATACATATATATGGGGAGGCACAAGCTCCAACTCGGTTTTACAGTGAAAACTGCAGGAACTTGAAACCGGCACTAGGAAACAGACTGAGAAACCAGAGTAAAATTTACTCTTGCAAACCGTTCCCTTTGTGCTAGATGAACGAACGTCTCTCCACATGCTCAGTTCTGAGAGATAAGTGTGTGTGAAATCCGTCCTTCACCTAGCTTGTTGGGAATACAACGTTTCTTTTCATTTGCAAACTACACTCCATACATATATATGGGGAGGCACAAGCTCCAACTCGGTTTTACACTGAAAACTGCAAGAATTTCAAACCGGCACTAGAAAATAGACTTATAAACCAGACTAAAAATTTCTCCTGCAACCCGTTCCCTTTGTGCTAGATGAATGAACGTTTCTCCACATGCTCAGTTCTGAGAGATAAGTGTGTGTGAAAGCCGTCCTTCAACTATATTGTTGGGAACACAAAGTTTCCTTTCAGTTGCAAACCAGACTCCATACATATATATGGGGAGGCACAAGCTCCAACTCGGTTTTACAGTGAAAACTGCAGGAACTTGAAACCGGCACTAGGAAACAGACTGAGAAACCAGAGTAAAATTTACTCTTGCAAACCGTTCCCTTTGTGCTAGATGAACGAACGTCTCTCCACATGCTCAGTTCTGAGAGATAAGTGTGTGTGAAATCCGTCCTTCACCTAGCTTGTTGGGAATACAACGTTTCTTTTCATTTGCAAACTACACTCCATACATATATATGGGGAGGCACAAGCTCCAACTCGATTTTACACTGAAAACTGCAAGAATTTCAAACCGGCACTAGAAAATAGACTTATAAACCAGACTAAAAATTTCTCCTGCAACCCGTTCCCTTTGTGCTAGATGAATGAACGTTTCTCCACATGCTCAGTTCTGAGAGATAAGTGTGTGTGAAAGCCGTCCTTCAACTATATTGTTGGGAACACAAAGTTTCTTTTCAGTTGCAAACTACACTCCATACATATATATGGGGAGGCACAAGCTCCAACTCTGGTTTACAATGAAAACTGCAGGAACTTCAAACCGGCACTAGGAAACAGACTGATAAACAAGACTAAAAATTTCTCCTGCAACCCGTTCCCTTTGTGCTAGATGAATGAACGTTTCTCCACATGCTCAGTTCTGAGAGATAAGTGTGTGTGAAAGCCGTCCTTCAACTAGATTGTTGGGAACACAAAGTTTCTTTTCATTTGCAAAATACACTCCTTACATATATATGGGGAGGCACAAGCTCCCACACGATTTTACAGTGAAACCTGCAGGAATTTAAAACCGACACTAGGAAACAGACTGAGAAACCAGTGTAATAGTTTCTCCTGCAAACAGTTCCCTTTGTGCAAGATGAACGAACGTCTCTCCACATGCTCAGTTCTGAGAGATAAGTGTGTGTGAAAGCCGTCCTTCAACTAGCTTGTTGGGAACACAAAGTTTCTTTTCAGTTGCATACTACACTCCATACATATATATGGGGAGGCACAATCTCCAACTCGGTTTTACAGTGAAAACTGCAAGAACTTCAAACCGGCACTAGGAAACAGACTGAGAAACCAGAGTAAAAGTTTCCCCTGCAACCCGTTCCGTTTGTGCTACATGAACGAATGTCTCTCCACATGCTCAGTTCTGAGAAATAATTGTGTGTGAAAGCCGTCCTTCACCTATCTTTTTTGGAACACAAAGTTTCTTTTCAGTTGCAAACTACACTCCATACATATATATGGGGAGGCACAAGCTCCAACTCGGTTTTACAGTGAAAACTGCAGGAACTTCAAACCGGAACTAGGAAACAGACTGAGAAAACACAGTAAAAGTTTCTCCTCCACACCGTTCCCTTTGTGCTAGTTGAACGAACATCTCTCCACATGCTCAGTTCTGAGAGATAAGCGTGTGTGAAAGCCGTCCTTCACCAAGCTTGTTAGGAACAAAAAGTTTCTATTCAGTTGCAAACTACAAACCATACTTATATATGGCGAGGCACAAGCTCCAACTCTATTTTTCAGTGAAAACTGCAGGAACTTCAAAACTGCACTAGGAAACAGACTGAGAAACCAGAGTAAAAGTTTTTCCTGCAAACACATCCAATAGTGCTAGATGAACGAACGTCTCTACACATGCTCAGTTCTGAGAGATAAGTGTGTGTGAAAGCCGGCCTTCACTTAGCTTGTTGGGAACACAAAGTTTCTTTTCAGTTGCAAACTACACTCCATACATATATAGGGGAGGCACAAGCTCCAACTCTGTTTTACAGTGAAAACTGCAGGAACGTCAAACCGGCACTAGGAAACAGTCTGAGAAACCAGAGTAAAAGTTTCTCCTTCAAGCCGTTCCCTTTGTGCTAGATGAACGAACGTCTCTCCACATGCTCAGTTCTGAGAGATAAGTGTGTGTGAAAGCCGTTCTTCAAATAGCTTGTTGGAAACACAAAGTTTATTTCAGTTGCAAACTACACTCCATATATATATATGTGGAGGCACTAGCTCCAACTCGTTTTTACAGTGAAAACTGCAGGAACTTCAAACCGGCACTAGGAAACACACTGAGAAACCAGAGTAAAAGTTTTTCCTGCAACCCGTTCCATTTGTGCTATATGAACGAAAGTCTCTACACATGCTCAGTTCTGAGAGATTAGTGTGTGTGAATGCCGTCCTTCACCTATCTTCTTGGGAACACAAAGTTTCTTTTCAGTTGCAAACTACACTCCATACATATATATGGGGAGGCACAAGCTCCAACTCGGTTTTACAGTGAAATCTGCAGGAACTTCAAAATGGCACTAGGAAACACACTGAGAAACCAGAGTAAAAGTTTCTCCTGCAACCCGTTCCCTCTGTGCTAGATGAACGAACATCTCTCCACATGCTCATTTCTGAGAGAAAAGTGTGTGTGAGAGCCGTCCTTCAACTAGCTTGTTGGGAACACAAAGTTTCTTTTGAGTTGCAAACTACACTCCATAAATATATATGGGGAGGCACAAGCTCCAACTCGGTTTTACAGTGAAAACTGCAGGAACTTCAAACCGGCACTAGGAAACAGACTGAGAACCCAGAGTAAAAGTATCTCTTGCAAACCGTTCCCCTTTAGGTAGATGAACGAACGTCTCTCCACATGCTAATTTCGGAGAGAGAAGTGTGTGTGAAAGCCGTCCTTCACCTAGCTTGTTGGGAACACAAAGTTTCTTTTCAGTTGCAAACTACAATCCTTACATATATATGGGGAGGCACAAGCTCCAACACGGTTTACAGTTAAACCTGCAGGAATATGAAACCGACACAAGGAAACAGAATGAGAAACCAGAGTAAAAGTTTCCCCTGCAGCCCATTCCATTTGTGCTAGATGAACGAACGTCTCTCCACATGCTCAGTTCTGAGAGATAAGTGTGTGTGAAAGCCGTCCTTCACCTAGCTTGTTGGGAACACAAAGTTTCTTTTCAGTTGCATACTACATTCCATACATATATATGGGGAGGCACAAGCTCCAACTCGGTTTTACAGTGAAAACTGCAGGAACTTCAAACCGGAACTAGGAAACAGACTGAAAAAGCAGAGTAAAAGTTTCTCCTGCAACCCGTTCCCTTTGTCCTAGATGAACGAACGTCTCTCCACATGCTCAGTTCTGAGAGATAAGTGTGTGTGAAAGCCGTCCTTCACCTATATTGTTGGGAACACAAACTTTCTTTTCATTTGCAAACTACACTCCATATATATATATGGGGAAGCACAAGCTCCAACTCGGTTTTACAGTGAAACCTGCAGGAACTTCAAACCGGCACTAGGAAACAGACTGAGAAACCAGAGTAAAAGTTTCTCCTGCAACCCTTTCCCTTTGTGCTAGATGAACGAAAGTCTCTCCACAAGCTCATTTCTGAGAGATAAGTGTGTGTGAAAGCCGTCCTTCACCTAGCTTGTTGGGAATACAATGTTTCTTTTAATTTGCAAACTACACTCCATACATATATATGGGGAGGCGCAAGCTCCAATTCGGTTTTACAGTGAAAACTGCAGGATCGTCAAACCAGCACTAGGAAACAGAGAAACCAGAGTAAAAGTTTCTCCTGCAACCCGTTCAATTTGTGCTAGATGAACGAAAGTTTCTACACATACTCAGTTCTCAGAGATAAGTGTGTGTGAAAGCAGTCCTTCAACTAGATTGTTGGGAACACAAAGTTTCTTTTCATTTGCAAAATTCACTCCTTACATATATATGGGGAGGCACAACCTCCATCACGGTTTTACAGTGAAACCTGCAGGAACTTCAAACCGGCATTAGGAAACAGACTGAGAAACCAGAGTAAAAGTTTCTCCTGCATCCCTTTCCCTTTGTGCTAGGTGAACGAACTTCTCTCCACATGCTCAGTTCTGAGAGATAAGTGTGTGTGAAAGCCGTCCTTCAACTAGCTTGTTGGGAACACAAAGTTTCTTTTCAGTTGCATACTACACTCCATACATATATATGGGGAGGCACAATCTCCAACTCGGTTTTACAGTGAAACCTGCAGGAACTTTAAACCGGCACTAGGAAACAGACTGAGAAACCAGAGTAAAAGTTTCCCCTGCAACCCGTTCCGTTTGTGCTACATGAACGAATGTATCTCCACATGCTCAGTTCTGAGACATAATTGTGTGTGAAAGCCGTCTTTCACCTATCTTTTTTGGAACACAAAGTTTCTTTTCAGTTGCAAACTACACTCCATACATATATATGGGGAGGCACAAGCTCCAACTCGGTTTTACAGTGAAAACTGCAGGAACTTCAAACCGGCACTAGGAAACAGAGTGAGAAAACACAGTAAAAGTTTCTCCTGCACACCGTTCCCTTTGTGCTAGATGAACGAACATCTCTCCACATGCTCAGTTCTGAGAGATAAGTGTGTGTGAAATCCGTCCTTCACCTAGCTTGTTGGGAATACAACGTTTCTTTTCATTTGCAAACTACACTCCATACATATATATGGGGAGGCACAAGCTCCAACTCGGTTTTACACTGAAAACTGCAAGAATTTCAAACCGGCACTAGAAAATAGACTTATAAACCAGACTAAAAATTTCTCCTGCAACCCGTTCCCTTTGTGCTAGATGAATGAACGTTTCTCCACATGCTCAGTTCTGAGAGATAAGTGTGTGTGAAAGCCGTCCTTCAACTATATTGTTGGGAACACAAAGTTTCCTTTCAGTTGCAAACCAGACTCCATACATATATATGGGGAGGCACAAGCTCCAACTCGGTTTTACAGTGAAAACTGCAGGAACTTGAAACCGGCACTAGGAAACAGACTGAGAAACCAGAGTAAAATTTACTCTTGCAAACCGTTCCCTTTGTGCTAGATGAACGAACGTCTCTCCACATGCTCAGTTCTGAGAGATAAGTGTGTGTGAAATCCGTCCTTCACCTAGCTTGTTGGGAATACAACGTTTCTTTTCATTTGCAAACTACACTCCATACATATATATGGGGAGGCACAAGCTCCAACTCGATTTTACACTGAAAACTGCAAGAATTTCAAACCGGCACTAGAAAAGAGACTTATAAACCAGACTAAAAATTTCTCCTGCAACCCGTTCCCTTTGTGCTAGATGAATGAACGTTTCTCCACATGCTCAGTTCTGAGAGATAAGTGTGTGTGAAAGCCGTCCTTCAACTATATTGTTGGGAACACAAAGTTTCTTTTCAGTTGCAAACTACACTCCATACATATATATGGGGAGGCACAAGCTCCAACTCTGATTTACAGTGAAAACTGCAGGAACTTCAAACCGGCACTAGGAAACAGACTGATAAACAAGACTAAAAATTTCTCCTGCAACCCGTTCCCTTTGTGCTAGATGAATGAACGTTTCTCCACATGCTCAGTTCTGAGAGATAAGTGTGTGTGAAAGCCGTCCTTCAACTAGCTTGTTGGGAACACAAAGTTTCTTTTCAGTAGCAAACTACACTCCATACATATATATGGGTAGGCACAAGCTCCCACACGATTTTACAGTGAAACCTGCAGGAATTTAAAACCGACACTAGGAAACAGACTGAGAAACCAGTGTAATAGTTTCTCCTGCAAACAGTTCCCTTTGTGCAAGATGAACGAACGTCTCTCCACATGCTCAGTTCTGAGAGATAAGTGTGTGTGAAAGCCGTCCTTCAACTAGCTTGTTGGGAACACAAAGTTTCTTTTCAGTTGCATACTACACTCCATACATATATATGGGGAGGCACAATCTCCAACTCGGTTTTACAGTGAAAACTGCAAGAACTTCAAACCGGCACTAGGAAACAGACTGAGAAACCAGAGTAAAAGATTCCCCTGCAACCCGTTCCGTTTGTGCTACATGAACGAATGTCTCTCCACATGCTCAGTTCTGAGAAATAATTGTGTGTGAAAGCCGTCCTTCACCTATCTTTTTTGGAACACAAAGTTTCTTTTCAGTTGCAAACTACACTCCATACATATATATGGGGAGGCACAAGCTCCAACTCGGTTTTACAGTGAAAACTGCAGGAACTTCAAACCGGAACTAGGAAACAGACTGAGAAAACACAGTAAAAGTTTCTCCTCCACACCGTTCCCTTTGTGCTAGATGAACGAACATCTCTCCACATGCTCAGTTCTGAGAGATAAGCGTGTGTGAAAGCCGTCCTTCACCAAGCTTGTTAGGAACAAAAAGTTTCTATTCAGTTGCAAACTACAAACCATACTTATATATGGTGAGGCACAAGCTCCAACTCTATTTTTCAGTGAAAACTGCAGGAACTTCAAAACTGCACTAGGAAACAGACTGAGAAACCAGAGTAAAAGTTTTTCCTGCAAACACATCCAATAGTGCTAGATGAACGAACGTCTCTACACATGCTCAGTTCTGAGAGATAAGTGTGTGTGAAAGCCGGCCTTCACTTAGCTTGTTGGGAACACAAAGTTTCTTTTCAGTTGCAAACTACACTCCATACATATATAGGGGAGGCACAAGCTCCAACTCTGTTTTACAGTGAAAACTACAGGAACGTCAAACCGGCACTAGGAAACAGTCTGAGAAACCAGAGTAAAAGTTTCTCCTTCAAGCCGTTCCCTTTGTGCTAGATGAACGAACGTCTCTCCACATGCTCAGTTCTGAGAGATAAGTGTGTGTGAAAGCCGTTCTTCAAATAGCTTGTTGGAAACACAAAGTTTATTTCAGTTGCAAACTACACTCCATATATATATATGTGGAGGCACTAGCTCCAACTCGTTTTTACAGTGAAAACTGCAGGAACTTCAAACCGGCACTAGGAAACACACTGAGAAACCAGAGTAAAAGTTTCTCCTGCAACCCGTTCCATTTGTGCTATATGAACGAAAGTCTCTACACATGCTCAGTTCTGAGAGATTAGTGTGTGTGAAAGCCGTCCTTCACCTATCTTCTTGGGAACACAAAGTTTCTTTTCAGTTGCAAACTACACTCCATACATATATATGGGGAGGCACAAGCTCCAACTCGGTTTTACAGTGAAATCTGCAGGAACTTCAAAATGGCACTAGGAAACAGACTGAGAAACCAGAGTAAAAGTTTCTCCTGCAACCCGTTCCCTCTGTGCTAGATGAACGAACATCTCTCCACATGCTCATTTCTGAGAGAAAAGTGTGTGTGAGAGCCGTCCTTCAACTAGCTTGTTGGGAACACAAAGTTTCTTTTGAGTTGCAAACTACACTCCATAAATATATATGGGGAGGCACAAGCTCCAACTCGGTTTTACAGTGAAAACTGCAGGAACTTCAAACCGGCACTAGGAAACAGACTGAGAACCCAGAGTAAAAGTATCTCTTGCAAACCGTTCCCCTTTAGGTAGATGAACGAACGTCTCTCCACATGCTAATTTCGGAGAGAGAAGTGTGTGTGAAAGCCGTCCTTCACCTAGCTTGTTGGGAACACAAAGTTTCTTTTCAGTTGCAAACTACAATCCTTACATATATATGGGGAGGCACAAGCTCCAACACGGTTTACAGTTAAACCTGCAGGAATATGAAACCGACACAAGGAAACAGAATGAGAAACCAGAGTAAAAGTTTCCCCTGCAGCCCATTCCATTTGTGCTAGATGAACGAACTTCTCTCCACATGCTCAGTTCTGAGAGATAAGTGTGTGTGAAAGCCGTCCTTCACCTAGCTTGTTGGGAACACAAAGTTTCTTTTCAGTTGCATACTACATTCCATACATATATATGGGGAGGCACAAGCTCCAACTCGGTTTTACAGTGAAAACTGCAGGAACTTCAAACCGGAACTAGGAAACAGACTGAAAAAGCAGAGTAAAAGTTTCTCCTGCAACCCGTTCCCTTTGTCCTAGATGAACGAACGTCTCTCCACATGCTCAGTTCTGAGAGATAAGTGTGTGTGAAAGCCTTCCTTCACCTATATTGTTGGGAACACAAACTTTCTTTTCATTTGCAAACTACACTCCATATATATATATGGGGAAGCACAAGCTCCAACTCGGTTTTACAGTGAAACCTGCAGGAACTTCAAACCGGCACTAGGAAACAGACTGAGAAACCAGAGTAAAAGTTTCTCCTGCAACCCTTTCCCTTTGTGCTAGATGAACGAAAGTCTCTCCACAAGCTCATTTCTGAGAGATAAGTGTGTGTGAAAGCCGTCCTTCACCTAGCTTGTTGGGAATACAATGTTTCTTTTAATTTGCAAACTACACTCCATACATATATATGGGGAGGCGCAAGCTCCAATTCGGTTTTACAGTGAAAACTGCAGGATCGTCAAACCAGCACTAGGAAACAGAGAAACCAGAGTAAAAGTTTCTCCTGCAACCCGTTCAATTTGTGCTAGATGAACGAAAGTTTCTACACATACTCAGTTCTCAGAGATAAGTGTGTGTGAAAGCAGTCCTTCAACTAGATTGTTGGGAACACAAAGTTTCTTTTCATTTGCAAAATTCACTCCTTACATATATATGGGGAGGCACAACCTCCATCACGGTTTTACAGTGAAAACTGCAGGAACTTCAAACCGGCATTAGGAAACAGACTGAGAAACCAGAGTAAAAGTTTCTCCTGCATCCCTTTCCCTTTGTGCTAGGTGAACGAACTTCTCTCCACATGCTCAGTTCTGAGAGATAAGTGTGTGTGAAAGCCGTCCTTCAACTAGCTTGTTGGGAACACAAAGTTTCTTTTCAGTTGCATACTACACTCCATACATATATATGGGGAGGCACAATCTCCAACTCGGTTTTACAGTGAAACCTGCAGGAACTTCAAACCGGCACTAGGAAACAGACTGAGAAACCAGAGTAAAAGTTTCCCCTGCAACCCGTTCCGTTTGTGCTACATGAACGAATGTATCTCCACATGCTCAGTTCTGAGACATAATTGTGTGTGAAAGCCGTCTTTCACCTATCTTTTTTGGAACACAAAGTTTCTTTTCAGTTGCAAACTACACTCCATACATATATATGGGGAGGCACAAGCTCCAACTCGGTTTTACAGTGAAAACTGCAGGAACTTCAAACCGGCACTAGGAAACAGAGTGAGAAAACACAGTAAAAGTTTCTCCTGCACACCGTTCCCTTTGTGCTAGATGAACGAACATCTCTCCACATGCTCAGTTCTGAGAGATAAGCGTGTGTGAAAGCCGTCCTTCACCAAGCTTGTTAGGAACAAAAAGTTTCTATTCAGTTGCAAACTACAAACCATACTTTTATATGGCGAGGCACAAGCTCCAACTCTATTTTTCAGTGAAAACTGCAGGAACTTCAAAACTGCACTAGGAAACAGACTGAGAAACCAGAGTAAAAGTTTTTCCTGCAAACACATCCATTTGTGCTAGATGAACGAACGTCTCTCCACATGCTCAGTTCTGAGAGATAAGTGTGTGTGAAAGCCGCCCTTAACCTATATTGTTGGGAACACAAAGTTTCTTTTCAGTTGCAAACTACACTCCATACATATATATGGGGAGGCACAAGCTCCAACTCGTTTTTATAGTGAAAACTGCAAGAACTTCAAAACGGCACTAGGAAACAGACTGAGAAACCAGAGTAAAAGTTTGCCCTGCAACCCGTTCCCTTTGTGCTAGATGAACGAACGTCTCTCCACATGCTCATTTCTGAGAGATAAGTGTGTGTGAAAGCTGTCCTTCAAATAGCTTGTTGGAAACACAAAGTTTATTTCAGTTGCAAACTACACTCCATATATATATATGTGGAGGCACTAGCTCCAACTCGTTTTTACACAGAAAACTGCAGGAACTTCAAACCGGCACTAGGAAACACACTGAGAAACCTGAGTAAAAGTTTCTCCTGCAACCCGTTCCATTTGTGCTATATGAACGAACGTCTCTACACATGCTCAGTTCTGAGAGATTAGTGTGTGTGAAAGCCGTCCTTCACGTATCTTCTTGGGAACACAAAATTTCTTTTCAGTTGCAAACTACACTCCATACATATATATGGGGAGGCACAAGCTCCAACTCGGTTTTACAGTGAAACCTGCAGGAACTTCAAAATGGCACTAGGAAACAGACTGAGAAACCAGAGTAAAAATTTCTCCTGCAACCCGTTCCCTCTGTGCTAGATGAACGAACATCTCTCCACATGCTCATTACTGAGAGAAAAGTGTGTGTGAGAGCCGTCCTTCAACTAGCTTGTTGGGAACACAAAGTTTCTTTTGAGATGCAAACTACACTTCATAAATATATATGGGGAGGCACAAGCTCCAACTCGGTTTTACAGTGAAAACTGCAGGAACTTCAAACCGGCACAAGGAAACAGACTGAGAACCCAGAGTAAAAGTTTCTCCTGCAAACCGTTCCCTTTTAGGTAGATGAACGAACGTCTCTCCACATGCTAATTTCGGAGAGAGAAGTGTGTATGAAAGCCGTCCTTCACCTAACTTGTTGGGAACACAAAGTTTCTTTTCAGTTGCAAACTACACTCCTTATATATATATGGGGAGGCACATGCTCCAACACGGTTTACAGTTAAACCTGCAGGAATATGAAACCGACACTAGGAAACAGAATGAGAAACCAGAGTAAAAGTTTCCCCTGCAGCCCATTCCCTTTGTGCTAGATGAACGAACGTCTCTCCACATGCTCAGTTCTGAGAGATAAGTGTGTGTGAAAGCCGTCCTTCACCTATATTGTTGGGAAAACAAAGTTTCTTTTCATTTGCAAACGACAATCCATATATATATATGGGGAAGCACAAGCTCCAAATCGGTTTTACAGTGAAACCTGCAGGAACTTCAAACCTGCACTAGGAAACAGACTGAGAAACCATAGTAAAAGTTTCTCCTGCAACCCGTACCCTTTGTGCTAAATGAACGAACGTCTCTCCACATGCACAGATCTGAGAGATAAGTGTGTGTGAAATCCGTCCTTCACCTAGCTTGTTGGGAACACAAACTTTCTTTTCAGTTGCATACTACACTCCATACATATATATGGTGAGGCACAAGATCCAACTCGGTTTTACAGTGAAAACTGCCTGAACGTCAAACCAGCACTAGGAAACAGAGAAACCAGAGTAATATTTTCTCCTGCATCCCATTCCATTTGTGCTAGGTGAACGAACGTCTCTCCACATGCTCATTTCTGAGAGATAAGTGTGTGTGAAAGCCGCCCTTAACCTATATTGTTGGGAACACAAAGTTTCTTTTCAGTAGCAAACTACACTCCATACATATATATGGGGAGGCACAAGCTCCAACACGGTTTTACAGTTAAACCTGCAGGAATTTCAAACCGACACTAGGAAACAGACTGAGAAACCAGAGTAATAGTTTCTCCTGCAAACCGTTCCCTTTGTGCTAGATGAACGAACGTCTCTCCACATGCTCAGTTCTGAGAGGTAAGTGTGTGTGAAAGCCGTACTTCACCTAGCTTGTTGGGAACACAAAGTTTCCTTTCAGTTGCATACTACACTCCATAAATATATATGGGGAGGCACAAGCTCCAACTCGGTTTTAAAGTGAAAACTGTAAGAACTTCAAACCGGCACTAGGAAACAGACTGAGAAACCAGAGTAAAAGTTTCCCATGCAAACCATTCCGTTTGTGCTACATGAACGAATGTCTCTCCACATGCTCAGTTCTGAGAGATATTTGTGTGTGAAAGCCGTCCTTCACCTATCTTGTTTGGAACACAAAGTTTCTTTTCAGTTGCAAACTACACTCCATACATATATATGTGGAGGCACTAGCTCCAACTCGTTTTTACAGTGAAAACTGCAGGAACTTCAAACCGGCACTAGGAAACACACTGAGAAAACAGAGTAAAAGTTTCTCCTGCAACCCGTTCCATTTGTGCTATATGAACGAACGTCTCTACACATGCTCAGTTCTGAGAGATTAGTGTGTGTGAAAGCCGTCCTTCACCTATCTTCTTGGGAACACAAAGTTTCTTTTCAGTTGCAAACTACAATCCATACAAATATATGGGGAGGCACAAGCTCCAACTCGGTTTTACAGTGAAACCTGCAGGAACTTCAAAATGGCACTAGGAAACAGACTGAGAAACCAGAGTAAAAGTTTCTCCAGCAACCCGTTCCCTCTGTGCTAGATGAACGAACATCTCTCCACATGCTCAGTACTGAGAGAAATGTGTGTGTGAGAGCCGTCCTTCAACTAGCTTGTTGGGAACACAAAGTTTCTTTTGAATTGCAAACTACACTCCATAAATATATATGGGGAGGCACAAGCTCCAACTCGGTTTTACAGTGAAAACTGCAGGAACTTGAAATCGGCACTAGGAAACAGACTGAGAACCCAGAGTAAAAGTTTCTTCTGCAAACCGTTCCCTTTTAGGTAGATGAACGAACGTCTCTCCACATGCTAATTTCGGAGAGTGAAGTGTGTATGAAAGCCGTCCTTCACCTAGCTTGTTGGGAACACAAAGTTTCTTTTCAGTTGCAAACTACACTCGTTACATATATATGGGGAGGCACAAGCTCCAATACGGTTTACAGTTAAACCTGCAGAAATATGAAACCGACACTAGGAAACAGAATGAGAAACCAGAGTAAAAGTTACCCCTGCAGCCCATTCCCTTTGTGCTAGATGAACGAAAGTCTCTCCACATGCTCATTACTGAGAGAAAATTGTGTGTGAAAGCCGTCCTTCACCTAGCTTGTTGGGAACACAAAGTTTCTTTTCAGTTGCAAACTACACTCCATACATATATATGGTGAGGCACAAGCTCCAACTCGGTTTTACAGTGAAAACAGCAGGACGTCAAACCAGCACTAGGAAACAGATAAACCAGAGTAATATTTTCTCCTGCATCCCATTCCATTTGTGCTAGGTGAACGAAAGTCTCTCCACATGCTCAGTTCTGAGAGATAAGTGTGTGTGAAAGCCGCCCTTAACCTATATTGTTGGGAACACAAAGTTTCTTTTCAGTTGCAAACTACACTCCATACATATATATGGGGAGGCACAAGTTCCAACTCGGTTTTAATGTGAAAACTGCAGGAACTTCAAACTGGCACTAGGAAACAGACTGAGAAACCAGAGTAAAAGTTTCTCCTGCAAACCGTTCCCTTTGTGCTAGATGAAGCAACGTCTCTCCACATCTCAGTTCTGAGAGATAAGTGTGTGTGAAAGCCCTCCTTCACCGAGATTGTTGGGAACACAAGGTTTCATTTCAGTTGCATACTACACTCCATACATATATATGGGGAGGCAGAAGCTCCAACTCGGTTTTACAGTGAAAACTGCAAGAACTTCAAACCGGCACTAGGAAACAGACTGAGAAAACAGAGTAAAAGTTTCTCCTGCAAACCGTTCCCTTTGTGCTAGATGCACGAACGTCTCTCCACATGCTCAGTTCTGAGAGATAAGTGTGTGTGAAAGCCGTCCTTCACCTAGCTTGTTGGGAACACAGTTTCTTTTCAGTTGCAAACTACAATCCATACATATATATGGGGAGGCACAAGTTCCAACTCGGTTTTACAGTGAAAACTGCAGGAAATTCATACCGGCACTAGGAAACAGACTGAGAACCCAGAGTAAAATTTTCTCCTGCAACCCGTTTCTTTGTGCTAGATGAACGAACGTCTCTCCACATGGTCACTTCTGAGATATAAGTGTGTGTGAAAGCCGACCTTCACCTAGCTTGTTGGGATCACAAAGTTTCTTTTGAGTTGCAAACTACACTCCATACATATATATGGGGAGGCACAAGCTCCAACTCGGTTTTACAGTGAAAACTGCAGGAACTTCAAACCGGCACTAGGAAACAGACGGATAAACCAGACTAAAAGTTTCTCCTGCAAACTTTTCCATTTGTGCTAGATGAACGAACTTTTCTACACATGCTCAGTTCTGAGAGATAAGTGTGTGTGAAAGCCGCCATTAACCTATATAGTTGGGAACACAAAGTTTCTTTTCAGTTGCAAACTACACTCCATACATATATATGGGGAGGCACAAGCTCCAACTCGGTTTTACAGTGAAAACTGCAGGAACTTCAAACCGGCACTAGGAAACAGACTGAGAAACCAGAGTAAAATTTTCTCTTGCAAACCGTTCCCTTTGTGCTAGATGAACGAACGTCTCTCCACATGCTCAGTTCTGAGAGATAAGTGTGTGTGAAAGCCGTCCTTCACATAGCTTGTTGGGAATACAACGTTTCTTTTCATTTGCAAACTACACTCCATACATATATATGGGGAGGCACAAGCTCCAACTCGGTTTTACACTGAAAACTGCAAGAATTTCAAACCGGCACTAGAAAAGAGACTTATAAACCAGACTAAAAATTTCTCCTGCAACCCGTTCCCTTTGTGCTAGATGAATGAACGTTTCTCCACATGCTCAGTTCTGAGAGATAAGTGTGTGTGAAAGCCGTCCTTCAACTATATTGTTGGGAATACAAAGTTTCTTTTCAGTTGCAAACTACACTCCATACATATATATGGGGAGGCACAAGCTCCAACTCGTTTTTACAGTGAAAACTGCAGGAACGTCAAACCGGCACTAGGAAACAGTCTGATAAACCAGAGAAAAAGTTTCTCCTGCAACCCGTTCCATTTGTGCTAGATGAACGAACGTCTCTCCAGATGTTCAGTTCTGAGAGATAAGTGTGTGTGAAAGCCGTACTTCCCTAGTTTGTTTGGAACACAAAGTTTCTTTTCAGTTGCAAACTACACTCCATACATATATATGGGGAGGCGCAAGCTCCAAATCGGTTTTACAGAGAAAAATGCAGGATCGTCAAACCAGCACTAGGAAACAGAGAAACCAGAGTAAAAGATTCTACTGCAACCCGTTCCCTTTGTGCTAGATGAATGAAAGTCTCTTCACATACTCAGTTCTGAGAGATAAGTGTGTGTGAAAGCCGTCCTTCAACTAGATTGTTCGGAACACAAAGTTTCTATTCATTTGCAAAATACACTCCTTACATATATATGGGGAGGCACAAGCTCCAACACGGTTTTACAGTTAAACCTGCAGGAATTTCAAACCGACACTAGGAAACAGACTGAGAAACCAAAGTAATAGTTTCTCCTGCAAACCGTTCCCTTTGTGCTACATGAACGAACGTCTCTCCACATGCTCACTTCTGAGAGATATGTGTGTGTGAAAGCCGTCCTTCACCTAGCTTGTTGGGAACACAAAGTTTCTTTTCAGTTGCATACTACACGCCATACATATATATGGGGAGGCACAAGCTCCAACTCGGTTTTACAGTGAAAACTGCAAGAACTTCAAACCGGCACTAGGAAACAGACTGATAAACCAGAGTAAAAGTTTCCCCTGCAACCCGTTCCGTTTGTGCTACATGAACGAATGTCTCTCCACATGCTCAGTTCTGAGAGACATTTGTGTGTGAAAGCCGTCCTTCACCTATCTTGTTTGGAACACAAAGTTTCTTTTCAGTTGCAAACTACAATCCATACATATATATGGGGAGGCACAAGCTCCAACTCGGTTTTACAGTGAAAACTGCAGGAACTTCAAACCGGCACTAGGAAACAGACTGAAAAAACAGAGTAAAAGTTTCTCCTGCAAACCGTTCCCTTTGTGCTAGATGAACGAACGTCTCTCCACATGCTCAGTTCTGAGAGATAAGTGTGTGTGAAAGCCGTCCTTCACTTAGCTTGTTGGGAACACAAAGATTCTTTTCAGTTGCAAACTACACTCCATACATATATAGGGGAGGCACAAGCTCCAACTCTATTTTTCAGTGAAAACTGCAGGAACTTCAAAACTGCACTAGGAAACAGACTGAGAAACCAGAGTAAAAGTTTTTCCTGCAAACACATCCATTTGTGCTAGATGAACGAACGTCTCCCCAGATGCTCAGTTCTGAGAGATAATTGTGTGTGAAAGCCGTCCATCACTTAGCTTGTTGGGAACACAAAGTTTCTTTTCAGTTGCAAACTACACTCCATACATATATAGGGGAGGCACAAGCTCCAACTCTGTTTTACAGCGAAAACTGCAGGAACTTCAAAACGGCACTAGGAAACAGACTGAGAAACCAGAGTAAAAGTTTCTCCTGCAAACCTTTCCGTTTGTGCTAGATGAACCAACTTGTCTCCACATGCTCAGTTCTGAGAGATAAGTGTGTGTGAAAGCCGTCCTTCACCTAGCTTGTTGGGAACACAAGGTTTCTTTTCAGTTGCATACTACACTCCATACATATATATGGGGAGGCACAAGCTCCAACTCGGTTTTACAGTGAAAACTGCAAGAACTTCAAACCGGCACTAGGAAACAGACTGAGAAACCAGAGTAAAATTTTCTCCTGCAATCCGTTCCCTTTGTGCTAGATGCAAGAACGTCTCTCCACATGCTCAGTTCTGAGAGATAAGTGTGTGTGAAAGCCGTCCTTCACTTAGCTTGTTGGGAACACAAAGTTTCTTTTCAGTTGCAATCTACAATCCATACATATATATGGGGAGGCACAAGCTCCAACTCGGTTTTACAGTGAAAACTGCAGGAACGTCAAACCGGCACTAGGAAACAGTCTGAGAAACCAGAGTAAAAGTTTCTCCTTGAAGCCGTTCCCTTTGTGCTAGATGAACGAACGTCTCTCCACATGCTCAGTTCTGAGAGATAAGTGTGTGTGAAAGCCGCACTTAACCTATATTGTTGGGAACACAAAGTTTCTTTTCAGTTGCAAAATACACTCCATACATATATATGGGGAGGCACAAGCTCCAACTCGTTTTATAGTGAAAATTGCAAGAACTTCAAAACGGCACTAGGAAACACACTGAGAAACCAGAGTAAAAGTTTCCCCTGCAACCCGTTCCCTTTGTGCTACATGAACGAACGTCTCTCCACATGTTCAGTTCTGAGAGATGTGTGTGTGAAAGCCGTCCTTCAAATAGCTTGTTGGAAACACAAAGTTTATTTCAGTAGCAAACTACACTCCATATATATATATGTGGAGGCACTAGCTCCAACTCGTTTTTACTGTGAAAACTGCAGGAACTTCAAACCGGCACTAGGAAACACACTGAGAAACCAGAGTAAAAGTTTCTCCAGCAACCCGTTCCATTTGTGCTATATGAACGAACGTCTCTACACATGCTCAGGTCTGAGAGATAAGTGTGTGTGAAAGCCGTCCTTCACTTAGCTTGTTGGGAACACAAAGTTTCTTTTCAGTTGCAAACTACACTCCATAAATATATAGGGGAGGCTCAAGCTCCAACTCTGTTTTACAGTGAAAACTGCAGGAACTTCAAACCGGCACTAGCAAACAGACGGATAAACCAGAGTAAAAGTTTCTCCTGCAACACTTTCCTTTGTGCTAGATGAACGAACGTCTCTCCACATGCTCAGTTCTGAGAGATATTTGTGTGTGCTAGCCGTCCTTCACTTAGATTGTTGGGAACACAAAGTTTCTTTTGAGTTGCAAACTACACTCCATACATATATATGGGGAGGCACAAGCTCCAACACGGTTTTACAGTTAAACCTGGAGGAATTTCAAACCGACACTAGGAAACAGACTGAGAAACCAAAGTAATAGTTTCTCCTGCAAACCGTTCCCTTTGTGCTAGATGAACGAACGTCTCTCCACATGCTCATTTCTGAGAGATAAGTGTGTGTGAAAGCCGTCCTTCACCTATCTTGTTGGGAACACAAAGTTTCTTTTCAGTTGCATACTAAACTCCATACATATATATGGGTAGGCACAAGCTCCAATGCGGTTTTACAGTGAAAACTGCAAGAACTTCAAACCGGCACTAGGAAGCAGACTGAGAAACCAGAGTAAAAGTTTTTACTGCAAACAAATCCATTTGTGCTAGATGAACCAAAGTCTCTCCACATGCTCAGTTCTGAGAGATAAGTGTGTGTGAAAGCCGTCCTTCAGCTAGATTGTTGGGAACACAAAGTTTCTTTTCAGTTGCAAACTACACTCCATACATATATATGGGCAGGCACAAGTTCCAACTCGGTTTTACAGTGAAAACAGCAGGAACGTCAAACCGGCACTAGGAAACAGTCTGAGAAACCAGAGTAAAAGTTTCTCCTGCAACCCGTTCCCTTTGTGCTAGATGAACGAACTTCTCTCCACATGCTCACTTCTGAGAGATAAGTGTGTGTGAAAGCCGTCCTTCACCTAGCTTGTTTGGAACCCAAAGTTTCTTTTCAGTTGCAAACTACACTCCATACATATATATGGGGAGGCACAAGCCCCAGCTCGATTTTACAGGGAAAACTGCAGGAACGTCAAACCGGCACTAGGAAAGAGAGAAACCAGAGTAAAAGTTTCTCCTGCAACCCGTTCCCTTTGTGCTAGATGAACCAACGTCTCTCCACATGCTCAGTTCTGAGAGATAAGTGTCTGTGAAAGCCGTCCTTCACCTAGCTTGTTGGGAACACAAAGTTTCTTTTCAGTTGCCAACTACAATCCATACATATATATGGGGAGGCACAAGCTCCAACTCGGTTTTACAGTGAAAACTGCAGGAACGTCAAACCGGCACTAGGAAACAGTCTGAGAAACCAGAGTAAAAGTTTCTCCTTCAAGCCGTTCTCTTTGTGCTAGATGAACGAACGTCTCTCCACATGCTCAGTTCTGAGAGATAAGTGTGTGTGAAAGCCGTCCTTCACCTAGCTTGTTTGGATCACAAAGTTTCTTTTCACTTGCAAACTACACTCCATACATATATATGGGGAGGCAAAAGCTCCAACTCGGTTTTACAGTGAAAACTGCAGGAACGTCAAACCGGCACTATGAAACAGAGAAACCAGAGTAAAAGTTTCCCCTGCAACCCGTTCCCTTTTAGGTAGATGAACGAACGTCTCTCCACATGCTCATTTCGGAGAGAGAAGTGTGTGTGAAAGCCGTCCTTCACCTAGCTTGTTGGGAACACAAAGTTTCTTTTAGGTTGCAAACTACACTCCATACATATATATGGGGAGGCACAAGCTCCAACTCGGTTTTACAGTGAAAACTGCAGGAACTTCAAACCGGCACTAGGAAACAGACGGATAAACCAGACTAAAATTTTCTCCTGCAACCATTTCCATTTGTGCTAGATGAACGAACTTTTCTCCACATGCTCAGTTCTGAGAGATAAGTGTGTGTGAAAGCTGACCTTAACCTATATTGTTGGGAACACAAAGTTTCTTTTCAGTTGCAAACTACACTCCATACATATATATGGGGAGGCACAAGCTCCAACTCGGTTTTACAGTGAAAACTGCAGGAATTTCAAACCGGCACTAGGAAACAGACTGAGAAACCAGAGTAAAAGTTTCTCTTGCAAACCGTTCCCTTTGTGCTAGATGAACGAACGTCTCTCCACATGCTCAGTTCTGAGAGATAAGTGTGTGTGAAAGCCGTCCTTCACCTAGCTTGTTGGGAATACAACGTTTCTTTTCATTTGCAAACTACACTCCATACATATATATGGGGAGGCACAAGCTCCAACTCGGTTTTACACTGAAAACTGCAGGAATTTCAAACCGAAACTAGGAAAGAGACTGATAAACCAGACTAAAAATTTCTCCTGCAACCCGTTCCTTTTGTGCTAGATGAATGAAAGTTTCTCCACATGCTCAGTTCTGAGAAATAAGTGTGTGTGAATGCCGTCCTTCAACAATATTGTTGGGAACACAAAGTTTCTTTTCAGTTGCAAACTACACTCCATACATATATATGGGGAGGCACAAGCTCCAACTCTGTTTTACAGTGTAAACTGCAGGAACGTCAAACCGGCACTAGGAAACAGTCTGATAAACCAGAGAAAAAGTTTCTCCTGCAACCCGTTCCCTTTGTGCTAGATGAACGAACGTCTCTCCACATGCTCAGTTCTGAGAGATAATTGTGTGTGAAAGCCGTACTTCCCTAGTTTGTTTGGAACACAAAGTTTCTTTTCAGTTGCAAACTACACTCCATACATATATATGGGGAGGCGCAAGCTCCAAATCGGTTTTACAGTGAAAAATGAAGGATCGTCAAACCAGCACTAGGAAACAGAGAAACCAGAGTAAAATTTTCTCGTGCAACCCGTTCCATTTGTGCTAGATGAACGAAAGTCTCTACACATACTCAGTTCTGAGAGATAAGTGTGTGTGAAAGCCGTCCTTCAACTAGATTGTTGGGAACACAAAGTTTCTTTTCATTTGCAAAATACACTCCTTACATATATATGGGGAGGCACAAGTTCCAACACGGTTTTACAGTTAAACCTGCAGGAATTTCAAACCGACACTAGGAAACAGACTGAGAAACCAAAGTAATAGTTTCTCCTGCAAACCGTTCCCTTTGTGCTAGATGAACGAACGTCTCTCCACATGCTCACTTCTGAGAGTAAGTGTGTGTGAAAGCCGTCCTTCACCTAGCTTGTTGGGAAAACAAAGTTTCTTTCCAGTGGCATACTACATTCCATACATATATATGGGGAGGCACAAGCTCCAACTCGGTTTTACAGTGAAAACTGCAAGAACTTCAAACCGGCACTAGGAAACAGACTGAGAAATCAGAGTAAAAGTTTCCCCTGCAACCCGTTCCGTTTGTGCTACATGAACGAATGTCTCTCCACATGCTCAGTTCTGAGAGACATTTGTGTGTGAAAGCCGTCCTTCACCTATCTTGTTTGGAACACAAAGTTTCTTTTCAGTTGCAAACTACACTCCATACATATATATGGGGAGGCACAAGCTCCAACTCGGTTTTACAGTGAAAACTGCAGGAACTTCAAACCGACACTAGGAAACAGACTGAGAAAACAGAGTAAAAGTTTCTCCTGCAAACCGTTTCCTTTGTGCTAGATGAACGAACGTCTCTCCACATGCTCAGTTCTGAGAGATAAATGTGTGTGAAAGCCGTCCTTCACTTAGCTTGTTGGGAACACAAAGTTTCTTTTCAGTTGCAAACTACACTCCATACATATATAGGGGAGGCACAAGCTCCAACTCTATTTTTCAGTGAAAACTGCAGGAACTTCAAAACTGCACTAGGAAACAGACTGAGAAACCAGAGTAAAAGTTTTTCCTGCAAACACATCCATTTGTGCTAGATGAACGAACGTCTCTCCACATGCTCAGTTCTGAGAGATATGTGTGTGTGAAAGCCGTCCTTCACTTAGCTTGTTGGGAACACAAAGTTTCTTTTCAGTTGCAAACTACACTCCATACATACATAGGGGAGGCACAAGCTCCAACTCTGTTTTACAGCGAAAACTGCAAGAACTTCAAACCGGCACTAGGAAACAGACTGAGAAACCAGAGTAAAAGTTTCTCCTGCAAACCTTTCCCTTTGTGCTAGATGAACCAACTTCTCTCCACATGCTCAGTTCTGAGAGATAAGTGTGTGTGAAAGCCGCCCTTAACATATATTTTGGGAACACAAAGTTTCTTTTCAGTTGCAAACTGCACTCCATACATATATATGGGGAGGCACAAGCTCCAACTAGTTTTTATAGTGAAAATTGCAAGAACTTCAAAACGGCACTAGGAAACAGACTGAGAAACCAGGGTAAAAGTTTCCCCTGCAACCCGTTCCCTTTGTGCTAGATGTACGAACGTCTCTCCACATGCTCAGTTCTGAGAGATAAGTGTGTGTGAAAGCCGTCCTTCAAATAGCTTGTTGGAAACACAAAGTTTATTTCAGTTGCAAACTACACTCCATATATATATATGTGGAGGCACTAGCTCCAACTCGTTTTTACAGTGAAAACTGCAGGAACTTCAATCCGGCACTAGGAAACACACTGAGAAACCAGAGTAAAATTTTCTACTGCAACCCGTTCCATTTGTGCTATATGAACGAACGTCTCTACACATGCTCAGTTCTGAGAGATTAGTGTGTGTGAAAGCCGTCCTTCACCTATCTTCTTAGGAACACAAAGTTTCTTTTCAGTTGCAAACTACACTCCATACATATATATGGGGAGGCACAAGCTCCAACTCGGTTTTACAGTGAAACCTGCAGGAACTTCAAAATGGCACTAGGAAACAAACTGAGAAACCAGAGTAAAAGTTTCCCTTGGAAACCTTTCCCTTTGTGCTAGATGAACGAACGTCTCTCCACATGCTCAGTTCTGAGAGATAAGTGTGTGTGAAAGCCGTCCTTCAACTAGATTGTTGGGAACACAAAGATTCTTTTCATTTGCAAAATACACTCCTTACATATATATGGGGAGGCACAAGCTCCAACACGGTTTTACAGTTAAACCTGCAGGAATTTCAAACCGACACAAGGAAACAGACTGAGAAACCAAAGTAATAGTTTCTCCTGCAAACCGTTCCCTTTCTGCTAGATGAACGAACGTCTCTCCACATGCTCAGTTCTGAAAGATAAGTGTGTGTGAAAGCCGTCCTTCACCTAGCTTGTTGGGAACACAAAGTTTCTATTTAGTTGCAAACTATACTCCATACATATATATGGGGAGGCACAATCTCCAACACGCTTTTACAGTTAAACCTGCAGGAATTTCAAACCGACACTAGGAAACAGACTGAAAAACCAGAGTAATAGTTTCTCCTGCATACCGTTCCCTTTGTGCTAGATGAACGAACGTCTCTCCACATGCTCAGTTCTGAGAGATATTTGTGTGTGATAGCCGTCCTTCACCTAGATTGTTGGGAACACAAAGTTTCTTTTGAGTTGCAAACTACAATCCATACATATATATGGGGAGGCACAAGCTCCAACACGGTTTTACAGTTAAACCTGCAGGAATTTCAAACCGACACTAGGAAACAGACTGAGAAACCAAAGTAATAGTTTCTCCTGCAAACCGTTCCCTTTGTGCTAGATGAACGAACGTCTCTCCACATGCTCACTTCTGAGAGTAAGTGTGTGTGAAAGCCGTCCTTCACCTAGCTTGTTGGGAAAACAAAGTTTCTTTCCAGTGGCATACTACATTCCATACATATATATGGGGAGGCACAAGCTCCAACTCGGTTTTACAGTGAAAACTGCAAGAACTTCAAACCGGCACTAGGAAACAGACTGAGAAATCAGAGTAAAAGTTTCCCCTGCAACCCGTTCCGTTTGTGCTACATGAACGAATGTCTCTCCACATGCTCAGTTCTGAGAGACATTTGTGTGTGAAAGCCGTCCTTCACCTATCTTGTTTGGAACACAAAGTTTCTTTTCAGTTGCAAACTACACTCCATACATATATATGGGGAGGCACAAGCTCCAACTCGGTTTTACAGTGAAAACTGCAGGAACTTCAAACCGACACTAGGAAACAGACTGAGAAAACAGAGTAAAAGTTTCTCCTGCAAACCGTTTCCTTTGTGCTAGATGAACGAACGTCTCTCCACATGCTCAGTTCTGAGAGATAAATGTGTGTGAAAGCCGTCCTTCACTTAGCTTGTTGGGAACACAAAGTTTCTTTTCAGTTGCAAACTACACTCCATACATATATAGGGGAGGCACAAGCTCCAACTCTATTTTTCAGTGAAAACTGCAGGAACTTCAAAACTGCACTAGGAAACAGACTGAGAAACCAGAGTAAAAGTTTTTCCTGCAAACACATCCATTTGTGCTAGATGAACGAACGTCTCTCCACATGCTCAGTTCTGAGAGATATGTGTGTGTGAAAGCCGTCCTTCACTTAGCTTGTTGGGAACACAAAGTTTCTTTTCAGTTGCAAACTACACTCCATACATACATAGGGGAGGCACAAGCTCCAACTCTGTTTTACAGCGAAAACTGCAAGAACTTCAAACCGGCACTAGGAAACAGACTGAGAAACCAGAGTAAAAGTTTCTCCTGCAAACCTTTCCCTTTGTGCTAGATGAACCAACTTCTCTCCACATGCTCAGTTCTGAGAGATAAGTGTGTGTGAAAGCCGCCCTTAACATATATTTTGGGAACACAAAGTTTCTTTTCAGTTGCAAACTGCACTCCATACATATATATGGGGAGGCACAAGCTCCAACTAGTTTTTATAGTGAAAATTGCAAGAACTTCAAAACGGCACTAGGAAACAGACTGAGAAACCAGGGTAAAAGTTTCCCCTGCAACCCGTTCCCTTTGTGCTAGATGTACGAACGTCTCTCCACATGCTCAGTTCTGAGAGATAAGTGTGTGTGAAAGCCGTCCTTCAAATAGCTTGTTGGAAACACAAAGTTTATTTCAGTTGCAAACTACACTCCATATATATATATGTGGAGGCACTAGCTCCAACTCGTTTTTACAGTGAAAACTGCAGGAACTTCAATCCGGCACTAGGAAACACACTGAGAAACCAGAGTAAAATTTTCTACTGCAACCCGTTCCATTTGTGCTATATGAACGAACGTCTCTACACATGCTCAGTTCTGAGAGATTAGTGTGTGTGAAAGCCGTCCTTCACCTATCTTCTTAGGAACACAAAGTTTCTTTTCAGTTGCAAACTACACTCCATACATATATATGGGGAGGCACAAGCTCCAACTCGGTTTTACAGTGAAACCTGCAGGAACTTCAAAATGGCACTAGGAAACAAACTGAGAAACCAGAGTAAAAGTTTCCCTTGGAAACCTTTCCCTTTGTGCTAGATGAACGAACGTCTCTCCACATGCTCAGTTCTGAGAGATAAGTGTGTGTGAAAGCCGTCCTTCAACTAGATTGTTGGGAACACAAAGATTCTTTTCATTTGCAAAATACACTCCTTACATATATATGGGGAGGCACAAGCTCCAACACGGTTTTACAGTTAAACCTGCAGGAATTTCAAACCGACACAAGGAAACAGACTGAGAAACCAAAGTAATAGTTTCTCCTGCAAACCGTTCCCTTTCTGCTAGATGAACGAACGTCTCTCCACATGCTCAGTTCTGAAAGATAAGTGTGTGTGAAAGCCGTCCTTCACCTAGCTTGTTGGGAACACAAAGTTTCTTTTTAGTTGCAAACTATACTCCATACATATATATGGGGAGGCACAAGCTCCAACACGCTTTTACAGTTAAACCTGCAGGAATTTCAAACCGACACTAGGAAACAGACTGAAAAACCAGAGTAAAAGTTTCCCCTGCAACCCGTTCCGTTTGTGCTACATGAACGAATGTCTCTCCACATGCTCAGTTCTGAGAGACTTTTGTGTGTGAAAGCCGTCCTTCACCTATCTTGTTTGGAACACAAAGTTTCTTTTCAGTTGCAAACTACACTCCATACATATATATGGGGAGGCACAAGCTCCAACTCTGTTTTACAGTGAAAACTGCAGGAACTTCAAACCGGCACTAGGAAACAGACTGAGAAAAAAGAGTAAAAGTTTCCCCTGCAACCCATTCCCTTTGTGCTAGATGAACGAACGTCTCTCCACATGCTCAGTTCTGAGAGATAAGTGTGTGTGAAAGCCGTCCTACACTTAGCTTGTTGGGAACACAAAGTTTCTTTTCAGTTGCAAACTACACTCCATAAATATATAGGGGAGGCACAAGCTCCAACTCTGTTTTACAGTGAAAACTGCAGGAACTTCAAAACGGCACTAGGAAACAGACGGATAAACCAGAGTAAAAGTTTCTCCTGCAACACTTTCCTTTGTGCTAGATGAAGGAACGTCTCTCCACATGCTCAGTTCTGAGAGATATTTGTGTGTGATAGCCGTCCTTCACCTAGATTGTTGGTAACACAAAGTTTCTTTTGAGTTGCAAACTACACTCCATACATATATATGTTGAGGCACAAGCTCCAACACGGTTTTACAGTTAAACCTGGAGGAATTTCAAACCGACACTAGGAAACAGACTGAGAAACCAAAGTAATAGTTTCTCCTGCAAACCTTTCCCTTTGTGCTTGATGAACGAACGTCTCTCCACATGCTCAGTTCTGAGAGATAAGTGTGTGTGAAAGCCGTCCTTCACCTAGCTTGTTGGGAACACAAAGTTTCTTTTCAGTTGCATACTAAACTCCATACATATATATGGGTAGGCACAAGCTCCAATGCGGTTTTACAGTGAAAACTGCAAGAACTTCAAACCGGCACTAGGAAGCAGACTAAGATACCAGAGTAAAAGTTTTTCCTGCAAACACATCCATTTGTGCTAGATGAACCAAAGTCTCTCCACATGCTCAGTTCTGAGAGATAAGTGTGTGTGAAAGCCGTCCTTCACCTAGCTTGTTGGGAACACAAAGTTTCTTTACAGTTGCATACTAAACTCCATACATATATATGGGTAGGCACAAGCTCCAATGCGGTTTTACAGTGAAAACTGCAAGAACTTCAAACCGGCACTAGGAAGCAGACTGAGAAACCAGAGTAAAAGTTTTTCCTGCAAACACATCCATTTGTGCTAGATGAACCAAAGTCTCTCCACATGCTCTGTTCTGAGAGAATAGTGTGTGTGAAAGCCGTCCTTCAAATAGCTTGTTGGAAACACAAAGTTTATTTCAGTTGCAAACTACACTCCATATATATATATGTGGAGGCACTAGCTCCAACTCGTTTTTACTGTGAAAACTGCAGGAACTTCAAACCGGCACTAGAAAACACACTGAGAAACCAGAGTAAAAGTTTCTCCTGCAACCCGTTCCATTTGTGCTATATGAACGAACGTCTCTACACATGCTCAGTTCTGAGAGATTAGTGTGTGTGAAAGCCGTCCTTCACCTATCTTGTTTGGAACACAAAGTTTCTTTTCAGTTGCAAACTACACTCCATACATATATATGGGGAGGCACAAGCTCCAACTCGGTTTTTCAGTGAAAACTGCAGGAACTTCAAACCGGCACTAGGAAACAGACTGAGAAAAAAGAGTAAAAGTTTCCCCTGCAACCCATTCCCTTTGTGCTAGATGAACGAACGTCTCTCCACATGCTCAGTTCTGAGAGATAAGTGTCTGTGAAAGCCGTCCTTCACTTAGCTTGTTGGGAACACAAAGTTTCTTTTCAGTTGCAAACTACACTCCATACATATATATGGGGAGGCACAAGCTCCAACTCGGTTTTACAGTGAAACCTGCAGGAACTTCAAAATGGCACTAGGAAACTAACTGAGAAACCAGAGTAAAAGTTTCCCTTGGAAACCTTTCCCTTTGTGCTAGATGAACGAACGTCTCTCCACATGCTCAGTTCTGAGAGATAAGTGTGTGTGAAAGCCGTCCTTCACCTAGCTTGTTGGGAATACAAAGTTTCTTTTAATTTGCAAACTACTCTCCATACATTTATATGGGGAGGCGCAAGCTGCAATTCAGTTTTACAGTGAAAACTGCAGGATCGTCAAACCAGCACTAGGAAACAGAGAAACCAGAGTAAAAGTTTCTCCTGCAACCCGTTCCCTTTGTGCTAGATGAACGAAAGTCTCTACACATACTCAGTTCTGAGAGATAAGTGTGTGTGAAAGCCGTCCTTCAACTAGATTGTTGGGAACACAAAGTTTCTTTTCATTTGCAAAATACACACCTTACATATATATGGGGAGGCACAAGCTCCAACACGGTTTTACAGTTAAACCTGCAGGAATTTCAAACCGACACAAGGAAACAGACTGAGAAACCAAAGTAATAGTTTCTCCTGCAAACCGTTCCTTTCTGCTAGATGAACGAACGTCTCTCCACATGCTCAGTTCTGAAAGATAAGTGTGTGTGAAAGCCGTCCTTCACCTAGCTTGTTGGGAACACAAAGTTTCTTTTTAGTTGCAAACTATACTCCATACATATATATGGGGAGGCACAAGCTCCAACACGCTTTTACAGTTAAACCTGCAGGAATTTCAAACCGACACTAGGAAACAGACTGAGAAACCAGAGTAATAGTTTCTCCTGCATACCGTTCCCTTTGTGCTAGATGAACGAACGTCTCTCCACATGCTCAGTTCTGAGAGATATTTGTGTGTGATAGCCGTCCTTCACCTAGATTGTTGGGAACACAAAGTTTCTTTTGAGTTGCAAACTACAATCCATACATATATATGGGGAGGCACAAGCTCCAACACGGTTTTACAGTTAAACCTGGAGGAATTTCAAACCGACACTAGGAAACAGACTGAGAAACCAAAGTAATAGTTCTCCTGCAAACCGTTCCCTTTGTGCTAGATGAACGAACGTCTCTCCACATGCTCAGTTCTGAGAGATAAGTGTGTGTGAAAGCCGTCCTTCACCTAGCTTGTTGGGAACACAAAGTTTCTTTTCAGTTGCATACTAAACTCCATACATATATATGGGTAGGCACAAGCTCCAATGCGGTTTTACAGTGAAAACTGCAAGAACTTCAAACCGGCACTAGGAAGCAGACTGAGAAACCAGAGTAAAAGTTTTTCCTGCAAACACATCCATTTGTGCTAGATGAAACAAAGTCTCTCCACATGCTCAGTTCTGAGAGATAAGTGTGTGTGAAAGCCGTCCTTCACCTAGCTTGTTGGGAACACAAAGTTTCTTTTCAGTTGCAAACTACACTCCATACATATATATGGGAAGGCACAAGTTCCAACTCGGTTTTACAGTGAAAACAGCAGGAACGTCAAACCGGCACTAGGAAACAGTCTGAGAAACCAGAGTAAAAGTTTCTCCTGCAACCCGTTCCCTTTGTGCTACATGAACGAAATTCTCTCCACATGCTCACTTCTGAGAGATAATTGTGTGTGAAAGCCGTCCTTCACCTAGCTTGTTTGGAACCCAAAGTTTCTTTTCAGTTGCAAACTACACTCCATACATAAATATGGGGAGGCACAAGCCCCAGCACGATTTTACAGTGAAAACTGCAGGAACGTCAAACCGGCACTAGGAAAGAGAGAAACCAGAGTAAAAGTTTCTCCTGCAACCCGTTCCCTTTGTGCTAGATGAACCAACGTCTCTCCACATGCTCAGTTCTGAGAGATAAGTGTCTGTGAAAGCCGTCCTTCACCTAGCTTGTTGGGAACACAAAGTTTCTTTTCAGTTGCAAACTACAATCCATACATATATATGGGGAGGCACAAGCTCCAACTCGGTTTTACAGTGAAAACTGCAGGAACGTCAAACCGGCACTAGGAAACAGTCTGAGAAACCAGACTAAAAGTTTCTACTTCAAGCCGTTCCCTTTGTGCTAGATGAACGAACGTCTCTCCACATGCTCAGTTCTGAGAGATAAGTGTGTGTGAAAGCCGTCCTTCACCTAGCTTGTTTGGAACACAAAGTTTCTTTTCACTTGCAAACTACACTCCATACATATATATGGGGAGGCACAAGCTCCAACACGGTTTTACAGTGAAAACTGCAGGAACGTCAAACCGGCACTACGAAACAGAGAAACCAGAGTAAAAGATTCTACTGCAACCCGTTCCCTTTGTGCTAGATGAATGAAAGTCTCTTCACATACTCAGTTCTGAGAGATAAGTGTGTGTGAAAGCCGTCCTTCAACTAGATTGTTGGGAACACAAAGTTTCTTTTCATTTGCAAAATACACTCCTTACATATATATGGGGGGCTCAAGCTCCAACACGGTTTTACAGTTAAACCTGCAGGAATTTCAAACCGACACTAGGAAACAGACTGAGAAACCAAAGTAATAGTTTCTCCTGCAAACCGTTGCCTTTGTGCTACATGAACGAACGTCTCTCCACATGCTCACTTCTGAGAGATATGTGTTTGTGAAAGCCGTCCTTCACCTAGCTTGTTGGGAACACAAAGTTTCTTTTCAGTTGCAAACTACACTCCATACATATATATGGGGAGGCACAAGCTCCAACTCTGTTTTACAGTGAAAACTGCAGGAACTTCAAACCGGCACTAGGAAACAGACTGAGAAAAAAGAGTAAAAGTTTCCCCTGCAACCCATTCCCTTTGTGCTAGATGAACGAACGTCTCTCCACATGCTCAGTTCTGAGAGATAAGTGTGTGTGAAAGCCGTCCTTCACTTAGCTTGTTGGGAACACAAAGTTACTTTTCAGTTGCAAACTACACTCCATAAATATATAGGGGAGGCACAAGCTCCAACTCTGTTTTACAGTGAAAACTGCAGGAACTTCATACCGGCACTAGGAAACAGACGGATAAACCAGAGTAAAAGTTTCTCCTGCAACACTTTCCTTTGTGCTAGATGAACGAACGTCTCTCCACATGCTCAGTTCTGAGAGATATTTGTGTGTGATAGCCGTCCTTCACCTAGATTGTTGGGAACACAAAGTTCCTTTTGAGTTGCAAACTACACTCCATACATATATATGGGGAGGCACAAGCTCCAACACGGTTTTACAGTTAAACCTGGAGGAATTTCAAACCGACACTAGGAAACATACTGAGAAACCATAGTAATAGTTTCTCCTGCAAACCTTTCCCTTTGTGCTTGATGAACGAACGTCTCTCCACATGCTCAGTTCTGAGAGATAAGTGTGTGTGAAAGCCGTCCTTCACCTAGCTTGTTGGGAACACAAAGTTTCTTTTCAGTTGCATACTAAACTCCATACATATATATGGGTAGGCACAAGCTCCAATGCGGTTTTACAGTGAAAACTGCAAGAACTTCAAACCGGCACTAGGAAGCAGACTGAGAAACCAGAGTAAAAGTTTTTCCTGCAAACACATCCATTTGTGCTAGATGAACCAAAGTCTCTCCACATGCTCAGTTCTGAGAGATAAGTGTGTGTGAAAGCCGTCCTTCACTTAGCTTCTTGGGAACACAAAGTTTCTTTTCAGTTGCAATCTACACTCCATACATATATATGAGGAGACACAAGCTCCAACTCGGTTTTACAGTGAAAACTGCAGGAACTTCAAACCGGCACTAGGAAACAGTCTGAGAAACCAGAGTAAAAGTTTCTCCTTCAAGCCGTTCCCTTTGTGCTAGATGAACGAACGTCTCTCCACATGCTCAGTTCTGAGAGATAAGTGTGTGTGAAAGCCGCCCTTAACCTATATTGTTGGGAACACAAAGTTTCTTTTCAGTTGCAAAACACTCCATACATATATATGGGGAGGCACAAGCTCCAACTCGTTTTATAGTGAAAATTGCAAGAACTTCAAAACGGCACTAGGAAACAGACTGAGAAACCAGAGTAAAAGTTTCCCTGCAACCCGTACCCTTTGTGCTAGATGAACGAACGTCTCTCCACATGTTCAGTTCTGAGAGATAAGTGTGTGTGAAAGCCGTCCTTCAAATAGCTTGTTGGAAACACAAAGTTTATTTCAGTTGCAAACTACACTCCATAAATATATAGGGGAGGCACAAGTTCCAACTCTGTTTTACAGTGAAAACTGCAGGAACTTCAAACCGGCACTAGGAAACAGACGGATAAACCAGAGTAAAAGTTTCTCCTGCAACACTTTCCTTTGTGCTAGATGAACGAACGTCTCTCCACATGCTCAGTTCTGAGAGATATTTGTGTGTGATAGCCGTACTTCACCTAGATTGTTGGGAACACAAAGTTTCTTTTGAGTTGCAAACTACACTCCATACATATATATGGGGAGGCACAAGCTCCAACACGGTTTTACAGTTAAACCTGGAGGAATTTCAAACCGACACTAGGAAACAGACTGAGAAACCAAAGTAATAGTTTCTCCTGCAAACCGTTCCCTTTGTGCTAGATGAACGAACGTCTCTCCACATGCTCAGTTCTGAGAGATAAGTGTGTGTGAAAGCCGTCCTTCACCTAGCTTGTTGGGAACACAAAGTTTCTTTTCAGTTGCATACTAAACTCCATACATATATATGGGTAGGCACAAGCTCCAATGCGGTTTTACAGTGAAAACTGCAAGAACTTCAAACCGGCACTAGGAAAGAGACTGATAAACCAGACTAAAAATTTCTCCTGCAACCCGTTCCCTTTGTGCTAGATGAATGAACGTTTCTCCACATGCTCAGTTCTGAGAGATAAGTGTGTGTGAAAGCCGTCCTTGAACTATATTGTTGGGAACACAAAGTTTCTTTTCAGTTGCAAACTACACTCCATAAATATATATGGGGAGGCACAAGCTCCAACTCGGTTTTACAGTGAAACCTGCAGGAACTTCAAACCGGCACTAGGAAACAGACTGAGATACCAGAGTAAAAGTTTCTCCTCCAAACCGTTCCCTTTGTGCTAGATGAACGAACGTCTCGGCACATGCGCATTTCTGAGAGATAAGTGTGTGTGAAAGCCGTCCTTCACTTAGCTTGTTGGGAACACAAAGTTTCTTTTCAGTTGCAAACTACACTCCATACATATATAGGGGAGGCACAAGCTCCAACTCTATTTTTCAGTGAAAACTGCAGGAACTTCAAAACTGCACTAGGAAACAGACTGAGAAACCAGAGTAAAAGTTTTTCCTGCAAACACATCCATTTGTGCTAGATGAACGAACTTTTCTCCACATGCTCAGTTCTGAGAGATAAGTGTGTGTGAAAGCCGCCATTAACCTATATACTTGGGAACACAAAGTTTCTTTTCAGTTGCAAACTACACTCCATACATATATATGGGGAGGCACAAGCTCCAACTCGGTTTTACAGTGAAAACTGCAGGAACTTCAAACCGGCACTAGGAAACAGTCTGAGAAACCAGAGTAAAATTTTCTCTTGCAAACCGTTCCCTTTGTGCTAGATGAACGAACGTCTCTCCACATGCTCAGTTCTGTGAGATAAGTGTGTGTGAAAGCCGTCCTTCACATAGCTTGTTGGGAATACAACGTTTCTTTTCATTTGCAAACTACACTCCATACATATATATGGGGAGGCACAAGCTCCAACTCGGTTTTACACTGAAAACTGCAAGAATTTCAAACCGGCACTAGAAAAGTGACTTATAAACCAGACTAAAAATTTCTCCTGCAACCCGTTCCCTTTGTGCTAGATGAATGAACGTTTCTCCACATGCTCAGTTCAGAGAGATAAGTGTGTGTGAAAGCCGACCTTCAACTATATTGTTGGGAACACTAAGTTTCTTTTCAGTTGCAAACTACACTCCATACATATATATGGGGAGGCACAAGCTCCAACTCGTTTTTACAGTGAAAACTGCAGGAACGTCAAACCGGCACTAGGAAACAGTCTGATAAACCAGAGAAAAAGTTTCTCCTGCAACCCGTTCCATTTGTGCTAGATGAACGAACGTCTCTCCACATGCTCAGTTCTGAGAGATAAGTGTGTGTGAAAGCCGTCCTTCACCTAGCTTGTTTGGAACCCAAAGTTTCTATTCAGTTGCAAACTACACTCCATACATATATATGGGGAGGCAAAAGCTCCAACTCGGTTTTACAGTGAAAACTGCAGGAACGTCAAACCGGCACTACGAAAGAGAGAAACCAGAGTAAAAGTTTCACCTGCAACCCGTTCCCTTTTAGGTAGATGAACGAACGTCTCTCCACATGCTCATTTCGGAGAGAGAAGTGTGTGTGAAAGCCGTCCTTCACCTAGCTTGTTGGGAACACAAAGTTTCTTTTAGGTTGCAAACTACACTCCATACATATATATGGGGAGGCACAAGTTCCAACTCGATTTTACAGTGAAAACTGCAGGAAATTCATACCGGCACTAGGAAACAGACTGAGAACCCAGAGTAAAATTTTCTCCTGCAACCCGTTCCTTTGTGCTAGATGAACGAACGTCTCTCCACATGGTCACTTCTGAGATATAAGTGTGTGTGAAAGCCGACCTTCACCTAGCTTGTTGGGTTCACAAAGTTTCTTTTGAGTTGCAAACTACACTCCATACATATATATGGGGAGGCACAAGCTCCAACTCGGTTTTACAGTGAAAACTGCAGGAACTTCAAACCGGCACTAGGAAACAGACGGATAAACCAGACTAAAAGTTTCTCCTGCAAACTTTTCCATTTGTGCTAGATGAACGAACTTTTCTCCACATGCTCAGTTCTGAGAGATAAGTGTGTGTGAAAGCCGCCATTAACCTATATAGTTGGGAACACAAAGTTTCTTTTCAGTTGCAAACTACACTCCATAAATATATATGGGGAGGCACAAGCTCCAACTCGGTTTTACAGTGAAAACTGCAGGAACTTCAAACCGGCACTAGGAAACAGACTGAGAAACCAGAGTAAAATTTTCTCTTGCAAACCGTTCCCTTTGTGCTAGATGAACGAACGTCTCTCCACATGCTCAGTTCTGAGAGATAAGTGTGTGTGAAAGCCGTCCTTCACATAGCTTGTTGGGAATACAACGTTTCTTTTCATTTGCAAACTACACTCCATACATATATATGGGGAGGCACAAGCTCCAACTCGGTTTTACACTGAAAACTGCAAGAATTTCAAACCGGCACTAGAAAAGAGACTTATAAACCAGACTAAAAATTTCTCCTGCAACCCGTTCCCTTTGTGCTAGATGAATGAACGTTTCTCCACATGCTCAGTTCTGAGAGATAAGTGTGTGTGAAACCCGTCCTTCAACTATATTGTTGGGAACACAAAGTTTCTTTTCAGTTGCAAACAACACTCCATACATATATATGGGGAGGCACAAGCTCCAACTCGTTTTTACAGTGAAAACTGCAGGAACGTCAAACCGGCACTAGGAAACAGTCTGATAAACCAGAGAAAAAGTTCCTCCTGCAACCCGTTCCCTTTGTGCTAGATGAACGAACGTCTCTCCACATGTTCAGTTCTGAGAGATAAGTGTGTGTGAAAGCCGTACTTCCCTAGATTGTTTGGAACACAAAGTTTCTTTTCAGTTGCAAACTACACTCCATACATATATATGGGGAGGCGCAAGCTCCAAATCGGTTTTACAGTGAAAAATGCAGGATCGTCAAACCAGCACTAGGAAACAGAGAATCCAGAGTAATAGTTTCTCGTGCAACCCGTTCCATTTGTGCTAGATGAACGAAAGTCTCTACACATACTCAGTTCTGAGAGATAAGTGTGTGTGAAAGCCGTCCTTCAACTAGATTGTTGGGAACACAAAGTTTCTTTTCATTTGCAAAATACACTCCTTACATATATATGGGGAGGCACAAGTTCCAACACGGTTTTACAGTTAAACCTGCAGGAATTTCAAACCGACACTAGGAAACAGACTGAGAAACCAAAGTAATAGTTTCTCCTGCAAACCGTTCCCTTTGTGCTAGATGAACGAAAGTCTCTCCACATGCTCACTTCTGAGAAATAAGTGTGTGTGAAAGCCGTCCTTCACCTAGCTTGTTGGGAACACAAAGTTTCTTTTCAGTTGCAAACTACACTCCATACATATATATGGGGAGGCACAAGTTCCAACTCGGTTTTACAGTGAAAACTGCAGGAACTTCAAACCGGCACTAGGAAACAGACTGAGAAATCAGAGTAAAATTTTCTCCTGCAACCCGTTCACTTTGTGCTAGATGAACGAAAGTCTCTCCACATGCTCAGTTCTGAGAGATAAGTGTGTGTGAAAGCCGTCCTTCAACTATATTGTTGGGAACACAAAGTTTCTTTTCAGTTGCAAACTACACTCCATAGATATATATGGGGAGGCACAAGTTCCAACTCGATTTTACAGTGAAACCTGCAGGAAATTCAAACCGGCACTAGGAAACAGACTGAGATACCAGAGTAAAAGTTTCTCCTCCAACCCGTTCCCTTTGTGCTAGATGAACGAACGTCTCTGCACATGCTCATTTCTGAGAGATAAGTGTGTGTGAAAGCCGTCCTTCACCTAGAAGGTTGGGAACACAAAGTTTCTTTTCAGTTGCAAACTACACTACATACATATATATGGGGAGGCACAAGCTCCAACTCGGTTTTACAGTGAAAACTGCAGGAACATCAAATCGGCACTAGGAAACAGTCTGATAAACCAGAGAAAAAGTTTCTCCTGCAACCCGTTCCCTTTGTGCTAGATGAACGAACGTCTCTCCACATGCTCAGTTCTGAGAGATAAGTGTGTGTGAAAGCCGTACTTCCCTAGTTTGTTTGGAACACAATGTTTCTTTTCAGTTGCAAACTACACTCCATACATATATATGGGGAGGCGCAAGCTCCAAATCGGTTTTACAGTGAAAAATGCAGGATCGTCAAACCAGCACTAGGAAACAGAGAAACCAGAGTAAAAGATTCTACTGCAACCCGTTCCCTTTGTGCTAGATGAATGAAAGTCTCTTCACATAATCAGTTCTGAGAGATAAGTGTGTGTGAAAGCCGTCCTTCAACTAGATTGTTCGGAACACAAAGTTTCTATTCATTTGCAAAATACACTCCTTACATATATATGGGGAGGCACAAGCTCCAACACGGTTTTACAGTTAAACCTGCAGGAATTTCAAACCGACACTAGGAAACAGACTGAGAAACCAAAGTAATAGTTTCTCCTGCAAACCGTTCCCTTTGTGCTTCATGAACGAACGTCTCTCCACATGCTCACTTCTGAGAGATATGTGTGTGTGAAAGCCGTCCTTCACCTAGCTTGTTGGGAACACAAAGTTTCTTTTCAGTTGCATACTACACGCCATACATATATATGGGGAGGCACAAGCTCCAACTCGTTTTTACAGTGAAAACTGCAAGAATTTCAAACCGGCACTAGGAAACAGACTGATAAACCAGAGTAAAAGTTTCCCCTGCAACCCGTTCCGTTTGTGCTACATGAACGAATGTCTCTCCACATGCTCAGTTCTGAGAGACATTTGTGTGTGAAAGCCGTCCTTCACCTATCTTGTTTGGAACACAAAGTTTCTTTTCAGTTGCAAACTACAATCCATACATATATATGGGGAGGCACAAGCTCCAACTCGGTTTTACAGTGAAAACTGCAGGAACTTCAAACCGGCACTAGGAAACAGACTGAGAAAACAGAGTAAAAGTTTCTCCTGCAAACCGTTCCCTTTGTGCTAGATGAACGAACGTCTCTCCACATGCTCAGTTCTGAGAGATAAGTGTGTGTGAAAGCCGTCCTTCACTTAGCTTGTTGGGAACACAAAGTTTCTTTTCAGTTGCAAACTACACTCCATACATATATAGGGGAGGCACAAGCTCCAACTCTATTTTTCAGTGAAAACTGCAGGAACTTCAAAACTGCACTAGGAAACAGACTGAGAAACCAGAGTAAAAGTTTTTCCTGCAAACACATCCATTTGTGCTAGATGAACGAACGTCTCTCCACATGCTCAGTTCTGAGAGATAATTGTGTGTGAAAGCCGTCCTTCACTTAGCTTGTTGGGAACACAAAGTTTCTTTTCAGTTGCAAACTACACTCCATACATATATAGGGGAGGCACAAGCTCCAACTCTGTTTTACAGCGAAAACTGCAGGAACTTCAAACCGGCACTAGGAAACAGACTGAGAAACCAGAGTAAAAATTTCTCCTGCAAACCTTTCCGTTTGTGCTAGATGAACCAACTTGTCTCCACATGCTCAGTTCTGAGAGATAAGTGTGTGTGAAAGCCGTCCTTCAACTAGCTTGTTGGGAACACAAGGTTTCTTTTCAGTTGCATACTACACTCCATACATATATATGGGGAGGCACAAGCTCCAACTCGGTTTTACAGTGAAAACTGCAAGAACTTCAAACCGGCACTAGGAAACAGACTGAGAAACCAGAGTAAAAGTTTCTCCTGCAATCCGTTCCCTTTGTGCTAGATGCAAGAACGTCTCTCCACATGCTCAGTTCTGAGAGATAAGTGTGTGTGAATGCCGTCCTTCACTTAGCTTGTTGGGAACACAAAGTTTCTTTTCAGTTGCAATCTACAATCCATACATATATATGGGGAGGCACAAGCTCCAACTCGGTTTTACAGTGAAAACTGCAGGAACGTCAAACCGGCACTAGGAAACAGTCTGAGAAACCAGAGTAAAAGTTTCTCCTTCAAGCCGTTCCCTTTGTGCTAGATGAACGAACGTCTCTCCACATGCTCAGTTCTGAGAGATAAGTGTGTGTGAAAGCCGCCCTTAACCTATATTGTTGGGAACACAAAGTTTCTTTTCAGTTGCAAACTACACTCCATAAATATATAGGGGAGGCTCAAGCTCCAACTCTGTTTTACAGTGAAAACTGCAGGAACTTCGAACCGGCACTAGGAAACAGACGGATAAACCAGAGTAAAAGTTTCTCCTGCAAAACTTTCCTTTGTGCTAGATGAACGAACGTCTCTCCACATGCTCAGTTCTGAGAGATATTTGTGTGTGCTAGCCGTCCTTCACTTAGATTGTTGGGAACACAAAGTTTCTTTTGAGTTGCAAACTACACTCCATACATATATATGGGGAGGCACAAGCTCCAACACGGTTTTACAGTTAAACCTGGAGGAATTTCAAACCGACACTAGGAAGCAGACTGAGAAACCAGAGTAAAAGTTTTTACTGCAAACACATCCATTTGTGCTAGATGAACCAAAGTCTCTCCACATGCTCAGTTCTGAGAGATAAGTGTGTGTGAAAGCCGTCCTTCACCTAGCTTGTTGGGAACACAAAGTTTCTTTTCAGTTGCAAACTACAATCCATACATATATATGGGGAGGCACAAGCTCCAGCTCGATTTTACAGTGAAAACTGCAGGAACGTCAAACCGGCACTAGGAAAGAGAGAAACCAGAGTAAAAGTTTCTCCTGCAACTCGTTCCCTTTGTGCTAGATGAACCAACGTCTCTCCACATGCTCAGTTCTGAGAGATAAGTGTCTGTGAAAGCTGTCCTTCACCTAGCTTGTTGGGAACACAAAGTTTCTTTTCAGTTGCCAACTACAATCCATACATATATATGGGGAGGCACAAGCTCCAACTCGGTTTTACAGTGAAAACTGCAGGAACGTCAAACCGGCACTAGGAAATAGTCTGAGAAACCAGAGTAAAAGTTTCTCCTTCAAGCCGTTCTCTTTGTGCTAGATGAACGAACGTCTCTCCACATGCTCAGTTCTGAGAGATAAGTGTGTGTGAAAGCCGTCCTTCACCTAGCTTGTTTGGATCACAAAGTTTCTTTTCACTTGCAAACTACACTCCATACATATATATGGGGAGGCAAAATCTCCAACTCGGTTTTACAGTGAAAACTGCAGGAACGTCAAACCGGCACTATGAAACAGAGAAACCAGAGTAAAAGTTTCCCCTGCAACACGTTCCCTTTTAGGTAGATGAACGAACGTCTCTCCACATGCTCATTTCGGAGAGAGAAGTGTGTGTGAAAGCCGTCCTTCACCTAGCTTGTTGGGAACACAAAGTTTCTTTTAGGTTGCAAACTACACTCCATACATATATATGGGGAGGCACAAGCTCCAACTCGGTTTTACAGTGAAAACTGCAGGAACTTCAAACCGGCACTAGGAAACAGACGGATAAACCAGACTAAAAGTTTCTCCTGCAACCATTTCCATTTGTGCTAGATGAACGAACTTTTCTCCACATGCTCAGTTCTGAGAGATAAGTGTGTGTGAAAGCTGCCCTTAACCTATATTGTTGGGAACACAACGTTTCTTTTCATTTGCAAACTACACTCCATACATATATATGGGGAGGCACAAGCTCCAACTCGGTTTTACACTGAAAACTGCAGGAATTTCAAACCGAAACTAGGAAAGAGACTGATAAACCAGACTAAAAATTTCTCCTGCAACCCGTTCCTTTTGTGCTAGATGAATGAAAGTTTCTCCACATGCTCAGTTCTGAGAAATAAGTGTGTGTGAATGCCGTCCTTCAACAATATTGTTGGGAACACAAAGTTTCTTTTCAGTTGCAAACTACACTCCATAAATATATATGAGGAGGCACAAGCTCCAACTCGGTTTTACAGTGAAACCTGCAGGAACTTCAAACCGGCACTAGGAAACAGACTGAGATACCAGAGTAAAAGTTTCTCCTCCAACCCGTTCCCTTTGTGCTAGATGAACTAACGTCTCGGCACATGCGCATTTCTGAGAGATAAGTGTGTGTGAAAGCCGTCCTTCACCTAGATTGTTGGGAACACAAAGTTTCTTTTCAGTTGCAAACTACACTCCATATATATATATGGGGAGGCACAAGCTCCAACTCTGTTTTACAGTGTAAACTGCAGGAACGTCAAACCGGCACTAGGAAACAGTCTGATAAACCAGAGAAAAAGTTTCTCCTGCAACCCGTTCCCTTTGTGCTAGATGAACGAACGTCTCTCCACATGCTAAGTTCTGAGAGATAATTGTGTGTGAAAGCCGTACTTCCCTAGTTTGTTTGGAACACAAAGTTTCTTTTCAGTTGCAAACTACACTCCATACATATATATGGGGAGGCGCAAGCTCCAAATCGGTTTTACAGTGAAAAATGCAGGATCGTCAAACCAGCACTAGGAAACAGAGAAACCAGAGTAAAATTTTCTCGTGCAACCCGTTCCATTTGTGCTAGATGAACGAAAGTCTCTACACACACTCAGTTCTGAGAGATAAGTGTGTGTGAAAGCCGTCCTTCAACTAGATTGTTGGGAACACAAAGTTTCTTTTCATTTGCAAAATACACTCCTTACATATATATGGGGAGGCACAAGTTCCAACACGGTTTTACAGTTAAACCTGCAGGAATTTCAAACCGACACTAGGAAACAGACTGAGAAACCAAAGTAATAGTTTCTCCTGCAAACCGTTCCCTTTGTGCTAGATGAACGAACGTCTCTCCACATGCTCACTTCTGAGAGTAAGTGTGTGTGAAAGCCGTCCTTCACCTAGCTTGTTGGGAAAACAAAGTTTCTTTCCAGTGGCATACTACATTCCATACATATATATGGGGAGGCACAAGCTCCAACTCGGTTTTACAGTGAAAACTGCAAGAAATTCAAACCGGCACTAGGAAACAGACTGATAAATCAGAGTAAAAGTTTCCCCTGCAACCCGTTCCGTTTGTGCTACATGAACGAAAGTCTCTCCACATGCTCAGTTCTGAGAGATATTTGTGTGTGAAAGCCGTCCTTCACCTATCTTGTTTGGAACACAAAGTTTCTTTTCAGCTGCAAACTACACTCCATACATATATATGGGGAGGCACAAGCTCCAACTCGGTTTTACAGTGAAAACTGCAGGAACTTCAAACCGGCACTAGGAAACAGACTGAGAAAACAGAGTAAAAATTTCTCCTGCAAACCGTTTCCTTTGTGCTAGATGAACGAACGTCTCTCCACATGCTCAGTTCTGAGAGATAAATGTGTGTGAAAGCCGTCCTTCACTTAGCTTGTTGGGAACACAAAGTTTCTATTCAGTTGCAAACTACACTCCATACATATATAGGGGAGGCACAAGCTCCAACTCTATTTTTCAGTGAAAACTGCAGGAACTTCAAAACTGCACTAGGAAACAGACTGAGAAACCAGAGTAAAAGTTTTTCCTGCAAACACATCCATTTGTGCTAGATGAACGAACGTCTCTCCACATGCTCAGTTCTGAGAGATAAGTGTGTGTGAAAGCCGTCTTTCACTTAGCTTGTTGGGAACACAAAGTTTCTTTTCAGTTGCAAACTACACTCCATACATATATAGGGGAGGCACAAGCTCCAACTCTGTTTTACAGCGAAAACTGCAGGAACTTCAAACCGGCACTAGGAAACAGACTGAGAAACCAGAGTAAAAGTTTCTCCTGCAAACCTTTCCCTTTGTGCTAGATGAACCAACTTCTCTCCACATGCTCAGTTCTGAGAGATAAGTGTGTGTGAAAGCCGCCCTTAACATATATTTTGGGAACACAAAGTTTCTTTTCAGTTGCAAACTACACTCCATACATATATATGGGGAGGCACAAGCTCCAACTCGTTTTTATAGTGAAAATTGCAAGAACTTCAAAACGGCACTAGGAAACAGACTGAGAAACCAGGGTAAAAGTTTCCCCTGCAACCCGTTCCATTTGTGCTAGATGTACGAACGTCTCTCCACATGCTCAGTTCTGAGAGATAAGTGTGTGTGAAAGCCGTCCTTCAAATAGCTTGTTGGAAACACAAAGTTTATTTCAGTTGCAAATTACACTCCATATATATATATGTGGAGGCACTAGCTCCAACTCGTTTTTACAGTGAAAACTGCAGGAACTTCAATCCGGCACTAGGAAACACACTGAGAAACCAGAGTAAAATTTTCTACTGCAACCCGTTCCATTTGTGCTATATGAACGAACGTCTCTACACATGCTCAGTTCTGAGAGATTAGTGTGTGTGAAAGCCGTCCTTCACCTATCTTCTTAGGAACACAAAGTTTCTTTTCAGTTGCAAACTACACTCCATACATATATATGGGGAGGCACAAGCTCCAACTCGGTTTTACAGTGAAACCTGCAGGAACTTCAAAATGGCACTAGGAAACAAACTGAGAAACCAGAGTAAAAGTTTCCCTTGGAAACCTTTCCCTTTGTGCTAGATGAACGAACGTCTCTCCACATGCTCAGTTCTGAGAGATAAGTGTGTGTGAAAGCCGTCCTTCAACTAGATTGTTGGGAACACAAAGTTTCTTTTCATTTGCAAAATACACTCCTTACATATATATGGGGAGGCACAAGCTCCAACACGGTTTTACAGTTAAACCTGCAGGAATTTCAAACCGACACAAGGAAACAGACTGAGAAACCAAAGTAATAGTTTCCCCTGCAAACCGTTCCCTTTCTGCTAGATGAACGAACGTCTCTCCACATGCTCAGTTCTGAAAGATAAGTGTGTGTGAAAGCCGTCCTTCACCTAGCTTGTTGGGAACACAAAGTTTCTTTTTAGTTGCAAACTATACTCCATACATATATATGGGGAGGCACAAGCTCCAACACGCTTTTACAGTTAAACCTGCAGGAATTTCAAACCGACACTAGGAAACAGACTGAAAAACCAGAGTAATAGTTTCTCCTGCATACCGTTCCCTTTGTGCTAGATGAACGAACGTCTCTCCACATGCTCAGTTCTGAGAGATATTTGTGTGTGATAGCCGTCCTTCACCTAGATTGTTGGGAACACAAAGTTTCTTTTGAGTTGCAAACTACAATCCATACATATATATGGGGAGGCACAAGCTCCAACACGGTTTTACAGTTAAACCTGGAGGAATTTCAAACCGACACTAGGAAACAGACTGAGAAACCAAAGTAATAGTTTCTCCTGCAAACCGTTCCCTTTGTGCTAGATGAACGAACGTCTCTCCACATGCTCAGTTCTGAGAGATAAGTGTGTGTGAAAGCCGTCCTTCACCTAGCTTGTTGGGAACACAAAGTTTCTTTTCAGTTGCATACTAAACTCCATACATATATGTGGGTAGGCACAAGCTCCAATGCGGTTTTACAGTGAAAACTGCAAGAACTTCAAACCGGCACTAGGAAGCAGACTGAGAAACCAGAGTAAAACTTTTTCCTGCAAACACATCCATTTGTGCTAGATGAAACAAAGTCTCTCCACATGCTCAGTTCTGAGAGATAAGTGTGTGTGAAAGCCATCCTTCACCTAGCTTGTTGGGAACACAAAGTTTCTTTTCAGTTGCAAACTACACTCCATACATATATATGGGGAGGCACAAGTTCCAACTCGGTTTTACAGTGAAAACAGCAGGAACGTCAAACCGGCACTAGGAAACATTCTGAGAAACCAGAGTAAAAGTTTCTCCTGCAACCCGTTCCCTTTGTGCTACATGAACGAACTTCTCTCCACATGCTCACTTCTGAGAGATAAGTGTGTGTGAAAGCCGTCCTTCACCTAGCTTGTTTGGAAACCAAAGTTTCTTTTCAGTTGCAAACTACACTCCATACATATATATGGGAGGCAAAAGCCCCAGCTCGATTTTACAGTGAAAACTGCAGGAACGTCAAACCGGCACTAGGAAAGAGAGAAACCAGAGTAAAAGTTTCTCCTGCAACCCGTTCCCTTTGTGCTAGATGAACCAACGTCTCTCCACATGCTCAGTTCTGAGAGATAAGTGTGTGTGAAAGCCGTCCTTCACCTAGCATGTTGGGAACACAAGGTTTCTTTTCAGTTGCATACTACACTCCATACATTTATATGGGGAGGCACAAGCTCCAACTCGATTTTACAGTGAAAACTGCAAGAACTTCAAACCGGCACTAGGAAACAGACTGAGAAAACAGAGTAAAAGTTTCTACTGCAAACCGTTCCCTTTGTGCTAGATGCACGAACGTCTCTCCACATGCTCAGTTCTGAGAGATAAGTGTCTGTGAAAGCCGTCCTTCACCTAGCTTGTTGGTGACACAAAGTTTCTTTTCAGTTGCAAACTACAATCCATACATATATATGGGGAGGCACAAGCTCCAACTCGGTTTTACAGTGAAAACTCTAGGAACGTCAAACCGGCACTAGGAAACAGTCTGAGAAACCAGAGAAAAAGTTTCTCCTTCAAGCCGTTCCCTTTGTGCTAGATGAACGAACGTCTCTCCACATGCTCAGTTCTGAGAGATAAGTGTGTGTGAAAGCCGTCCTTCACCTAGCTTGTTTGGAACACAAAGTTTCTTTTCACTTGCAAACTACACTCCATACATATATATGGGGAGGCAAAAGCTCCAACTCGGTTTTACAGTGAAAACTGCAGGAACGTCAAACCGGCACTACGAAACAGAGAAACCAGAGTAAAAGATTCTACTGCAACCCGTTCCCTTTGTGCTAGATGAATGAAAGTCTCTTCACATACTCAGTTCTGAGAGATAAGTGTGTGTGAAAGCCGTCCTTCAACTAGATTGTTGGGAACACAAAGTTTCTTTTCATTTGCAAAATACACTCCTTACATATATATGGGGGGCACAAGCTCCAACACGGTTTTACAGTTAAACCTGCAGGAATTTCAAACCGACACTAGGAAACAGACTGAGAAACCAAAGAAATAGTTTCTCCTGCAAACCGTTCCCTTTGTGCTACTTGAACGAACGTCTCTCCACATGCTCACTTCTGAGAGATATGTGTGTGTGAAAGCCGTCCTTCACCTATCTTGTTTGGAACACAAAGTTTCTTTTCAGTTGCAAACTACACTCCATACATATATATGGGGAGGCACAAGCTCCAACTCGGTTTTACAGTGAAAACTGCAGGAACTTCAAACCGGCACTAGGAAACAGACTGAGAAAACAGAGTAAAAGTTTCTCCTGCAAACCGTTCCCTTTGTGCTAGATGAACGAACGTCTCTCCACATGCTCAGTTCTGAGAGATAAGTATGTGTGAAAGCCGTCCTTCACTTAGCTTGATGGGAACACAAAGTTTCTTTTCAGTTGCAAACTACACTCCATACATATATAGGGGAGGCACAAGCTCCAACTCTATTTTTCAGTGAAAACTGCAGGAACTTCAAAACTGCACTAGGAAACAGACTGAGAAACCAGAGTAAAAGTTTTTCCTGCAAACACATCCATTTGTGCTAGATGAACGAACGTCTCTCCACATGCTCAGTTCTGAGAGATAAGTGTGTGTGAAAGCCGTCCTTCACTTAGCTTGTTGGGAACACAAAGTTTCTTTTCAGTTGCAAACTACACTCCATACATATATAGGGGAGGCACAAGCTCCAACTCTGTTTTACAGCGAAAACTGCAGGAACTTCAAACCGGCACTAGGAAACAGACTGAGAAACCAGAGTAAAAGTTTCTCCTGCAAACCTTTCCCTTTGTGCTAGATGAACCAACTTCTCTCCACATGCTCAGTTCTGAGAGATAAGTGTGTGTGAAAGCCGTCCTTCACCTAGCTTGTTGGGAACACAAAGTTTCTTTTCAGTTGCATACTACACTCCATACATATATATGGGGAGGCACAAGCTCCAAATCGATTTTAAAGTGAAAACTGCAAGAACTTCAAACCGGCACTAGGAAACAGACTGAGAAACCAGAGTAAAAGTTTCTCCTGCAATCCGTTCCCTTTGTGCTAGATGCAAGAACGTCTCTCCACATGCTCAGTTCTGAGAGATAAGTGTGTGTGAAAGCCGTCCTTCACTTAGCTTGTTGGGAACACAAAGTTTGTTTTCAGTTGCAATCTACAATTCATACATATATATGGGGAGGCACAAGCTCCAACTCGGTTTTACAGTGAAAACTGCAGGAACGTCAAACCGGCACTTGGAAACAGTCTGAGAAACCAGAGTAAAAGTTTCTCCTTCAAGCCGTTCCCTTTGTGCTTGATGAACGAACGTCTCTCCACATGCTCAGTTCTGAGAGATAAGTGTGTGTGAAAGCCGTTCTTCACCTAGCTTGTTGGGAACACAAAGTTTCTTTTCAGTTGCATACTAAACTCCATACATATATATGGGTAGGCACAAGCTCCAATGCGGTTTTACAGTGAAAACTGCAAGAACTTCAAACCGGCACTAGGAAGCAGACTGAGAAACCAGAGTAAAAGTTTTTCCTGCAAACACATCCATTTGTGCTAGATGAACCAAAGTCTCTCCACATGCTCTGTTCTGAGAGATAAGTGTGTGTGAAAGCCGTCCTTCACTTAGCTTGTTGGGAACACAAAGTTTCTTTTCAGTTGCAATCTACAATCCATACATATATATGGGGAGGCACAAGCTCCAACTCGGTTTTACAGTGAAAACTGCAGGAACGTCAAACCGGCACTAGGAAACAGTCTGAGAAACCAGAGTAAAAGTTTCTCCTTCAAGCCGTTCCCTTTGTGCTAGATGAACGAACGTCTCTCCACATGCTCAGTTCTGAGAGATAAGTGTGTGTGAAAGCCGCCCTTAACCTATATTGTTGGGAACACAAAGTTTCTTTTCAGTTGCAAACTACACTCCATACATATATATGGGGAGGCACAAGCTCCAACTCGTTTTATAGTGAAAATTGCAAGAACTTCAAAACGGCACTAGGAAACAGACTGAGAAACCAGAGTAAAAGTTTCCCCTGCAACCCGTTCCCTTTGTGCTAGATGAACGAACTTCTCTCCACATGTTCAGTTCTGAGAGATAAGTGTGTGTGAAAGCCGTCCTTCAAATAGCTTGTTGGAAACACAAAGTTTATTTCAGTTGCAAACTACACTCCATATATATATATGTGGAGGCACTAGTTCCAACTCGTTTTTACTGTGAAAACTGCAGGAAATTCAAACCGGCACTAGAAAACACACTGAGAAACCAGAGTAAAAGTTTCTCCTGCAACCCTTTCCATTTGTGCTATATGAACGAACGTCTCTACACATGCTCAGTTCTGAGAGATTAGTGTGTGTGAAAGCCGTCCTTCACCTATCTTGTTTGGAACACAAAGTTTCTTTTCAGTTGCAAACTACACTCCATACATATATATGGGGAGGAACAAGCTCCAACTCGGTTTTACAGTGAAAACTGCAGGAACTTCAAACCGGCACTAGGAAACAGACTGAGAAAAAAGAGTAAAAGTTTCCCCTGCAACCCATTCCCTTTGTGCTAGATGAACGAACGTCTCTCCACATGCTCAGTTCTGAGAGATAAGTGTCTGTGAAAGCCGTCCTTCACTTAGCTTGTTGGGAACACAAAGTTTCTTTTCAGTTGCAAACTACACTCCATAAATATATATGGGGAGGCACAAGCTCCAACTCGGTTTTACAGTGAAACCTGCAGGAACTTCAAAATGGCACTAGGAAACTAACTGAGAAACCAGAGTAAAAGTTTCCCTTGGAAACCTTTCCCTTTGTGCTAGATGAACGAACGTCTCTCCACATGCTCAGTTCTGAGAGATAAGTGTGTGTGAAAGCCGTCCTTCACCTAGCTTGTTGGGAATACAAAGTTTCTTTTAATTTGCAAACTACTCTCCATACATTTATATGGGGAGGCGCAAGCTGCAATTCGGTTTTACAGTGAAAACTGCAGGATCGTCAAACCAGCACTAGGAAACAGAGAAACCAGAGTAAAAGTTTCTCCTGCAACCCGTTCCCTTTGTGCTAGATGAAAGAAAGTCTCTACACATACTCAGTTCTGAGAGATAAGTGTGTGTGAAAGCCGTCCTTCAACTAGATTGTTGGGAACACAAAGTTTCTTTTCATTTGCAAAATACACTCCTTACATATATATGGGGAGGCACAAGCTCCAACACGGTTTTACAGTTAAACCTGCAGGAATTTCAAACCGACACAAGGAAACAGACTGAGAAACCAAAGTAATAGTTTCTCCTGCAAACCGTTCCCTTTCTGCTAGATGAACGAACGTCTCTCCACATGCTCAGTCCTGAAAGATAAGTGTGTGTGAAAGCCGTCCTTCACCTAGCTTGTTGGGAACACAAAGTTTCTTTTTAGTTGCAAACTATACTCCATACATATATATGGGGAGGCACAAGCTCCAACACGCTTTTACAGTTAAACCTGCAGGAATTTCAAACCGACACTAGGAAACAGACTGAGAAACCAGAGTAATAGTTTCTCCTGCATACCGTTCCCTTTGTGCTAGATGAACGAACGTCTCTCCACATGCTCAGTTCTGAGAGATATTTGTGTGTGATAGCCGTCCTTCACCTAGATTGTTGGGAACACAAAGTTTCTTTTGAGTTGCAAACTACAATCCATACATATATATGGGGAGGCACAAGCTCCAACACGGTTTTACAGTTAAACCTGTAGGAATTTCAAACCGACACTAGGAAACAGACTGAGAAACCAAAGTAATAGTTCTCCTGCAAACCGTTCCCTTTGTGCTAGATGAACGAACGTCTCTCCACATGCTCAGTTCTGAGAGATAAGTGTGTGTGAAAGCCGTCCTTCACCTAGCTTGTTGGGAACACAAAGTTTCTTTTCAGTTGCATACTAAACTCCATACATATATATGGGTAGGCACAAGCTCCAATGCGGTTTTACAGTGAAAACTGCAAGAACTTCAAACCGGCACTAGGAAGCAGACTGAGAAACCAGAGTAAAAGTTTTTCCTGCAAACACATCCATTTGTGCTAGATGAAACAAAGTCTCTCCACATGCTCAGTTCTGAGAGATAAGTGTGTGTGAAAGCCGTCCTTCACCTAGCTTGTTGGGAACACAAAGTTTCTTTTCAGTTGCAAACTACACTCCATACATATATATGGGGAGGCACAAGTTCCAACTCGGTTTTACAGTGAAAACAGCAGGAACGTCAAACCGGCACTAGGAAACAGTCTGAGAAACCAGAGTAAAAGTTTCTCCTGCAACCCGTTCCCTTTGTGCTACATGAACGAACTTCTCTCCACATGCTCACTTCTGAGAGATAAGTGTGTGTGAAAGCCGTCCTTCACCTAGCTTGTTTGGAACCCAAAGTTTCTTTTCAGTTGCAAACTACACTCCATACATATATATGGGGAGGCACAAGCCCCAGCTCGATTTTACAGTGAAAACTGCAGGAACGTCAAACCGGCACTAGGAAAGAGAGAAACCAGAGTAAAAGTTTCTCCTGCAACCCGATCCCTTTGTGCTAGATGAACCAACGTCTCTCCACATGCTCAGTTCTGAGAGATAAGTGTCTGTGAAAGCCGTCCTTAACCTAGCTTGTTGGGAACACAAAGTTTCTTTTCAGTTGCAAACTACAATCCATACATATATATGGGGAGGCACAATCTCCAACTCGGTTTTACAGTGAAAACTGCAGGAACGTCAAACCGGCACTAGGAAACAGTCTGAGAAACCAGACTAAAAATTTCTACTTCAAGCCGTTCCCTTTGTGCTAGATGAACGAACGTCTCTCCACATGCTCATTTCTGAGAGATAAGTGTGTGTGAAAGCCGTCCTTCACCTAGCTTGTTTGGAACACAAAGTTTCTTTTCACTGGCAAACTACACTCCATACATATATATGGGGAGGCACAAGCTCCAACACGGTTTTACAGTGAAAACTGCAGGAACGTCAAACCGGCACTACGAAACAGAGAAACCAGAGTAAAAGATTCTACTGCAACCCGTTCCCTTTGTGCTAGATGAATGAAAGTCTCTTCACATACTCAGTTCTGAGAGATAAGTGTGTGTGAAAGCCGTCCTTCAACTAGATTGTTGGGAACACAAAGTTTCTTTTCATTTGCAAAATACACTCCTTACATATATATGGGGGGCACAAGCTCCAACACGGTTTTACAGTTAAACCTGCAGGAATTTCAAACCGACACTAGGAAACAGACTGAGAAACCAAAGTAATAGTTTCTCCTGCAAACCGTTGCCTTTGTGCTACATGAACGAACGTCTCTCCACATGCTCACTTCTGAGAGATATGTGTGTGTGAAAGCCGTCCTTCACCTATCTTGTTTGGAACACAAAGTTTCTTTTCAGTTGCAAACTACACTCCATACATATATATGGGGAGGCACAAGCTCCAACTCTGTTTTACAGTGAAAACTGCAGGAACTTCAAACCGGCACTAGGAAACAGACTGAGAAAAAAGAGTAAAAGTTTCCCCTGCAACCCATTCCCTTTGTGCTAGATGAACGAACGTCTCTCCACATGCTCAGTTCTGAGAGATAAGTGTGTGTGAAAGCCGTCCTTCACTTAGCTTGTTGGGAACACAAAGTTTCTTTTCAGTTGCAAACTACACTCCATAAATATATAGGGGAGGCACAAGCTCCAACTCTGTTTTACAGTGAAAACTGCAGGAACTTCAAACCGGCACTAGGAAACAGACGGATAAACCAGAGTAAAAGTTTCTCCTGCAACACTTTCCTTTGTGCTAGATGAACGAACGTCTCTCCACATGCTCAGTTCTGAGAGATATTTGTGTGTGATAGCCGTCCTTCACCTAGATTGTTGGGAACACAAAGTTCCTTTTGAGTTGCAAACTACACTCCATACATATATATGGGGAGGCACAAGCTCCAACACGGTTTTACAGTTAAACCTGGAGGAATTTCAAACCGACACTAGGAAACATACTGAGAAACCATAGTAATAGTTTCTCCTGCAAACCTTTCCCTTTGTGCTTGATGAACGAACGTCTCTCCACATGCTCAGTTCTGAGAGATAAGTGTGTGTGAAAGCCGTCCTTCACCTAGCTTGTTGGGAACACAAAGTTTCTTTTCAGTTGCATACTAAACTCCATACATATATATGGGTAGGCACAAGCTCCAATGCGGTTTTACAGTGAAAACTGCAAGAACTTCAAACCGGCACTAGGAAGCAGACTGAGAAACCAGAGTAAAAGTTTTTCCTTCAAACACATCCATTTGTGCTAGATGAACCAAAGTCTCTCCACATGCTCAGTTCTGAGAGATAAGTGTGTGTGAAAGCCGTCCTTCACTTAGCTTGTTGGGAACACAAAGTTTCTTTTCAGTTGCAATCTACAATCCATACATATATATGGGGAGGCACAAGCTCCAACTCGGTTTTACAGTGAAAACTGCAGGAACGTCAAACCGGCACTAGGAAACAGTCTGAGAAACCAGAGTAAAAGTTTCTCCTTCAAGCCGTTCCCTTTGTGCTAGATGAACGAACGTCTCTCCACATGCTCAGTTCTGAGAGATAAGTGTGTGTGAAAGCCGCCCTTAACCTATATTGTTGGGAACACAAAGTTTCTTTTCAGTTGCAAACTACACTCCATACATATATATGGGGAGGCACAAGCTCCAACTCGTTTTATAGTGAAAATTGCAAGAACTTCAAAACGGCACTAGGAAACAGACTGAGAAACCAGAGTAAAAGTTTCCCCTGCAACCCGTTCCCTTTGTGCTAGATGAACGAACGTCTCTCCACATGTTCAGTTCTGAGAGATAAGTGTGTGTGAAAGCCGTCCTTCAAATAGCTTGTTGGAAACACAAAGTTTATTTCAGTTGCAAACTACACTCCATATATATATATGTGGAGGCACTAGCTCCAACTCGTTTTTACTGTGAAAACTGCAGGAACTTCAAACCGGCACTAGAAAACACACTGAGAAACCAGAGTAAAAGTTTCTCCTGCAACCCGTTCCATTTGTGCTATATGAACGAACGTCTCTACACATGCTCAGTTCTGAGAGATTAGTGTGTGTGAAAGCCGTCCTTCACCTATCTTGTTTGGAACACAAAGTTTCTTTTCAGTTGAAAACTACACTCCATACATATATATGGGGAGGCACAAGCTCCAACTCGGTTTTACAGTGAAAACTGCAGGAACTTCAAACCGGCACTAGGAAACAGACTGAGAAAAAAGAGTAAAAGTTTCCCCTGCAACCCATTCCCTTTGTGCTAGATGAACGAACGTCTCTCCACATGCTCAGTTCTGAGAGATAAGTGTGTGTGAAAGCCGTCCTTCACCTAGCTTGTTGGGAACACAAAGTTTCTTTTCAGTTGCAAACTACACTCCATAAATATATAGGGGAGGCACAAGCTCCAACTCTGTTTTACAGTGAAAACTGCAGGAACTTCAAACCGGCACTAGGAAACAGACGGATAAACCAGAGTAAAAGTTTCTCCTGCAACACTTTCCTTTGTGCTAGATGAACGAACGTCTCTCCACATGCTCAGTTCTGAGAGATATTTGTGTGTGATAGCCGTCCTTCACCTAGATTGTTGGGAACACAAAGTTTCTTTTGAGTTGCAAACTACACTCCATACATATATATGGGGAGGCACAAGCTCCAACACGGTTTTACAGTTAAACCTGGAGGAATTTCAAACCGACACTAGGAAACAGACTGAGAAACCAAAGTAATAGTTTCTCCTGCAAACCGTTCCCTTTTTGCTAGATGAACGAACGTCTCGGCACATGCGCATTTCTGAGAGATAAGTGTGTGTGAAAGCCGTCCTTCACCTAGCTTGTTGGGAACACAAAGTTTCTTTTCAGTTGCATACTAAACTCCATACATATATATGGGTAGGCACAAGCTCCAATGCGGTTTTACAGTGAAAACTGCAAGAACTTCAAACCGGCACTAGGAAAGAGACTGATAAACCAGACTAAAAATTTCTCCTGCAACCCGTTCCCTTTGTGCTAGATGAATGAACGTTTCTCCACATGCTCAGTTCTGAGAGATAAGTGTGTAAGGAAGCCGTACTTCACTTAGCTTGTTGGGAACACAAAGTTTTTTTCAGTTGCAAACTACACTCCATACATATATAGGGGAGGCACAAGCTCCAACTCTGTTTTACAGCGAAAACTGCAGGAACTTCAAACCGGCACTAGGAAACACACTGAGAAACCAGAGTAAAAGTTTCTCCTGCAAACATTTCCCTTTGTGCTAGATGAACCAACTTCTCTCCACATGCTCAGTTCTGAGAGATAAGTGTGTGTGAAAGCCGTCCTTCACCTAGCTTGTTGGGAACACAAGGTTTCTTTTCAGTTGCATACTACACTCCATACATATATATGGGGAGGCACAAGCTCCAACTCGATTTTACACTGAAAACTGCAAGAACTTCAAACCGGCACTAGGAAACAGACTGAGAAACCAGAGTAAAAGTTTCTCCTGCAATCCGTTCCCTTTGTGCTAGATGCAAGAACGTCTCTCCACATGCTCAGTTCTGAGAGATAAGTGTGTGTGAAAGCCGTCCTTCACCTAGCGTGTTGGGAACACAAAGTTTCTTTTCAGTTGCAATCTACAATCCATACAAATATATGGGGAGGCACAAGCTCCAACTCGGTTTTACAGTGAAAACTGCAGGAACGTCAAACCGGCACTAGGAAACAGTCTGAGAAACCAGAGTAAAAGTTTCTCCTTCAAGCCGTTCCCTTTGTGCTATATGAACGAACGTCTCTCCACATGCTCAGTTCTGAGAGATAAGTGTGTGTGAATGCCGCCCTTAACATATATTTTGGGAACACAAAGTTTCTTTTCAGTTGCAAACTACACTCCATACATATATATGTGGAGGCACAAGCTCCAACTCGTTTTTATAGTGAAAATTGCAAGAACTTCAAAACGGCACTAGGAAACAGACTGAGAAACCAGGGTAAAAGTTTCCCCTGCAACCCGTTCCCTTTGTGCTAGATGAACGAACGTCACTCCACATGCTCAGTTCTGAGAGATAAGTGTGTGTGAAAGCCGTCCTTCAAATAGCTTGTTGGAAACACAAAGTTTATTTCAGTTGCAAACAACACTCCATATATATATATGTGGAGGCACTAGCTCCAACTCGTTTTTACAGTGAAAACTGCAGGAACTTCAAACCGGCACTAGGAAACACACTGAGAAACCAGAGTAAAATTTTCTCCTGCAACCCGTTCCATTTGTGCTATATGAACGAACGTCTCTACACATGCTCAGTTCTGAGAGATTAGTGTGTGTGAAAGCCGTCCTTCACCTATCTTCTTAGGAACACAAAGTTTCTTTTCAGTTGCAAACTACACTCCATACATATATATGGGGAGGCACAAGCTCCAACTCGGTTTTACAGTGAAACCTGCAGGAAATTCAAAATGGCACTAGGAAACAAACTGAGAAACCAGAGTAAAAGTTTCTCTTGGAAACCGTTCCCTTTGTGCTAGATGAACGAACGTCTCTCCACATGCTCAGTTCTGAGAGATAAGTGTGTGTGAAAGCCGTCCTTCACCTAGCTTGTTTGGAATACAAAGTTTCTTTTAATTTGCAAACTACAATCCATACATATATATGGGGAGGCGCAAGCTGCAATTCGGTTTTACAGTGAAAACTGCAGGATCGTCAAACCAGCACTAGGGAACAGAGAAACCAGAGTAAAAGTTTCTCCTGCAACCCGTTCCATTTGTGCTAGATGAACGAAAGTCTCTACACATACTCAGTTCTGAGAGATAAGTGTGTGTGAAAGCCGTCCTTAAACTAGAATGTTGGGAACACAAAGTTTCTTTTCATTTGCAAAATACACTCCTTTCATATATATGGGGAGGCACAAGCTCCAACACGGTTTTACAGTTAAACCTGCAGGAATTTCAAACCGACACAAGGAAACAGACTGAGAAACCAAAGTAATAGTTTCTCCTGCAAACCGTTCCCTTTCTGCTAGATGAACCAACGTCTCTCCACATGCTCAGTTCTGAAAGATAAGTGTGTGTGAAAGCCGTCCTTCACCTAGCTTGTTGGGAACACAAAGTTTCTTTTTAGTTGCAAACTATACTCCATACATATATATGGGGAGGCACAAGCTCCAACACGGTTTTACAGTTAAACCTGCAGGAATTTCAAACCGACACTAGGAAACAGACTGAGAAACCAGAGTAATAGTTTCTCCTGCATACCGTTCCCTTTGTGGTAGATGAACGAACGTCTCTCCACATGCTCAGTTCTGAGAGATAAGTGTGTGTGAAAGCCGCCCTTAACATATATTTTGGGAACACAATGTTTCTTTTCAGTTGCAAACTACACTCCATACATATATATGGGGAGGCACAAGCTCCAACTCGTTTTTATAGTGAAAATTGCAAGAACTTCAAAACGGCACTAGGAAACAGACTGAGAAACCAGGGTAAAAGTTTCCCCTGCAACCCGTTCCCTTTGTGCTAGATGTACGAACGTCTCTCCACATGCTCAGTTCTGAGAGATAAGTGTGTGTGAAAGCCGTCCTTCAAATAGCTTGTTGGAAACACAAAGTTTATTTCAGTTGCAATCTACACTCCATATATATATATGTGGAGGCACTAGCTCCAACTCGTTTTTACAGTGAAAACTGCAGGAACTTCAAACCGGCACTAGGAAACACACTGAGAAACCAGAGTAAAATTTTCTCCTGCAACCCGTTCCATTTGTGCTATATGAGCGAACGTCTCAACACATGCTCAGTTCTGAGAGATTAGTGTGTGTGAAAGCCGTCCTTCACCTATCTTCTTAGGAACACAAAGTTTCTTTTCAGTTGCAAACTACACTCCATACATATATATGGGGAGGCACAAGCTCCAACTCGGTTTTACAGTGAAACCTGCAGGAACTTCAAAATGGCACTAGGAAACAAACTGAGAAACCAGAGTAAAAGTTTCTCTTGGAAACCGTTCCCTTTGTGCTAGATGAACGAACGTCTCTCCACATGCTCAGTTCTGAGAGATAAGTGTGTGTGAAAGCCGTCCTTCACCTAGCTTGTTGGGAATACAAAGTTTCTTTTAATTTGCAAACTACACTCCATACATATATATGGGGAGGCGCAAGCTGCAATTCGGTTTTACAGTGAAAACTGCAGGATCGTCAAACCAGCACTAGGAAACAGAGAAACCAGAGTAAAAGTTTCTCCTGCAAACCGTTCCATTTGTGCTAGATGAACGAAAGTCTCTACACATACTCAGTTCTGAGAGATAAGTGTGTGTGAAAGCCGTTCTTCAACTAGATTGTTGGGAACACAAAATTTCTTTTCATTTGCAAAATACACTCCTTACATATATATGGGGAGGCACAAGCTCCAACACGCTTTTACAGTTAAACCTGCAGGAATTTCAAACCGACACTAGGAAACAGACTGAGAAACCAGAGTAATAGTTTCTCCTGCATACCGTTCCCTTTGTGCTAGATGAACGAACGTCTCTCCACATGCTCAGTTCTGAGAGATATTTGTGTGTGATATCCGTCCTTCACCTAGATTGTTGGGAACACAAAGTTTCTTTTGAGTTGCAAACTACACTCCATACATATATATGGGGAGGCACAAGCTCCAACACGGTTTTACAGTTAAACCTGGAGGAATTTCAAACCGACACTAGGAAATAGACTGAGAAACCAAAGTAATAGTTTCTCCTGCAAACCGTTCCCTTTGTGCTAGATGAACGAACGTCTCTCCACATGCTCAGTTCTGAGAGATAAGTGTGTGTGAAAGCCTTCCTTCACCTAGCTTGTTGGGAACACAAAGTTTCTTTTCAGTTGCATACTAAACTCCATACATATATATGGGAAGGCACAAGCTCCAATCCGGTTTTACAGTGAAAACTGCAAGAACTTCAAACTGGAACTAGGAAGCAGACTGAGAATCCAGAGTAAAAGTTTTTCCTGCAAACACATCCATGTGTGCTAGATGAACCAAAGTCTCTCCACATGCTCACTTCTGAGAGATAAGTGTGTGTGAAAGCCGTCCTTCACCTAGCTTGTTTGGAACACAAAGTTTCTTTTCAGTTGCAAAATACACTCCATACATATATATGGGGAGGCACAAGCTCCAGCTCGATTTTACAGTGAAAACTGCAGGAACGTCAAACCGGCACTAGGAAAGAGAGAAACCAGAGTAAAAGTTTCTCCTGCAACCCGTTCCCTTTGTGCTAGATGAACCAACGTCTCTCCACATGCTCAGTTCTGAGAGATAAGTGTGTGTGAAAGCCGTCCTTCACCTAGCTTGTTTTGAACACATGGTTTCTTTTCAGTTGCATACTACACTCCATACATATATATGGGGAGGCACAAGCTCCAACTCGATTTTACAGTGAAAACTGCAAGAACTTCAAACCGGCACTAGGAAACAGACTGAGAAAACAGAGTAAAAGTTTCTACTGCAAACCGTTCCCTTTGTGCTAGATGCACGAACGTCTCTCCACATGCTCAGTTCTGAGAGATAAGTGTGTGTGAAAGCCGTCCTTCACCTAGCTTGTTGGGAATACAACGTTTCTTTTCATTAGCAAACTACACTCCATACATATATATGGGGAGGCACAAACTCCAACTCGGTTTTACACTGAAAACTGCAGGAACTTCAAAACGGCACTAGGAAAGAGACTGATAAACCAGACTAAAAATTTCTCCTGCAACCCGTTCCATTTGTGCTAGATGAATGAACGTTTCTCCACATGCTCAGTTCTGAGAGATAAGTGTGTGTGAAAGCCGTCCTTCAACTATATTGTTGGGAACACAAAGTTTCTTTTCAGTTGCAAACTACACTCCATAAATATATACGGGGAGGCACAAGCTCCAACTCGATTTTACAGTGAAACCTGCAGGAACTTCAAACCGGCACTAGGAAACAGACTGAGATACCAGAGTAAAAGTTTCTCCTCCAACCCGTTCCCTTTGTGCTAGATGAACGAACGTCTCGGCACATGCTCATTTCTGAGAGATAAGTGTGTGTGAATGCCGTCCTTCACCTAGATTGTTGGGAACACAAAGTTTCTTTTCAGTTGCAAACTACACTCCATACATATATATGGGGAGGCACAAGCTCCAACTCGTTTTTACAGTGAAAACTGCAGGAACGTCAAACCGGCACTAGGAAACAGTCTGATAAACCAGAGAAAAAGTTTCTCCTGCAACCCGTTCCCTTTGTGCTAGATGAACGAACGTCTCTCCACATGCTCAGTTCTGAGAGATAATTGTGTGTGAAAGCCGTACTTCCCTAGTCTGTTTGGAACACAAAGTTTCTTTTCAGTTGCAAACTACACTCCATACATATATATGGGGAGGCGCAAGCTCCAAATCGGTTTTACAGTGAAAAATGCAGGATCGTCAAACCAGCACTAGGAAACAGAGAAACCAGAGTAAAAGTTTCACGTGCAACCCGTTCCCTTTGTGCTAGATGAACGAAAGTCTCTACACATACTCAGTTCTGAGAGATAAGTGTGTGTGAAAGCCGTCCTTCAACTAGATTGTTGGGAACACAAAGTTTCTTTTCATTTGCAAAATACACTCCTTACATATATATGGGGAGGCACAAGTTCCAACACAGTTTTACAGTTAAACCTGCAGGAATTTCAAACCGACACTAGGAAACAGACTGAGAAAACAGAGTAAAAGTTTCTCCTGCAAACCGTTCCCTTTGTGCTAGATGAACGAACTTTGTCCACATGTTCAATTCTGAGAGATAAGTGTGTGTGAAAGCCGTCCTTCACTTAGCTTGTTGGGAACACAAAGTTTCTTTTCAGTTGCAAACTACACTCCATACATATATAGGGGCGGCACAAGCTCCAACTCTGTTTTACAGTGAAAACTGCAGGAACTTCAAACCAGCACTAGGAAACAGACTGAGAAACCAGAGTAATAATTTCTCCTACAACACTTTCCTTTGTGCTAGATGAACGAAAGTCTCTCCACATGCTCAGTTCTGAGAGATATTTGTGTGTGATAGCCGTCCTTCACTTAGATTGTTGGGAAAACAAAGTTTCTTTTCAGTTGCATACTACACTCCATACATATATATGGGGAGGCACAAGCTCCAACTCTATTTTTCAGTGAAAACTGCAGGAACTTCCAAACTGCACTAGAAACAGACTGAGAAACCAGATTAAAGTTTCTCCTGCAACCCTTTGCTTTGTGCTAGATGAACGAACGTCTCTCCACATGCTCAGTTCTGAGAGATAAGTGTGTGTGAAAGCCGTCCTTCACATAGCTTTTTGGGAACACAAAGTTTCTTTTCAGTTGCAAACTACACTCCATACATATATATGGGGATGCACAATCTCCAACTCGGTTTTACAGTGAATACTGCAGGAACGTCAAACCGGCACTAGGAAACAGTCTGAGAAACCAGAGTAAAAGTTTCTCCTGCAAACCTTTCCCTTTGTGCTAGATGAACGAACGTCTCTCCACATGCTCACTTCTGAGAGATAAGTGTGTGTGAAAGCCGTACTTCACCTAGCTTGTTTGGAACCCAAAGTTTCTTTTAAGTTGCAAACTACATTCCATACATATATATGGGGAGGCACAAGCTGCAACTCGATTTTACAGTGAAAACTGCAAGAACTTCAAACCGGCACTAGGAAACAGACTGAGAAACCAGAGAAAAAGTTTCTCCTGCAACCCGTTCCCTTTGTGCTAGATGAACGAACGTCTCTCCACATGCTCAGTTCTGAGAGATAAGTGTGTGTGAAAGCCGTCCTTCAAATAGCTTGTTGGAAACACAAAGTTTATTTCAGTTGCATACTACACTCCATATATATATATGTGGAGGCACTTGCTCCAACTCATTTTTACAGTGAAAACTGCAGGAACTTCAAACCGGCACTAGGAAACACACTGAGAAACCAGAGTAAAAGTTTCTCCTGCAACCCGTTCCATTTGTGCTATATGAACGAACGTTTCTCCACATGCTCAGTTCTGAGAGATTAGTGTGTGTGAAAGCCGTACTTCACCAAGCTTGTTGGGAACACAAAGTTCCTTTTCAGTTGCAAACTACACTCCATACATATATATGGGGAGGCACAAGCTCCAACTCGGTTTTACAGTGAAACCTGCAGGAACTTCAAACTGGCACAAGGAAACAGACTGAGAAACCAGAGTAAAAGTTTCTCCTGCAACCCGTTCCCTCTGTGCTAGATGAACGAACATCTCTCCACATGCTCAGTTCTGAGAGATAAGTGTGTGTGAGAGCCGTCCTTCAACTAGCTAGTTGGGAACACAAAGTTTCTTTTGAGTTGCATACTACACTCCATACATATATATGGGGAGGCACAAGCTCCAACTCGGTTTTACAGTGTAAACTGTAGGAACTTCAAACCGGCACTAGTAAAAAGACTGAGAAACCAGAGTAAAAGTTTCACCTGCAACCCGTTCCCTTTTAGGTAGATGAACGAACGTCTCTCCACATGCTCATTTCGGAGAGAGAAGTGTGTGTGAAAGCCGTCCTTCACCTAGCTTGTTGGGAACACAAAGTTTCTTTTGAGTTGCAAACTACACTCCATACATATATATGGGGAGGCACAAGCTCCAACTCGGTTTTACATTGAAAACTGCAGGAAATTCAAACCGGCACTAGGAAACAGACTGAGAAACCAGAGTAAAAGTTTCTCTTGCAAACCGTTCCCTTTGTGCTAGATGAACGAACGTCTCTCCACATGCTCAGTTCTAAGAGATAAGTGTGTGTGAAAGCCGTCCTTCACCTAGCTTGTTGGGAATACAACGTTTCTTTGCATTTGCAAACTACACTCCATACATATATATGGGGAGGCACAAGTTCCAACTCGGTTTTACAGTGAAACCTGCTGGAACTTCAAACCGACACTAGGAAACAGACTGAGATACCAGAGTAAAAGTTTCTCCTCCAACCCGTTCCCTTTGTGCTAGATGAACGAACGTCTCTGCACATGCTCATTTCTGACAGATAAGTGTGTTTGAAAGCCGTCCTTCACCTAGATTGTTGGGAACACAAAGTTTCTTTTCAGTTGGAAACTACACTCCATACATATATATGGTGAGGCACAAGCTCCAACTCGTTTTTACAGTGAAAACTGCAGAAACGTCAAACGGGCACTAGGAAACAGTCTCATAAACCAGAGAAAAAGTTTCTCCTGCAACCCGTTCCCTTTGTGCTAGATGAACGAACGTCTCTCCACATGCTCAGTTCTGAGAGATATGTGTGTGTGAAAGCCGTACTTCCCTAGTTTGTTTGGAACACAAAGTTTCTTTTCAGTTGCAAACTACACTCCATACATATATATGGGGAGGCGCAAGCTCCAAATCGGTTTTACAGTGAAAAATGCAGGATCGTCAAACCAGCACTAGGAAACAGAGAAACCAGAGTAAAAGATTCCCCTGCAACCCGTTCCCTTTGTGCTAGATGAACGAAAGTCTCTCCACATACTCAGTTCTGAGAGATAAGTGTGTGTGAAAGCCGTCCTTCAACTAGATTGTTCGGAATACAAAGTTTCTATTCATTTGCAAAATACACTCCTTACATATATATGGGGAGGCACAAGCTCCAACACGGTTTTACAGTTAAACCTGCAGGAATTTCAAACCGACACTAGGAAACAGACTGAGAAACCAAAGTAATAGTTTCTCCTGCAAACCGTTCCCTTTGTGCTACATGAACGAACGTCTCTCCACATGCTCACTTCTGAGAGATATGTGTGTGTGAAAGCCGTCCTTCACCTAGCTTGTTGGGAACACAAAGTTTCTTTTCAGTTGCATACTACACTCCATACATATATATGGGGAGGCACAAGCTCCAACTCGGTTTTACAGTGAAAACTGCAAGAACTTCAAACCGGCACTAGGAAACAGACTGATAAACCAGAGTAAAAGTTTCCCCTGCAACCCGTTCCGTTTGTGCTACATGAACGAATGTCTCTCCACATGCTCAGTTCTGAGAGATATTTGTGTGTGAAAGCCGTCCTTCACCTATCTTGTTTGGAACACAAAGTTTCTTTTCAGTTGCAAACTACACTCCATATATATATATGGGGAGGCAAAAGCTCCAACTCGGTTTTACAGTGAAAAATGCAGGATCGTCAAACCAGCACTAGGAAACAGAGAAACCAGAGTAAAAGATTCCCCTGCAACACGTTCCCTTTGTGCTAGATGAACGAAAGTCTCTCCACATACTCAGTTCTGAGAGATAAGTGTGTGTGAAAGCCGTCCTTCAACTAGATTGTTCGGAATACAAAGTTTCTATTCATTTGCAAAATACACTCCTTACATATATATGGGGAGGCACAAGCTCCAACACGGTTTTACAGTTAAACCTGCAGGAATTTCAAACCGACACTAGGAAACAGACTGAGAAACCAAAGTAATAGTTTCTCCTGCAAACCGTTCCCTTTGTGCTACATGAACGAACGTCTCTCCACATGCTCACTTCTGAGAGATATTTGTGTGTGAAAGCCGTCCTTCACCTAGCTTGTTGGGAACACAAAGTTTCTTTTCAGTTGCATACTACACTCCATACATATATATGGGGAGGCACAAGCTCCAACTCGGTTTTACAGTGAAAACTGCAAGAACTTCAAACCGGCACTAGGAAACAGACTGATAAACCAGAGTAAAAGTTTCCCCTGCAACCCGTTCCGTTTGTGCTACATGAACGAATGTCTCTCCACATGCTCAGTTCTGAGAGATATTTGTGTGTGAAAGCCGTCCTTCACCTATCTTGTTTGGAACACAAAGTTTCTTTTCAGTTGCAAACTACACTCCATATATATATATGGGGAGGCAAAAGCTCCAACTCGGTTTTACATTGAAAACTGCAGGAATTTCAAACCGGCACTAGGAAACAGACTGAGAAAACAGAGTAAAAGTTTCTCCTGCACACCGTTCCCTTTGTGCTAGATGAACGAATGTCTGTCCACATGCTCAGTTCTGAGAGATAAGTGTGTGTGAAAGCCGTCCTTCACTTAGCTTGTTGGGAACACAAAGTTTCTTTTCAGTTGCAAACTACACTCCATACTTATATAGGGGAGGCACAAGCTCCAACTCTGTTTTACAGTGAAAACTGCAGGAACTTCAAACCGGCACTAGGAAACAGACTGAGAAAACACAGTAAAAGTTTCTCCTTCAACCCTTTCCTTTGTGCTAGATGAACGAACGTCTCTCCACATGCTCAGTTCTGAGAGATATTTGTGTGTGATAGCCGTCCTTCACCTAGATTGTTGGGAACACAAAGTTTCTTTTGAGTTGCAATCTACACTCCATACATATATATGGGGAGGCACAAGCTCCAACTCTGTTTTACAGTGAAAACTGCAGGAACTTCAAACCGGCACTAGGAAACAGACTGAGAAAACAGAGTAAAAGTTTTTCCTGCAAACAGTTCCCTTTGTGCTAGATGAACGAACGTCTCTCCACATGCTCAGTTCTGAGAGTTAAGTGTGTGTGAAAGCCGTCCTTCACCTAGCTTGTTAGGAACACAAAGTTTCTATTCAGTTGCAAACTACAAACCATAAATATATATGGGGAGGCACAAGCTCCAACTCTATTTTTCAGTGAAAACTGCAGGAACTTCCAAACTGCACTAGGAAACAGACTGAGAAACCAGAGTAAAAGTTTTTCCTGCAAACACATCCATTTGTGCTAGATGAACGAACGTCTCTCCACATGCTCAGTTCTGAGAGATAAGTGTGTGTGAAAGCCGTCCTTCACTTAGCTTGTTGGGAACACAAATTTTCTTTTCAGTTGCAAACTACACTCCATACATATATAGGGGAGGCACAAGCTTCAAATCTGTTTTACAGTGAAAACTGCAGGAACTTCAAACCGGCACTAGGAAACAGACAGATAAACCAGAGTAAAAGTTTCTCCTGCAACCCTTTGCTTTGTGCTAGATGAACGAACGTCTCTCCACATGCTCAGGTCTGAGAGATAAGTGTGTGTGAAAGCCGTACTTCACCTAGCTTGATTGGAACCCAAAGTTTCTTTTCAGTTGCAAACTACACTCCATACACATATATGGGGAGGCACAAGCTCCAGCTCGATTTTACAGTGAAAACTGCAAGAACGTCAAACCGGCACTAGGAAAGAGAGAAACCAGAGTAAAAGTGTCTCCTGCAACCCGTTCCCTTTGTGCTAGATGAACCAACGTCTCTCCACATGCTCAGTTCTGAGAGATAAGTGTTTGTGAAAGCCGTCTTTCACCTAGCTTGTTGGGAACACAAGGTTTCTTTTCAGTTGCATACTACAATCCATACATATATATGGGGAGGCAGAAGCTCCAACTCGGTTTTACAGTGAAAACTGCAAGAACTTCAAACCAGCACTAGGAAACAGACTGAGAAACCAGAGTTAAAGTTTCTCCGGCAAACCGTTCCCTTTGTGCTAGATGAACGAACGTCTCGGCACATGCGCATTTCTGAGAGATAAGTGTGTGTGAAAGCCGTCCTTCACCTAGATTGTTGGGAACACAAATTTTCTTTTCAGTTGCAAACTACACTCCATACATATATATGGGGAGGCACAAGCTCCAACTCGTTTTTACAGTGAAAACTGCAGGAACGTCAAACCGACACTAGGAAACAGTCTGATAAACCAGAGAAGAAGTTTCTCCTGCAATCCGTTCCCTTTGTGCTAGATGAACGAACGTCTCTCCACATGCTCAGTTCTGAGAGATAAGTGTGTGTGAAAGCCGTCCTTCACTTAGCTTGTTGGGAACACAAAGTTTCTTTTCAGTTGCAAACTACACTCCATACATATATAGGGGAGGCACAAGCTCCAACTCTATTTTTCAGTGAAAACTGCAGGAACTTCAAAACTGCACTAGGAAACAGACTGAGAATCCAGAGTAAAAGTTTTTCCTGCAAACACATCCATTTGTGCTAGATGAACGAACGTCTCTCCACATGCTCAGTTCTGAGAGATAAGTGTGTGTGAAAGCCGTCCTTCACTTAGCTTGTTGGGAACACAAAGTTTCTTTTCAGTTGCAAACTACACTCCATACATATATAGGGGAGGCACAAGCTCCAACTCTGTTTTACAGCGAAAACTGCAGGAACTTCAAACCGGCACTAGGAAACACACTGAGAAACCAGAGTAAAAGTTTCTCCTGCAAACATTTCCCTTTGTGCTAGATGAACCAACTTCTCTCCACATGCTCAGTTCTGAGAGATAAGTGTGTGTGAAAGCCGTCCTTCACCTAGCTTGTTGGGAACACAAGGTTTCTTTTCAGTTGCATACTACACTCCATACATATATATGGGGAGGCACAAGCTCCAACTCGATTTTACACTGAAAACTGCAAGAACTTCAAACCGGCACTAGGAAACAGACTGAGAAACCAGAGTAAAAGTTTCTCCTGCAATCCGTTCCCTTTGTGCTAGATGCAAGAACGTCTCTCCACATGCTCAGTTCTGAGAGATAAGTGTGTGTGAAAGCCGTCCTTCACCTAGCTTGTTGGGAACACAAAGTTTCTTTTCAGTTGCAATCTACAATCCATACAAATATATGGGGAGGCACAAGCTCCAACTCGGTTTTACAGTGAAAACTGCAGGAACGTCAAACCGGCACTAGGAAACAGTCTGAGAAACCAGAGTAAAAGTTTCTCCTTCAAGCCGTTCCCTTTGTGCTAGATGAACGAACGTCTCTCCACATGCTCAGTTCTGAGAGATAAGTGTGTGTGAATGCCGCCCTTAACATATATTTTGGGAACACAAAGTTTCTTTTCAGTTGCAAACTACACTCCATACATATATATGGGGAGGCACAAGCTCCAACTCGTTTTTATAGTGAAAATTGCAAGAACTTCAAAACTGCACTAGGAAACAGACTGAGAAACCAGGGTAAAAGTTTCCCCTGCAACCCGTTCCCTTTGTGCTAGATGAACGAACGTCACTCCACATGCTCAGTTCTGAGAGATAAGTGTGTGTGAAAGCCGTCCTTCAAATAGCTTGTTGGAAACACAAAGTTTATTTCAGTTGCAAACAACACTCCATATATATATATGTGGAGGCACTAGCTCCAACTCGTTTTTACAGTGAAAACTGCAGGAACTTCAAACCGGCACTAGGAAACACACTGAGAAACCAGAGTAAAATTTTCTCCTGCAACCCGTTCCATTTGTGCTATATGAACGAACGTCTCTACACATGCTCAGTTCTGAGAGATTAGTGTGTGTGAAAGCCGTCCTTCACCTATCTTCTTAGGAACACAAAGTTTCTTTTCAGTTGCAAACTACACTCCATACATATATATGGGGAGGCACAAGCTCCAACTCGGTTTTACAGTGAAACCTGCAGGAACTTCAAAATGGCACTAGGAAACAAACTGAGAAACCAGAGTAAAAGTTTCTCTTGGAAACCGTTCCCTTTGTGCTAGATGAACGAACGTCTCTCCACATGCTCAGTTCTGAGAGATAAGTGTGTGTGAAAGCCGTCCTTCACCTAGCTTGTTTGGAATACAAAGTTTCTTTTAATTTGCAAACTACAATCCATACATATATATGGGGAGGCGCAAGCTGCAATTCGGTTTAACAGTGAAAACTGCAGGATCGTCAAACCAGCACTAGGGAACAGAGAAACCAGAGTAAAAGTTTCTCCTGCAACCCGTTCCATTTGTGCTAGATGAACGAAAGTCTCTACACATACTCAGTTCTGAGAGATAAGTGTGTGTGAAAGCCGTCCTTAAACTAGAATGTTGGGAACACAAAGTTTCTTTTCATTTGCAAAATACACTCCTTACATATATATGGGGAGGCACAAGCTCCAACACGGTTTTACAGTTAAACCTGCAGGAATTTCAAACCGACACAAGGAAACAGACTGAGAAACCAAAGTAATAGTTTCTCCTGCAAACCGTTCCATTTCTGCTAGATGAACGAACGTCTCTCCACATGCTCTGTTCTGAAAGATAAGTGTGTGTGAAAGCCGTCCTTCACCTAGCTTGTTGGGAACACAAAGTTTCTTTTTAGTTGCAAACTATACTCCATACATATATATGGGGAGGCACAAGCTCCAACACGGTTTTACAGTTAAAACTGCAGGAATTTCAAACCGACACTAGGAAACAGACTGAGAAACCAGAGTAATAGTTTCTCCTGCATACCGTTCCCTTTGTGCTAGATGAACGAACGTCTCTCCACATGCTCAGTTCTGAGAGATAAGTGTGTGTGAAAGCCGCCCTTAACATATATTTTGGGAACACAAAGTTTCTTTTCAGTTGCAAACTACACTCCATACATATATATGGGGAGGCACAAGCTCCAACTCGTTTTTATAGTGAAAATTGCAAGAACTTCAAAACGGCACTAGGAAACAGACTGAGAAACCAGGGTAAAAGTTTCCCCTGCAACCCGTTCCCTTTGTGCTAGATGTACGACCGTCTCTCCACATGCTCAGTTCTGAGAGATAAGTGTGTGTGAAAGCCGTCCTTCAAATAGCTTGTTGGAAACACAAAGTTTATTTCAGTTGCAATCTACACTCCATATATATATATATGTGGAGGCACTAGCTCCAACTCGTTTTTACAGTGAAAACTGCAGGAACTTCAAACCGGCACTAGGAAACACACTGAGAAACCAGAGTAAAATTTTCTCCTGCAACCCGTTCCATTTGTGCTATATGAGCGAACGTCTCAACACATGCTCAGTTCTGAGAGATTAGTGTGTGTGAAAGCCGTCCTTCACCTATCTTCTTAGGAACACAAAGTTTCTTTTCAGTTGCAAACTACACTCCATACATATATATGGGGAGGCACAAGCTCCAACTCGGTTTTACAGTGAAACCTGCAGGAACTTCAAAATGGCACTAGGAAACAAACTGAGAAACCAGAGTAAAAGTTTCTCTTGGAAACCGTTCCCTTTGTGCTAGATGAACGAACGTCTCTCCACATGCTCAGTTCTGAGAGATAAGTGGGTGTGAAAGCCGTCCTTCACCTAGCTTGTTGGGAACACAAAGTTTCTTTTCAGTTGCATACTAAACTCCATACATATATATGGGAAGGCACAAGCTCCAATCCGGTTTTACAGTGAAAACTGCAAGAACTTCAAACCGGAACTAGGAATCAGACTGAGAAACCAGAGTAAAAGTTTTTCCTGCAAACACATCCATGTGTGCTAGATGAACCAAAGTCTCTCCACATGCTCACTTCTGAGAGATAAGTGTGTGTGAAAGCCGTCCTTCACCTAGCTTGTTTGGAACACAAAGTTTCTTTTCAGTTGCAAACTACACTCCATACATATATATGGGGAGGCACAAGCTCCAGCTCGATTTTACAGTGAAAACTGCAGGAACGTCAAACCGGCACTAGGAAAGAGAGATACCAGAGTAAAAGTTTCTCCTGCAACCCGTTCCCTTTGTGCTAGATGAACCAACGTCTCTCCACATGCTCAGGTCTGAGAGATAAGTGTGTGTGAAAGCCGTCCTTCACCTAGCTTGTTGGGAACACATGGTTTCTTTTCAGTTGCATACTACACTCCATACATATATATGGGGAGGCACAAGCTCCAACTCGATTTTACAGTGAAAACTGCAAGAACTTCAAACCGGCACTAGGAAACAGACTGAGAAAACAGAGTAAAAGTTTCTACTGCAAACCGTTCCCTTTGTGCTAGATGCACGAACGTCTCTCCACATGCTCAGTTCTGAGAGATAAGTGTGTGTGAAAGCCGTCCTTCACCTAGCTTGTTGGGAATACAACGTTTCTTTTCATTTGCAAACTACACTCCATACATATATATGGGGAGGCACAAACTCCAACTCGGTTTTACACTGAAAACTGCAGGAACTTCAAAACGGCACTAGGAAAGAGACTGATAAACCAGACTAAAAATTTCTCCTGCAACCCGTTCCATTTGTGCTAGATGAATGAACGTTTCTCCACATGCTCAGTTCTGAGATATAAGTGTGTGTGAAAGCCGTCCTTCAACTATATTGTTGGGAACACAAAGTTTCTTTTCAGTTGCAAACTACAATCCATAAATATATATGGGGAGGCACAAGCTCCAACTCGGTTTTACAGTGAAACCTGCAGGAACTTCAAACCGGCACTAGGAAACAGACTGAGATACCAGAGTAAAAGTTTCTCCTCCAACCCGTTCCCTTTGTGCTAGATGAACGAACGTCTCTCCACATGCTCACTTCTGAGAGATAAGTGTGTGTGAAAGCCGTCCTTCACATAGCTTTTTGGGAACACAAAGTTTCTTTTCAGTTGCAAACTACACTCCATACATATATAGGGGCGGCACAAGCTCCAACTCTGTTTTACAGTGAAAACTGCAGGAACTTCAAACCAGCACTAGGAAACAGACTGAGAAACCAGAGTAATAATTTCTCCTACAACACTTTCCTTTGTGCTAGATGAACGAAAGTCTCTCCACATGCTCAGTTCTGAGAGATATTTGTGTGTGATAGCAGTCCTTCACCTAGATTGTTGGGAAAACAAAGTTTCTTTTCAGTTGCATACTACACTCCATACATATATATGGGGAGGCACAAGCTCCAACTCTATTTTTCAGTGAAAACTGCAGGAACTTCCAAACTGCACTAGAAACAGACTGAGAAACCAGAGTAAAAGTTTTTCCTGCAAACACATCCATTTGTGCTAGATGAACGAACGTCTCTCCACATGCTCAGTTCTGAGAGATAAGTGTGTGTGAAAGCCGTCCTTCACTTAGCTTGTTGGGAACACAAATTTTCTTTTCAGTTGCAAACTACACTCCATACATATATAGGGGAGGCACAAGCTCCAACTCTGTTTTACAGTGAAAACTGCAGGAACTTCAAACCGGCACTAGGAAACAGACTGAGAAACCAGATTAAAGTTTCTCCTGCAACCCTTTGCTTTGTGCTAGATGAACGAACGTCTCTCCACATGCTCAGTTCTGAGAGATAAGTGTGTGTGAAAGCCGTCCTTCACATAGCTTTTTGGGAACACAAAGTTTCTTTTCAGTTGCAAACTACACTCCATACATATATATGGGGATGCACAATCTCCAACTCGGTTTTACAGTGAATACTGCAGGAACGTGAAACCGGCACTAGGAAACAGTCTGAGAAACCAGAGTAAAAGTTTCTCCTGCAACCCGTTCCCTTTGTGCTAGATGAAAGAAAGTCTCTCCACATGCTCAGTTCTGAGAGATAAGTGTGTGTGAAAGCCGTCCTTCAAATAGCTTGTTGGAAACACAAAGTTTATTTCAGTTGCATACTACACTCCATAAATATATATGTGGAGGCACTTGCTCCAACTCATTTTTACAGTGAAAAATGCAGGAACTTCAAACCGGCACTAGGAAACACACTGAGAAAAAAGAGTAAAAGTTTCTCCTGCAACCCGTTCCCTCTGTGCTAGATGAACGAACATCTCTCCACATGCTCAGTTCTGAGAGATAAGTGTGTGTGAGAGCCGTCCTTCAACTAGCTAGTTGGGAACACAAAGTTTCTTTTGAGTTGCATACTACACTCCATACATATATATGGGGAGGCACAAGCTCCAACTCGGTTTTACAGTGTAAACTGCAGGAACTTCAAACCGGCACTAGTAAAAAGACTGAGAACCCAGAGTAAAAGTTTCACCTGCAACCCGTTCCCTTTTAGGTAGATGAACGAACGTCTCTCCACATGCTCATTTCGGAGAGAGAAGTGTGTGTTAAAGCCGTCCTTCACCTAGCTTGTTGGGAACACAAAGCTTCTTTTGAGTTGCAAACTACACTCCATACATATATATGGGGAGGCACAAGCTCCAACTCGGTTTTACAGTGAAAACTGCAGGAAATTCAAACCGGAACTAGGAAACAGACTGAGAAACCAGAGTAAAAGTTTCTCTTGCAAACCGTTCCCTTTGTGCTAGATGAACGAACGTCTCTCCACATGCTCAATTCTGAGAGATAAGTGTGTGTGAAAGCCGTCCTTCACCTAGCTTGTTGGGAATACAACGTTTCTTTCCATTTGCAAACTACACTCCATACATATATATGGGGAGGCACAAGCTCCAACTCGGTTTTACACTGAAAACTGCAGGAATTTCAAACCGTCACTAGGAAAGAGACTGATAAACCAGACTAAAAATTTCTCTTGCAACCCGTTCCCTTTGTGCTAGATGAATGAACGTTTCTCCACATGCTCAGTTTTGAGAGATAAGTGTGTGTGAAAGCCGTCCTTCAACTATATTGTTGGGAACACAAAGTTTCTTTTCAGTTGCAAACTACACTCCATACATATATATGGGGAGGCACAAGTTCCAACTCGGTTTTACAGTGAAACCTGCTGGAACTTTAAACCGGCACTAGGAAACAGACTGAGATACCAGAGTAAAAGTTTCACCTCCAACCCATTCCCTTTGTGCTAGATGAACGAACGTCTCTGCACATGCTCATTTCTGACAGATAAGTGTGTTTGAAAGCCGTCCTTCACCTAGATTGTTGGGAACACAAAGTTTCTTTTCAGTTGGAAACTACACTCCATACATATATATGGGGAGGCACAAGCTCCAACTCTATTTTTCAGTGAAAACTGCAGGAACGTCAAACCGGCACTAGGAAACAGTCTCATAAACCAGAGAAAAAGTTTCTCCTGCAACCCGTTCCCTTTGTGCTAGATGAACGAACGTCTCTCCACATGCTCAGTTCTGAGAGATATGTGTGTGTGAAAGCCGTACTTCCCTAGTTTGTTTGGAACACAAAGTTTCTTTTCAGTTGCAAACTACACTCCATACAAATATATGGGGAGGCGCAAGCTCCAAATCGGTTTTACAGTGAAAAATGCAGGATCGTCAAACCAGCACTAGGAAACAGAGAAACCAGAGTAAAAGATTCCCCTGCAACACGTTCCCTTTGTGCTAGATGAACGAAAGTCTCTCCACATACTCAGTTCTGAGAGATAAGTGTGTGTGAAAGCCGTCCTTCAACTAGATTGTTCGGAATACAAAGTTTCTATTCATTTGCAAAATACACTCCTTACATATATATGGGGAGGCACAAGCTCCAACACGGTTTTACAGTTAAACCTGCAGGAATTTCAAACCGAAACTAGGAAACAGACTGAGAAACCAAAGTAATAGTTTCTCCTGCAAACCGTTCCCTTTGTGCTACATGAACGAACGTCTCTCCACATGCTCACTTCTGAGAGATATGTGTGTGTGAAAGCCGTCCTTCACCTAGCTTGTTGGGAACACAAAGTTTCTTTTCAGTTGCATACTACACTCCATACATATATATGGGGAGGCACAAGCTCCAACTCGGTTTTACAGTGAAAACTGCAAGAACTTCAAACCGGCACTAGGAAACAGACTGATAAACCAGAGTAAAAGTTTCCCCTGCAACCCGTTCCGTTTGTGCTACATGAACGAATGTCTCTCCACATGCTCAGTTCTGAGAGATATTTGTGTGTGAAAGCCGTCCTTCACCTAGCTTGATTGGAACCCAATGTTTCTTTTCAGTTGCAAACTACACTCCATACATATATATGGGGAGGCACAAGCTCCAGCTCGATTTTACAGTGAAAACTGCAAGAACGTCAAACCGGCACTAGGAAAGAGAGAAACCAGAGTAAAAGTGTCTCCTGCAACCCGTTCCCTTTGTGCTAGATGAACCAACGTCTCTCCACATTCTCAGTTCTGAGAGATAAGTGTGTGTGAAAGCCGTCCTTCACCTAGCTTGTTGGGAACACAAGGTTTCTTTTCAGTTGCATACTACAATCCATACATATATATGGGGAGGCAGAAGCTCCAACTCGGTTTTACAGTGAAAACTGCAAGAACTTCAAACCAGCACTAGGAAACAGACTGAGAAACCAGAGTTAAAGTTTCTCCTGCAAACCGTTCCCTTTGTGCTAGATGCACGAATGTCTCTCCACATGCTAGGTTCTGAGAAATAAGTGTGTGTGAAAGCCGTCCTTCACCTAGCTTGTTGGGAAAACAAAGTTTCTTTTCAGTTGCAAACTACAATCCATACATATATATGGGGAGGCACAAGCTCCAACTCGGTTTTACAGTGAAAACTGCAGGAACTTCAAACCGGCACTAGGAGACAGACTGAGAAACCAGAGTAAAATTTTCTCCTGCAACCCTTTCCCTTTGTGCTAGATGAACGAAAGTCTCTCCACATGCTCAGTTCTGAGAGATAAGTGTGTGTGAAAGCGGTCCTTCACCTAGCTTGTTGGGAACACAAAGTTTCTTTTCAGTTGCAAACTACACCCCATACATATATATGGGGAGGCAGAAGCTTCAACTCGATTTTACAGTGAAAACTGCAGGAACTTCAAACCGGCACTAGTAAAAAGACTGAGAACCCAGAGTAAAAGTTTCTCCTGCAACCCGTTCCCTTTTAGGTAGATGAACGAAAGTCTCTCCACATGCTCATTTCGGAGAGAGAAGTGTGTGTGAAAGCCGTCCTTCACCTAGCTTGTTGGGAACACAAAGTTTCTTTTAGGTTGCAAACTACACTCCATACATATATATGGGGAGGCACAAGCTCCAACTCGGTTTTACAGTGAAAACTGCAGGAAATTCAAACCGGCACTAGGAAACAGACTGAGAAACCAGAGTAAAAGTTTCTCCTGCAATCCGTTCCCTTTGTGCTAGATGCAAGAACGTCTCTCCACATGCTCAGTTCTGAGAGATAAGTGTGTGTGAAAGCCGTCCTTCACCTAGCGTGTTGGGAACACAAAGTTTCTTTTCAGTTGCAATCTACAATCCATACAAATATATGGGGTGGCGCAAGCTGCAATTCGGTTTTACAGTGAAAACTGCAGGATCGTCAAACCAGCACTAGGGAACAGAGAAACCAGAGTAAAATTTTCTCCTGCAACCCGTTCCATTTGTGCTAGATGAACGAAAGTCTCTACACATACTCAGTTCTGAGAGATAAGTGTGTGTGAAAGCCGTCCTTAAACTAGAATGTTGGGAACACAAAGTTTCTTATCATTTGCAAAATACACTCCTTACATATATATGGGGAGGCACAAGCTCCAACACGGTTTTACAGTTAAACCTGCAGGAATTTCAAACCGACACAAGGAAACAGACTGAGAAACCAAAGTAATAGTTTCTCCTGCAAACCGTTCCCTTTCTGCTAGATGAACGAACGTCTCTCCACATGCTCAGTTCTGAAAGATAAGTGTGTGTGAAAGCCGTCCTTCACCTAGCTTGTTGGGAACACAAAGTTTCTTTTTAGTTGCAAACTATACTCCATACATATATATGGGGTGGCACAAGCTCCAACACGGTTTTACAGTTAAACCTGCAGGAATTTCAAACCGACACTAGGAAACAGACTGAGAAACCAGAGTAATAGTTTCTCCTGCATACCGTTCCCTTTGTGCTAGATGAACGAACGTCTCTCCACATGCTCAGTTCTGAGAGATAAGTGTGTGTGAAAGCCGCCCTTAACATATATTTTGGGAACACAAAGTTTCTTTTCAGTTGCAAACTACACTCCATACATATATATGGGGAGGCACAAGCTCCAACTCGTTTTTATAGTGAAAATTGCAAGAACTTCAAAACGGCACTAGGAAACAGACTGAGAAACCAGGGTAAAAGTTTCCCATGCAACCCGTTCCCTTTGTGCTAGATGTACGACCGTCTCTCCACATGCTCAGTTCTGAGAGATAAGTGTGTGTGAAAGCCGTCCTTCAAATAGCTTGTTGGAAACACAAAGTTTATTTCAGTTGCAATCTACACTCCATATATATATATATGTGGAGGCACTAGCTCCAACTCGTTTTTACAGTGAAAACTGCAGGAACTTCAAACCGGCACTAGGAAACACACTGAGAAACCAGAGTAAAATTTTCTCCTGCAACCCGTTCCATTTGTGCTATATGAGCGAACGTCTCAACACATGCTCAGTTCTGAGAGATTAGTGTGTGTGAAAGCCGTCCTTCACCTATCTTCTTAGGAACACAAAGTTTCTTTTCAGTTGCAAACTACACTCCATACATATATATGGGGAGGCACAAGCTCCAACTCGGTTTTACAGTGAAACCTGCAGGAACTTCAAAATGGCACTAGGAAACAAACTGAGAAACCAGAGTAAAAGTTTCTCTTGGAAACCGTTCCCTTTGTGCTAGATGAACGAACGTCTCTCCACATGCTCAGTTCTGAGAGATAAGTGTGTGTGAAAGCCGTCCTTCACCTAGCTTGTTGGGAATACAAAGTTTCTTTTAATTTGCAAACTACACTCCATACATATATATGGGGAGGCGCAAGCTGCAATTCGGTTTTACAGTGAAAACTGCAGGATCGTCAAACCAGCACTAGGAAACAGAGAAACCAGGGTAAAAGTTTCTCCTGCAACCCGTTTCATTTGTGCTAGATGAACGAAAGTCTCTACACATACTCAGTTCTGAGAGATAAGTGTGTGTGAAAGCCGTCCTTCAACTAGATTGTTGGGAACACAAAATTTCTTTTCATTGGCAAAATACACTCCTTACATATATATGGGGAGGCACAAGTTCCAACACGCTTTTACAGTTAAACCTGCAGGAATTTCAAACCGACACTAGGAAACAGACTGAGAATCCAGAGTAATAGTTTCTCCTGCATACCGTTCCCTTTGTGCTAGATGAACGAACATCTCTCCACATGCTCAGTTCTGAGAGATATTTGTGTGTGATAGCCGTCCTTCACCTAGATTGTTGGGAACACAAAGTTTCTTTTGAGTTGCAAACTACACTCCATACATATATATGGGGAGGCACAAGCTCCAACACGGTTTTACAGTTAAACCTGGAGGAATTTCAAACCGACACTAGGAAATAGACTGAGAAACCAAAGTAATAGTTTCTCCTGCAAACCGTTCCCTTTGTGCTAGATGAACGAACGTCTCTCCACATGCTCAGTTCTGAGAGATAAGTGTGTGTGAAAGCCGTCCTTCACCTAGCTTGTTGGGAACACAAAGTTTCTTTTCAGTTGCATACTAAACTCCATACATATATATGGGAAGGCACAAGCTCCAATCCGGTTTTACAGTGAAAACTGCAAGAACTTCAAACCGGAACTAGGAAGCAGACTGAGAAACCAGAGTAAAAGTTTTTCCTGCAAACACATCCATGTGTGCTAGATGAACCAAAGTCTCTCCACATGCTCACTTCTGAGAGATAAGTGTGTGTGAAAGCCGTCCTTCACCTAGCTTGTTTGGAACACAAAGTTTCTTTTCAGTTGCAAACTACACTCCATACATATATATGGGGAGGCACAAGCTCCAGCTCGATTTTACAGTGAAAACTGCAGGAACGTCAAACCGGCACTAGGAAAGAGAGAAACCAGAGTAAAAGTTTCTCCTGCAACCCGTTCCCTTTGTGCTAGATGAACCAACGTCTCTCCACATGCTCAGTTCTGAGAGATAAGTGTGTGTGAAAGCCGTCCTTCACCTAGCTTGTTGGGAACACATGGTTTCTTTTCAGTTGCATACTACACTCCATACATATATATGGGGAGGCACAAGCTCCAACTCGATTTTACAGTGAAAACTGCAAGAACTTCAAACCGGCACTAGGAAACAGACTGAGAAAACAGAGTAAAAGTTTCTACTGCAAACCGTTCCCTTTGTGCTAGATGCACGAACGTCTCTCCACATGCTCAGTTCTGAGAGATAAGTGTGTGTGAAAGCCGTCCTTCACCTAGCTTGTTGGGAATACAACGTTTCTTTTCATTTGCAAACTACACTCCATACATATATATGGGGAGGCACAAACTCCAACTCGGTTTTACACTGAAAACTGCAGGAACTTCAAAACGGCACTAGGAAAGAGACTGATAAACCAGACTAAAAATTTCTCCTCCAACCCGTTCCATTTGTGCTAGATAAATGAACGTTTCTCCACATGCTCAGTTCTGAGAGATAAGTGTGTGTGAAAGCCGTCCTTCAACTATATTGTTGGGAACACAAAGTTTCTTTTCAGTTGCAAACTACACTCCATAAATATATATGGGGAGGCACAAGCTCCAACTCGGTTTTACAGTGAAACCTGCAGGAACTTCAAACCGGCACTAGGAAACAGACTGAGATACCAGAGTAAAAGTTTCTCCTCCAAACCGTTCCCTTTGTGCTAGATGAAAGAACGTCTCGGCACATGCTCATTTCTGAGAGATAAGTGTGTGTGAATGCCGTCCTTCACCTAGATTGTTGGGAACACAAAGTTTCTTTTCAGTTGCAAACTACACTCCATAAATATATATGGGGAGGCACAAGCTCCAACTCGTTTTTACAGTGAAAACTGCAGGAACGTCAAACCGGCACTAGGAAACAGTCTGATAAACCAGAGAAAAAGTTTCTCCTGCAACCCGTTCCCTTTGTGCTAGATGAACGAACGTCTCTCCACATGCTCAGTTCTGAGGGATAAGTGTGTGTGAAAGCCGTACTTCCCTAATCTGTTTGGAACACAAAGTTTCTTTTCAGTTGCAAACTACACTCCATACATATATATGGGGAGGCGCAAGCTCCAAATCGGTTTTACAGTGAAAAATGCAGGATCGTCAAACCAGCACTAGGAAACAGAGAAACCAGAGTAAATGTTTCTCGTGCAAACCGTTCCATTTGTGCTAGATGAACGAAAGTCTATACACATACTCAGTTCTGAGAGATAAGTGTGTGTGAAAGCCGTCCTTCAACTACATTGTTGGGAACACAAAGTTTCTTTTCATTTGCAAAATACACTCCTTACATATATATGGGGAGGCACAAGTTCCAACACGGTTTTACAGTTAAACCTGCAGGAATTTCAAACCGACACTAGGAAACAGACTGAGAAACCAAAGTAATAGTTTCTCCTGCAAACCGTTCCCTTTGTGCTAGATGAACCAACGTCTCTCCACATGCTCAGTTCTGAGAGATAAGTGTGTGTGAAAGCCGTCCTTCACCTAGCTTGTTGGGAACACATGGTTTCTTTTCAGTTGCATACTACACTCCATACATATATATGGGGAGGCACAAGCTCCAACTCGATTTTACAGTGAAAACTGCAAGAACTTCAAACCGGCACTAGGAAACAGACTGAGAAAACAGAGTAAAAGTTTCTACTGCAAACCGTTCCCTTTGTGCTAGATGCACGAACGTCTCTCCACATGCTCAGTTCTGAGAGATAAGTGTGTGTGAAAGCCGTCCTTCACCTAGCTTGTTGGGAATACAACGTTTCTTTTCATTTGCAAACTACACTCCATACATATATATGGGGAGGCACAAACTCCAACTCGGTTTTACACTGAAAACTGCAGGAACTTCAAAACGGCACTAGGAAAGAGACTGATAAACCAGACTAAAAATTTCTCCTCCAACCCGTTCCATTTGTGCTAGATAAATGAACGTTTCTCCACATGCTCAGTTCTGAGAGATAAGTGTGTGTGAAAGCCGTCCTTCAACTATATTGTTGGGAACACAAAGTTTCTTTTCAGTTGCAAACTACACTCCATAAATATATATGGGGAGGCACAAGCTCCAACTCGGTTTTACAGTGAAACCTGCAGGAACTTCAAACCGGCACTAGGAAACAGACTGAGATACCAGAGTAAAAGTTTCTCCTCCAAACCGTTCCCTTTGTGCTAGATGAAAGAACGTCTCGGCACATGCTCATTTCTGAGAGATAAGTGTGTGTGAATGCCGTCCTTCACCTAGATTGTTGGGAACACAAAGTTTCTTTTCAGTTGCAAACTACACTCCATAAATATATATGGGGAGGCACAAGCTCCAACTCGTTTTTACAGTGAAAACTGCAGGAACGTCAAACCGGCACTAGGAAACAGTCTGATAAACCAGAGAAAAAGTTTCTCCTGCAACCCGTTCCCTTTGTGCTAGATGAACGAACGTCTCTCCACATGCTCAGTTCTGAGAGATAATTGTGTGTGAAAGCCGTACTTCCCTAGTCTGTTTGGAACACAAAGTTTCTTTTCAGTTGCAAACTACACTCCATACATATATATGGGGAGGCGCAAGCTCCAAATCGGTTTTACAGTGAAAAATGCAGGATCGTCAAACCAGCACTAGGAAACAGAGAAACCAGAGTAAATGTTTCTCGTGCAAACCGTTCCATTTGTGCTAGATGAACGAAAGTCTATACACATACTCAGTTCTGAGAGATAAGTGTGTGTGAAAGCCGTCCTTCAACTACATTGTTGGGAACACAAAGTTTCTTTTCATTTGCAAAATACACTCCTTACATATATATGGGGAGGCACAAGTTCCAACACGGTTTTACAGTTAAACCTGCAGGAATTTCAAACCGACACTAGGAAACAGACTGAGAAACCAAAGTAATAGTTTCTCCTGCAAACCGTTCCCTTTGTGCTAGATGAACGAACGTCTCTCCACATGCTCACTTCTGAGAGATAAGTGTGTGTGAAAGCAGTCCTTCACCTAGCTTGTTGGGAAAACAAAGTTTCTTTTCAGTTGCATACTACACTCCATACATATATATGGGGAGGCACAAGCTCCAACTCGGTTTTACAGTGAAAACTGCAAGAACTTCAAACCGGCACTAGGAAACAGACTGATAAACCAGAGTAAAAGTTTCCCCTGCAACCCGTTCCGTTTGTGCTACATGAACGAATGTCTCTCCACATGCTCAGTTCTGAGAGTTACTTGTGTGTGAAAGCCGTCCTTCACCTATCTTGTTTGGAACACAAAGTTTCTTTTCAGTTGCAAACTACACTCCATACATATATATGGGGAGGCACAAGCTCCAACTCGGTTTTACAGTGAAAACTGCAGGAACTTCAAACCGGCACTAGGAAACAGACTGAGAAAACAGAGTAAAAGTTTCTCCTGCAAACCGTTCCCTTTGTGCTAGATGAACGAACTTTGTCCACATGCTCACTTCTGAGAGATAAGTGTGTGTGAAAGCCGTCCTTCACTTAGCTTGTTGGGAACACAAAGTTTCTTTTCAGTTGCAAACTACACTCCATACATATATAGGGGCGGCACAAGCTCCAACTCTGTTTTACAGTGAAAACTGCAGGAACTTCAAACCAGCACTAGGAAACAGACTGAGAAACCAGAGTAATAATTTCTCCTACAACACTTTCCTTTGTGCTAGATGAACGAAAGTCTCTCCACATGCTCAGTTCTGAGAGATATTTGTGTGTGATAGCCGTCCTTCACCTAGATTGTTAGGAAAACAAAGTTTCTTTTCAGTTGCATACTACACTCCATACATATATATGGGGAGGCACAAGCTCCAACTCTATTTTTCAGTGAAAACTGCAGGAACTTCCAAACTGCACTAGAAACAGACTGAGAAACCAGAGTAAAAGTTTTTCCTGCAAACACATCCATTTGTGCTAGATGAACGAACGTCTCTCCACATGCTCAGTTCTGAGAGATAAGTGTGTGTGAAAGCCGTCCTTCACTTAGCTTGTTGGGAACACAAATTTTCTTTTCAGTTGCAAACTACACTCCATACATATATAGGGGAGGCACAAGCTCCAACTCTGTTTTACAGTGAAAACTGCAGGAACTTCAAACCGGCACTAGGAAACAGACTGAGAAACCAGATTAAAGTTTCTCCTGCAACCCTTTGCTTTGTGCTAGATGAACGAACGTCTCTCCACATGCTCAGTTCTGAGAGATAAGTGTGTGTGAAAGCCGTCCTTCACATAGATTTTTGGGAACACAAAGTTTCTTTTCAGTTGCAAACTACACTCCATACATATAGATGGGGATGCACAATCTCCAACTCGGTTTTACAGTGAATACTGCAGGAACGTGAAACCGGCACTAGGAAACAGTCTGAGAAACCAGAGTAAAAGTTTCTCCTGCAAACCTTTCCCTTTGTGCTAGATGAACGAACGTCTCTCCACATGCTCACTTCTGAGAGATAAGTGTGTGTGAAAGCCGTACTTCACCTAGCTTGTTTGGAACCCAAAGTTTCTTTTAAGTTGCAAACTACACTCCACACATATATATGGGGAGGCACAAGCTGCAACTCGATTTTACAGTGAAAACTGCAAGAACTTCATAGCGGCACTAGGAAACAGACTGAGAAACCAGAGTAAAAGTTTCTCCTGCAACCCGTTCCTTTTGTGCTAGATGAACGAAAGTCTCTCCACATGCTCAGTTCTTAGAAATAAGTGTGTGTGAAAGCCGTCCTTCAAATAGCTTGTTGGAAACACAAAGTTTATTTCAGTTGCATACTACACTCCATATATATATATGTGGAGGCACTTGCTCCAACTCATTTTTACAGTGAAAAATGCAGGAACTTCAAACCGGCACTAGGAAACACACTGAGAAACCAGAGTAAAAGTTTTTCCTGCAACCCGTTCCATTTGTGCTATATGAACGAACGTTTCTCCACATGCTCAGTTCTGAGAGATTAGTGTGTGTGAAAGCCGTACTTCACCAAGCTTGTTGGGAACACAAAGTTCCTTTTCAGTTGCAAACTACACTCCATACATATATATGGGGAGGCACAAGCTCCAACTCGGTTTTACAGTGAAACCTGCAGGAACTTCAAACTGGCACAAGGAAACAGACTGAGAAACCAGAGTAAAAGTTTCTCCTGCAACCCGTTCCCTCTGTGCTAGATGAACGAACATCTCTCCACATGCTCAGTTCTGAGAGATAAGTGTGTGTGAGAGCCGTCCTTCAACTAGCTAGTTGGGAACACAAAGTTTCTTTTCAGTTGCATACTACACTCCATACATATATATGGGGAGGCACAAGCTACAACTCGGTTTTACAGTGTAAACTGCAGGAACTTCAAACCGGCACTAGTAAAAAGACTGAGAACCCAGAGTAAAAGTTTCACCTGCAACCCGTTCCCTTTTAGGTAGATGAACGAACGTCTCTCCACATGCTCATTTCGGAGAGAGAAGTGTGTGTGAAAGCCGTCCTTCACCTAGCTTGTTGGGAACACAAAGTTTCTTTTGAGTTGCAAACTACACTCCATACATATATATGGGGAGGCACAAGCTCCAACTCGGTTTTACAGTGAAAACTGCAGGAAATTCAAACCGGCACTAGGAAACAGACTGAGAAACCAGAGTAAAAGTTTCTCTTGCAAACCGTTCCCTTTGTGCTAGATGAACGAACGTCTCTCCACATGCTCAGTTCTGAGAGATAAGTGTGTGTGAAAGCCGTCCTTCACCTAGCTTGTTGGGAATACAACGTTTCTTTCCATTTGCAAACTACACTCCATACATATATATGGGGAGGCACAAGCTCCAACTCGGTTTTACACTGAAAACTGCAGGAATTTCAAACCGGCACTAGGAAAGAGACTGATAAACCAGACTAAAAATTTCTCTTGCAACCCGTTCCCTTTGTGCTAGATGAATGAACGTTTCTCCACATGCTCAGTTCTGAGAGATAAGTGTGTGTGAAAGCCGTCCTTCAACTATATTGTTGGGAACACAAAGTTTCTTTTCAGTTGCAAACTACACTCCATACATATATATGGGGAGGCACAAGTTCCAACTCGGTTTTACAGTGAAACATGCTGGAACTTCAAACCGGCACTAGGAAACAGACTGAGATACCAGAGTAAAAGTTTCTCCTCCAACCCGTTCCCTTTGTGCTAGATGAACGAACGTCTCTGCACATGGTCATTTCTGACAGATAAGTGTGTTTGAAAGCCGTCCTTCACCTAGATTGTTGGGAACACAAAGTTTCTTTTCAGTTGGAAACTACACTCCATACATATATATGGGGAGGCACAAGCTCCAACTCGTTTTTACAGTGAAAACTGCAGAAACGTCAAACCGGCACTAGGAAACAGTCTCATAAACCAGAGAAAAAGTTTCTCCTGCAACCCGTTCCCTTTGTGCTAGATGAACGAACGTCTCTCCACATGCTCAGTTCTGAGAGATATGTGTGTGTGAAAGCCGTACTTCCTTAGTTTGTTTGGAACACAAAGTTTCTTTTCAGTTGCAAACTACACTCCATACATATATATGGGGAGGCGCAAGCTCCAAATCGGTTTTACAGTGAAAAATGCAGGATCGTCAAACCAGCACTAGGAAACAGAGAAACCAGAGTAAAAGATTCCCCTGCAACCCGTTCCCTTTGTGCTAGATGAACGAACGTCTCTCCACATACTCAGTTCTGAGAGATAAGTGTGTGTGAAAGCCGTCCTTCAACTAGATTGTTCGGAATACAAAGTTTCTATACATTTGCAAAATACACTCCTTACATATATATGGGGAGGCACAAGCTCCAACACGGTTTTACAGTTAAACCTGCAGGAATTTCAAACCGACACTAGGAAACAGACTGAGAAACCAAAGTAATAGTTTCTCCTGCAAACCGTTCCCTTTGTGCTACATGAACGAACGTCTCTCCACATGCTCACTTCTGAGAGATATGTGTGTGTGAAAGCCGTCCTTCACCTAGCTTGTTGGGAACACAAAGTTTCTTTTCAGTTGCATACTACACTCCATACATATATATGGGGAGGCACAAGCTCCAACTCGGTTTTACAGTGAAAACTGCAAGAACTTCAAACCGGCACTAGGAAACAGACTGATAAACCAGAGTAAAAGTTTCCCCTGCAACCCGTTCCGTTTGTGCTACATGAACGAATGTCTCTCCACATGCTCAGTTCTGAGAGATAAGTGTGTGTGAAAGCCGTCCTTCACCTAGCTTGTTAGGAACACAAAGTTTCTATTCAGTTGCAAACTACAAACCATAAATATATATGGGGAGGCACAAGCTCCAACTTTTTTTTCAGTGAAAACTGCAGGAACTTCCAAACTGCACTAGGAAACAGACTGAGAAACCAGAGTAAAAGTTTTTCCTGCAAACACATCCATTTGTGCTAGATGAACGAACGTCTCTCCACATGCTCAGTTCTGAGAGATAAGTGTGTGTGAAAGCCGTCCTTCACTTAGCTTGTTGGGAACACAAATTTTCTTTTCAGTTGCAAACTACACTCCATACATATATAGGGGAGGCACAAGCTTCAACTCTGTTTTACAGTGAAAACTGCAGGAACTTCAAACCGGCACTAGGAAACAGACAGATAAACCAGAGTAAAAGTTTCTCCTGCAACCCTTTGCTTTGTGCTAGATGAACGAACGTCTCTCCACATGCTCAGTTCTGAGAGATAAGTGTGTGTGAAAGCCGTACTTCACCTAGCTTGATTGGAACCCAAAGTTTCTTTTCAGTTGCAGACTACACTCCATACATATATATGGGGAGGCACAAGCTCCAGCTCGATTTTACAGTGAAAACTGCAAGAACGTCAAACCGGCACTAGGAAAGAGAGAAACCAGAGTAAAAGTGTCTCCTGCAACCCGTTCCCTTTGTGCTAGATGAACCAACGTCTCTCCACATGCTCAGTTCTGAGAGATAAGTGTGTGTGAAAGCCGTCTTTCACCTAGCTTGTTGGGAACACAAGGTTTCTTTTCAGTTGCATACTACAATCCATACATATATATGGGGAGGCAGAAGCTCCAACTCGGTTTTACTGTGAAAACTGCAAGAACTTCAAACCAGCACTAGGAAACAGACTGAGAAACCAGAGTTAAAGTTTCTCCTGCAAACCGTTCCCTTTGTGCTAGATGCACGAATGTCTCTCCACATGCTCAGTTCTGAGAAATAAGTGTGTGTGAAAGCCGTCCTTCACCTAGCTTGTTGGGAAAACAAAGTTTCTTTTCAGTTGCAAACTACAATCCATACATATATATGGGGAGGCACAAGCTCCAACTCGGTTTTACAGTGAAAACTGCAGGAACTTCAAACCGGCACTAGGAGACAGACTGAGAAACCAGAGTAAAATTTTCTCCTGCAACCCTTTCCCTTTGTGCTAGATGAACGAAAGTCTCTCCACATGCTCAGTTCTGAGAGATAAGTGTGTGTGAAAGCGGTCCTTCACCTAGCTTGTTGGGAACACAAAGTTTCTTTTCAGTTGCAAACTACACCCCATACATATATATGGGGAGGCAGAAACTCCAACTCGATTTTACAGTGAAAACTGCAGGAACTTCAAACCGGCACTAGTAAAAAGACTGAGAACCCAGAGTAAAAGTTTCTCCTGCAACCCGTTGCCTTTTAGGTAGATGAACGAAAGTCTCTCCACATGCTCATTTCGGAGAGAGAAGTGTGTGTGAAAGCCGTCCTTCACCTAGCTTGTTGGGAACACAAAGTTTCTTTTAGGTTGCAAACTACACTCCATAAATATATATGGGGAGGCACAAGCTCCAACTCGGTTTTACAGTGAAAACTGCAGGAAATTCAAACAGGCACTAGGAAACACACTGAGAACCCAGAGTAAAATTTTTTCCTGCAACACTTTCCATTTGTGCTAGATGAACGAACTTTTCTCCACATGCTCAGATCTGAGAGATAAGTGTGTGTGAAAGCCGCCCCTAACCTATATTGTTGGGAACACAAAGTTTCTTTTCAGTTGCAAACTACAATCCATACATATATATGGGGAGGCACATGCTCCAACTCGGTTTTACAGTGAAAACTGCAGGAACTTCAAACCGGCACTAGGAAACAGACTGAGAAACCAGAGTAAAAGTTTCTCTTACAACCCGTTCCCTTTGTGCTAGATGAACGAACGTCTCTCCACATGCTCACTTCTGAGAGATAAGTGTGTGTGAAAGCCGTCCTTCACCTAGCTTGTTGGGAATACAACGTTTCTTTTCATTTTCAAACTACACTCCATACATATATATGGGGAGGCACAAGCTCCAACTCGGTTTTACACTGAAAACTGCAGGAATTTCAAACCGGCACTAGGAAAGAGACTGATAAACCAGAGTAAAAATTTCTCCTGCAACCCGTTCCCTTGGTGCTAGATGAATGAACGTTTCTCCACATGCTCAGTTCTGAGAGATAAGTGTGTGTGAAAGCCGTCCTTCAACTATATTGTTGGGAACACAAAGTTTCTTTTCAGTTGCAAACTACACTCCATAAATATATATGGGGAGGCACAAGCTCCAACTCGGTTTTACAGTGAAACCTGCAGGAACTTCAAACCGGCACTAGGAAACAGACTGAGATACCAGAGTAAAAGTTTCTCCTCCAACCCGTTCCCTTTGTGCTAGATGAACGAACGTCTCGGCACATGCTCATTTCTGAGAGATAAGTGTGTGTGAAAGCCGTCCTTCACCTAGCTTGTTGGGAACACAAAGTTTCTTTTCAGTTGCAAACTACACTCCATACATATATATGGGGAGGCACAAGCTCCAACTCGTTTTTACAGTGAAAACTGCAGGAACGTCAAACCGGCACTAGGAAACAGTCTGATAAACCAGAGAAAAAGTTTCTCCTGAAACCCGTTCCCTTTGTGCTAGATGAACGATCGTCTCTCCACATGCTCAGTTCTGAGGGATAATTGTGTGTGAAAGCCGTACTTCCCTAGTCTGTTTGGAACACAAAGTTTCTTTTCAGTTGCAAACTACACCCCATACATATATATGGGGAGGCAGAAGCTCCAACTCGATTTTACAGTGAAAACTGCAGGAACTTCAAACCGGCACTAGTAAAAAGACTGAGAACCCAGAGTAAAAGTTTCTCCTGCAACCCGTTCCCTTTTAGGTAGATGAACGAAAGTCTCTCCACATGCTCATTTCGGAGAGAGAAGTGTGTGTTAAAGCCGTCCTTCACCTAGCTTGTTGGGAACACAAAGTTTCTTTTAGGTTGCAAACTACACTCCATACATATATATGGGGAGGCACAAGCTCCAACTCGGTTTTACGGTGAAAACTGCAGGAAATTCAAACAGGCACTAGGAAACACACTGAGAACCCAGAGTAAAATTTTTCCTGCAACCCGTTCCTTTGTGCTAGATGAACGAACGTCTCTCCACATGCTCAGTTTTGAGAGATAAGTGTGTGTGAAAGCCGTCCTTCACCTAGCTTGTTGGGAACACAAAGTTTCTTTTGAGTTGCAAACTACACTCCATACATATATATGGGGAGGCACAAGCTCCAACTCGGTTTTACAGTGAAAACTGCAGGAACGTCAAACCGGCACTAGGAAACAGTCTGAGAAACCAGAGTAAAAGTTTCTCCTTCAAGCCGTTCCCTTTGTGCTAGATGAACGAACGTCTCTCCACATGCTCAGTTCTGAGAGATAAGTGTGTGTGAAAGCCGTCCTTCACCTAGCTTGTTTGGAACACAAAGTTTCTTTTCACTTGCAAACTACACTCCATACATATATATGGGGAGGCAAAAGCTCCAACTCGGTTTTACAGTGAAAACTGCAGGAACGTCAAACCGGCACTACGAAACAGAGAAACCAGAGGAAAAGTTTCCCCTGCAACCCGTTCCCTTTTAGGTAGATGAACGAACGTCTCTCCACATGCTCATTTCGGAGAGAGAAGTGTGTGTGAAAGCCGTCCTTCACCTAGCTTGTTGGGAACACAAAGTTTCTTTTAGGTTGCAAACTACACTTCATACATATATATGGGGAGGCACAAGCTCCAACTCGGTTTTACAGTGAAAACTGCAGGAAATTCATACCGGCACTAGGAAACAGACTGAGAACCCAGAGTAAAATTTGCTCCTGCAACCCGTTCCTTTGTGCTAGATGAACGAACGTCTCTCCACATGCTCACTTCTGAGAGATAAGTGTGTGTGAAAGCCGTCCTTCACCTAGCTTGTTGGGAACACAAAGTTTCTTTTGAGTTGCAAACTACACTCCATATATATATATGGGGAGGCACAAGCTCCAACTCGGTTTTACAGTGAAAACTGCAGGAACTTCAAACCGGCACTAGGAAACAGACGGATAAACCAGACTAAAAGTTTCTCCTGCAACCCTTTCCATTTGTGCTAGATGAACGAACTTTTCTCCACATGCTCAGTTCTGAGAGATAAGTGTGTGTGAAAGCCGCCCCTAACCTATATTGTTGGGAACACAAAGTTTCTTTTCAGTTGCAAACTACACTCCATACATATATATGGGGAGGCACAAGCTCCAACTCGGTTTTACAGTGAAAACTGCAGGAACTTCAAACCGGCACTAGGAAACAGACTGAGAAACCAGAGTATAAGTTTCTCTTGCAAACCGTTCCCTTTGTGCTAGATGAACGAACGTCTCGGCACATGCTCATTTCTGAGAGATAAGTGTGTGTGAAAGCGGTCCTTCACCTAGATTGTTGGGAACACAAAGTTTCTTTTCAGTTGCAAACTACACTCCATACATATATATGGGGAGGCACAAGCTCCAACTCGTTTTTACAGTGAAAACTGCAGGAACGTCAAACCGGGACTAGGAAACAGTCTGATAAACCAGAGAAAAAGTTTCTCCTGAAACCCGTTCCCTTTGTGCTAGATGAACGAACGTCTCTCCACATGCTCAGTTCTGAGGGATAATTGTGTGTGAAAGCCGTACTTCCCTAGTCTGTTTGGAACACAAAGTTTCTTTTCAGTTGCAAACTACACTCCATACATATATATGGGGAGGCGCAAGCTCCAAATCGGTTTTACAGTGAAAAATGCAGGATCGTCAAACCAGCACTAGGAAACAGAGAAACCAGTGTAAAAGTTTCTCGTGCAAACCGTTCCATTTGTGCTAGATGAACGAAAGTCTATACACATACTCAGTTTTGAGAGATAAGTGTGTGTGAAAGCCGTCCTTCAACTACATTGTTGGGAACACAAAGTTTCTTTTCATTTGCAAAATACACTCCTTAAATATATATGGGGAGGCACAAGTTCCAACACGGTTTTTCAGTAAAACCTGCAGGAATTTCAAACCGACACTAGGAAACAGACTGAGAAACCAAAAAATAGTTTCTCCTGCAAACCGTTCCCTTTGTGCTAGATGAACGAACGTCTCTCCACATGCTCACTTCTGAGAGATAATTGTGTGTGTGAAAGCAGTCCTTCACCTAGCTTGTTGGGAAAACAAAGTTTCTTTTCAGTTGCATACTACACTCCATACATATATATGGGGAGGCACAAGCTCCAACTCGGTTTTACAGTGAAAACTGCAAGAACTTCAAACCGGCACTAGGAAACAGACAGATAAACCAGAGTAAAAGTTTCCCCTGCAACCCGTTCCGTTTGTGCTACATGAACGAATGTCTCTCCACATGCTCAGTTCTGAGAGATACTTGTGTGTGAAAGCCGTCCTTCACCTATCTTGTTTGGAACACAAAGTTTCTTTTCAGTTGCAAACTACACTCCATACATATATATGGGGAGGCACAAGCTCCAACTCGGTTTTACAGTGAAAACTACAGGAAATTCAAACCGGCACTAGGAAACAGACTGAGAAAACAGAGTAAAAGATTCTCCTGCAAACCGTTCCCTTTGTGCTAGATGAACGAACGTCTCTCCACATGCTCACTTCTGAGAGATAAGTGTGTGTGAAAGCCGTCCTTCACTTAGCTTGTTGGGAACACAAAGTTTCTTTTCAGTTGCAAACTACACTCCATACATATATGTGGAGGCACTAGCTCCAACTCATTTTTACAGTGAAAACTGCAGGAACTTCAAACCGGCACTAGGAAACACACTGAGAAACCAGAGTAAAAGTTTCTCCTGCAACCCGTTCCATTTGTGCTATATGAACGGACGTTTCTCCACATGCTCAGTTCTGAGAGATTAGTGTGTGTGAAAGCCGTACTTCACCAAGCTTGTTGGGAACACAAAGTTCCTTTTCAGTTGCAAAGTACACTCCATACATATATATGGGGAGGCACAAGCTCCAACTCGGTTTTACAGTGAAACCTGCAGGAACTTCAAACTGGCACAAGGAAACAGACTGAGAAACCAGAGTAAAAGTTTCTCCTGCAACCCGTTCCCTCTGTGCTAGATGAACGAACATCTCTCCCCATGCTTAGTTCTGAGAGATAAGTGTGTGTGAGAGCCGTCCTTCAACTAGCTAGTTGGGAACACAAAGTTTCTTTTGAGTTGCATACTACACTCCATACATATATATGGGGAGGCACAAGCTCCAACTCGGTTTTACAGTGTAAACTGCAGGAACTTCAAACCGGCACTAGTAAAAAGACTGAGAACCCAGAGTAAAAGTTTCTCCTGCAACCCGTTCCCTTTTAGGTAGATGAATGAACGTCTCTCCACATGCTCACTTCTGAGAGATAAGTGTGTGTGAAAGCCGTCCTTCACCTAGCTTGTTGGGAACACAAAGTTTCTTTTGAGTTGCGAACTACACTCCATATATATATATGGGGAGGCACAAGCTCCAACTCGGTTTTACAGTGAAAACTGCAGGAACTTCAAACCGGCACTAGGAAACAGACGGATAAACCAGACTAAAAGTTTCTCCTGCAACCCTTTCCATTTGTGCTAGATGAACGAAATTTTCTCCACATGCTCAGTTCTGAGAGATAAGTGTGTGTGAAAGCCGACCCTAACCTATATTGTTGGGAACACAAAGTTTCTTTTCAGTTGCAAACTACACTCCATACATATATATGGGGAGGCACAAGCTCCAACTCGGTTTTACAGTGAAAACTGCAGGAACTTCAAACCGGCACTAGGAAACAGACTGAGAAACCAGAGTAAAAGTTTCTCTTGCAAACCGTTCCCTTTGTGCTAGATGAACGAACGTCTCTCCACATGCTCAGTTCTGAGAGATAAGTGTGTGTGAAAGCCGTCCTTCACCTAGCTTGTTGGGAATACAACGTTTCTTTTCATTTGCAAACTACACTCCATACATATATATGGGGAGGCACAAGCTCCAACTCGGTTTTACACTGAAAACTGCAGGAATTTCAAACCGGCACTAGGAAAGAGACTGATAAACCAGACTAAAAATTTCTCCTGCAACCCGTTCCATTTGTGCTAGATGAATGAACGTTTCTCCACATGCTCAGTTCTGAGAGATAAGTGTGTGTGAAAGCCGTCCTTCAACTATATTGTTGGGAACACAAAGTTTCTTTTCAGTTGCAAACTACACTCCATAAATATATATGGGGAGGCACAAGCTCCAACTCGGTTTTACAGTGAAACCTGCAGGAACTTCAAACCGGCACTAGGAAACAGACTGAGATACCAGAGTAAAAGTTTCTCCTCCAACCCGTTCCCTTTGTGCTAGATGAACGAACGTCTCGGCACATGCTCATTTCTGAGAGATAAGTGTGTGTGAAAGCCGTCCTTCACCTAGATTGTTGGGAACACAAAGTTTCTTTTCAGTTGCAAACTACACTCCATACATATATATGGGGAGGCACAAGCTCCAACTCGTTTTTACAGTGAAAACTGCAGGAACGTCAAACCGGCACTAGGAAACAGTCTGATAAACCAGAGAAAAAGTTTCTCCTGCAACCCATTCCCTTTGTGCTAGATGAACGAACGTCTCTCCACATGCTCAATTCTGAGAGATAATTGTGTGTGAAAGCCGTAATTCCCTAGTCTGTTTGGAACACAAAGTTTCTTTTCAGTTGCAAACTACACTCCATATATATATATGGGGAGGCGCAAGCTCCAAATCGGTTTTACAGTGAAAAATGCAGGATCGTGAAACCAGCACTAGGAAACAGAAAAACCAGAGTAAAAGTTTCTCGTGCAACCCGTTCCATTTGTGCTAGATGAACGAAAGTCTATACACATACTCAGTTCTGAGAGATAAGTGTGTGTGAATGCCGTCCTTCAACTACATTGTTGGGAACACAAAGTTTCTTTTCATTTGCAAAATACACTCCTTACATTTATATGGGGAGGCACAAGCTCCAACTCGGTTTTACAGTGAAAACTGCAGGAACTTCAAACCGGCACTAGGAAACAGACTGAGAAAACAGAGTAAAAGTTTCTCTTGCAAACCGTTCCCTTTGTGCTAGATGAACGAACGTCTCTCCACATGCTCACTTCTGAGAGATAAGTGTGTGTGAAAGCCGTCCTTCACTTAGCTTGTTGGGAACACAAAGTTTCTTTTCAGTTGCAAAGTACACTCCATACATATATATGTGGAGGCACTAGCTCCAACACATTTTTACAGTGAAAACTGCAGGAACTTCAAACCGGCACTAGGAAACACACTGAGAAACCAGAGTAAAAGTTTCTCCTGCAAACCGTTCCATTTGTGCTATATGAACGAACGTTTCTCCACATGCTCAGTTCTGAGAGATTAGTGTGTGTGAAAGCCGTACTTCACCAAGCTTGTTGGGAACACAAAGTTCCTTTTCAGTTGCAAACTACACTCCATACATATATATGGGGAGGCACAAGCTCCAACTCGGTTTTACAGTGTAAACTGCAGGAACTTCAAACCGGCACTAGTAAAAAGACTGAGAACCCAGAGTAAAAGTTTCTCCTGCAACCCGTTCCCTTTAGGTAGATGAACGAACGTCTCTCCACATGCTCATTTCGGAGAGAGAAATGTGTGTGAAAGCCGTCCTTCACCTAGCTTATTGGGAACACAAAGTTTCTTTTGAGTTGCAAACTACACTCCATACATATATATGGGGAGGCACAAGCTCCAACTCGGTTTTACAGTGAAAACTGCAGGAACTTCAAACCGGCACTAGGAAACAGACTGATAAACCAGACTAAAAGTTTCTCCTGCAACCCTTTCCATTTGTGCTAGATGAACGAACTTTTCTCCACTTGCTCAGTTCTGAGAGATAAGTGTGTGTGAAAGCCGCCCTTAACCTATATTGTTGGGAACACAAAGTTTCTTTTCAGTTGCAAACTACACTCCATACATATATATGGGGAGGCACAAGCTCCAACTCGGTTTTACAGTGAAAACTGCAGGAACTTCAAACCGGCACTAGGAAACAGACTGAGAAACCAGAGTAAAAGTTTCTCTTGCAAACCGTTCCCTTTGTGCTAGATGAACGAACGTCTCTCCACATGCTCAGTTCTGAGAGATAAGTGTGTGTGAAAGCCGTCCTTCACCTAGCTTGTTGGGAATACAACGTTTCTTTCCATTTGCAAACTACACTCCATACATATATATGGGGAGGCACAAGCTCCAACTCGGTTTTACACTGAAAACTGCAGGAATTTCAAACCGGCACTAGGAAAGAGACTGATAAACCAGACTAAAAATTTCTCTTGCAACCCGTTCCCTTTGTGCTAGATGAATGAACGTTTCTCCACATGCTCAGTTCTGAGAGATAAGTGTGTGTGAAAGCCGTCCTTCAACTATATTGTTGGGAACACAAAGTTTCTTTTCAGTTGCAAACTACACTCCATACATATATATGGGGAGGCACAAGTTCCAACTCGGTTTTACAGTGAAACCTGCTGGAACTTCAAACCGGCACTAGGAAACAGACTGAGATACCAGAGTAAAAGTTTCTCCTCCAACCCGTTCCCTTTGTGCTAGATGAACGAACGTCTCTGCACATGCTCATTTCTGAGAGATAAGGGTGTTTGAAAGCCGTCCTTCACCTAGATTGTTGGGAACACAAAGTTTCTTTTCAGTTGGAAACTACACTCCATACATATATAAGGGGAGGCACAAGCTCCAACTCGTTTTTACAGTGAAAACTGCAGAAACGTCAAACCGGCACTAGGAAACAGTCTGATAAACCAGAGAAAAAGTTTCTCCTGCAACCCGTTCCCTTTGTGCTAGATGAACGAACGTCTCTCCACATGCTCAGTTCTGAGAGATAAGTGTGTGTGAAAGCCGTACTTCCCTAGTTTGTTTGGAACACAAAGTTTCTTTTCAGTTGCAAACTACACTCCATACATATATATGGGGAGGCGCAAGCTCCAAATTGGTTTTTACAGTGAAAAATGCAGGATCGTCAAACCAGCACTAGGAAACAGAGAAACCAGAGTAAAAGATTCTCCTGCAACCCGTTCCCTTTGTGCTAGATGAACGAAAGTCTCTCCACATACTCAGTTCTGGGAGATAAGTGTGTGTGAAAGCCGTCCTTCAACTAGATTGTTCGGAACACAAAGTTTCTATTCATTTGCAAAATACACTCCTTACATATATATGGGGAGGGACAAGCTCCAACACGGTTTTACAGTTAAACCTGCAGGAATTTCAAACCGACACTAGGAAACAGTCTGATAAACCAGAGAAAAAGTTTCTCCTGCAACCCGTTCCCTTTGTGCTAGATGAACGAACGTCTCTCCACTAGCTCAGTTCTGAGAGATAAGTGTGTGTGAAAGCCGTCCTTCACCTAACTTGTTATGAACACAAAGTTTCTATTCAGTTGCAAACTACAAACCATACATATATATGGGGAGGCACAAGCTCCAACTCTATTTTTCAGTGAAAACTGCAGGAACTTCCAAACTGCACTAGGAAACAGACTGAGAAACCAGAGTAAAAGTTTTTCCTGCAAACACATCCATTTGTGCTAGATGAACGAACGTCTCTCCACATGCTCAGTTCTGAAAGATAAGTGTGTGTGAAAGCCGTCCTTCACTTAGCTTGTTGGGAACACAAATTTTCTTTTCAGTTGCAAACTACACTCCATACATATATAGGGGAGGCACAAGCTCCAACTCTGTTTTACAGTGAAAACTGCAGGAACTTCAAACCGGCACTAGGAAACAGACTGAGAACCCAGAGTAAAATTTTTTCCTGCAACCCGTTCCTTTGTGCTAGATGAACGAACGTCTCTCCACATGCTCACTTCTGAGAGATAAGTGTGTGTGAAAGCCGTCCTTCACCTAGCTTGTTGGGAACACAAAGTTTCTTTTGAGTTGCAAACTACACTCCATACATATATATGGGGAGGCACAAGCTCCAACTCGGTTTTACAGTTAAAACTGCAGGAAGGTCAAACCGGCACTAGGAAACAGTCTGAGAAACCAGAGTAAAAGTTTCTCCTTCAACCCGTTCCATTTGTGCTATATGAACGAACGTCTCTACACATGCTCAGTTCTGAGAGATTAGTGTGTGTGAAAGCCGTCCTTCACATATCTTCTTAGGAACACAAAGTTTCTTTTCAGTTGCAAACTACACTCCATACATATATATGGGGAGGCACAAGCTCCAACTCGGTTTTACAGTGAAACCTGCAGGAACTTCAAAATGGCACTAGGAAACAAACTTAGAAACCAGAGTAAAAGTTTCTCTTGGAAACCGTTCCCTTTGTGCTAGATGAACGAACGTCTCTCCACATGCTCAGTTCTGAGAGATAAGTGTGTGTGAAAGCCGTCCTTCACCTAGCTTGTTGGGAATACAAAGTTTCTTTTAATTTGCAAACTACAATCCATACATATATATGGGGAGGCGCAAGCTGCAATTCGGTTTTACAGTGAAAACTGCAGGATCGTCAAACCAGCACTAGGGAACAGAGAAACCAGAGTAAAAGTTTCTCCTGCAAACCGTTCCATTTGTGCTAGATGAACGAAAGTCTCTACACATACTCAGTTCTGAGAGATAAGTGTGTGTGAAAGCCGTCCTTCAACTAGAATGTTTGGAACACAAAGTTTCTTTTCATTTGCAAAATACACTCCTTACATATATATGGGGAGGCACAAGCTCCAACACGGTTTTACAGTTAAACCTGCAGGAATTTCAAACCGACACAAGGAAACAGACTGAGAAACCAAAGTAATAGTTTCTCCTGCAAACCGTTCCCTTTCTGCTAGATGAACGAACGTCTCTCCACATGCTCAGTTCTGAAAGATAAGTGTGTGTGAAAGCCGTCCTTCACCTAGCTTGTTGGGAACACAAAGTTTCTTTTTAGTTGCAAACTATACTCCATACATATATATGGGGAGGCACAAGCTCCAACACGGTTTTACAGTTAAACCTGCAGGAATTTCAAACCGAAACTAGGAAACAGACTGAGAAACCAGAGTAATAGTTTCTCCTGCATACCGTTCCCTTTGTGCTACATGAACGAACGTCTCTCCACATGCTCAGTTCTGAGAGATAAATGTGTGTGAAAGCCGCCCTTAACATATATTTTGGGAACACAAAATTTCTTTTCAGTTGCAAACTACACTCCATACATATATATGGGGAGGCACAAGCTCCAACTCGTTTTTATAGTGAAAATTGCAAGAACTTCAAAACGGCACTAGGAAACAGACTGAGAAACCAGGGTAAAAGTTTCCCCTGCAACCCGTTCCCTTTGTGCTAGATGAACGAACGTCACTCCACATGCTCAGTTCTGAGAGATAAGTGTGTGTGAAAGCCGTCCTTCAAATAGCTTGTTGGAAACACAAAGTTTATTTCAGTTGCAAACAACACTCCATATATATATATGTGGAGGCACTAGCTCCAACTCGTTTTTACAGTGAAAACTGCAGGAAATTCAAACCGGCACTAGGAAACACACTGAGAAACCAGAGTAAAATTTTCTCCTTCAACCCGTTCCATTTGTGCTATATGAACGAACGTCTCTACACATGCTCAGTTCTGAGAGATTAGTGTGTGTGAAAGCCGTCCTTCACATATCTTCTTAGGAACACAAAGTTTCTTTTCAGTTGCAAACTACACTCCATACATATATATGGGGAGGCACAAGCTCCAACTCGGTTTTACAGTGAAACCTGCAGGAACTTCAAAATGGCACTAGGAAACAAACTGAGAAACCAGAGTAAAAGTTCCTCTTGGAAACCGTTCCCTTTGTGCTAGATGAACGAACGTCTCTCCACATGCTCAGTTCTGAGAGATAAGTGTGTGTGAAAGCCGTCCTTCACCTAGCTTGTTGGGAATACAAAGTTTCTTTTAATTTGCAAACTACAATCCATACATATATATGGGGAGGCTCAAGCTGCAATTCGGTTTTACAGTGAAAAGTGCAGGATCGTCAAACCAGCACTAGGGAACAGAGAAACCAGAGTAAAAGTTTCTCCTGCAACCCGTTCCATTTGTGCTAGATGAACGAAAGTCTCTACACATACTCAGTTCTGAGAGATAAGTGTGTGTGAAAGCCGTCCTTCAACTAGAATGTTTGGAACACAAAGTTTCTTTTCATTTGCAAAATACACTCCTTACATATATATGGGGAGGCACAAGCTCCAACACGGTTTTACAGTTAAACCTGCAGGAATTTCAAACCGACACAAGGAAACAGACTAAGAAACCAAAGTAATAGTTTCTCCTGCAAACCGTTCCCTTTCTGCTAGATGAACGAACGTCTCTCCACATGCTCAGTTCTGAAAGATAAGTGTGTGTGAAAGCCGTCCTTCACCTAGCTTGTTGGGAACACAAAGTTTCTTTTTAGTTGCAAACTATACTCCATACATATATATGGGGAGGCACAAGCTCCAACACGGTTTTACAGTTAAACCTGCAGGAATTTCAAACCGACACTAGGAAACAGACTGAGAAACCAGAGTAATAGTTTCTCCTGCATACCGTTCCCTTTGTGCTACATGAACGAACGTCTCTCCACATGCTCAGTTCTGAGAGATAAGTGTGTGTGAAAGCCGCCCTTAACATATATTTTGGGAACACAAAATTTCTTTTCAGTTGCAAACTACACTCCATACATATATATGGGGAGGCACAAGCTCCAACTCGTTTTTATAGTGAAAATTGCAAGAACTTCAAAACGGCACTAGGAAACAGACTGAGAAACCAGGGTAAAAGTTTCCCCTGCAACCCGTTCCCTTTGTGATAGATGTACGAACGTCTCTCCACATGCTCAGTTCTGAGAGATAAGTGTGTGTGAAAGCCGTCCTTCAAATAGCTTGTTGGAAACACAAAGTTTATTTCAGTTGCAATCTACACTCCATATATATATATGTGGAGGCACTAGCTCCAACTCGTTTTTACAGTGAAAACTGCAGGAATGTCAAACCGGCACTACGAAACAGAGAAACCAGAGTAAAAGTTTCCCCTGCAACCCGTTCCATTTTAGGTAGATGAACGAACGTCTCTCCACATGCTCATTTCGGAGAGAGAAGTGTGTGTGAAAGCCGTCCTTCACCTAGCTTGTTGGGAACACAAAGTTTCTTTTAGGGTGCAAACTACACTCCATACATATATATGGGGAGGGATAAGCTCCAACTCGTTTTTACAGTGAAAACTGCAGGAAATTCATACCGGCACTAGGAAACAGACTGAGAACCCAGAGTAAAATTTGCTCCTGCAACCCGTTCCTTTGTGCTAGATGAACGAACGTCTCTCCACATGCTCACTTCTGAGAGATAAGTGTGTGTGAAAGCCGTCCTTCACCTAGGTTGTTGGGAACACAAAGTTTCTTTTCAGTTGCAAACTACACTCCATACATATATATGGGGAGGCACAAGCTCCAACTCGGTTTTACAGTGAAAACTGCAGGAACGTCAAACCGGCACTAGGAAACAGTCTGAGAAACCAGAGTAAAAGTTTCTCCTTCAAGCCGTTCCCTTTGTGCTAGATGAACGAACGTCTCTCCACATGCTCAGTTCTGAGAGATAAGTGTGTGTGAATGCCGCCCTTAACATATATTTTGGGAACACAAAGTTTCTTTACAGTTGCAAACTACACTCCATACATATATATGGGGAGGCACAAGCTCCAACTCGTTTTTATAGTGAAAATTGCAAGAACTTCAAAACGGCACTAGGAAACAGACTGAGAAACCAGGGTAAAAGTTTCCCCTGCAACCCGTTCCCTTTGTGCTAGATGAACGAACGTCACTCCACATGCTCAGTTCTGAGAGATAAGTGTGTGTGAAAGCCGTCCTTCAAATAGCTTGTTGGAAACACAAAGTTTATTTCAGTTGCAAACAACACTCCATATATATATATATGTGGAGGCACTAGCTCCAACTCGTTTTTACAGTGAAAACTGCAGGAACTTCAAACCGGCACTAGGAAACACACTGAGAAACCAGAGTAAAATTTTCTCCTTCAACCCGTTCCATTTGTGCTATATGAACGAACGTCTCTACACATGCTCAGTTCTGAGAGATTAGTGTGTGTGAAAGCCGTCCTTCACATATCTTCTTAGGAACACAAAGTTTCTTTTCTGTTGCAAACTACACTCCATACATATATATGGGGAGGCACAAGCTCCAACTCGGTTTTACAGTGAAACCTGCAGGAACTTCAAAATGGCACTAGGAAACAAACTGAGAAACCAGAGTAAAAGTTTCTCTTGGAAACCGTTCCCTTTGTGCTAGATGAACGAACGTCTCTCCACATGCTCAGTTCTGAGAGATAAGTGTGTGTGAAAGCCGTCCTTCACCTAGCTTGTTGGGAATACAAAGTTTCTTTTAATTTGCAAACTACAATCCATACATATATATGGGGAGGCGCAAGCTGAAATTCGGTTTTACAGTGAAAACTGCAGGATCGTCAAACCAGCACTAGGGAACAGAGAAACCAGAGTAAAAGTTTCTCCTGCAACCCGTTCCATTTGTGCTAGATGAACGAAAGTCTCTACACATACTCAGTTCTGAGAGATAAGTGTGTGTGAAATCCGTCCTTCAACTAGAATGTTTGGAACACAAAGTTTCTTTTCATTTGCAAAATACACTCCTTACATATATATGGGGAGGCACAAGCTCCAACACGGTTTTACAGTTAAACCTGCAGGAATTTCAAACCGACACAAGGAAACAGACTGAGAAACCAAAGTAATAGTTTCTCCTGCAAACGTTCCCTTTCTGCTAGATGAACGAACGTCTCTCCACATGCTCAGTTCTGAAAGATAAGTGTGTGTGAAAGCCGTCCTTCACCTAGCTTGTTGGGAACACAAAGTTTCTTTTTAGTTGCAAACTATACTCCATACATATATATGGGAAGGCACAAGCTCCAACACGGTTTTACAGTTAAACCTGCAGGAATTTCAAACCGACACTAGGAAACAGACTGAGAAACCAGAGTAATAGTTTCTCCTGCATACCGTTCCCTTTGTGCTACATGAACGAACGTCTCTCCACATGCTCAGTTCTGAGAGATAAGTGTGTGTGAAAGCCGCCCTTAACATATATTTTGGGAACACAAAATTTCTTTTCAGTTGCAAACTACACTCCATACATATATATGGGGAGGCACAAGCTCCAACTCGTTTTTATAGTGAAAATTGCAAGAACTTCAAAACGGCACTAGGAAACAGACTGAGAAACCAGGGTAAAAGTTTCCCCTGCAACCCGTTCCCTTTGTGATAGATGTACGAACGTCTCTCCACATGCTCAGTTCTGAGAGATAAGTGTGTGTGAAAGCCGTCCTTCAAATAGCTTGTTGGAAACACAAAGTTTATTTCAGTTGCAATCTACACTCCATATATATATATGTGGAGGCACTAGCTCCAACTCGTTTTTACAGTGAAAACTGCAGGAACTTCAAACCGGCACTAGGAAACACACTGAGAAACCAGAGTAAAATTTTCTCCTGCAACCCGTTCCATTTGTGCTATATGAGCGAACGTCTCAACACATGCTCAGTTCTGAGAGATTAGTGTGTGTGAAAGCCGTCCTTCACCTATCTTCTAGGAACACAAAGTTTCTTTTCAGTTGCAAACTACACTCCATACATATATATGGGGAGGCACAAGCTCCAACTCGGTTTTACAGTGAAACCTGCAGGAACTTCAAAATGGCACTAGGAAACAAACTGAGAAACCAGAGTAAAAGTTTCTCTTGGAAACCGTTCCCTTTTTGCTAGATGAACGAACGTCTCTCCACATGCTCAGTTCTGAGAGATAAGTGTGTGTGAAAGCCGTCCTTCACCTAGCTTGTTGGGAATACAAAGTTTCTTTTAATTTGCAAACTACACTCCATACATATATATGGGGAGGCGCAAGCTGCAATTCGGTTTTACAGTGAAAACTGCAGGATCGTCAAACCAGCACTAGGAAACAGAGAAACCAGAGTAAAAGTTTCTCCTGCAACCCGTTCCATTTGTGCTAGATGAACGAACGTCTCTCCACATGCTCAGTTCTGAGAGATAAGTGTGTGTGAAAGCCGTCCTTCAGCTAGATTGTTGGGAACACAAAATTTCTTTTCATTTGCAAAATACACTCCTTACATATATATGGGGAGGCACAAGCTCCAACACGCTTTTACAGTTAAATCTGCAGGAATTTCAAACCGACACTAGGAAACAGAATGAGAAACCAGAGTAATAGTTTCTCCTGCATACCGTTCCCTTTGTGCTAGATGAACGAAAGTCTCTCCACATGCTCAGTTCTGAGAGATATTTGTGTGTGATAGCCGTCCTTCACCTAGATTGTTGGGAACACAAAGTTTCTTTTGAGTTGCAAACTACACTCCATACATATATATGGGGAGGCACAAGCTCCAACACGGTTTTACAGTTAAACCTGGAGGAATTTCAAACCGACACTAGGAAATAGACTGAGAAACCAAAGTAATAGTTTCTCCTGCAAACCGTTCCCTTTGTGCTAGATGAATGAACGTTTCTCCACATGCTCAGTTCTGAGAGATAAGTGTGTGTGAAAGCCGTCCTTCAACTATATTGTTGGGAACACAAAGTTTCTTTTCAGTTGCAAACTACACTCCATACATATATATGGGGAGGCACAAGTTCCAACTCGGTTTTACAGTGAAACCTGCTGGAACTTCAAACCGGCACTAGGAAAAAGACTGAGATACCAGAGTAAAAGCTTCTCCTCCAACCCGTTCCCTTTGTGCTAGATGAACGAACGTCTCTGCACATGCTCATTTCTGACAGATAAGTGTGTTTGAAAGCCGTCCTTCACCTAGATTGTTGGGAACACAAAGTTTCTTTTCAGTTGGAAACTACACTCCATACATATATATGGGGAGGCACAAGCTCCAACTCGTTTTTACAGTGAAAACTGCAGAAACGTCAAACCGGCACTAGGAAACAGTCTCATAAACCAGAGAAAAAGTTTCTCCTGCAACCCGTTCCCTTTGTGCTAGATGAACGAACGTCTCTCCACATGCTCAGTTCTGAGAGATATGTGTGTGTGAAAGCCGTACTTCCCTAGTTTGTTTGGAACACAAAGTTTCTTTTCAGTTGCAAACTACACTCCATACATATATATGGGGAGGCGCAAGCTCCAAATCGGTTTTACAGTGAAAAATGCAGGATCGTCAAACCAGCACTAGGAAACAGAGAAACCAGAGTAAAAGATTCCCCTGCAACCCGTTCCCTTTGTGCTAGATGAACGAAAGTCTCTCCACATGCTCAGTTCTGAGAGATAAGTGTGTGTGAAAGCCGTCCTTCAACTAGATTGTTCGGAATACAAAGTTTCTATTCATTTGCAAAATACACTCCTTACATATATATGGGGAGGCACAAGCTCCAACACGGTTTTACAGTTAAACCTGCAGGAATTTCAAACCGACACTAGGAAACAGACTGAGAATCCAAAGTAATAGTTTCTCCTGCAAACCGTTCCCTTTGAGCTACATGAACGAACGTCTCTCCACATGCTCACTTCTGAGAGATATGTGTGTGTGAAAGCCGTCCTTCACCTAGCTTGTTGGGAACACAAAGTTTCTTTTCAGTTGCATACTACACTCCATACATATATATGGGGAGGCACAAGCTCCAACTCGGTTTTACAGTGAAAACTGCAAGAACTTCAAACCGGCACTAGGAAACAGACTGATAAACCAGAGTAAAAGTTTCCCCTGCAACCCGTTCCGTTTGTGCTACATGAACGAATGTCTCTCCACATGCTCAGTTCTGAGAGATATTTGTGTGTGAAAGCCGTCCTTCACCTATCTTGTTTGGAACACAAAGTTTCTTTTCAGTTGCAAACTACACTCCATATATATATATGGGGAGGCAAAAGCTCCAACTCGGTTTTAAAGTGAAAACTGCAGGAACTTCAAACCGGCACTAGGAAACAGACTGAGAAAACAGAGTAAAAGTTTCTCCTGCACACCGTTCCCTTTGTGCTAGATGAACGAACGTCTGTCCACATGCTCAGTTCTGAGAGATAAGTGTGTGTGAAAGCCGTCCTTCACTTAGCTTGTTGGGAACACAAAGTTTCTTTTCAGTTGCAAACTACACTCCATACATATATAGGGGAGGCACAAGCTCCAACTCTGTTTTACAGTGAAAACTGCAGGAACTTCAAACCGGCACTAGGAAACAGACTGAGAAAACACAGTAAAAGTTTCTCCTTCAACACTTTCCTTTGTGCTAGATGAACGAACGTCTCTCCACATGCTAAGTTCTGAGAGATATTTGTGTGTGATAGCCGTCCTTCACCTAGATTGTTGGGAACACAAAGTTTCTTTTGAGTTGCAAACTACACTCCATACATATATATGGGGAGGCACAAGCTCCAACTCTGTTTTACAGTGAAAACTGCAGGAACTTCAAACCGGCACTTGGAAACAGACTGAGAAAACAGAGTAAAAGTTTTTCATGCAAACCGTTCCCTTTGTGCTAGATGAACGAACGTCTCTCCACATGCTCAGTTCTGAGAGATAAGTGTGTGTGAAAGCCGTCCTTCACCTAGCTTGTTAGGAACACAAAGTTTCTATTCAGTTGCAAACTACAAACCATACATATATATGGGGAGGCACAAGCTCCAACTCTATTTTTCAGTGAAAACTGCAGGAACTTCCAAACTGCACTAGGAAACAGACTGAGAAACCAGAGTAAAAGTTTTTCCTGCAAACACATCCATTTGTGCTAGATGAACGAACGTCTCTCCACATGCTCAGTTCTGAGAGATAAGTGTGTGTGAAAGCCGTCCTTCACTTAGCTTGTTGGGAACACAAATTTTCTTTTCAGTTGCAAACTACACTCCATACATATATAGGGGAGGCACAAGCTTCAACTCTGTTTTACAGTGAAAACTGCAGGAACTTCAAACCGGCACTAGGAAACAGACAGATAAACCAGAGTAAAAGTTTCTCCTGCAAGCCTTTGCTTTGTGCTAGGTGAACGAACGTCTCTCCACATGCTCAGTTCTGAGAGATAAGTGTGTGTGAAAGCCGTACTTCACCTAGCTTGATTGGAACCCAAAGTTTCTTTTCAGTTGCAAACTACACTCCATACATATATATGGGGAGGCACAAGCTCCAGCTCGATTTTACAGTGAAAACTGCAAGAACGTCAAACCGGCACTAGGAAAGAGAGAAACCAGAGTAAAAGTGTCTCCTGCAACCCGTTCCCTTTGTGCTAGATGAACCAACGTCTCTCCACATGCTCAGTTCTGAGAGATAAGTGTGTGTGAAAGCCGTCTTTCAACTAGCTTGTTGGGAACACAAGGTTTCTTTTCAGTTGCATACTACAATCCATACATATATATGGGGAGGCAGAAGCTCCAACTCGGTTTTACAGTGAAAACTGCAAGAACTTCAAACCAGCACTAGGAAACAGACTGAGAAACCAGAGTTAAAGTTTCTCCTGCAAACCGTTCCCTTTGTGCTAGATGCACGAATGTCTCTCCACATGCTCATTTCTGAGAAATAAGTGTGTGTGAAAGCCGTCCTTCACCTAGCTTGTTGGGAAAACAAAGTTTCTTTTCAGTTGCAAACTACAATCCATACATATATATGGGGAGGCACAAGCTCCAACTCGGTTTTACAGTGAAAACTGCAGGAACTTCAAACCGGCACTAGGAGACAGACTGAGAAACCAGAGTAAAATTTTCTCCTGCAAACCTTTCCCTTTGTGCTAGATGAACGAAAGTCTCTCCACATGCTCAGTTCTGAGAGATAAGTGTGTGTGAAAGCGGTCCTTCACCTAGCTTGTTGGGAACACAAAGTTTCTTTTCAGTTGCAAACTACACCCCATACATATATATGGGGAGGCAGAAGTTCCAACTCGATTTTACAGTGAAAACTGCAGGAACATCAAACCGGCACTAGTAAAAAGACTGAGAACCCAGAGTAAAAGTTTCTCCTGCAACCCGTTCCCTTTTAGGTAGATGAACGAAAGTCTCTCCACATGCTCATTTCGGAGAGAGAAGTGTGTGTGAAAGCCGTCCTTCACCTAGCTTGTTGGGAACACAAAGTTTCTTTTAGGTTGCAAACTACACTCCATACATATATATGGGGAGGCACAAGCTCCAACTCGTTTTTACAGTGAAAACTGCAGGAAATTCAAACAGGCACTAGGAAACACACTGAGAACCCAGAGTAAAATTTTTTCCTGCAACCCGTTCCTTTGTGCTAGATGAACGAACGTCTCTCCACATGCTCAGTTCTGAGAGATAAGTGTGTGTGAAAGCCGTCCTTCACCTAGCTTGTTGGGAACACAAAGTTTCTTTTGAGTTGCAAACTACACTCCATACATATATATGGGGAGGCACAAGCTCCAACTCGGTTTTACAGTGAAAACTGCAGGAACGTCAAACCGGCACTAGGAAACAGTCTGAGAAACCAGAGTAAAAGTTTCTCCTTCAAGCCGTTCCCTTTGTGCTAGATGAACGAACGTCTCTCCACATGCTCAGTTCTGAGAGATAAGTGTGTGTGAAAGCCGTCCTTCACCTAGCTTGTTGGGAACACAAAGTTTCTTTTCAGTTGCAAACTACACTCCATACATATATATGGGGAGGCAAAAGCTCCAACTCGGTTTTACAGTGAAAACTGCAGGAACGTCAAACCGGCACTACGAAACAGAGAAACCAGAGTAAAAGTTTCCCCTGCAACCCGTTCCCTTTTAGGTAGATGAACGAACGTCTCTCCACATGCTCATTTCGGAGAGAGAAGTGTGTGTGAAAGCCGTCCTTCACCTAGCTTGTTGGGAACACAAAGTTTCTTTTAGGTTGCAAACTACACTCCATACATATATATGGGGAGGCACAAGCTCCAACTCGGTTTTACAGTGAAAACTGCAGGAAATTCATACCGGCACTAGGAAACAGACTGAGAACCCAGAGTAAAATTTGCTCCTGCAACCCGTTCCTTTGTGCTAGATGAACGAACGTCTCTCCACATGCTCACTTCTGAGAGATAAGTGTGTGTGAAAGCCGTCCTTCACCTAGCTTGTTGGGAACACAAAGTTTCTTTTGAGTTGCAAACTACACTCCATATATATATATGGGGAGGCACAAGCTCCAACTCGGTTTTACAGTGAAAACTGCAGGAACTTCAAACCGGCACTAGGAAACAGACGGATAAACCAGACTAAAAGTTTCTCCTGCAACCCTTTCCATTTGTGCTAGATGAACGAACTTTTCTCCACATGCTCTGTTCTGAGAGATAAGTGTGTGTGAAAGCTGCCCCTAACCTATATTGTTGGGAACACAAAGTTTCTTTTCATTTGCAAAATACACTCCTTACATATATATGGGGAGGCACAAGTTCCAACACGGTTTTACAGTTAAACCTGCAGGAATTTCAAACCGACACTAGGAAACAGACTGAGAAACCAAAGTAATAGTTTCTCCTGCAAACCGTTCCCTTTGTGTTAGATGAACGAACGTCTCTCCACATGCTCACTTCTGAGAGATAAGTGTGTGTGAAAGCAGTCCTTCACCTAGCTTGTTGGGAAAACAAAGTTTCTTTTCAGTTGCATACTACACTCCATACATATATATGGGGAGGCACAAGCTCCAACTCGGTTTTACAGTGAAAACTGCAAGAACTTCAAACCGGCACTAGGAAACAGACTGATAAACCAGAGTAAAAGTTTCCCCTGCAACCCGTTCCGTTTGTGCTACATGAACGAATGTCTCTCCACATGCTCAGTTCTGAGAGATACTTGTGTGTGAAAGCCGTCCTTCACCTATCTTGTTTGGAACACAAAGTTTCTTTTCAGTTGCAAACTACACTCCATACATATATATGGGGAGGCACAAGCTCCAACTCGGTTTTACAGTGAAAACTGCAGGAACTTCAAACCGGCACTAGGAAACAGACTGAGAAAACAGAGTAAAAGTTTCTCCTGCAAACCGTTCCCTTTGTGCTAGATGAACGAACGTTTGTCCACATGCTCACTTCTGAGAGATAAGTGTGTGTGAAAGCCGTCCTTCACTTAGCTTGTTGGGAACACAAAGTTTCTTTTCAGTTGCAAACTACACTCCATACATATATAGGGGCGGCACAAGCTCCAACTCTGTTTTACAGTGAAAACTGCAGGAACTTCAATCCAGCACTAGGAAACAGACTGAGAAACCAGAGTAATAATTTCTCCTACAACACTTTCCTTTGTGCTAGATGAACGAAAGTCTCTCCACATGCTCAGTTCTGAGAGATATTTGTGTGTGATAGCCGTCCTTCACCTAGATTGTTGGGAAAACAAAGTTTCTTTTCAGTTGCATACTACACTCCATACATATATATGGGGAGGCACAAGCTCCAACTCTATTTTTCAGTGAAAACTGCAGGAACTTCCAAACTGCACTAGAAACAGACTGAGAAACCAGAGTAAAAGTTTTTCCTGCAAACACATCCATTTGTGCTAGATGAACGAACGTCTCTCCACATGCTCAGTTCTGAGAGATAAGTGTGTGTGAAAGCCGTCCTTCACTTAGCTTGTTGGGAACACAAATTTTCTTTTCAGTTGCAAACTACACTCCATACATATATAGGGGAGGCACAAGCTCCAACTCTGTTTTACAGTGAAAACTGCAGGAACTTCAAACCGGCACAAGGAAACAGACTGAGAAACCAGATTAAAATTTCTCCTGCAACCCTTTGCTTTGTGCTAGATGAACGAACGTCTCTCCACATGCTCAGTTCTGAGAGATAAGTGTGTGTGAAAGCCGTCCTTCACATAGCTTTTTGGGAACACAAAGTTTCTTTTCAGTTGCAAACTACACTCCATACATATATATGGGGATGCACAATCTCCAACTCGGTTTTACAGTGAATACTGCAGGAACGTCAAACCGGCACTAGGAAACAGTCTGAGAAACCAGAGTAAAAGTTTCTCCTGCAAACCTTTCCCTTTGTGCTAGATGAACGAACGTCTCTCCACATGCTCACTTCTGAGAGATAAGTGTGTGTGAAAGCCGTACTTCACCTAGCTTGTTTGGAACCCAAAGTTTCTTTTAAGTTGCAAACTACACTCCATACATATATATGGGGAGGCACAAGCTCCAACTCGGTTTTACAGTGTAAACTGCAGGAACTTCAAACCGGCACTAGTAAAAAGACTGAGAACCCAGAGTAAAAGTTTCACCTGCAACCCGTTCCCTTTTAGGTAGATGAACGAACGTCTCTCCACATGCTCATTTCGGAGAGAGAAGTGTGTGTGAAAGCCGTCCATCACCTAGCTTGTTGGTAACACAAAGTTTCTTTTGAGTTGCAAACTACACTCCATACATATATATGGGGAGGCACAAGCTCCAACTCGGTTTTACAGTGAAAACTGCAGGAAATTCAAACCGGCACTAGGAAACAGACTGAGAAACCAGAGTAAAAGTTTCTCTTGCAAACCGTTCCCTTTGTGCTAGATGAACGAACGTCTCTCCACATGCTCAGTTCTGAGAGATAAGTGTGTGTAAAAGCCGTCCTTCACCTAGCTTGTTGGGAATACAACGTTTCTTTCCATTTGCAAACTACACTCCATACATATATATGGGGAGGCACAAGCTCCAACTCGGTTTTACACTGAAAACTGCAGGAATTTCAAACCGGCACTAGGAAAGAGACTGATAAACCAGACTAAAAATTTCTCTTGCAACCCGTTCCCTTTGTGCTAGATGAATGAACGTTTCTCCACATGCTCAGATCTGAGAGATAAGTGTGTGTGAAAGCCGTCCTTCAACTATATTGTTGGGAACACAAAGTTTCTTTTCAGTTGCAAACTACACTCCATACATATATATGGGGAGGCACAAGTTCCAACTCGGTTTTACAGTGAAACCTGCTGGAACTTCAAACCGGCACTAGGAAACAGACTGAGATACCAGAGTAAAAGTTTCTCCTCCAACCCGTTCCCTTTGTGCTAGATGAACGAACGTCTCTGCACATGGTCATTTCTGACAGATAAGTGTGTTTGAAAGCCGTCCTTCACCTAGATTGTTGGGAACACAAAGTTTCTTTTCAGTTGGAAACTACACTCCATACATATATATGGGGAGGCACAAGCTCCAACTCGTTTTTACAGTGAAAACTGCAGAAACGTCAAACCGGCACTAGGAAACAGTCTCATAAACCAGAGAAAAAGTTTCTCCTGCAACCCGTTCCCTTTGTGCTAGATGAACGAACGTCTCTCCACATGCTCAGTTCTGAGAGATATGTGTGTGTGAAAGCCGTACTTCCCTAGTTTGTTTGGAACACAAAGTTTCTTTTCAGTTGCAAACTACACTCCATACATATATATGGGGAGGCGCAAGCTTCAAATCGGTTTTACAGTGAAAAATGCAGGATCGTCAAACCAGCACTAGGAAACAGAGAAACCAGAGTAAAAGATTCCCCTGCAACCCGTTCCCTTTGTGCTAGATGAACGAAAGTCTCTCCACATGCTCAGTTCTGAGAGATAAGTGTGTGTGAAAGCCGTCCTTCACCTAGCTTGTTAGGAACACAAAGTTTCTATTCAGTTGCAAACTACACTCCATACATATATATGGGGAGGCACAAGCTCCAGCTCGATTTTACAGTGAAAACTGCAAGAACGTCAAACCGGCACTAGGAAAGAGAGAAACCAGAGTAAAAGTGTCTCCTGCAACCCGTTCCCTTTGTGCTAGATGAACCAACGTCTCTCCACATGCTCAGTTCTGAGAGATAAGTGTGTGTGAAAGCCGTCTTTCACCTAGGTTGTTGGGAACACAAGGTTTCTTTTCAGTTGCATACTACAATCCATACATATATATGGGGAGGCAGAAGCTCCAACTCGGTTTTACAGTGAAAACTGCAAGAAATTCAAACCAGCACTAGGAAACAGACTGAGAAACCAGAGTTAAAGTTTCTCCTGCAAACCGTTCCCTTTGTGCTAGATGCACGAATGTCTCTCCACATGCTCAGTTCTGAGAAATAAGTGTGTGTGAAAGCCGTCCTTCACCTAGCTTGTTGGGAAAACAAAGTTTCTTTTCAGTTGCAAACTACAATCCATACATATATATGGGGAGGCACAAGCTCCAACTCGGTTTTACAGTGAAAACTGCAGGAACTTCAAACCGGCACTAGGAGACAGACTGAGAAACCAGAGTAAAATTTTCTCCTGCAACCCGTTCCCTTTGTGCTAGATGAACGAAAGTCTCTCCACATGCTCAGTTCTGAGAGATAAGTGTGTGTGAAAGCGGTCCTTCACCTAGCTTGTTGGGAACACAAAGTTTCTTTTCAGTTGCAAACTACACCCCATACATATATATGGGGAGGCAGAAGCTCCAACTCGATTTTACAGTGAAAACTGCAGGAACTTCAAACCGGCACTAGTAAAAAGTCTGAGAACCCAGAGTAAAAGTTTCTCCTGCAACCCGTTGCCTTTTAGGTAGATGAACGAAAGTCTCTCCACATGCTCATTTCGGAGAGAGAAGTGTGTGTGAAAGCCGTCCTTCACCTAGCTTGTTGGGAACACAAAGTTTCTTTTAGGTTGCAAACTACACTCCATAAATATATATGGGGAGGCACAAGCTCCAACTCGGTTTTACAGTGAAAACTGCAGGAAATTCAAACCGGCACTAGGAAACACACTGAGAACCCAGAGTAAAATTTTTTCCTGCAACCCTTTCCATTTGTGCTAGATGAACGAACTTTTCTCCACATGCTCAGATCTGAGAGATAAGTGTGTGTGAAAGCCGCCCCTAACCTATATTGTTGGGAACACAAAGTTTCTTTTCAGTTGCAAACTACAATCCATACATATATATGGGGAGGCACAAGCTCCAACTCGGTTTTACAGTGAAAACTGCAGGAACTTCAAACCGGCACTAGGAAACAGACTGAGAAACCAGAGTAAAAGTTTCTCTTGCAAACCGTTCCCTTTGTGCTAGATGAACGAACGTCTCTCCACATGCTCAGTTCTGAGAGATAAGTGTGTGTGAAAGCCGTCCTTCACCTAGCTTGTTGGGAATACAACGTTTCTTTTCATTTGCAAACTACACTCCATACATATATATGGGGAGGCACAAGCTCCAACTCGGTTTTACACTGAAAACTGCAGGAATTTCAAACCGGCACTAGGAAAGAGACTGATAAACCAGAGTAAAAATTTCTCCTGCAACCCGTTCCATTGGTGCTAGATGAATGAACGTTTCTCCACATGCTCAGTTCTGAGAGATAAGTGTGTGTGAAAGCCGTCCTTCAACTATATTGTTGGGAACACAAAGTTTCTTTTCAGTTGCAAACTACACTCCATAAATATATATGGGGAGGCACAAGCTCCAACTCGGTTTTACAGTGAAACCTGCAGGAACTTCAAACCGGCACTAGGAAACAGACTGAGATACCAGAGTAAAAGTTTCTCCTCCAACCCGTTCCCTTTGTGCTAGATGAACGAACGTCTCGGCACATGCTCATTTCTGAGAGATAAGTGTGTGTGAAAGCCGTCCTTCACCTAGATTGTTGGGAACACAAAGTTTCTTTTCAGTTGCAAACTACACTCCATACATATATATGGGGAGGCACAAGCTCCAACTCGTTTTTACAGTGAAAACTGCAGGAACGTCAAACCGGCACTAGGAAACAGTCTGATAAACCAGAGATAAAGTTTCTCCTGAAACCCGTTCCCTTTGTGCTAGATGAACGAACGTCTCTCCACATGCTCAGTTCTGAGGGATAATTGTGTGTGAAAGCCGTACTTCCCTAGTCTGTTTGGAACACAAAGTTTCTTTTCAGTTGCAAACTACACCCCATACATATATATGGGGAGGCAGAAGCTCCAACTCGATTTTACAGTGAAAACTGCAGGAACTTCAAACCGGCACTAGTAAAAAGACTGAGAACCCAGAGTAAAAGTTTCTCCTGCAACCCGTTCCCTTTTAGGTAGATGAACGAAAGTCTCTCCACATGCTCATTTCGGAGAGAGAAGTGTGTGTGAAAGCCGTCCTTCACCTAGCTTGTTGGGAACACAAAGTTTCTTTTAGGTTGCAAACTACACTCCGTACATATATATGGGGAGGCACAAGCTCCAACTCGGTTTTACGGTGAAAACTGCAGGAAATTCAAACAGGCACTAGGAAACACACTGAGAACCCAGAGTAAAATTTTTTCCTGCAACCCGTTCCTTTGTGCTAGATGAACGAACGTCCCTCCACATGCTCAGTTTTGAGAGATAAGTGTGTGTGAAAGCCGTCCTTCACCTAGCTTGTTGGGAACACAAAGTTTCTTTTGAGTTGCAAACTACACTCCATACATATATATGGGGAGGCACAAGCTCCAACTCGGTTTTACAGTGAAAACTGCAGGAACGTCAAACCGGCACTAGGAAACAGTCTGAGAAACCAGAGTAAAAGTTCCTCCTTCAAGCCGTTCCCTTTGTGCTAGATGAACGAACGTCTCTCCACATGCTCAGTTCTGAGAGATAAGTGTGTGTGAAAGCCGTCCTTCACCTAGCTTGTTTGGAACACAAAGTTTCTTTTCACTTGCAAACTACACTCCATACATATATATGGGGAGGCAAAAGCTCCAACTCGGTTTTACAGTGAAAACTGCAGGAACGTCAAACCGGCACTACGAAACAGAGAAACCAGAGTAAAAGTTTCCCCTGCAACCCGTTCCCTTTTAGGTAGATGAACGAACGTCTCTCCACATGCTCATTTCGGAGAGAGAAGTGTGTGTGAAAGCCGTCCTTCACCTAGCTTGTTGGGAACACAAAGTTTCTTTTAGGTTGCAAACTACACTTCATACATATATATGGGGAGGCACAAGCTCCAACTCGGTTTTACAGTGAAAACTGCAGGAAATTCATACCGGCACTAGGAAACAGACTGAGAACCCAGAGTAAAATTTGCTCCTGCAACCCGTTCCTTTGTGCTAGATGAACGAACGTCTCTCCACATGCTCACTTCTGAGAGATAAGTGTGTGTGAAAGCCGTCCTTCACCTAGCTTGTTGGGAACACAAAGTTTCTTTTGAGTTGCAAACTACACTCCATATACATATAAGGGGAGGCACAAGCTCCAACTCGGTTTTACAGTGAAAACTGCAGGAACTTCAAACCGGCACTAGGAAACAGACGGATAAACCAGACTAAAAGTTTCTCCTGCAACCCTTTCCATTTGTGCTAGATGAACGAAATTTTCTCCACATGCTCAGTTCTGAGAGATAAGTGTGTGTGAAAGCCGCCCCTAACCTATATTGTTGGGAACACAAAGTTTCTTTTCAGTTGCAAACTACACTCCATACATATATATGGGGAGGCACAAGCTCCAACTCGGTTTTACAGTGAAAACTGCAGGAACTTCAAACCGGCACTAGGAAACAGACTGAGAAACCAGAGTAAAAGTTTCTCTTGCAAACCGTTCCCTTTGTGCTAGATGAACGAACGTCTCGGCACATGCTCATTTCTGAGAGATAAGTGTGTGTGAAAGCCGTCCTTCACCTAGATTGTAGGGAACACAAAGTTTCTTTTCAGTTGCAAACTACACTCCATACATATATATGGGGAGGCACAAGCTCCAACTCGTTTTTACAGTGAAAACTGCAGGAACGTCAAACCGGCACTAGGAAACAGTCTGATAAACCAGAGAAAAAGTTTCTCCTGAAACCCGTTCCCTTTGTGCTAGATGAACGAACGTCTCTCCACATGCTCAGTTCTGAGGGATAATTGTGTGTGAAAGCCGTACTTCCCTAGTCTGTTTGGAACACAAAGTTTCTTTTCAGTTGCAAACTACACTCCATACATATATATGGGGAGGCGCAAGCTCCAAATCGGTTTTACAGTGAAAAATGCAGGATCGTCAAACCAGCACTAGGAAACAGAGAAACCAGTGTAAAAGTTTCTCGTGCAAACCGTTCCATTTGTGCTAGATGAACGAAAGTCTATACACATACTCAGTTCTGAGAGATAAGTGTGTGTGAAAGCCGTCCTTCAACTACATTGTTGGGAACACAAAGTTTCTTTTCATTTGCAAAATACACTCCTTAAATATATATGGGGTGGCACAAGTTCCAACACGGTTTTTCAGTAAAACCTGCAGGAATTTCAAACCGACACTAGGAAACAGACTGAGAAACCAAAGAAATAGTTTCTCCTGCAAACCGTTCCCTTTGTGCTAGATGAACGAACGTCTCTCCACATGCTCACTTCTGAGAGATAATTGTGTGTGTGAAAGCCGTCCTTCACCTAGCTTGTTGGGAAAACAAAGTTTCTTTTCAGTTGCATACTACACTCCATACATATATATGGGGAGGCACAAGCTCCAACTCGGTTTTACAGTGAAAACTGCAAGAACTTCAAACCGGCACTAGGAAACAGACAGATAAACCAGAGTAAAAGTTTCCCCTGCAACCCGTTCCGTTTGTGCTACATGAACGAATGTCTCTCCACATGCTCAGTTCTGAGAGATACTTGTGTGTGAAAGCCGTCCTTCACCTATCTTGTTTGGAACACAAAGTTTCTTTTCAGTTGCAAACTACACTCCATACATATATATGGGGAGGCACAAGCTCCAACTCGGTTTTACAGTGAAAACTGCAGGAAATTCAAACCGGCACTAGGAAACAGACTGAGAAAACAGAGTAAAAGATTCTCCTGCAAACCGTTCCCTTTGTGCTAGATGAACGAACGTCTCTCCACATGCTCACTTCTGAGAGATAAGTGTGTGTGAAAGCCGTCCTTCACTTAGCTTGTTGGGAACACAAAGTTTCTTTTCAGTTGCAAACTACACTCCATACATATATATGTGGAGGCACTAGCTCCAACTCATTTTTACAGTGAAAACTGCAGGAACTTCAAACCGGCACTAGGAAACACACTGAGAAACCAGAGTAAAAGTTACTCCAGCAACCCGTTCCATTTGTGCTATATGAACGAACGTTTCTCCACATGCTCAGTTCTGAGAGATTAGTGTGTGTGAAAGCCGTACTTCACCAAGATTGTTGGGAACACAAAGTTCCTTTTCAGTTGCAAACTACACTCCATACATATATATGGGGAGGCACAAGCTCCTACTCGGTTTTACAGTGAAACCTGCAGGAACTTCAAACTGGCACAAGGAAACAGACTGAGAAACCAGAGTAAAAGTTTCTCCTGCAACCCGTTCCCTCTGTGCTAGATGAACGAACATCTCTCCACATGCTCAGTTCTGAGAGATAAGTGTGTGTGAGAGCCGTCCTTCAACTAGCTAGTTGGGAACACAAAGTTTCTTTTGATTTGCATACTACACTCCATACATATATATGGGGAGGCACAAGCTCCAACTCGGTTTTACAGTGAAAACTGCAGGAAATTCAAACCGGCACTAGGAAACACACTGAGAACCCAGAGTAAAATTTTTTCCTGCAACCCTTTCCATTTGTGCTAGATGAACGAACTTTTCTCCACATGCTCAGATCTGAGAGATAAGTGTGTGTGAAAGCCGCCCCTAACCTATATTGTTGGGAACACAAAGTTTCTTTTCAGTTGCAAACTACAATCCATACATATATATGGGGAGGCACAAGCTCCAACTCGGTTTTACAGTGAAAACTGCAGGAACTTCAAACCGGCACTAGGAAACAGACTGAGAAACCAGAGTAAAAGTTTCTCTTGCAAACCGTTCCCTTTGTGCTAGATGAACGAACGTCTCTCCACATGCTCAGTTCTGAGAGATAAGTGTGTGTGAAAGCCGTCCTTCACCTAGCTTGTTGGGAATACAACGTTTCTTTTCATTTGCAAACTACACTCCATACATATATATGGGGAGGCACAAGCTCCAACTCGGTTTTACACTGAAAACTGCAGGAATTTCAAACCGGCACTAGGAAAGAGACTGATAAACCAGAGTAAAAATTTCTCCTGCAACCCGTTCCCTTGGTGCTAGATGAACGAACGTCTCTCCACATGCTCAGTTCTGAGGGATAATTGTGTGTGAAAGCCGTACTTCCCTAGTCTGTTTGGAACACAAAGTTTCTTTTCAGTTGCAAACTACACCCCATACATATATATGGGGAGGCAGAAGCTCCAACTCGATTTTACAGTGAAAACTGCAGGAACTTCAAACCGGCACTAGTAAAAAGACTGAGAACCCAGAGTAAAAGTTTCTCCTGCAACCCGTTCCCTTTTAGGTAGATGAACGAAAGTCTCTCCACATGCTCATTTCGGAGAGAGAAGTGTGTGTGAAAGCCGTCCTTCACCTAGCTTGTTGGGAACACAAAGTTTCTTTTAGGTTGCAAACTACACTCCATACATATATATGGGGAGGCACAAGCTCCAACTCGGTTTTACGGTGAAAACTGCAGGAAATTCAAACAGGCACTAGGAAACACACTGAGAACCCAGAGTAAAATTTTTTCCTGCAACCCGTTCCTTTGTGCTAGATGAACGAACGTCCATCCACATGCTCAGTTTTGAGAGATAAGTGTGTGTGAAAGCCGTCCTTCACCTAGCTTGTTGGGAACACAAAGTTTCTTTTGAGTTGCAAACTACACTCCATACATATATATGGGGAGGCACAAGCTCCAACTCGGTTTTACAGTGAAAACTGCAGGAACGTCAAACCGGCACTAGGAAACAGTCTGAGAAACCAGAGTAAAAGTTTCTCCTTCAAGCCGTTCCCTTTGTGCTAGATGAACGAACGTCTCTCCACATGCTCAGTTCTGAGAGATAAGTGTGTGTGAAAGCCGTCCTTCACCTAGCTTGTTTGGAACACAAAGTTTCTTTTCACTTGCAAACTACACTCCATACATATATATGGGGAGGCAAAAGCTCCAACTCGGTTTTACAGTGAAAACTGCAGGAACGTCAAACCGGCACTACGAAACAGAGAAACCAGAGTAAAAGTTTCCCCTGCAACCCGTTCCCTTTTAGGTAGATGAACGAACGTCTCTCCACATGCTCATTTCGGAGAGAGAAGTGTGTGTGAAAGCCGTCCTTCACCTAGCTTGTTGGGAACACAAAGTTTCTTTTAGGTTGCAAACTACACTTCATACATATATATGGGGAGGCACAAGCTCCAACTCGGTTTTACAGTGAAAACTGCAGGAAATTCATACCGGCACTAGGAAACAGACTGAGAACCCAGAGTAAAAGTTTTTCATGCAAACCGTTCCCTTTGTGCTAGATGAACGAACGTCTCTCCACATGCTCAGTTCTGAGAGATAAGTGTGTGTGAAAGCCGTCCTTCACCTAGCTTGTTAGGAACACAAAGTTTCTATTCAGTTGCAAACTACAAACCATACATATATATGGGGAGGCACAAGCTCCAACTCTATTTTTCAGTGAAAACTGCAGGAACTTTCAAACTGCACTAGGAAACAGACTGAGAAACCAGAGTAAAAGTTTTTCCTGCAAACACATCCATTTGTGCTAGATGAACGAACGTCTCTCCACATGCTCAGTTCTGAGAGATAAGTGTGTGTGAAAGCCGTCCTTCACTTAGCTTGTTGGGAACACAAATTTTCTTTTCAGTTGCAAACTACACTCCATACATATATAGGGGAGGCACAAGCTTCAACTCTGTTTTACAGTGAAAACTGCAGGAACTTCAATCCGGCACTAGGAAACAGACAGATAAACCAGAGTAAAAGTTTCTCCTGCAAGCCTTTGCTTTGTGCTAGGTGAACGAACGTCTCTCCACATGCTCAGTTCTGAGAGATAAGTGTGTGTGAAAGCCGTACTTCACCTAGCTTGATTGGAACCCAAAGTTTCTTTTCAGTTGCAAACTACACTCCATACATATATATGGGGAGGCACAAGCTCCAGCTCGATTTTACAGTGAAAACTGCAAGAACGTCAAACCGGCACTAGGAAAGAGAGAAACCAGAGTAAAAGTGTCTCCTGCAACCCGTTCCCTTTGTGCTAGATGAACCAACGTCTCTCCACATGCTCAGTTCTGAGAGATAAGTGTGTGTGAAAGCCGTCTTTCAACTAGCTTGTTGGGAACACAAGGTTTCTTTTCAGTTGCATACTACAATCCATACATATATATGGGGAGGCAGAAGCTCCAACTCGGTTTTACAGTGAAAACTGCAAGAACTTCAAACCAGCACTAGGAAACAGACTGAGAAACCAGAGTTAAAGTTTCTCCTGCAAACCGTTCCCTTTGTGCTAGATGCACGAATGTCTCTCCACATGCTCAGTTCTGAGAAATAAGTGTGTGTGAAAGCCGTCCTTCACCTAGCTTGTTGGGAAAACAAAGTTTCTTTTCAGTTGCAAACTACAATCCATACATATATATGGGGAGGCACAAGCTCCAACTCGGTTTTACAGTGAAAACTGCAGGAACTTCAAACCGGCACTAGGAGACAGACTGAGAAACCAGAGTAAAATTTTCTCCTGCAAACCTTTCCCTTTGTGCTAGATGAACGAAAGTCTCTCCACATGCTCAGTTCTGAGAGATAAGTGTGTGTGAAAGCGGTCCTTCACCTAGCTTGTTGGGAACACAAAGTTTCTTTTCAGTTGCAAACTACACCCCATACATATATATGGGGAGGCAGAAGTTCCAACTCGATTTTACAGTGAAAACTGCAGGAACTTCAAACCGGCACTAGTAAAAAGACTGAGAACCCAGAGTAAAAGTTTCTCCTGCAACCCGTTCCCTTTTAGGTAGATGAACGAAAGTCTCTCCACATGCTCATTTCGGAGAGAGAAGTGTGTGTGAAAGCCGTCCTTCACCTAGCTTGTTGGGAACACAAAGTTTCTTTTAGGTTGCAAACTACACTCCATACATATATATGGGGAGGCACAAGCTCCAACTCGTTTTTACAGTGAAAACTGCAGGAAATTCAAACAGGCACTAGGAAACACACTGAGAACCCAGAGTAAAATTTTTTCCTGCAACCCGTTCCTTTGTGCTAGATGAACGAACGTCTCTCCACATGCTCAGTTCTGAGAGATAAGTGTGTGTGAAAGCCGTCCTTCACCTAGCTTGTTGGGAACACAAAGTTTCTTTTGAGTTGCAAACTACACTCCATACATATATATGGGGAGGCACAAGCTCCAACTCGGTTTTACAGTGAAAACTGCAGGAACGTCAAACCGGCACTAGGAAACAGTCTGAGAAACCAGAGTAAAAGTTTCTCCTTCAAGCCGTTCCCTTTGGGCTAGATGAACGAACGTCTCTCCACATGCTCAGTTCTGAGAGATAAGTGTGTGTGAAAGCCGTCCTTCACCTAGCTTGTTTGGAACACAAAGTTTCTTTTCACTTGCAAACTACACTCCATACATATATATGGGGAGGCAAAAGCTCCAACTCGGTTTTACAGTGAAAACTGCAGGAACGTCAAACCGGCACTACGAAACAGAGAAACCAGAGTAAAAGTTTCCCCTGCAACCCGTTCCCTTTTAGGTAGATGAACGAACGTCTCTCCACATGCTCATTTCGGAGAGAGAAGTGTGTGTGAAAGCCGTCCTTCACCTAGCTTGTTGGGAACACAAAGTTTCTTTTAGGTTGCAAACTACATTCCATACATATATATGGGGAGGCACAAGCTCCAACTCGGTTTTACAGTGAAAACTGCAGGAAATTCATACCGGCACTAGGAAACAGACTGAGAACCCAGAGTAAAATTTGCTCCTGCAACCCGTTCCTTTGTGCTAGATGAACGAACGTCTCTCCACATGCTCACTTCTGAGAGATAAGTGTGTGTGAAAGCCGTCCTTCACCTAGCTTGTTGGGAACACAAAGTTTCTTTTGAGTTGCAAACTACACTCCATATATATATATGGGGAGGCACAAGCTCCAACTCGGTTTTACAGTGAAACCTGCTGGAACATCAAACCGGCACTAGGAAACAGACGGATAAACCAGACTAAAAGTTTCTCCTGCAACCCTTTCCATTTGTGCTAGATGAACGAACTTTTCTCCACATGCTCTGTTCTGAGAGATAAGTGTGTGTGAAAGCTGCCCCTAACCTATATTGTTGGGAACACAAAGTTTCTTTTCATTTGCAAAATACACTCCTTACATATATATGGGGAGGCACAAGTTCCAACACGGTTTTACAGTTAAACCTGCAGGAATTTCAAACCGACACTAGGAAACAGACTGAGAAACCAAAGTAATAGTTTCTCCTGCAAACCGTTCCCTTTGTGTTAGATGAACGAACGTCTCTCCACATGCTCACTTCTGAGAGATAAGTGTGTGTGAAAGCAGTCCTTCACCTAGCTTGTTGGGAAAACAAAGTTTCTTTTCAGTTGCATACTACACTCCATACATATATATGGGGAGGCACAAGCTCCAACTCGGTTTTACAGTGAAAACTGCAAGAACTTCAAACCGGCACTAGGAAACAGACTGATAAACCAGAGTAAAAGTTTCCCCTGCAACCCGTTCCGTTTGTGCTACATGAACGAATGTCTCTCCACATGCTCAGTTCTGAGAGATACTTGTGTGTGAAAGCCGTCCTTCACCTATCTTGTTTGGAACACAAAGTTTCTTTTCAGTTGCAAACTACACTCCATACATATATATGGGGAGGCACAAGCTCCAACTCGGTTTTACAGTGAAAACTGCAGGAACTTCAAACCGGCACTAGGAAACAGACTGAGAATACAGAGTAAAAGTTTCTCCTGCAAACCGTTCCCTTTGTGCTAGATGAACGAACGTTTGTCCACATGCTCACTTCTGAGAGATAAGTGTGTGTGAAAGCCGTCCTTCACTTAGCTTGTTGGGAACACAAAGTTTCTTTTCAGTTGCAAACTACACTCCATACATATATAGGGGCGGCACAAGCTCCAACTCTGTTTTACAGTGAAAACTGCAGGAACTTCAATCCAGCACTAGGAAACAGACTGAGAAACCAGAGTAATAATTTCTCCTACAACACTTTCCTTTGTGCTAGATGAACGAAAGTCTCTCCACATGCTCAGTTCGGAGAGATATTTGTGTGTGATAGCCGTCCTTCACCTAGATTGTTGGGAAAACAAAGTTTCTTTTCAGTTGCATACTACACTCCATACATATATATGGGGAGGCACAAGCTCCAACTCTATTTTTCAGTGAAAACTGCAGGAACTTCCAAACTGCACTAGAAACAGACTGAGAAACCAGAGTAAAAGTTTTTCCTGCAAACACATCCATTTGTGCTAGATGAACGAACGTCTCTCCACATGCTCAGTTCTGAGAGATAAGTGTGTGTGAAAGCCGTCCTTCACTTAGCTTGTTGGGAACACAAATTTTCTTTTCAGTTGCAAACTACACTCCATACATATATAGGGGAGGCACAAGCTCCAACTCTGTTTTACAGTGAAAACTGCAGGAACTTCAAACCGGCACTAGGAAACAGACTGAGAAACCAGATTAAAGTTTCTCCTGCAACCCTTTGCTTTGTGCTAGATGAACGAACGTCTCTCCACATGCTCAGTTCTGAGAGATAAGTGTGTGTGAAAGCCGTCCTTCACATAGCTTTTTGGGAACACAAAGTTTCTTTTCAGTTGCAAACTACACTCCATACATATATATGGGGATGCACAATCTCCAACTCGGTTTTACAGTGAATACTGCAGGAACGTCAAACCGGCACTAGGAAACAGTCTGAGAAACCAGAGTAAAAGTTTCTCCTGCAAACCTTTCCCTTTGTGCTAGATGAACGAACGTCTCTCCACATGCTCACTTCTGAGAGATAAGTGTGTGTGAAAGCCGTACTTCACCTAGCTTGTTTGGAACCCAAAGTTTCTTTTAAGTTGCAAACTACACTCCATACATATATATGGGGAGGCACAAGCTCCAACTCGGTTTTACAGTGTAAACTGCAGGAACTTCAAACCGGCACTAGTAAAAAGACTGAGAACCCAGAGTAAAAGTTTCACCTGCAACCCGTTCCCTTTTAGGTAGATGAACGAACGTCTCTCCACATGCTCATTTCGGAGAGAGAAGTGTGTGTGAAAGCCGTCCTTCACCTAGCTTGTTGGGAACACAAAGTTTCTTTTGAGTTGCAAACTACACTCCATACATATATATGGGGAGGCACAAGCTCCAACTCGGTTTTACAGTGAAAACTGCAGGAAATTCAAACCGGCACTAGGAAACAGACTGAGAAACCAGAGTAAAAGTTTCTCTTGCAAACCGTTCCCTTTGTGCTAGATGAACGAACGTCTCTCCACATGCTCAGTTCTGAGAGATAAGTGTGTGTAAAAGCCGTCCTTCACCTAGCTTGTTGGGAATACAACGTTTCTTTCCATTTGCAAACTACACTCCATACATATATATGGGGAGGCACAAGCTCCAACTCGGTTTTACACTGAAAACTGCAGGAATTTCAAACCGGCACTAGGAAAGAGACTGATAAACCACACTAAAAATTTCTCTTGCAACCCGTTCCCTTTGTGCTAGATGAATGAACGTTTCTCCACATGCTCAGTTCTGAGAGATAAGTGTGTGTGAAAGCAGTCCTTCAACTATATTGTTGGGAACACAAAGTTTCTTTTCAGTTGCAAACTACACTCCATACATATATATGGGGAGGCACAAGTTCCAACTCGGTTTTACAGTGAAACCTGCTGGAACTTCAAACCGGCACTAGGAAACAGACTGAGATACCAGAGTAAAAGTTTCTCCTCCAACCCGTTCCCTTTGTGCTAGATGAACGAACGTCTCTGCACATGGTCATTTCTGACAGATAAGTGTGTTTGAAAGCCGTCCTTCACCTAGATTGTTGGGAACACAAAGTTTCTTTTCAGTTGGAAACTACACTCCATACATATATATGGGGAGGCACAAGCTCCAACTCGTTTTTACAGTGAAAACTGCAGAAACGTCAAACCGGCACTAGGAAACAGTCTCATAAACCAGAGAAAAAGTTTCTCCTGCAACCCGTTCCCTTTGTGCTAGATGAACGAACGTCTCTCCACATGCTCAGTTCTGAGAGATATGTGTGTGTGAAAGCCGTACTTCCCTAGTTTGTTTGGAACACATAGTTTCTTTTCAGTTGCAAACTACACTCCATACATATATATGGGGAGGCGCAAGCTCCAAATCGGTTTTACAGTGAAAAATGCAGGATCGTCAAACCAGCACTAGGAAACAGAGAAACCAGAGTAAAAGATTCCCCTGCAACCCGTTTCCTTTGTGCTAGATGAACGAAAGTCTCTCCACATACTCAGTTCTGAGAGATAAGTGTGTGTGAAAGCCGTCCTTCAACTAGATTGTTCGGAATACAAAGTTTCTATACATTTGCAAAATACACTCCTTACATATATATGGGGAGGCACAAGCTCCAACACGGTTTTACAGTTAAACCTGCAGGAATTTCAAACCGACACTAGGAAACAGACTGAGAAACCAAAGTAATAGTTTCTCCTGCAAACCGTTCCCTTTGTGCTACATGAACGAACGTCTCTCCACATGCTCACTTCTGAGAGATATGTGTGTGTGAAACCCGTCCTTCACCTAGCTTGTTGGGAACACAAAGTTTCTTTTCAGTTGCATACTACACTCCATACATATATATGGGGAGGCACAAGCTCCAACTCGGTTTTACAGTGAAAACTGCAAGAACTTCAAACCGGCACTAGGAAACAGACTGATAAACCAGAGTAAAAGTTTCCCCTGCAACCCGTTCCGTTTGTGCTACATGAACGAATGTCTCTCCACATGCTCAGTTCTGAGAGATATTGTGTGTGAAAGCCGTCCTTCACCTATCTTGTTTGGAACACAAAGTTTCTTTTCAGTTGCAAACTACACTCCATATATATATATGGGGAGGCAAAAGCTCCAACTCTGTTTTACAGTGAAAACTGCAGGAACTTCAAACCGGCACTAGGAAACAGACTGAGAAAACAGAGTAAAAGTTTCTCCTGCACACCGTTCCCTTTGTGCTAGATGAACGAACGTCTCTCCACATGCTCAGTTCTGAGGGTTAATTGTGTGTGAAAGCCGTACTTCCCTAGTCTGTTTGGAACACAAAGTTTCTTTTCAGTTGCAAACTACACCCCATACATATATATGGGGAGGCAGAAGCTCCAACTCGATTTTACAGTGAAAACTGCAGGAACTTCAAACCGGCACTAGTAAAAAGACTGAGAACCCAGAGTAAAAGTTTCTCCTGCAACCCGTTCCCTTTTAGGTAGATGAACGAAAGTCTCTCCACATGCTCATTTCGGAGAGAGAAGTGTGTGTGAAAGCCGTCCTTCACCTAGCTTGTTGGGAACACAAAGTTTCTTTTAGGTTGCAAACTACACTCCATACATATATATGGGGAGGCACAAGCTCCAACTCGGTTTTACGGTGAAAACTGCAGGAAATTCAAACAGGCACTAGGAAACACACTGAGAACCCAGAGTAAAAATTTTTTCCTGCAACCCGTTCCTTTGTGCTAGATGAACGAAAGTCCCTCCACATGCTCAGTTTTGAGAGATAAGTGTGTGTGAAAGCCGTCCTTCACCTTGCTTGTTGGGAACACAAAGTTTCTTTTGAGTTGCAAACTACACTCCATACATATATATGGGGAGGCACAAGCTCCAACTCGGTTTTACAGTGAAAACTGCAGGAACGTCAAACCGGCACTAGGAAACACACTGAGAAACCAGAGTAAAAGTTACTCCAGCAACCCGTTCCATTTGTGCTATATGAACGAACGTTTCTCCACATGCTCAGTTCTGAGAGATTAGTGTGTGTGAAAGCCGTACTTCACCAAGCTTGTTGGGAACACAAAGTTCCTTTTCAGTTGCAAAATACACTCCATACATATATATGGGGAGGCACAAGCTCCTACTCGGTTTTACAGTGAAACCTGCAGGAACTTCAAACTGGCACAAGGAAACAGACTGAGAAACCAGAGTAAAAGTTTCTCCTGCAACCCGTTCCCTCTGTGCTAGATGAACGAACATCTCTCCACATGCTCAGTTCTGAGAGATAAGTGTGTGTGAGAGCCGTCCTTCAACTAGCTAGTTGGGAACACAAAGTTTCTTTTGATTTGCATACTACACTCCATACATATATATGGGGAGGCACAAGCTCCAACTCGGTTTTACAGTGAAAACTGCAGGAAATTCAAACCGGCACTAGGAAACACACTGAGAACCCAGAGTAAAATTTTTTCCTGCAACCCTTTCCATTTGTGCTAGATGAACGATCTTTTCTCCACATGCTCAGATCTGAGAGATAAGTGTGTGTGAAAGCCGCCCCTAACCTATATTGTTGGGAACACAAAGTTTCTTTTCAGTTGCAAACTACAATCCATACATATATATGGGGAGGCACAAGCTCCAACTCGGTTTTACAGTGAAAACTGCAGGAACTTCAAACCGGCACTAGGAAACAGACTGAGAAACCAGAGTAAAAGTTTCTCTTGCAAACCGTTCCCTTTGTGCTAGATGAACGAACGTCTCTCCACATGCTCAGTTCTGAGAGATAAGTGTGTGTGAAAGCCGTCCTTCACCTAGCTTGTTGGGAATACAACGTTTCTTTTCATTTGCAAACTACACTCCATACATATATATGGGGAGGCACAAGCTCCAACTCGGTTTTACACTGAAAACTGCAGGAATTTCAAACCGGCACTAGGAAAGAGACTGATAAACCAGAGTAAAAATTTCTCCTGCAACCCGTTCCCTTGGTGCTAGATGAACGAACGTCTCTCCACATGCTCAGTTCTGAGGGTTAATTGTGTGTGAAAGCCGTACTTCCTTAGTCTGTTTGGAACACAAAGTTTCTTTTCAGTTGCAAACTACACCCCATACATATATATGGGGAGGCAGAAGCTCCAACTCGATTTTACAGTGAAAACTGCAGGAACTTCAAACCGGCACTAGTAA